>NC_140965.1:110435658-110540658 GCF_056783735.1 Eptatretus burgeri | reverse complement strand
GGAAAGCAGAGGAAGAACCTGGTATTCCCAAAACTGTCATTGACAGATACCACAAGAATGCAGATGGCAGACCTGATGGTGGATGGATGGTTTTGAGTGCAGCGGTGGACCAGCGTGTATCATTAGAGGATCCAGGTCTGTATGAATTGAGGTTTCCCATTGGACATATTTGAGCTTCGGTATGTTGTGAAGAGCTACCGAGATAAATGAGGCAATGAAGAGAGAAAATTCTAGAAGAGAAAATTCCACGTTAATTGGAATTTATTGTTTTTTGAATCGGACTTTGTTTATGATTTGCTTCTTGTTAACAGCTTCGTGTTCAAAATAATTGGTTTTTGAAGCTGCACAGCATTAACAATGGAAGATCAAGAAAAACATGACGCCCATGTGTTTTTTATTTGTGCAATAAAGAGGTGAATCAACTAACACTGTTGATTTTGAAGAATAAGTACCGGGATAATAAGTTCCGGAGACAATAGTTACTGTCACAATGCACGGCATTACAATTACCAGGTCAACTTGAAAAGAAAAATGTGTACGTACTGTCGATATCAGTTTTGTTTCATAACAACAGTTTGCAGACATGGTGAACACAACATAATACAATAATATTGATACGAAGGCCTACAGAAAATAAACTACAATCTCCAGTGTGCCAAAATAGTCCATATTCACCCCAGTTTATGGTATCTTGCTTGTTCACCCCTTATGTCATCATGTATTTCCCCTCATTCTCTCTCTCCCCTTATTCTCGAATTCCTTCCATCACTCTGTCCTTCGTCTCCTCACTCTCTCACTCCTCCTCCAAATGCCCCTCTGTATTGTACCTCTACCTTGCTGTCGGTGTTTTCCCCACTTCAACTGTGTTCTCGCTGTTTTGCTCTGTTCTATTTTCTAGCTCCTCGAGCCTCGACTTTGTGCACAAAAAGGGGAGGCAGGGGGAGAAGAGTAGCAATTCATCACTGCACTGGATGTACTTGAAGGTGTAGTGGAGCCTGCATTACCACTCATGCACATCCATATAACAACAATTACACCGATTGTAAACCTGGATTGTGCAGAATATTGCTGCTGACGACATGCTGATGGTTTGTAATTCCTTGAAACTTCACTTTCTCTCCTTGAAATTGCCAACATGTCGGCATGGTCTCTGTCTTTTTCCTCCTCATTTCTGGTCGTGCACCCTCTGCACTCTCCATGCTCCACCCCTCTCCCCCAAGTATCTGCAGGACACAGGCGTTCCACCATCTCCACTCATTTATTCCTCTCTTTTTCCACCTATGAGACCACCTTCCACACTCTCTTCGATCTCATTATTCTCTCCTGATCTTCAAGACAGCTGTTCACCACCATCTCAGGTCATGTAACTCCATCCAAAGCCATGATCTTTTCTACACCCATTAAACCACCTCCTCCCCTCCCAAAAATTATTCTGATGTATCAATCTTGTCCACCCCATGCGTACTCCCATAACCCTCGTTTCCTGCATCCCTTGTTTGTTCGTCTTCGTCTACTTTCTTCCTACACCCTACAATTGGCATTTCCCCTTTCTCCTGCTGTTCTCTTTGTTATGTTGTGTCCTGGTCTGGTCTGTGTCCTAGCTCTTCCACGAGCTTAGACCATGTATACATTAAGAAAAAATGGCACGTGATCAGAAGATTGTTGCAAAGTATATATGAAGCCGTGCCACAAGAGCTCACCCTAAAGCCTGAGAAGTCTGTGGGTCAAGTTATCTGTCATAAATCATAAATCATAATCATAAATCCATGTCATATAATGTCATAAATCCATGACATCACAAAGCTCGTACTATTTTATAATAGCTGCTTATCTAAACTAAGGTACAGGGATGACTCATGATGATGATTCTTTACTAATTGTATTTGCACTTTGCAAACATTTATTTTTCCATGATACCCAAGATAGCAACAATACCTATTGTTTAGCCACTGTTGTTGTTTTTGTTCTCGTTGTTGTTTTGTTGTTCCCCGTAAAATCGAAACCCTTTTTAAGCCACCATTGTTGTTGTTGTTTGTGAAGGTGCTGGTGTCTTTAAAATCTCACCAAATGAAGACTTTTAGCTTTCATCATTATTGTATTAACCCTTTGAACCCTGAGCTCCTTGGACTTTTGGCTCTCCCACCCTGGGTGGGCTACATGGAGAAAAATCCGGCCGCTTGGGTATATTGAGGTTTGAATAGCGGCCGGTAAAATGGCCACTAGGGTTCAAAGGATTCAGGTTATTTGCCGACGTTACAAAATAACGAAAGTTTGTCGACTACAAACGCCTTATATGATCATTCATATTCTCCACATCCAACATATCTTTATTCAAAGATACTCTTTTCTGCCTTAGCAGCTTATTTAAATCATCCTATTTAAGTCTGAGCAATGATGATTATGGATGAGAATAACATTGATAATATAAAGGATGATTCACGGCCCTAGAACGATGAGACAAAATGGAAGGAAAAGTTTTGGAAGGAGCTGTTTAATGACTTTGTAAAAATCCATGTAAGGGGATTTTTTTGAAACCGCGGTCTTTATATCGCCAGCATTTTATTGCACATCCAAGTTGTCTTGAGAGTACTAATAGTCAAACACATTATATGAATTGCCAAAACATGTAAATCAGACAAGGTAGGGCAGGCAGATTACCCCCTCCCTGAAGGTGATTAATGGAACAGCTAGCTGTTTTGAATGTCGTCATCAATATTTTCATGATAGTTCTCCAATGACTAGTTCAGTTCCCCAGAATGTAAAATACAAATCTTTCTTACTGATGCCTTCACCAAAACTTCAACCCACAACCTCTGGTTATCAGGAAAGTTTCCTCATCACACTTCATGACAGATGGTTTATTCACAGGGATTTGAACTCTGGCTGTCCTGACAAAACAACACATCTGCTCCTGTGTGGGCGAACCCCTCGAGCAATCTAATGAGTTCCAACGCAACGTCTCTTCTGTCTTAGGGTCTCGAAGATCATGAACGAAGTGAAGTAATAAATAGGAGAATTGAAAGTTAGAAGCAGAGGGAATTGTACACACATTTTGAAATAAATATGACATGACATGGAACAAACTGTTCCATCTATATACGGCAACTTAAGGGTTAAAGAAGAACTGTTGACAAATATGATCATAAATAAAACATGGATTCTTTCAACTGGACATTATATTTTTCCAGGTATCTATTTGTCAAGTTTGGCTGGAAAAGTAGCAAAGGACAGAAGTTACAAAGATCTGAAAGGGAATCAATCCGTTGTTTTAGAAGTAGAGCAGAAAGAACAACAAAACGGACATTCCCAACAAAAGTCTGGTCAGTCTCCTCATTTAACCCACAATCACATGATGGCTGTCTGCATGTGTGGTATAAGAATGGGGCGGTTGGGATTTTACATAAAAAAAACAAATGAAAGACGCTTCCAACCACAAAAGTAACTAGATCTATTCTGCTAACCAAAGTAATAATAAAGAGCAGACCCAGTCTCAGGTGACGTTTACAATCACTACCCAGCGAGCTTCTTCAGGCCAAGAAACCCTGAGTCTCGGCGCGTGTCGGGTTTTTATTGCCGCTGGATGAGGTCGATGGAGGAGTGTTTTTATTTTGCTTAAACTTAAGCAAAATAAACGTCAAATCGCATCATCGATGGCCTGCTCTGCTTTTTTATTATTGTTATTATTACTTAATCGTGATCTGGTGTTGCACATGTGAGGGTGAGTGGATCTGTGTGCTTGTTGTTGCTTACGAAATCTAAAGATTTCGTAAGTATATTGATGACTTCCGTTTCTGTTTGTTTGTTACTTACGAAATCTAAAGATTTCGGAAGTATATTGATGCCTTCCGTCCTCTGTTTGTGTGTTTGTTACTTACGAAATCTAAAGATTTCGTAAGTATATTGATTGCTTCCATCCTCTGTTTGTGTGTTTGTTACTTACGAAATCTAAAGATTTCGAAAGTATATTGATCACTTCCGTCCTCTGTTTGTGATTTACGAAATCTAAACATTTCGTAAGTATATTGATCACTTCCGTTTCTGTTTGTTTGTTACTTACGAAATCTAAAGATTTCGTAAGTATATTGATGGCTTCCTTCCTCTGTTTGTGTGTTTGTTACTTACGAAATCTAAAGATTTCGAAAGCATATTGATCACTTCCGTTTCTGTTTGTTTGTTTATGTGTTTGTGTGTTTGTTTGTTTGTTTGTTACTTATGAAATCTAAAGATTTTGTAAGTATATTGATGACTTCCGTTTCTGTTTGTTTGTTTGTTTGTAGGCACGATAACTCGAGAACGGAAGAAGCTACCAATCTCAAATTACACCACGTGATTCAGGAGCGTGATGGCTAGTGCTGATTAGATTTTGGTCAAAATCGGTCAAAGGTCAAGGTCACAGTGAGGTAAAATATTCGATTTTTGATGGTTTGGTACAGATAACTCGAGAGCGGAAGAAGCTACCAATGTCAAATTACACCACGTGATTCAGGAGCGTGATGGCTAGTGGTGATTAGATTTTGGTCAAAATCGGTCAAAGGTCAAGGTCACAGTGAGGTCAAATATTCGATTTTTGATGGTTTGGTACAGATAACTCGAGAGCGGAAGAAGCTACCAATGTCAAATTACACCACGTGATTCAGGAGGGTGATGGCTAGTGGTGATTAGATTTTGGTCAAAATCGGTCAAAGGTCAAGGTTACAGTGAGGGCAAAAATTCAATTTTTGATGGTTTGGTACAGAATCATGGTAGAAACTTCTGGTTTGCGTTGCTTCCTTCTCCAGAGACAGCTTTTATTAGACAAAGTCAGAGGTCAAGTTGACGATTTCGTAAGTACCAGTCTATGACTGCTTGTTTGTGTGTTTGTTTGTGTGTTTGTTTCTTTGTAGGCACGATAACTCGAGAACGGAAGAAGCTAACAATGTCAAATTACACCACGTGATTCAGGAGGGTGATGGCTAGCGCTGGTTAGATTTTGGTCAAAATCGGTCAAAGGTCAAGGTCACAGTGAGGTCAAACATCATTCCGTAAATTCATGTGGAGAAATGGAGTATTTTTGCTTCGCTCAACTTTACGAGTTCGTTATAACTTCGATTTTAATTTTGTCTTCGGTTTTTGCGATCACTTAGGACGCTTAAAACTCAGTTGTCAAAATTTTGGTAAAAATCGGAAGTTTTGGAGACGTTTTAAGATTGTACAAAAAATATTTCACTCGACGCGTCACGGGTCGTCCCATGATGCAGTGCGCTCGAGCAGAGGCATCGTTGATCATGTAAAGGTTTTGCGTGTGCGCGCTGACGGTGTTTTCGATAAAGATGGTGTTTAAAAGTCATTTTTTATCACAATAAAGGTTATCGTCGCATGCCTGAATCGCTAAGCCGTCGGATAATGTAAAGATTGTTGGTGGATGGCCGAATCTTACGCTTTTATGACTTTAATAAAATAATATAAAATAATTGCGTGGAGAAATGGAGATTTTTGCTTCGGTCGACGTTACGATTTTTTATGGTTTGGTACAGAATCATCGTAGAAACTTCTGGTTTGCGTCGCTACCTTCTCGAGAGACAGCTTTTAATAGACAAGGTCAGAGTTCAAGATGACGATTTCGAAAGTACCAGTCTATGACTGCTTGTTTGTTTGTTTGTTTGTTTGTTTGTGTGTTTGTTTTTGTGTTTATGTGTTTGTTTGTAGGCACGATAACTCGAGAACGGAACAAGCTACCAATGTCAAATAACACCACGTAATTCTGGAGGGTGAGGCTAGCGCTGATTAGATTTTGGTCAAAATCGGTCAAAGGTCAAGGTCACAGTGAGGTCAAACATAATTCCGTAAATTCATGTGGAGAAATGGAGTATTTTTGCTTCGCTCGACATTACGAGTTAGTTTTAACTTCGATTTTAATTTAGTCTTCGGTTTTTGCGATCGCTTCGGACGCTTAAAACTCGGTTGTTGAAATTCTGGTAAAAATCGGATGTTTTGGAGACGTTTTAAGATTGTATAAAAAAAGATTTCACTCGCACGTCACGGGTCGTAACATGATGCAGTGCACTCGAGCAGATGCGTCGTTGACTCATGTATGGTTTTGCGTGTGCGCACTGACGGTGTTTTCGATAAAGATGGTGTTTAAAAGTCATTTTTATCCCAATAAAGGTTATTGTCGCATGCCTGACTCGCTGAGCCGTCGGATGATGTCAAGATTGTTGGTGGATGGCTGAATATTACGGTTTTGTGAATTTGATAAAATAATATAAAATAATTGCGTTGAGAAATGGAGATTTTTGCTTCGGTCGACGTTAGGATTTTTGTTGGTTTGGTACAGAATCATCATAGAAACTTCTGGTTTGCGTCGCTACCTTCTCCAGAGACAGCTTTTATTAGACAAGGTCAGAGGTCAAGTTCACGATTTAATAAGTACCAGCTTATGACTGCTTGTTTGTTAATTACGAAATCTTTAGATTTCGTCAGTATATTGATGACTTCCGTTTCTGTTTGTTTGTATGTTTGTTTGTAGGCACGATAACTCGAGAACAGAAGAAGCTACCAATGTCAAATTACACCACGTGATTCAGGACGGTGATGGCAAGTGCTCATTAGATTTTGGTCAAAATCGGTCAAAGCTCAAGGTCACAGTGAGGTCAAATATTCGATTTTTGATGGTTTGGTACAGATAACTCGAGAATGGAAGATGCTGCCAATGTCAAATTACACCATGTGATTCAGGAGGGTGATGGCTAGTGCTGGTTAGATTTTTGTCAAAATCGGTCACAGTGAGGTCAAAAATTCAATTTTTGATGGTTTGGTTCAGAATCATGGTAGAAACTTCTGGTTTGCATCGCTACCTTCTCCAGAGACAGCTTTTATTAGACAAAGTCAGAGGTCAAGTTGACGATTTCATAAGTACCAGTCTATGACTGCTTGTTTGTGTGTTTGTTTGTTTGTTTGTAGGCACGATAATTCGAGAACGGAAGAAGCTACTAATGTCAAATTAGACCACTTGGTTCAGGAGGGTGATGGCTCGTGCTGCTTAGATTTTGGTCAAAATCGGTCAAAGGTCAAGGTCACAGTGAGGTCAAACATAATTCGACAAATTAATGTGGAGAAATGGAGTATTTTTGCTTCGCTCGACGTTACGAGTTCGTTTTAACTTTGATTTTAATTTTGGCTTCGGTTTTTGAGATCGATTAAGACGCTTAAAACTCGGTTGTCGAAATTCTGGTAAAAATCGGATGTTTTGGAGACGTTTTAAGATTGTATAAAAATATTTCACTCGCGCGTCACGGGTCGTCACGTGATGCAGTGCGCTCGAGCAGATGTGTCGTTGAGTCAAGTTAAGGTTTTCCGTGTGCGCTGACGGTTCTTTCGATAAAGATGGTGTTTAAAAGTCATTTTTTTTTATCCTAATCAAGGTTATCGTCGCATGCCTGACTCGCTGAGCCGTCAGATTATGTAAAGATTGTTGGTGGATGGCCGAATATTACGGTTTTGTGACTTTGATAAAATAATATTGAATAATTGCTTGGAGAAATGGATATTTTTGCTTCGCTCGACGTTACGAGTTCGTTTTAACTTCGATTTTAATTTTGTCTTTGGTTTTTGCGATCGCTTAGGATGCTTAAAACTCGGTTGTTGAAATTCTGGTAAAAATCGGATGTTTTGGAGACGTTTTAAGATTGTAGAAAAAATATTTCACTCGCGTGTCACGGGTCGTCACGTGGTGTAGTGCTACGGGTGGGGTTACCGCAGCTCAGCCAATCAGATCCCGCGACAGGACGAAAGGGGTCCGCGTGATGTCACCACGCCCCTGGGCCAATCAATGGACTTGCCGCTCGTTTTGGCCAATGACAGGGCGACGAGCAGTTCTGCGCGCCAAAACCGTCCAGTAAGGGAGAGCGGGCGGGGCGGAGGAGTTTACTCCCCCCCTCCCCCTCCGAGAGACAGGGTGAATAAGGGTGCGGCACGTTCGGATCAAGAGCTTGAAAAACACCATCCCCCACGAGAGCCGCGGGAGTTGCGTGCCCCGTCCCCAGGGTCGGGATTTGGCTCGCCTCTCGCTGGTGCCCGGTTCAACTCAGCACGAAGACCACACGAGGAGAACGGGTCCGAGGCAGAATCTGGTCTTCAGCTCGCCCTTTCCCTCCGAGCTGGAGGCCTCAATAAAGACCACTTTGGGTCCGTTTATTTTTGGTGTGTGTGTGTGTGTGTTCGTGTGTGGCGTCAGTCCAGTAAGTAGGAAATTGTATAATGTGGATTTCTACCCTCGAACCGCGTCGTGATCGAAAGGATTCTTTAGATTGTTGAGGGATCTTGACCTCCTCGAGGATTCAACGTCTAGCCGACTCAGTGTTGCATGTATCGGGATAAAATAAACCACAGAATTCCAGTAATAATCAATGTCCACAAGGAGTTCTTTCTTCTGTACCATTTATTTGCTGTCCCTCAGATCATCCTCCCCCTCCCCATATATCCATTCCATTTTATAAGCAGAGAGGGCTTTTGATCGCAAGAACAGAATGCACAGCTTATCAGCCCGGTCACCTTGTACTTTCAGAAACCCAAGCAATGTCCAAAGTGTCAAAGAAAGACAAGATTATAAGTAGGTGGTAGGCCTAACAACTAAATAGTAGAACAGTAGAGGAAAAACACAAACACTTTGACCTACTCAGACTGAGGCAAAGGTTTCTTGTCTAGAGAGTAATAATTTCCCCAACACTCCCCCCTTGTTGCCTAAAAAGGCAACACTAGTTAAGTTTAACGATATATATTTTCTCTTCACTTGGAAATACATTCTCTCTTCCGTTTGAGTGTGCCCATTTTCTTGGGTAGTCACATCCCCCCTTTTCCCCATCGTAGAGCTCAGTCCCTTAGCCTTTCCTGTCCCGCAAGCCAGGTGGCTTCATGTGGTTGTACAGCTTCGGACCTGGTCGAGGTTCCGGTAGGCCCCGAGGCCGATAGAAGATAAGGCTACCCGTTGGGCTGCACAGCTGATTTTCGACAACCTATTTTGGGAACAAAGCAGATGAGCAAGAGTGGATTGACAATTCCCGTGAATATTGAACACATTCATTTGCGCTACTTATGGATTTCCAAGTTCAGGTTCTATCTCAAAAGAGTCGTAGGACTCAGTCTCAAAACCAGGGTATGAGGGTGGTGCTTGGGCCACCATCACCTTTTTAGCAGTATTCCTCTTTAGACAAGAAACAATCAATGCCGGCATTGTAATTGTTGCACATCTAACAAGCACCACTGCAATGATGATCCACAATAACCCAACGGAAATCCAATGCAATAGGGTAGTTCCCCAGCCTCCAAAAATCCCTTCAAACCAGGAATAAAGCCCATCTTTCGTAAAATAATTGTGATACTTGGCTCCTTCTTGTTTAATCTTGTCAGCTATGTTTGTGATTTTCTCCGAGTTATCAGGGATATAAGTACAACACTCAGAGTTAATTACAGCACACGTTCCTCCTTGAGCCGCGAGAATGAGGTCGAGCGCAACTCGGTTTTGCATTGAAACTGCACGTAGGGCGACGACCTCCGAGTTGATATCAACCATGCCTAGAGCAGCCTATCAACCATTTTATTTGCCAATGATTCAAGCGAAGCAGCTAACTCTGCCAATCCCACAGACGTTTGTCCAACACCGTAGTGAGGGATTAAAATAATGAAGAACAGTTCAGTTGACGTGAATCCCCATTTATCCCGTTTCAAATGCTCAAAAGGTGACTTAGATAACAGGCGCATATGTGGCAAAATATATGACAAGAAACAAGATCCACTCCAATTAACTGGAAGCCATGGGTATGCTCGATTTCCACACACGAAATAGGTATTATTTAAAGCGACTTGTGGTCCCATCGTGTGATTTTCATAAACATAATGACTGCATTCAGAATTCCCTAATCTTTTTTCTCCCCATGCCTCTTGTACCAAGCATAGTTCGGGTTTTTCTGTTGCCCGTTCAACCATAAAATGTGGAGGCATCTTACTTAAATTAAAATTTGGCCAAAACCAGTTACTGAAATTTCGTTGTCGGAGGCAATTTCCATTTCCATTGGTAACGATGTGGTCGTTAAGGTTATTATCTTGTTTATCCCAGTTTCTTTCCTTTGCCCAGTACCCACACCATTCACTCAGATTAAATGGTATAGCCAGAAGCGGTATCCCAGTAACTGCTGAATGAGGTATCTTAGTACAAACCCAGCAATTGGTTTTATTAAAAGCTTTCGCGTGTTTACGAGAAAGAGCCAGATAAGTGTTTATTCCATGTGGTGAACCCACTGTGCTCGTTAAGCTTCTTCGGTCTCTGAATGCCCTAGGCTTAGTTTGGTGGGTAGTCTGACAGGCCAATCTCCAAAGAACATGCAAATAACGTTGATCACAGACAGTACTTATCGGTTTAACAGACCAAGTACACATTGCACCACCTGCATTTAGTAGTACAAATAATCCTGCAATGGAAAGAATCATTAAAGTTATCAGGAAGCAATGTTCTCCTCGAGTTCTTTTCTGCCGTGTGCCAGTTTGCAGTGTGTGGCATGGATCCATGTTGCTCTTCCTTTACACTTCACAGCTGTATGGGTAGTTAGCAGTATTTGAAATGGCCCACACCAACGTGCCTGAAGAGAGTTCTTCCGTTTGTAAATTTTCACATAAACAAAGTCTCCGGGTTTGAAGTTGTGATGATCAGATGTGGCTGGTTCTGGCAGAGCTTGTTTCACCTGTGCATAAAAAGTTCTTACAGCATGATTCAGAGAGATACAGAACGTAAGCAACGTGTCGTCCATTTGCTGCATGTTCATGTCTTTTATAGTCAAAGGAGGTGAGTTCGGTAATCTCATTGGTCTTCCCATCAGAATCTCATGCGGAGATAAGCCAGTGTTTCGATTTGCGGTAGATCTCATAGTCATGAGAGCAATTGGCAGAGCATCTGGCCATTTTAATCCAGTTTGTTCACAAATCTTGGCCAGTTTATTCTTTAGGAATCCATTTTGCCTCTCTACTGCCCCCGCAGATTGCGGACGATGCGGGCAGTCGAAATGTTGCTTGATTTGCAATACGCGACACAATTCTTTCACCACTTCAGCTGTGAAATGAGTACCTTGGTCACTGGAGATCCTACAAGGTATTCCAAACCTACAGATGAAATCCTTCATCAACAGTTTAACCACAGTAATGGCATCTGCTTTCCGACAAGGGTAAGCCTCAACCCATTTGGTGAACAAATCGACGATGACTAACGCAAATTCAAAACCACAGCATTTTGGTAACTGGACAAAATCCATCTGGATATGAACAAAAGGTCCGAATGGAATTGGATGACCCCCTGGGGCCATCTTCACCCCCCTTGCTGGGTTATGTTTTTGGAAAATATGACATGTCTTACAATACTGTTCTGCAATTGGACTAAACCCCGGGGCAAACCACTGTCTCCCAATTGAAGCACTCATGCCCCCTTTGCTAGTATGCCCGGCCCCATGTGCCAATCAGGCGAGCCAAGGTAATAGAGCTCTTGGTGCCACCACACGACCATCGGACGATCTCCATAATTTGGATTCATTTTCGAATTCACATCCAGCCAGTATCCACAAATCTCGTTCTTTAGCACTGACAGCTGTCTGCAAAGTGTTTATATCGTCAATGGTCGGCGTTGCCTCTTGTCTCAATACACATTGTGATATTAAAAGAGCTCTGGTGTGGGCAGCAGATTTTGCAGCTGCATCTGCCCTGGCATTTCCCCGTGAGACGTCATCAGATCTCCCAGTGTGGGCGTCACATTTTACCACTGCAATTTGGTGAGGCAGAAGTATTGCTTCCAGCAGATTCGCAATCCATGCTCCATTCCTCTCCTGCGTACCTGATGATGTTATAAAACCCCTTTCGCGCCAGAGTGCTCCGAATTCGTGTACAGCACCAAAGGCATAGCCGGAGTCAGTGTAGATTGTCACTATTTGGCCTTTGGCTAAATGGCATGCACGAGTGAGGGCGAACAGTTCTGCCTGCTGCGCGGAACAGCTCTCAGCCAATCTCCCGCTTTCGATTACTTCGTGATCAGAGCAAACGGCGTAGCCTGTTAATAAATATCCATCAGGTGCACGCGATGATGAGCCGTCGACATATAGAACCAATTCAGAATTTTGGATTGGTGTGTCTCTCAAGTCAGGACGGGGTTGACACGTGTGGGCGATTATCTCTTCACAATTGTGAGGATCACCATCTTGTACTCCTGGCAACAAACTAGCAGGATTCAGCGGTGCACATCTCCTAATCGTAATGTTCGTGGGTGCTGTGAGTGAGAGTTCGTATGTTGTTGCTCTTGAAGCCGACAAATGTTGTGTTTTCGTTTTTAACAATACAGCTGTCACTGCATGCGGTACCAGGAGAACCAAAGTGTTTCCCGCGACGAGCGCTTCTGTCGCCTGCACCGCGAGCGAAGCGGCTGCTACTGCCTTGAGACAAGAGGGGAATCCTTGCGTTACCGGATCCAATTTAGTACTATAATATGCAACAGGCCGTAATTTATTTCCGTGCTTCTGTGTCAGCACAGATTGTGCGAATCCCTGTCTCTCACATGCGTACAAATGGAAAGGTTTTTCATAGTTTGGTAAACCCAGAGCGGGAGCCGAAGAAAGAGCCTGTTTTAACGTTACAAAAGCCTTGTCTGCATTTTGTGTCCATGCAAGTGGGCTGGGTGCGTTTGCCGAACCAATGTCCACCAGGGGGCGCACTAAGGCCGCATAATCTGGTATCCACTGTCTGCAATAGCCGGTCATTCCGAGGAAAGACCTCATCTGTTTAGCAGTAGTTGGCTTGGGCAGGTTTAATATTGCCGCTATACGTTCAGGGGAGATGCGTCTTGTATCTCCCTTCAGAATATGCCCCAAATATTTCACTTCTTCTTGGCAAAATTGCAATTTAGCTCTCGATGCTTTGTGTCCTTTCCTGGCTAAGGCCCTCAACAATGTCAATGTATCTCGTTCGCATGCGTCTTTTGACGCTGAACAGATCAGCAGGTCGTCAACATATTGAATCAGTGTGGATCCACAAGGGAAAACTACATCATCCAAGTCGTCTTTGAGGGCCCTCGAGAATAATGTTGGACTTTCACAATACCCCTGGGGCAATACAGTCCAAGTGTATTGCTTTCCCTGGTAGGTGAATGCAAACAGAAACTGTACTTCTCGGGCTATTGGTATACTAAAAAAGCTGAACAAAGATCCACAACACTAAAATAGGTAGTGTTACTTGGGATGCTTGATATAATGGTAGTTGGATTTGCAATTACAGGAAAAGCTGGAATTACCGCATCATTCACTGCCCTCAAATCCTGTACGAATCTCCACGTTGGCTTCCCAGGTTTTCTCACAGGTAGGATCGGTGTATTACATTGACTAACAGTGGGAATAATTATCCCTTGTTTCAATAGCGCTTCCACTACAGGAGCAATTCCTACCTCTGCTTCTGGAGACAAAGGGTATTGCGGTTTTCGAGGCAGTTTCTTTTTTGGATCTATAGTGATGTTGATTGGATTCATACTTTTAATTTGGCCGACATCGTTGGCATGTGTTGCCCACAGACAAGTCGGGACTTGTTCGAGTATTTCAGGTAATTTTCCTGACCCATTTAATTCTGAGAGATCGACCACCTCGAACACAGCTTTTGCTGATCCTTGACATTCTGTCCAACAGAATCCCTGTTCCCCGATCTTCCAAGGTCCGTTAACTTGGCTCGATTCCATCAAAGTCGCTTGTGATACTTTTTTCAAAGAGGTTACCATGTGACCAATGTCCGTTTCTTGGTAACCTTCTGCAATCGCTAAAGTAACATGTGGTGTAACACTGGACGGTTGGTTCCACAATTTTAATTGTTCCTGCGTGAGATGCACCTCCAGGCCAATCCCTTGCTTCCCAATCCAAATTGTTCCCAACACTAAGTCAAAGGTCTGGTGTAATTTCGAGAGTGTTTCACTCGCATAGACGTTATCTTTTCCCTTGATGTTGCAATCTGCAATGCAATGTAGTCGAGTCTGTAAGTACCGTCTGTCCATGCCGTGTTTACTCACCCAATCGAGCACCTCGGGTACGTTTCTCTCCAAATGTGATAAATATTCCTGCAAATGGTTAAATGCTTCACAATTAATCACAGTCCATTGATATACCAGATTTTCTGTATTTTCCTGTAATAAATTCATCATAGTTATGTGTGATTCGTGAGGTATTTCTAAATATACACCATCAGGGGTACACTTAATTGAACAATTCAGCTTGCATAACAGATCTCTCCCCAACAGATTAATTCGTGTATCAGTTGCCATCAAAAATGCATGGTTTGCAGACAATGGTCCAATTTCCACCCGGAGCTGCTCTGTCAGTGGAATCGTACTAGCAACTCCTGACATTCCCACTACTTTTACTCGTTCTCGCGATAACGGGGCGTCTGGGAAATCACTCCTTCTGAGCGCAGATTTGGTCGCTCCTGTGTCGACTAAGAAAGGAATCTCTTGGCCTTCAATTTTCAAAGTCAATTTCGGTTCGTCACATGGTTTCAAAGTCAGGAAGGGTAACTCAGACGAAGTCGCTTCTTTTCTTTGTCATAAAACGAATGGGTTTTGGGTTTGAAATGAACCTTGAGATGGAGGAGGAAGAAATGAGGGTGGAGGAGGAGTGAACGAGGCTGGAGGAGGAGGAGGGGGGAATTCGGTTTGAGGTGCAGTGGGTTGAAATGAACCAGCTTGCTCAAACTGTGTTCCCCATCTTTCCTGCTGTCTATAATATGGATTTTCATTCACTGGAGGCGTGGAGTGTCTGCGAGTTTCATCTCTGTATTGTGCCGCTGGTCTCTGTTCTACCGGTTCATACGAACTATAAGTTCGACTGTTTCTACGATTTCGGCATTCGTTAGCCCAGTGTCCTTGTTTTCCGCATGTATAACAGAAATCTCTGCGCTGGTCTCTGTATTTTGGTCTCTGACGGTAATTGGTTTGCCCTCGGTTTTGTGCATTATATCTCACATTCCTTTCCCCGGGGCATTCACCTTGACCTTGAACCTGGGATAGCATTAATGTTGATTTGTTTTCCTCGTCAGAACGATGTTTCAACAATGAATTACAATGCGTTACATATTCCATCAAGTCTTTCACTTCCTTTAATTCCCAACCAATACATACTCGCTTTATTTCATTTTGTAATTTGGCCGTCAAACCATTAAGGTATACATGAGCAAATGGTACCCCCTCTTCTTTCAGTCCAGAGTGACATTGGTATACACCCCGAAAACGCTCTAAGAACTCCAATGGGTCCTCGCCAGCGCGTTGCCTGCACATCTGTATTTTTGCCCAGTCGGTCTTAAGTGTTACCACCTCTGTGACAGCGTCAATGAGGGTGTCAATATGTTCTTTGAGCTCCTCCCTGTCTCCAGGAGCTTCATCTGGCCATGCAGCGACCTGTTTCAATTGTCGGAGTAACCCCTCTGGTACCACTAATTTTAATAATATTTCCATGTCCATATATGTTGGCTGATGGCATGCCACCACCACGCGTAGTTCCGCCTGGAATTTTTTTGGGTTCTCTCGTATCTTCGGCATCTCATTTACGATGGCTCTTAATTCAGAGCCCCACGGACGATATATCGCTTGTACCTCCCTTGCACCCGGGTAATCTCGCAATGGAAACGCGCCAATGAGTGCCTCATCATCTCCGTCCTTCGCGGTCTCCGGCATTATTTTTTTTGATCGAGTTTGTATTTTACCCTTGTCAGCAAGAGGAACTTTATTTTTGCTTTGTGTTCTTGTTTCTTTCTTAATTACTCGCCTGGCTCCCCGTTGAGCCTCTCCTTGCCCTGTGGCATCATCTCCCTCTGTCTCTCCCGCTTCTTCGTCCTCGAGCGGTTGTGCTATCGGAACTGTGCACTCTGGCCATGTATCTGAGTCTTCTTCTTCATCCTCAAATCTGACAGCCACTGCTCGCTGTCTCTTGGTTTTATTTTCAAGTCTCACCGGCATTTGCTTCGTTAATTGGTCTAGCTGACCCTTCAGGTTTAACAACCATGCCTTTTCGTCTCTGTCATGACATTCCTTCATCCAATTTATATAAACGCTCCAGTTCACCTGCTTCTGGCCCTTTTTGTCACTATTTTTCACTTCCAGTACTTTTCTTAAATTGTCTAAACACTTGTGATCAAACGTTCCATTCTCAGGGAAGGGTAATCGACTATTTTTGGTCCAATTGCACCATTTCCCCATGTCTCTCACAGCTTCAGGCCCATACTTATCAAACATAATTCTTGCACATGTACCTCTCCGTGGTTTTTGAATACAATTTGCCTCGGTATACACATTTTCCTTCCTTTTACAATTTCTATTTCCCATCTCTAAAATCACACAAATCACAACCGCTAAATTCACTCTAAAATCACAGAATAAAATAAATCGCACCCTCGGAGAACCCTCCCTGCTTACCTTCGCTCAAGCACTTGTCGTTCCTCCAGGCACTGCCTCCGGCAGATTAAGCACCTCCGGTCACGAGCGCCGCACAACGCCGATTCGAATCCGTGTCACTGGCACCAACTGATGTGGATTTCTACCCTCGAACCGCGTCATGATCGAAAGGATTCTTTAGATTGTTGAGGGATCTTGACCTCCTCGAGGATTCAACGTCTAGCCGACTCAGTGTTGCATGTATCGGGATAAAATAAACCACAGAAGTCCAGTAATAATCAATGTCCACAAGGAGTTCTTTCTTCTGCACCATTTATTTGCTGTCCCTCAGATCATCCTCCCCCTCCCCATATATCCATTCCATTTTATAAGCAGAGAGGGCTTTTGATCGCAAGAACAGAATGCACAGCTTATCAGCCCGGTCACCTTGTACTTTCAGAAACCCAAGCAATGTCCAAAGTGTCAAAGAAAGACAAGATTATAAGTAGGTGGTAGGCCTTAACAACTAAATAGTAGAACAGTAGAGGAAAAACACAAACACTTTGACCTACTCAGACTGAGGCAAAGGTTTCTTGTCTAGAGAGTAATAATTTCCCCAACAGTGCCTTGCTGTACATACGTGCCTCTTATATTCGGATAACTCTGCTTCTTACATGAGTAGGGTAAGAATACTGATTCTGGCTCACTTTTCCCCATATAAATGAATGGGGGATTTTCAGCGATGAAATTTTTCTTTTTTTTTCCCTCAAAAATAAATCCCCTTTTTAGCCCAAGGTATATTTATGTCTCCCCTTTTAACCTAGGGGCTCTCTATTCAAATAACCTATGCAACAAGATAAAGATTTGTTCAAGTAGTAAAGTCTTAATGTGATTTGTTAAAGGTGATTCTAAAGAAATATCTGAAACGTCTAAGCCTCCGGACACTCTTTATCAAATAACCGATGCATATTGTTTAGCTCACTCATTGAACCTATAAACATTTGTTCATTCTCAAATTCCTTCAATAGTCTAATTTTCTTTGCAAGCCTGGTGTGTTGGCGCAGTGGTTAGGGCAGCGGCTTGAGATCCAAAAGGTCCTGAGTTCAAGCCCCGTTGGGCCACTCAATTAATACACCAGGGGGTTGACTCAGCCTGTCATCCTTCCGAGGTCGGCGAAATGAGTACCAGTATACTGGGCCGGTGTATACCCCGGTTAAAATAGGTGTACCATATCCCTGTGTCGTAAGAGGCGACCAGGGTTGCGTCAGGAAGGGCATCCGGCGTAAAACCTGTGCCAAATCACTATGCGGATCACACGGATGATCCGCTGTGGCGACCCCTAACGGGAGCAGCCGAAAGAAGAAGAAGTTTAATTTTCTTTGCACAATAATCCCCATCTAAAATATTTAAAAGCAAAACATTTGAATCTTTATATTTTTTCAGATACCCCTTTTGAGCCATTACGAAATGATAAACTTCTCTTAATGATCTCATCTGGCCACCTCCTGAGCCACATATCATTTTGAGATTATAGTAAATTGTTTTTTCATTGTTCAATTGATAACCATCAAAGTTTTCAGTCCATTCAAGGATATTCATTTTTTTCTTTACATCCTCTAACTTACTAGTTTTTAAATTGATTCGCTTATTTGTTTTATTTTCCTTTGTGTTAGTTATTTTTTCAAGAAGACTTATTTGATATTTTTCACATTCATTATGTTTTCCATTTTATTTACCAAGACTGAGATTTTCTCCACTCTTTAGTTTGATTAATACTTGGTTTGACCATTTATATATTGCGAAAAAACGCGGCGGTAGCCCTTAAAAAACCCTAACCCATCTTCCCATCATTAAAACACAATCTATTCTATTCACTCTATCATACAATATCCATATGGAACACAATCTATTCCATTATCTAAAATAAAGCTCTTATCATCAAAGGCTCCTAATGCCTTTTATTTACTTCTTCACTATATATGTTATGTTTATAACGTCTTATTGTATTCATTTTCCTATATTCTTCTCTCTTATTTATCAAAAATTATAATAATTTCTAAAAGTTATTGATTTATTTATTACATATTTCTTTATTCCCTTTAACCTTTTATCAATCTGATCACCATACTTATAAGCATATGCCTTTGCTCTCAATCCAATAAACTCACTCATTACTTTTCCACCCAACTCATCCTTAAACTTACCAATAACCTTTTCATTCTTTTTGGAAAATAATTCACTCTTCTTGCTGAAATTACTTGTATCATATACTCCAATATTTTTCTTCATATCTTTATAAACATCATCAGTTTTTATATCTAGGATAAAACTATCAGTGTCCATATACAACAATGAAACATTTTCACCATACTCTTTCTTTAAGTCATTATACAAATAATCATACATCAATATCTTTGATAAATCAAGAACTGCTGTTCCAATATAAATTGGTTTATCCATTACAATACTTTCCTTTTTCATATTAATTGCAGAAAAGTTCTCTGAAAAAACCTCTTCTCTCTCAAAACTTGGTTTATTTATCAATCTCGAAGCTTCTTTCCAAGATGTTGCGAATCTAATGTTTTGCCTGTTTCTAACATTTTCCATAGTCTTTCCAAATACAGCATTATTCATTAATTTATAAAAGTCCCCTTCAAATTTTACTTTTGTATTTGCTCTCATATCTGTATTGAATTGAATATACTTTTTCATCCAAGGACTTTGTTTAAATTTTAAAACTCTATGAATTTGAGCGACTCTCAATCGTTCTCTCAAAAACTTTCAAGCCTCTCTGATGCAAAACATATCCCTCTTTATCATAGAATGTTGTTAAAAACTTTTCTGTTGATTTGCCTTTAATATTAAAACTTTTATGATAATCACTTAACCATTCTTTCTTTGGGGTTTCTTTCTCACATGCAAAAGGAAGGTCTTTATGCTTATTATGAAGATCACTCGGGTACCTCAAATCAACTTCAAAAAAAAACCTTCTTCTTCGTCATTCAATTCCTCTTGAGAAGAAATAACAATATTCATCAAAGCCTTTTCATAATCCTTTTCTTCCACCCACTCTAATTTACCATAAGGCAGAGATTGAGACATTGCCCATCCATACAAATTATTAGCATCAAAATACATCAAATAATTACTATCTTTTTCACTATCATAATTTGGAAGATATTTATTATTTGCTTTAGCATATCTTTTTGAACATACTTGTAATATTCCACCTCTCTTTGACTTCTCAATCATCAAAAGCATATCAACATTACTGATTAAATCTATATCTTGTTTTGTCATTTTCAACATTGCACTCCAAGCTAAACCAGGAGCTGTGAAATAGTGGGCAGGATCTAATCCATAACAATTTTTATTATGACAGAGTGATCTAAAAGCTTCAAACACATCAGCTTACAATAAAACATCTGTTTTTAGATATAAATCATGATATTCTCCAAGGTTCTTTATCTTAAATATTTTCCATATTTCTTGTGCATGTTTATATTTCTTATCACTTATCTCTTCTTCATAAAGGTTATTATAGAAACTTTCTTTTGAAGGAAGTTGTGTTTCTTTAAATCTCATAAATGAATCCATATAATCATAAGGATAAATTCCCTTACTTGTAAGAATTTTCTCTTTACTTTGTATTTCATTCCTTGTTTGAATTTCCTCTCTCGTGAGAATTCCTTCTTTAATCAGAATTTCATCTTTAATCAGAATTTCCTCTTTAGTTAGAATTTCAATCATTGTTCGAATTTTCTTTATAATTAGAATTTCATCTTCAGTGAGAATTTCTTCATTAATTTCCTCATTAATTCGAATTTCCTCTTTACTTTGAATTCTCTCTTTAATCTGAATTTCCTCTTCAGTGAAAATTTCCTCTTTTGGAAAGAATGAATTAAGATTTGGAAAAGAGTCTGTGGAGCTTAGATTTGATGCGAGGTAGGCTCGTGGTGTTCCCATAAACTTGTAAGAATCTAGAAACCTAATACGAGTTAAAGGTTTTGTGAATATGATTTTTGTAAATGAAATATACTTTTGACTTGTATTTGTTATGGCAGAAATATTCCCTGGTGTTTTTGAAAGTTCATTTATAAATAGATGTGTATCATAGTTGGCGCTGTTGTGAAGAAAGACTGGAATAAAAGAAGGTAATTTATAATTAAGATTACAACTGGAATGAGCGGGACCTCTATATTTACCAGGAAGATGACAATGATCCCTAACTTTAGACTCCTTAATTTCCCCCTCACAAATATGACATATTGTTCTTTCTATATTCTAATTTTTCTCTTTGTTTAATTTCATCGGTTCATTTGTTTCTTTCATTAATTTAGTGAGTCTTATACAATCCTTTTCTAATCGTTTTACAAACTCTTGTGAAGCTTTTTTTCCACTATAATGTTCAAGTTTGTTATACTTTTCTCCAACAGATGATTTGATATCATAACAGAAACCTCAAGGAATATGTTTTTGATATTTATTTGTATATGATTCTTTTGGATTAGGAGAAGCAGTATTTATCTTTTTAAGGATACACTCAAAATCAGCGTATATCACAAATGGGTGCATGATAGATTTATTATAATCTTCAAAATAAATCTTTTCACCAGGTTTTGGCATTGTAATTACAGCTGATTTATGATTACTACAATATTTTGAATGTTGTTCTAATCGTTCTTTTGTATGAAATGAATTAAGACATCGCTTACAAGGATATATTTTGTTTGCTGTTCTGAATACCTGAGAAGAGATTAATCTTGATAAATTATTGATGTATGTGTAATGTGAATTCTTTCCAACACTAAAATATAAAAGATCAATGTGTGTTTCTTCATTTTTATAGTTATTTGAAATTTTTAATACTTGAACTTTGCTTGTATCCGTTAATCCATATACATTAATAGAAAGATTATTCTTTTTCTCAAATTTAGGAATATCTGTTAGTGGCATTGAAAATTTAAAATCTTTAATGTCCAAGGTATTCTCATATTTCATATATTTTTTTACTCTTTCTGAATTACATTTTGGTGGATGTAAGTGAGCAAGAACAGACCAGAGAAAACATTTATTATCATTATTCTTAATATTAATAACTGCCTTCTTTCGTTTTATTTCTTTTGGTAATTCAATATAAGAAGAAGCTTTAAGAGGGTTTGATTTTAGAATGTGCATATCTAAAAAGATGATTTTTTTTAATATTGAATCCACTTCCTACCACTGAATTATCAACATCCTCCTCTTGTCTTGATAGTTCTTCATAAACCCCACTATTCAAAAAATCTTGAAATGATGTTATAAAATGAAGATCTGTTCTCATATAAGGAGTTTGTTCTTCATCTTGTCTTTTCATATTCATTTTTACTCCCATATAAAACTTTAAAGTTTTCATTTCTTTTAATGTCTTTTTAATAAATTTTTCAACATCGGGTTTCACTATTTCAATTGATTCAACTATTGATGATGGACCGGGTTCTCCAAATTGAAAAATCTTATTTTTATATGCCCTTTAAATGCCCCATCAGTGTTTTCAATATAATAGTCTCCCTTTACTTTAAACTCATTTTTCTTCTGTTTTTGTGATTGAAGATGTCTGTTATAACTTCTCTTCAAAACATCCTTTGAGCAGATATCACAATGTTTTCTTTCCAACTCAAGAGGAGATATTTTACGAAATAGATTAAATGTGTGTTTGTTGGTTCGGAGGTGTTTTCTATAATGTTTATATTCGTGATTACAAACATCGCAGTACGTTGTATTCACCATATTTATATAATAAAACTTTGCTCAAACTAAAATTTTCTTGATGAAAATTTCGTTTATTTTACAGGTGAATCTGTGCTTGAACTAAAATTTTCTTGATGAAAAGTTTGTTTATTTTACAGGTGAATCTGTGCTTAAACTACAATTTTCTTGATGAAAAGTTCGTTTATTTTACAGGTGAATCTGTGCTTAAACTAAAGTTTTCTTGATGAAAATTTCGTTTATTTTAAAGGTGAATTTGTGCTTAAAACCATTTTATCCTCCAACTTTTTCATTTAATAAATACAATGTTTCAAGATACAAAAGACAAGTTTCAATCAATCTCTTCATTTGTTAAAGATACTGAGAAATATGTCAAGGTTGTAAAATTGAACAAAGATAAATATAACAACTATTGGATAAAAACAATTATGGTGGATATGATGAGTTCTTCAATTTACTTCAGTGGAAGGGCTTTTAGTATACCTGGAAGAACATCAATTAAGGTATCTCTAACAAAAGTTTCTCCTCTCCTTCTGGCAATATATTCAAAACTAGAAAAAGCAATGAAACAAGAAAAGGTATCAAAAAATAAAAACCTTATGGATGAAGCTTTAGAAAGAAAAGATAAGACCATCTGTAATATGCAAGGACAAATTTGTATTTTTTTCAACAACCCTAAAGATATAAATCCTGATGAAATAAAGGATGTTGATATATCAGGTGAAATGACATTTCGTTCAATTGTAGTTAAGGATCATTTTAAAATTACCTTTAATATAAAAAATGTAGCAGTTGAATCTGTTAATGAAAAAATGTATATAGATATCGAAGGTAATGTTTTTTCTACTAATTAAATATGAGTCAATATTCAACTGAAGATTTTGAAGATTATGAGAGTGATTATGATACCGAGAGTTTGCATTCAAACGATAGTTATGACACCGAGAGTTTGTGTTCAAATGATAGTTATGAAAGTATAGATGATTCTGAAAGTATCGAAGATGATATTGAAGATGAATTTCAGTTTAAGTAAAGTTTTACTTTATAAATATAAATAGTTTACTCGATTTTGAGCCTCTTGAATTCCATGATTCTCCATATGACAAATTTGAGAATTGTCCTGCGTGTGAAAGACGGGGATTAAACACAGAGTCAAAAGCCTATAAACAATGTATATTCTGTTATTATCTTCTAATTAATGATAATAAAAAATATAAAAAGGAAAATAATTCTTTTAGATTTACACCAAAAATGAATTACTTTACAAGATTGATTAGAGAAATGGATGTAACGTACGAGGGTGATAACAGACCTTTCCTTACAAGGGAAGAAACTGAACGTATTAGAGAAATGTTCAAAGGATTGTTGTTATATATTATTCATGGATGTGATTTTCAGGGAAATATCAACACAAGATATTGCATAAATAAAATAATGGATTATCTTGAAATTAAACCTGAACTTAGGATAAAATATAGAGTTTCGAAAAAAGCCAATAATAAATTAAATAACCTGTTTTCCAAATATATAAATGAATGATTTTTTACCCATTTGGGAAAATAAGATAAAATTTAACAACCATAAAAATCTCCCAAATTCATTAAGATGCCTCATAGTTGGTTCAAGTGGATGTGGAAAAACCTGCTTACTTTTAAAGATGCTCCTCACTCCCAACTTTTTAGATTATGTTAATTTAATAATTTTCACAAAGTCGAGTTTTCAACCAGAGTATCAACTACTCTCACAAGGTTTTAATGCTGCTCTTCAAAAAGAAGATATAATCGGTTTATTTAAACTTCAAAAAAACCTTAATGATTATAACATTGAAGATATAATACAACTATTTTGTGATACACAGAGATGTAAAAAGAAATCAAAACCGATAACTTGTATTCTTAGTGATAATACGGATGATATACCGTCTCCCCAAGATTTAGATAAATCCAAAAAGAACCTCGTTATCTTTGATGATTGTGTTAATGAGAGAAACCAAACGGTAATGGACAGCTTCTACACAAGAGGGAGACATTCTTCTTGGAATTGTATTTATCTTAGTCAATCGTACTTTCAACTTCCTCGTCGTTCCATCGGAAACAATGCTAATACTTTTTTTTTATTCAAGTTAAATTCAACAGATATAAACAATTTTTGGAGAGACAATTTGAGGATTTAAAAAGGAATTTGAGGATTACATGAAACACACGACTGAAAAATATAAATATATTGTTGTGAAACAAGATGAGATATTAAATGATATTTTTCAATAAATAAATGGATGCGAAAGAAAGAGGAAGAAGATTTAGGGAACATCAAGAGTTGGTTTCAAAAGTTGTAAAACAACAGGAAGACATAAAGAAGAAACGCAGACAAAAACTAATGGGTGAAGAAGCATTTTAAAGAAAACAAGATAAATTTTTTAAACCACTTTTAAAAACTTCCCAAGAAAAAATTATAGATGTTTCCACAGTTCCCACAATAAAATATACTCCTAAAAAACCTCAAATGTAAAAAGATTTTGATCAAATTACGGAGGAAGAATCAGAGCATTTAGGAGAATTAAAGGTATATGATGATGAAGGTTTATTTCAACAACTGGAAGAGATGAATCGACCCCCTGATTATATTGTGAATGCTCTTCAAAACAATAAATATTCAGCGGATTCAAAAACCAAAGCAGGACTCATTCCAACAGAACAACCAGCAATATTTCATCTTGTTCAAGAAAAGGTATTGATATTTAATGATGAATTAAGGTTCTTGGGTTCTGCTCAACCCCCTGTTAAACTAACTCCGAGATTAATGTTTCTTCTCACAAAAGATGGAAGACAAGGTTCAACTGTGAGGGATGAATCAAAGTATATTGATAAACCATTGGATATGAAAAATAATGATGATAGAGTATATATTGATCTGCTGAACACTCTAAATTATAGGGTTAGTATTTCTAGTAAAAGTAGGAAAAATGAGAAGGAGAAACACATTATTCAGGCTTTAAGTATCCTTGGTTCAGGTATTAGTTTTCTTCCAAATGAACCATCACAATTAGTTAATAGACTGTTATTGTTGTTAGGTAGTAAAAAGGCTGGAAATAACAATTGTTTTAATGAAGCATTTAATGAAATGAAGCATTAATGAAGTTTTAATGAACAATTTTAGACCAGTTGATGAACATGAAAATAATTAATAAATATCAATATAAAGACATTTTATCTCATATTAAATAAGATGAGAAGCACAATCCTTAGTTTCAATTTCACAACAAGCGACCACACATCTTCATTCCCATACCCACGACAACTTGACACAACAAAAGAATATGAGGCATCTTTGTTGTCCATGGAAACTTATAATACCTTATTTAATATAACCGAGAAAAATGACAAGTTTAGTTATAATCCGGGAAGTGGATACAAAACGATAACAGTCTCACCCGGAGAACATGAGATTTCTCAAATATCTTCCGAAATTGCTCGTCTTATGAAAGAACAGGGTGATGAACCAAAAAATATTGTTATAGACATTCAAAAACATACTTCAAAATCAACGATTAAAGTTAAAAATAACTACAAGGTTGATTTCACAATTGATAATTCATTTAGAGAGTTATTGGGTTTCTCCTCAAAAAAGATTGAAACTAATGGGACATTTTACAGTGATAATGTCATTCAAATATCCTCAGGAATAAATTCGGTGTTAATTCACTGTGATTTGATTGATGGTGCTTATAATGATGGTAAAAAAACAAATATAATATTTTCATTCAGCGCATACTCAACCCCAATTGGTTATAAATTCAATATGGAACCCAAAAATTTGGTTTATCTCCCTGTGTCAGGAAAAACCATACACAGAGTAAATTTTAGGATAACCGACCAAGATAATCGTATGATTTCTTTTAATGGAGAAGTTATATCCATCAGAATTCACCTACGTGAAGTTTTCCAATAAATAAATACGATGGTTATTGTGAGGAAACACGAGTTGGGAAAATATAAAATAATTACAGGGGATGGGATGTTCCTTTCCCCACACTACAAGGGTGAAGGTATGTATCTTGGTAGAGGATACTATAAACCTAAGAGACAAAGGGGTGTTGGACATCAATTTAGAGGAGATGGGATAATTGATACTCTCATGGGTATTGGTTCAACTATTCTTAAACATAAAGATCTAATTGGTTCAACTGCTTCTGCTGTGGGAAATGTAGCAGGTGCTGTAAAGAGCATAAAAGATGCCCTGAAGGAATCTCATAAATTACAAGCAATAAAAGAAATTAAGAAAGGCAAAACTCAGTTGTCCCCCCAAGAACGACAGAAAATAATTTGAATACTTGGATCAGGGTTTTAAAAGTTTTAACATCTTTTTTTCCTAAATAAATACAAGTATGGAAGCAATTGATAGTATCTATGATTTGGATGATGCTATTATTATCTCAAACTCCACTAAAAAAGAAGATTACTTCAAGGTAAATGCAATAACTGGAACAGACTGGAATACGAATGGTACAAAAAGTTTTGAAATAAATAATCAACAAACCTATTTGAATCTCTCCGAAAGTTTCTTGTTGTGTAAATTTAAATTCACTAAAGCTGGGAATAACACAAACGCTATACTTGTAAATGATTTCTTCTGGAAAATGTTTGATAGTGTGCGTTTGTATATTGGAACACAAGAAGTTGAAGCGGTTGATTATGTCTCTGCTGTATCTGAAATGATGAAATTTACACTCTATACATTCAGTGATAGAATGGGAAAGGGGTCTGTCGAAGGTTTTATTCCTGATATGTCAACGGGAACAAACACAGACCCTGGATATACTCAAAGGAAAGGAGCATATAATGATGATACAAAAGCAGAAAATAGTTTTACTGTGGCAGTTCCTCTTAAAGGTATATTTGGATTTTGTGATCATGATAAAGTTCTGTATGGTCTTAAAATTAGATTTCAACTACAAAGGAATGATAATGAAAATAGATTGCTTTTTGGTGTTGGTAATGCTTTTGGTGATCAGAATAAATTTGTAATTGAGGAAATGAGTTGGTATATCAGTGAATATACTCCTAATCTTAAAACAGAAGAGATGTTAAATAGAAGACTTAATTCAAAGAAACCTCTCAGTGTATCATACCTCAAAAGAAGATGTGAACACGTTAAACTCAACCAAACTACTTACACGTGGAATTTGGGTGTTCTGGAAGGAAAGCCACGATATCTGTGGATCATTTTTAAAAAGCCAGATGGTGATACTGCGACTGATAAGAATAATGCATTGAGTGATAATGCTGAGGTGAAACAACTTCGCGTTTCTCTAGATGGAACATTTTATCCACGAGATAAATTGGAAATTAATTGGGAAAAAAATGATTTTGCTGAAGCATAGAAGTCTTACCAAAAGGTGTGTGAAAGTAATGGAAATAAAGAACCTATTTTGGATATGACAGCATTTAAAAGTTTGTATACAATCTATGCGTTTGACCCGAGCGCTCAAAAGGAAACTATGAAGTCTAATCGAGTGGATACTTCCCTATACATTGAAAGAGGAGAGAGTGAAGAAGTTGATACATATTGTTTGCTTTTGGAAGAAACAGAATTACAGATTAATACAGATAATGGTGTGATGATTAGTCTCACATAATTTTTTTGTTAAATAAATGAGTGGCAAAGTACCAACTGGGGTATATGTTAATCAAATCAATCTTCATAAACTATCATCTTGTGTTCAAAATCAAAAGCCTTGTACAATTAACGTTAATACAATTCAGAGAAAAGGAGCAGTAAGAATTGATGTTTTGCTCAAAAGAGAACAGGTTAAAATCTTGAATGACACTGGCTCACTTAAAATTAAAATGACAAAACCAATGTTGAAAAAATATTCAATAAGAGAGACGAGTGGAGGATTTCTCCCATTTCTAATTCCTTTATTTGCTGGTTTAAGTGCGGTTGGAGCATTGACGGGTGGTATTTCAACAGCGGTGAAAACTGCCAACGAAAGGAAGGCTCAACTCCAGGCTCAAAAAGAATTGGAAAGACATAACAAAGAGTTGGAGAAACAAATTAGTGGAAGTGGTGTAATTGTAGATTTTGCTGAAAAACTTGAAGGTCTGCCTGATAAAGTGAGATTGTTAGTTGGAGATATGCTTTCTTCTATTGCACAAGCAGGTGTAAAATTAACGAAAAGAGGTAATGGATTATATCTTTCTAATAAATAAATGAGCATTGATGAGTGGTTTAAAGAATTTGGAAAGAATACAACATCAAATTTACAACTTGTCAAATATTGTAAGAAATTAAAAATTCATAATGTGGTTATTTGTTTGAGAGATGAATTAACAAATGTGCCGAAATATACAAAGAATATTATTATGAACTTAGAAGACAATAATGGGAAAGGTTCTCATTGGGTTTGTATTTTTAATAGTCAAGACAAATATTATTTTGATAGTTTTGGTCTTCCACCACCTGTTGAAGTCATAAAATTCTTACAGAATGGTGTTTATCAAACATTTCAAGTCCAAGAATTAAATTCCAAGTGTTGTGGTCAATTATGTCTGTATGTGTTATTTCAACTCAACAAAAATAAAAAAAATTATGATATTATTTTTAATCTAATATAAATGACTTATGTTGGGAAAGATGGTTCTATCTTTGGTGTATCCCAATAACTGGATACTGATTTATCAAATTATTACACAAAGGCACAGGTTGAACGGCATAAATATAATATAACCAAAAATATTAACATGAAAAATGCTTCTAAATTAAAAAATTATCCAAGCCGGGCTGACGCGAATGACTTAGTGAGATTAAGCGATTTAACACAATATATATCCTAAAATTAAACGGCCGTGTATTCCAAAGATACAGAAGTGTTGATATTATCTCCAGGTCATACAGAATTCACAGTTCGAATTAAAATAAATTTTTATAAAGAAGGGCGTATCGTTTGTATGAGAATAGAACAATGGGGGTATGATATGAATGATTTAGGGTATAATTGGTCATTTAAAATTAACCTCGAAGACCTGGAACAATTAAATCAGTCTCGTAAGGAAGAATATTATCCACTTGGTATCGAGAATGAGTTTCGTGGGGCCACGATTAGTAAACAACAAATTAAAGAATTTAATAAGGGTAAATATAATAATGGTTTTGCCCTTGTTTATATCATGAAAACAGAAAAACAGGATTATATCTAATAAGTAAGGAAATACAAAATGATTTAACTCTGGGAAGATGGGGAGGTGTTTCGTGCCATAATATTATTCTAACATATATTTCTAATACATAAATGACAGCAAGAAGGTTTCAAGAAAATTATCATTTCTGTGTCCAAGCATACCTTCAAGAAAAGGGTATTCGGTATTTTCATAAATATGTTCTACAACATAAGAATGAGGTATTTTCAATAAAAGATTGGCATTATGCTGATGTTGATAAACCGACAACTTTAGATTTAATTAGAATGTTAAATAATGAAAAAATTATAAAGTTAAGAAAAGGTAAGGCTCTTTTAGAAATTCAAAAGAAATTTTATTGGTTTCCTGTTGTAAAAAAAATTATTTTGGATACAGGAATAACAAGAAATCCTGATGAATATATGTATGATATTCTATGGGGTGTAAGCGATTCAAGGATAATAAGGGATGAGGAAGGAGTTGAAGAAGAGAGGGAAGAGGAGGAAAAGGAGAAGAGAGAGAAGGAGGAGAGGGAGAAGAAAGAGAAGGAGGAAAAAGAGAAGAGAGAGAGAGGGAGAAGAGAGAGAAGAGAGAGGGAGGGAAGAGAGAAGAGAGAGAGAGGGAGGAAAGAGAGAAGAGAGAGAGAGGGAGGAAAGGGAGAAGAGAGAGAAGAGAGAGAGGGAGGAAAGAGAGAAGAGAGAGAGAGAGGGAGGAGAGGGAGGAAAGAGAGAGAATGAATAAATATCAAAACATGGAAACCAGTGAGATTAAAAAAAGATTAGGGGTATTAAAGAAAATAACAACCCACCGAGGAGGAAAACAAAGAATTGACAAGTCTATTTGCAATACTTTCGACAAGACTATTGACATCGACAAGATATGGATTTTAATTCAAGTTTTTCATTTTTTTTTTCTTAAATAAATGGAGGAGAGAGTGAAGGCATTTCTAAGGATTCTTTATGTTTTAAAAATTAAGATTCAAATGTGCATGTCGGAAACTAAAAATGTTTTTGCACTCTGCAGGAATTTTTCTCATAAATAAATGAGTTATTGTCTCAAATGTAAAAAGAAAACTAATACTAAAAATATTTCATATATTAAAAGTAAAAATAACAGGGTTATACAAAAAGGTATATGTTCGGTGTATGGTTAAACAAAAAAAATCTATTTATCTCCAAACACAAACGAGGAGGAGATATACAAAAGTTTTTATCAGGAAGTAAATTTACAACTACTGGAATACCAGGGGAATTACATCTACCAGGGTATTCTTTCTGTGGTCCAGGCACAAACTTGGATAAAAGATTAGATGAGGCAGACAATCCTAAATCCTGGAGTGAGCCCATCAATAGAGTTGAAGTGTGCATGAGACACGATATTGATTATGGGAATACCACAACTTTGGAAGAAAAGCATGAAGCCGATAGAGAAATGTTGTATAATTTGTCTGTGATACAAAATCCAACCTTGAGAGAAAAAGTTGATAGGTTCATCGTGAAGAAGATGATCAGTGCTAAATTGAAACTTGGACTTGGATATTCAAAAAACTTGTAAGCTCTAATGATGTCATTAAGATTGAAGAGCAATTAGCTGATGAATTACATAAACCAATCTTCACAAAGTTTCAGAGAAGGAAAGTTTATTCCAAGGAAGTTGATTATATCTGGTCTGCTGATTTGATTGAACTCAATAATGATAAGGGGTACAAGTATGCTTTAACCGTTATTGATTTGAGGAGTAGATACGCATGGGTTGTACCATTAAAAAACAAAACAGGTAATACTCTTATGTTAGCCTTTCAACAGATATTTAATAAAAGTAAGAGAAAACCTAAAAAATTGTGGAGTGATGAGGGTCGAGAGTTTTATAACAAGACATTTATGAATTTTCTAAAAAATAACAGTATTACATTATACAGTACCTTTAATGAAGGGAAGGCAGTTGTTGTTGAACGTTTTAATCGTACCTTAAAAGAGAGACTATATAAAAAATTCACACGACTCGGTTCACAACAATGGTCATCTTTTATTCAGGATATTGTGGATAATTATAATGACACGGTTCACACGTCAACAAATATGAAACCATCAGAAACATTTACAAAATTAAAATATGAAAAAGAGATTAATGTCAGAAAACCTAAGTTCAAAGTTGGTGATATCGTTAGAATATATAGGTGGAAATCTCATTTTGAAAAGGGTTATACTAAACGATGGACGAACGAACTTTTAAAAATAGTTGATGTAATAGATACGGTTCCTTGGACTTATAAGATATATGATTTGGAAGGGGAAGAGATTTTAGGTTCATTTTATTCACAGGAATTACAAAAGACAAAGATAAATTGAAATTTTTTGACTCCGCCCCTTTTTGACTCCGCCCACACAAAACCCACCCACATAAACCCCACCCCACACAAGCTCCACACAAACCCCACCACACACAAACCCCCCACAAGCTCCACACAAAAATCCCACCCCACACAAGCTCCACACACACAAACCCCACACAAGCTCCACCCATATTCATCATATTCACATAATTAGTGATTAGTTAATTAGTTCCCCACACACAACATGTTTATTTAATTAAAAAATTATCCACCCATCCACACAAACTCCACCCATCCACCCATCCACCCATCTCTCCACCCATCCATTTATCCACACAAACCTCATCCACATAAGCCTCATCCACATTCACCCCTCCCACATAAGCCCCACCGAAGCCCCGCCCACATAAACCCTGCCCACATAAACCCTGCCCACATAAACCCCTCCCACACAAGCTCCACCCACATAAACCCTGCCCACACAAACCCCACCGACACCCACCCACATAAACCCCACCGAAGCCCCGCCCACACAAGCCCCACCAGCATAAACGCCCTCCCACAATCCCCGCCCACACACGCCCCACCCACACAAGCCCCACCGAAGCCCCGCCCACATAAACCCCACCCACACAAGCCCCGCCCACACAAGCCCCACCGAAGCCCCGCTCACATAAACCCCACCCACACAAGCCCCGCCCACACACGCGATGCCCACACAAGCCCCACCGAAGCCCCGCCCACATAAACCCCACCCACACAAGCCCCTCCCACACAAGACCCACCCCCTCATTCCCCCTGTGCTCCCCCACCTTTGACCCACCACCTCCCTCATCCCACCCCCACCCTTCCCACACACACATGGGGAGGGGAGGGTGGGATGAGGGGGTGATGGGTCATTGGGGAAGCGCACTTACTCCCCCACCCCCCCCCCCCCCACTCCCTCCCTCTCCTTCATGTCTTGATTCTTTTTTTGAAATTCAAAATCAAGTAATTGTAAACAAAACAAATATAATTAATCAAAATTGAAAATATTAAATATTCATTTGCGAGAATGTATAATCTTTCCCAGCAATCTTCTTCAGATGTCTTGTGATTTCGAAACTCAGACACCATATTCTGTTTTGAAACAAAAAGTGGATAATAATTAGGTTTTATAAAGATAATTACATGGTAATATGAGTAAGCCTGGTGTTGGTTCTAAGTTCAAGCCTCGTTGACCACTGAATTAACACACCAGGAGGCCGACTCAGCCTGTCATCCTTCCAAGACCAATAAAATGAATTCCAGTGTACTGGCAAAACCGCGTCCAAACTAATGATGCAACCAACATAAGGCGACATTCCAAAGAGAGAGTGATATTAATAAAACAATAAATAAACAAATAACTAAATAATAATTCAGAAACATTTACCTCCAGAAAATCATGTGTTGTACCAGATTGCTTCAACAGCTTATGTTGTGTGATCGAGCTGAAAAAAAATAAAATAATGAGTCAAGGGTAGAGATGGAGAGACAGACAGAGAGAGGTAGGTAGAAAGACAGACAGGGAGAAACAAAGAGACAGACAGGGAGAGATAGAGAGACAGACAAACAGACAGGGAAAGAGACACGCACGCACGCACGCACGCATGCACGCACGCACGCACACACACACACACACACACACACACACACACACACACACACACACACACACACACACACACACACACACACACACACACACACACACACACACACGTGTCTCACCATTGGTTTAATTCATTCGAGATCAGAGGCCGTGATAAGACTTAGTACCAGTCATTATAAATGTTTTTCAATTCTCTTCTAAAATCATTGACCTCTTCAATAAGAGCATTCATTTGATGCACCTCATCGTGATATGTAAACTCCACTTCTTCCAAGGACCTGCCAGGAAAAAATATATATTTTCGCATTATCACGATTTAATTTATAATCAATTGCTTCATCGTTCAAAGAGGAAACCATACACAAACTTACCAACTTTGTAGTGAGCTGTTATCTTCATCGGAAGAGAGTGAGTCCATGTCTCAGTTTTTTTTACCATTGGTACAAGATGACAAAAAGATCAGAGGCCGTGATAAGACGTCGTGTCAGTCATTAAAAATGTTTTTCAATTCACTTCTAAGATGATTGACCTCTTCAATAAGAGCATTAATTTCATGCACCTCGTCGTGATATGTAAACTGCTCTTCTTCCAAGGACCTGCCAAGAAAAAAAAATATATCAGAATTATCACGATTTAATTTATAATCAATTGCTTCATCGTTCAAAGAGGAACCCATACACAAGCTTACCAACTTTGTGTTGAGCTGTTTTGTTCGCGGAAGAAAGATCGCTCATGTCTCAGTTGTAAAAATGAAAATCCCCTCTGGCAGAAACTTTGTCTGGCGAATCACTTATAAGGCAACGATGAGGAGATTGCTTAATCATTGGGTGTGGCCACAGGAAATGATGCTTCGGGCGAGACAGCTTGGAAAATAACTGGGCGATATATTCTCAAATTGTATGAATCATTTTTAAAACATACTTAAAATGCCCTAAAATGATTTTGATTAAACTTATGTTTAAAAGCCTGTTCGTGTTCTGAGATAAAATATAAACACGAGGCCTTGTCTCACAGAATAGTTCCTTTTTTTTCACAGCATGACTGTCCAAAAACACTTCCTCATTTTCACAGCACGACCGTGTCAAAAAAACACTTCCTCATTTTCATGGCACGAACTGAAAACATTTGAAACAAAACTTTTTTATGGCGTGGTTTATGCACAAAAATGATTTGCAACTCAGGCGGTGGCCAGATGAGATCATTAAGAGAAGTTTATCATTTCGTAATGGCACAAAAGGGGTATCTTAAAAAATATAAAGATTCAAATGTTTTGTTTTTAAATATTTTAGATGGGGATTGTTGTGCAAAGAAAATTAAATTATTGAAGGAATTTGAGAATGAACAAATGTTTATAGGTTCAATGAGTGAGCTAAACAATATGCATCGGTTATTTGATAAAGAGTGTCCCGAGGCTTAGGCGTTTCAGATATTTCTTTAGAATCACCTTTAACAAATCACATTATGACTTTACTACTTGAACAAATCTTTATCTTGTTGCATCGGTTATTTAAATAGAGAGCCCCTAGGTTAAAAGGGGAGACAAATAAATATACCTTGTGCTAAAAAGGGGATTTATTTTTTAGGGAAACAAAAAGAAAAATTTAATCGCTGAAAATCCCCCATTCATTTACATGGGGAAAAGTGAGCCAGAATCAGTATTCTTACCCTACTTATGTGCCCCCCCCTGCTCCATTATAAATTCACCAATGTGTTAAATCTATCTGTTCATTTTTGTCTTTCTTTTATTGGTGTAACACGGTGCGTGTTGGAGAATTAGCCAGGCTGTTGCTGCTGTAAAGGGACATTTGGAGCGACGGAAGCTCAGTGACCATCCGCCCGGTCGCACACGGCTCGAGTACGCGAGCGGCTCGTTCCGTACGAGCATCGTCGAGGGTGAATTTCCCCGGTAGTTTGGATGATGTGGGTATTTAGGTAAATTGAAATTGGCAATCGACCCTACCCCACGTTGTTGATATATTGGCGAACTTCGGTCCGATAAGGGACCCGTCGGCTCTGGAGTTATCCGGGGTGACGACCTATAAATTCCGGGTGATTGGTGGAGTCGACCCCGCAGCTCCATCTGGTGCTCGTGCTCATCGCCGATACCCGGCCCCGCAACAGTATTAGTACACTGATAGATCAGGACACAGCAGGACAAAAGGAACAGTTCAGAGAGGGTGAGTGGGGTAGGGGGGGGGCACACGAACACGAGAGGAGGAGGCCAAGCGAGATGGAGACTTAGACTAACAATGGGTGTGGGGAGGAATGGGGGGCAGGAGAGGATGCATGTGGTGGACAACATTTACATAGAAGGAAACTCCAAAACTGAAATTTGGAATGAGGAGGGATTAGGGTGGGGTTCATGAGGGTAGAAAAGATCATGGTTTTGGATTGAGGATGAGTGAGCTGAGATGGTAGTGTACAGCTTTCTTGAAGACTTGGAGGGAAGAATTAGATTGAAGAGAATGTGGAAGTTTGTTCCACAGGTGGGAATAAAGAGAAACAAATGAGTAGTGGTGAGCAGTGATCCAGGATTTAGGTCATTCCATCAAAATGGGGTTGATGGTGGACCGTGCATGTCTTGCAGAAACCTGGGGGGGGGGGACAAATCACAGAGAGAGAGCAGAGGGTGCAAGACCAGAAAGGAGCCGTAGAAAACAGAGAGACCACCGACCTGTCTGCAATACGAATGTGATAGGCCCATTGACTCAGCTTCAGTGTGGGAGATTCCAATGATCTTGAAGTCCTTGGTTTCTATGGTGTCAATTTGAGCAATAGGTGAGCCAGGGGAGCCAGCACAGAGGGGAGAGCAATACAACATACAACATCAAGCTGTGGATGAAGGCCTTTTAGGTGGATAGGAGTTCAGCTGTTTCAAGGAAGTACTTTGTACGATGTAGGATGCCCATTTGGTTGCTGGCTTTTGAGGCCAACTTTGAAATGTGGTTTGTCCAAGAAAGATCATGGCTGATAGTGAGACGCAGTGTGGGGGAGCAAGGAGGGGTGGGGGAGCGAGGAAGGGTGGGGGAGCAAGGAGGGGTGGGGAGTGAGGAAGGGTGGGGGAACGAGGAGGGGTGGGGGAGCGAGGAAGTCTGTCGACAAACACTGTCCAGTGGCGTCCAGGGACAACCACCACCCAGATGCATCCAGAGACAAACACCGCCTGGATGCATCCGGGGACAAACACTGCCCGGACGCATCTGGGGAGAAACACCGCCTGGATGTGTGCGTGGAGAAAAACTGCCTGGACGCGTCTGGAGACAAACACTGTCCAGACAAAACCACTGTCTGGATATGCGCAGACAGAGATTAACAGACTTCGAGGGGATGGGAGAGTGAGAGAGGTGTGGGGGAGTGAAGAGGGGTGGCGGAAGGCAAGACAGTGTGAGGTGAGAGAAAGGGAAGGCAGCCGTGTGGTGGAGTGTTAGTTACAATTCATACTGTCTCATCAAAATGATTCTGTATAGAATAACAGTGAAGATGGAAACAAAATAATGTCTGAAATCCATTTTCTACCGGTCATATTATAAACACGGCACTGAGACAAATACCGCCCAGACACGTCTGGAGACAAACCCTGCCCAAACGCGTCTGGTGACAAACACCGCCAGGACGTGTCCAGGGACAAAAACTGTCCCGAAGCGTCCAGGGACAAACACAGCCCGGCCGCCTCCGGGAACAAATACCCCCCGGACACCTCTGTGGACAAACACTGTCCGGCAGAATCCCTGGACAAACACCATCCAGATGCATCAAGAGACAAACACCGCCTGGACGCATCTGGGGAGAAACACCGCCCGGATGTGTCCGCGCACAAACACTGCCCGAAAGCGTCTGGAGACAAACACTGTCCAGACAAAACCACTGTCCGGATATGTGCAGAGACAGAGATTGACAGAGATCGAGGGGATGGGAGAGTGAGAGAGGTGTGGGAGTGGGGAGCCTCAGTGTATTGGGAGGGGGTAGAGCAAGGATGCGACAAAGAGAGAGAAAGGGTGGCGGTCGGGGAGCTTGCAGAGAGAATGTTATGCTTTATGAAACACATACACACACACACACACACACACACACACACACACACGCACGCACGCACGCACGCACGCACGCACGCGCACACACACACACACACACACACACACACACACACACACACACACACACACACACACACACACACACACACACACACACACACACACACAGTAGTGCTTGACCAACATCGGCAATTTTTCGGGAATCGGCAGGTTGAAGTCAGTGTGATTACTGATGACAGTATTTACTGAAAATAACCCAAAAACCTTGAGTAGCCTTCAACGGAAACTAATGTTACATTTATAACGATGTTTCAGGGTTATGGTCACAATCATTAATCTTTTGAAACAGCTGCGTGTGATCAGTGGAAAGATATTTTCTTTGGTAATTTAGAAAACACTTTAATATGTCAAACGGATTGGAAATCGTGTGTTATATCACAACTCACTCAGAAGGATGGAGCACGAACCACTCACTCAGGGTGACAGAGCATGAACCACTTGCTCAGGGTGACGGAGCATGAACCACTCACTCAGGGTGATGGAGCACGAACCCCTCGCTCAGGGTGACGGAGCATTAACCACTCGCTCAGGGTGACGGAGCACGAACCACTCGCTCAGCATGACGGGGCATGAACCACTTGCTCAGGGTGGCGCAGCGTGAGGCATTCTCTCAGGGTGTCACAATGCAAAACACATGCTCAGATGACGCAGCGCAAAGTATTCGCTCAGGGAGATGCAGCAGAAAGCACTCACTCAGGGAGGCACAGCGCAAAGCACTCGCTCAGGGTGGCGCAGCGCAAAGTACTCAGTCAGGGTGGCACATCATGAAGCACTCACTCAGGGTGGCACAATGCAAAACACATGCTCAGATGACGCAGCGCAAAGTATTCGCTCAGGGAGATGCAGCACAAAACACTCGCTCAGGGAGGCGCAGCACAAAGCACTCACTCAGGGAGGCGCAGCGCAAAGCACTCACTCAGGGTGGCGCAGCGCAAAGTACTCAGTCAGGGTGGCACATCATGAAGCACTCACTCAGGGTGGCACAATGCAAAACACATGCTCAGATGACGCAGCGCAAAGTATTCACTCAGGGAGATGCAGCAAAAACACTAGCTCAGGGAGGCGCAGCACAAAGCACTCACTCAGGGAGACGCAGAGCAAAGCACTCGCTCAGGGTGGCGCAGCACAAAGCACTCACTCAGAGAGGCGCAGCGCAAAGCACTCGCTCAGGGTGGCATGCATGAAACACTCGCTCAGGGTGGCATGCATGAAACACTCGCTCAGGGTGACGCAGCGCAAAGTACACAGTCAGGGTGGTACAGCATGAAGCACTCACTCAGGGTGGCACAGAGCAAAGCACTCGCTCATGGTGATGCAGAATTAACCACTCACTCAGGGTGGCACAGCACGAAGCACTCACTCAGGGAGGCGCAGCGCAAAGCACGCGCTCAGGGTGGCGCAGCACAAAGCACTCACTCAGGGAGGCACAGCGCAAAGCACTCGTTCAGGGTGGCATGCATGAAACACTCGCTCAGGGTGGCATGCATGAAACACTCGCTCAGGGTGGCACCGCGCAAAGTACTCAGTCAGGGTGGCACATCATGAAGCACTCACTCAGGGTGCCACAGAGCAAAGCACTCGCTCTGGTAATGCAGAATTAACCACTCACTCAGGGTGGCACAGCACGAAGCACTTGCTCAGAGTGGCGCAGCGTAAAGTACTCTCTCAGGGTGGCGTAGTGCAAAGCACTTGCTCAGCTATGTGCAGCGCAAAGCACTCCCTCAGGGTGGCACAGCACAAAGTACTCCCACAGAGTGGTGCAGCGAGAACCACTAGCTCAGGGTGGCACAGTGCAAAACACTCGCTCAGGGTGGGGCAGCATGAAGCACTCGCTCTTGGTGGCACAGCACAAAGCGCTCACTCAGGGTGGCGCAGTGCAAAACACTCACTCAGGGTGGCACTTAGCAAAACACTCGCTGCGGGATGTAGAAATGGGTTGAAAAGAATGTTCTGCATGCGTCCAGTACGTCGGGGGCTTTTATTGTTTGGTTCTACCATCGGCCTCCGACATCGCATCCTCGCAGGGCGCCGTCGTGCAGTTGAGGCTTCTGGCCTCCTGAACAGTGGGTGGACATTATTGCTGTGCTGCACACATTCCATGCAGTCTTGTGGTAGTGATTGTTTGCTTCTTTTGGTCTAGTGTGAGGACGCATTCTTATTGTGAAGGGTGTGGCTGCAGTTTTTACAGGCTTGGATTTATCTCAGGAATAAGAGAAAAAGAGTAGGAATGAAGTTAGAGATATAATCAGACCTAACTATGAGATCCACACAACGCACTTTGTCCCGTTTGACCAATTAGACATGAGGGAAAGGTCTAACTGTACGTATATTAATGAAATAACTGTCTGGGGACCACTGGATGATGGATGCCATTGCCTTGGAGAGATGTGGTTTCCAGAACCGCAACTATATATATATATGTATATATATATATATATATATATATATATATATATATATATATATATATATATATATATATATATATATATATGTATATATATGTATATATGTGATATATATTCCTCCAAGATCAGTATGTCACCACGACTCAATTGTTAAATATCCAGTATTAATTTGGTGTCTGGCCAGAGAAATATGTCATTGATGAAGCAGCAGGACGTTTAAACATATTTATTTTTTTTGCAGCTTGTATTCCACATAGAAAAGCACACTTTGGGTTAAAGAAGTGCCTTATCAGAGGGGCACCTGACAGTGTGAAGCAATATAGAGAGGAAGTCATGTGCCTCGGTTACAAATATCAGGAAGATGGACTGTGACTTGGGTCACTGCATGTTATTTCCACAGTAATGCAGCCATTGGCAATGCAATTAAAAGAAATTTAAGTCTGTTTTCTCCATATTTGTTTAATTTTCTCCATCCGTGGCTATTTAGCATAATCTAATCTGTTGGTCAGAACACACTTATGAAATGATAATGAGCATCACGCAGTCATCGCTAATTGCACGGGCTTGTCTCAGGCTGTCTGTGCGTTCGCAGCTAATGTGATCAACAGAGATCCTCGCTGCCCTGCCCTAGACACATATCCTCGAGCTATTAACATATAGATCGACTGGACGCAGAATACGTCTGAGCAAAGCTTGGTTCTTTTGTCCGTGCCACGAGCATTTCTTCAGGACACGCTTGCCTTCTGCTTCTCTTTGGGGTTTTCGAGCTACAGAGCATACTCGCTAGGTGCTTTCCTACCTGTCATGCTAATGCGCCATTAATAACTCCATTCTCCCACCTGCAGGTTGGTAATGCGCTTTAGCAACGGAAGAACTTAACCGTGTGCAGCAATTACATCACCATGACTCTCAATGGGTTACAAAGCTGAAACTCCTGGCAACCTCTTCTAAAGCAGGAGACAATTTTAACATTGCTGGTAGCTCCAACAGCTTTGTGTGATGGGACTGTTAAAGGAAAAGTAAAGGACCAGCAAAGTGTATGAGGAATGTCCATATCTGCCTGGTGATCGAATGTGAATGAGGTGACTGACGTGTCATGGGAATTCGTCAACTTACCTTTGTCAGTTATTGGCATGTTATATTTTGAAAACGAGGATTTAATTATGCCGAATATGTCACACCTGATGAGTACTGGGTCTATTCTTCATCATTTTTTTTTCCTGTCTGATCATTTGTGTCATGATCAACCTTCTTGCTCTTCCTCCTGTATTGAATACAATTCTTGATTCTCCAGTCATTTTTCAAGACTTTCAAAATGATGGCCATTCTACAACCTCATTTTTACCTCTGCCACAAGAGGTGGATGGAGGTTATAGTTTCACCCCTGTTTGTTGGGTCGCCGAAATAGGTGACCCTTATTGTCAGTAATTCTATCTGTTTGTTTGGATGTTTGTTTGGATGTTTGTTCGTTTGTCATCAGCATAATTGGTAGTAAACCTGGGTGGATTTTGACCAAACTCGGGTGGTAGGTACATCTTATGACCTAGTGCTTTGGAAATTGTGATGGTTGCTCGGGACGCTTTGGTTCCCAAGCAACAACCGAAAAACCTTCAAAATCGGTACCGTTCATGTGAAATCAATTCCGAAAGCCATTATCCCACGTAGGGTTATGAAATTTGGCAGGAATGATCTACAGGTGATGCTCTCTCAAATATATTCCGGTTTTTGTGATATATGGAATACTTTACCCGCAGCACCCCCTACAATTAGGGTATGCGCAAAAATGGGAGAAAATTGAAGGCCCCCTAGCGACCAGGTGAATGCATCGATATGAATGAAACTTTGCAGGTTCATGGTACTCAATGAGTACTACAACTTTGCCTCAGGACATTTTGACCGATTTTGCTTAGGTCAGGAGTCAAAGGTCAATTAGTGCAAAAATCGATAATATGCGAGAGCTGGAGGTGCCTTCGCGCCAAATGCTACTCCTCCTAGGGTTATGGTCGGATGTTCATGAAAATTCACACTAATCGTCTGGAATACACTGTGCACAAATGCTCAAGCCGGATTTTCGATTTAGATCTTTGTTCACCCACAGCACCCCCTCGAACTTTGGGGATTTCCAATTTCAAACCACATTTTCGGTACTTTTCATTCAAATGGATACCGAGTAGTTATCAGTAGATGGAACTAGATGAGATTTGATATGCATAATCTTAAGGTGATTCCCTATCCGCTATATGACATCCATTTTGCTCTATATCTTATAGTTTCCATGCTTGGCGACCCATCGCCGCCTTCCGGCTTGTCTGTCTGTTTGTCTGTCTGTCTGTCTGTCTGTCTGTGAGCACCATCTCTCAAAAAGTTGTGGATAGATTCGGACGAAACTTGGTGGACAGGTTTGGTGTTTGACAAGGGCCGATTCATTCGATTTTGCCCGTAACCCCTCGTGGCCCATCCTCACGATCCTGTAATTTGCCCTTCAAACCTGCTCCTCCATCCTTTTCCATTCCACATCAAAAACCAACCCCAATCAGAATCCACACGTCAGCAATCACCATTACTTCAAAACACTGGACCAGAATTACCTTTTGACTCTCCAAAAGTTTTGTAGTTGGGTGCTTGCACATGTAGAAAATAAATAAACTCCATCCATCCATCGGGACCATACTCTGTAGAGAGCATCAATGCTGCCAAAGCAGTCTCCTGGGCTATTTGGCACAATCCTGGATGGGTCACCACTCCAACACAGAATACTCAAAAGGCTCAATCATCCCAGCAAGCCGGTACTCATTTTGCCAACCTCGGAAGGATGGCAGGCTGAGTCAACCCCACTTGGGATTATTTCAGCAGCCAATCAGGATTTTAACTCAGGACCCCAATATCCCAAACCCACCACCCCAACCATTAAGCCAACACCAGGCATACATGGACTTGTCCTTTTCAATTCCTATATAAATTTCCATTTGGACACAATGGAGGAAATTATTAGCCCTGCAGTGGTCTCTTGGTTCTTTTGTTTACTTGCAAAACAACAATTTAGAGCTGCAAGACCATTAACCTGTTGCTGTTTCAGCTGACATGTGCATGTCATGTGCGTTAATGTTTCCACAGAAAACAAGAGACAGATCGCGATTGACCTCTATAGTGGAAGGATGTGAAACAGAGTGAATCAAGTGGTTCCGGAAACAGATAGCTTGACCTCATACAGACAGATCGAGCTTGATCTTTGTGGCGGGAGGACGTGATGTGGAACAGCAGATTGGGCTTGACCTCCATGGCAGGAGGACGTGCACTGTGAAACAGCAGATAGTTTGGACCTCTGGTAGAGAGTGGATGTTCGTGGAAGACCTTGAACAAGAGACATTTAAGCAGCCTTTCTTTTCATGTGGACCACCAAGCGTCCAATCTACCAAGTGTTCGATCTACCGAGCATTTGATTTACTAAGTGATCGATCTGCCAGGCGTTTGAGGCCCCAAACGTTCGATCTACCAAGAATCTCGATCTGCCAAGAACTTCGAGTCTCGACACGCTTTTATTTGCCAGGAATTTTCATCTCGCTCCCATCCATCAAGCTCTCCTTACCATGAGTCCTCTGGTCAAGCCTGCACTCACATCTGCCTGTTCGGACCTAGAGAGCCACCAAAGGTCAGCGTGCACACGGTGTGAGCTTGCACAAGTCTGCACATGATAGGAGTTTGCACAATCTGAGTAAGGTGGGGGGGGGGGGGTGAGCCATACACATGCTCTGCTCTGCACTCTATCGACTCTCTTCTTCCTATTTACATTTCTCCAGTTGTGATTCTGATTGGCGCCATGTCACATGTGTGGATAATTAAGTAAGATTGCAGAAGGGGCTCATAAGTATCAAGGGACAAAGTTCTGCTCTGAATTTCTGTTCTATTTGCTGTACATACATTCCATACGAATTTCCCCATTGTATACCTGTCACACCCTCACAAGCACCCTGCATTTGTGCTTTGCTATTTCTTGTGAGCAAAACCTTCATGAGTAAATTTTTACATGTGGCACGCAAAAAAATTAATGTCACAAATTTTCCCCTGACCCTCCTATATAAATAAACCTCTATGTTTTCTTCCAACTTTCTCACTGTGTCTTTTCCATATTGGTCAAACATAGTCCGCACAATCCGATAAATGGGAAGTTCTGTCCCATTGATTGGCTCCGGGATTAGCCAGTGCATACTCACGGTTCCACTCGGCCATAAATAATAAATATACAGTTGCGCACTGAGGGTACAAACCTTAACTGGTCAGGCCAATTAGATGACAGAAAAACATAATAAGACGGTGGACCAAGCTGGATTTGGCCATTCCAATCAGCGTTTGTAGTTGACTAGCAACTCGCCGGACAGCAAAGATATCTGCAGCCGGTGGTCTGAGGATGAGGAGTTCGGAAGGAGTCCGATAAGTTCCTGCTCGTGGTGAATCCCAAGCCCAAGAATTATCTGAGCAAAGACCACCCCCTCAGTAGCTGTTGCAGTCCTGGTGATCACTCTTCCCTTTCCAGAGAGAGAAAACAAGGCCCCTCTTCTCGTCAGTTGGGATGAATCCTTTGTTCCAGACAGAAAACAGAACTGCATATAATGACGTGAGTGTTTATATGGACATTGAGACAACGGCTTCTCACCTGCCTTGAGAAGTTCAGCATGGATGCCACAGATCCCAGGAGCTTTACCCCCTTTAAACTGGTTCACCGCAGCCTGTGTTTCCACAAATGAAGGTGGTTAAAACTTGATTTGTGGGTCAGCAATAGGGATAGTTACATCCCCTGATTTCCAACAATAGTTGGTGGGTAAGCCTCGTTCAGCCACTCAAAGTAACTGGCCCAACGGGCCTTCAGTTCAGACTCCTCCGTGAAGAGCGCACCACTCTCCACTCTAAATGCAGTAAACTGAGACACAGGCTTGAAAGAACACAATGCACAAATTCTTCTGGAAGCAGGATGAGAATCACTTGACCACAGGTGATGCTTTACCTCCCTTTACCTGGTGATACCAGAACCTCGCTCCAACCTCCGAATAAAATCAGCCTTCTCCCAATCATCAGCAAGGTTATGGAATCCATCATTGCTTCAGACATGAAATCCTTCCTCTTCTCCAATGGCTTGATTTCCAATCATCAATTTGGTTTCAGACCAGGTCACTCTACCCTGGATATGCTGCTACTGCTCTCCCATCAATGGATGGAGGTCCTCAATGCCAGACAGGAAATCCGAGCCGTATCCCTGGACATATCACGTGCTTTTGACACAGTCTGGCACCCTGCCCTACTCACCAAACTCTCTTCCCATGGTATTCAAGGCCATCTCCACTCATGGCTCGCAGACTTCCTCTCCTGTCGCAGTCAACGTGTGGCCCTAAATGGAGTTCTTTCATCCCCTCTTCCTGTGCAGGCTGGAGTTCCTCAAGGTAGCGTTCTGGGCCCTGTTCTTTTTCTGGTTTTCATCAATGATCTCTCGGACTCTCTGGAAAATCCTCTATTTCTCTTTGCCGATGACTCCACCCTCTGCCGTACCATCTGTCATCCCTCAGACCGGCAAGCAGCAGCTTCTTCGCTCACTGCAGATCTGGATAAAATCACAAACTGGTCCAACACGTGGAACATGTCTTTCAATCCACACAAATCTCACACTCTCACTATGTCTCTTCGAAAGGACCGTTTACAAAACCCCCCATCCACTTTCTCAACAATCCTCTGGAAGAAGTCTTTTCTTTCAAGCTTCTGGGTCTCACTATCTGCCATGACCTTTCCTGGGAAAGTCACATTTCCAACCTTGCCTCAAAAGCCAGTCGCCGACTGGGAATCCTCCGTCGTGCAAAGTCCTTCCTCGGCCCTCTTGAGCTCCTGACTACTTACAAAGCTTTTGTCCGTAGCCTGATGGAGTACTGCTCTCCCCTCTGGGCTGGTGCTCCTGCCTCCCACCTTTCTCGACTTCACGCTGTCGAAACCAGGGCTTTTAAGATCATTGGCATCTCCCGCAATGAAGCTGAGTCTTTGGGCCTCTCACTCAATCACCGCAGGTTGGTCGGTGGTCTTTCTGTCTTCTACCGACTCCTCTCCAGCCTTGCCCCCCTGCTCTCTCTGCGATTTGTCCCAACCACATTTCCACAGGGCGCTCAAGGTCCGCCAACAACCCCCTTCTGGTAAAACTACCAAAATCACGAATCACTGCTCATCTTCACTCTTTCATTCCTCTTTTTTCCCGCCTTTGGAATAAACTTCCTCACTCTATTCTTTCCCATTCTTCCCTCCAGGCTTTCAAAACAGCTGTTCACCACCACCTCTTATCTTCCCCCATCCAAATCCTCGATCTTTTCTACCCCCAATAATCCACCCAAGCCCACTTCCTTCAATTCTCCTGCTTTCCTTCCTGAAAGTCCCTGTAATGTCCATCTTCTCCTCGCCATGTTCCCCGTCCCATCCCCATCCCTCTCCCTTCCACAGTTCACCTGTGTCTGTTCCCCAATGTTTTGTCCCTTCCACTCCCACCCCTCTTGTCTCATGCCTCCTTGCTGTGAGTTGTGTGTTAGCTCTCATTCGAGCCTCGACCAAGGTATACAAAAAAAAAAAAAAAAAAAAAAAAAAAAAAATGCAGCATGCTCCTCCCACACCCCTGTCGCTCTATCGGCGTGTGTGTGTGTGTGTGTGTGTGTGTGTGTGTGTGTGTGTGTGCGTGTGTGTGTGTCTCTTTTGACATTTGCACATTGTACATGCATAAGAGCCTCATTGGCATACTTTGTTGTCTGCGCTGTCACTGATGATTTGCCAATAAGTGATGAAACCAGTCTGGCAGCTGAGGGGGTGTGTAACATTGGGATTTTTGTGTGTGTACTATTTGTGAATGTCTTTATAGCTGTGAAGGAACTCTGGGAAGGGTTTGAAACAGCAATGCGCTTACCTTGGGTAGGCCTTCTTGGTTTCTTTATGCAGCTTCTTCAGCGAGAATAGCATGGGAGGTGTCAATTTACACACACACACACACACACACACACACACACACACACACACACACACACACACACACACACACACACACACACACACACACACACACACACACACACTACAACGACCCTCCCACGTCTCTACAGGAATAGCCGAGGATCATTGGGATTCAAATTAATAAGCATTAAGCTTAAACCATCTGTTGGTGGAACCTCTGGCTCCAAGCCTGAACAGATGGTAGTGATACCCCAAATCTTGCATGAAAGCTGGTAAAATAACATCAATCCCACTATTTGATGAACTGCTCACTTTCCTCTTTATACACATTTTGCAAAATTATTGAACTACGCTCTCCAGTTACTCAGAATAAATAAATTTACAGCTTGGGTGACATCCAACTTGAAACTGTGGACGAGCGTGGGTACAGGCGAGGAGGGAAGTGGTCACTGCAGTTTGAGAGAGGAGGGTCACATATTTTTTTTTCGGTCACATATCTTCTGTCATTTTCGGCTGTTGCCTCACAGTGGTGTTTATTCTGCTTGTCGCATCTATTTCCACATTTATTTTTCGGACACAAAGGCAGTTTATGTTCATGACATTTTTCGTTTTTCAAATGCTGACCATCTTGCTCTGGCGGGTATATCTACCTCTTCAAAGTTCTCCATGTCTATTTTTATGAGTTGGTCAATGCAAATATAATTGCTGGTTTCTTAAATTTTGCAATGTTCAATGTGAATTTCTTAACCTTTGGCAGAATGGTCCGAGTTGCCAGCTTTCATCTCCTCTCACTGTCAAGGCTGCAGTGCCTGCCCCAAGGCAGTGTTCTGGGCCCAGTCCTATTCCGATTCTACATAAATAATCTCTCTGACTCTCTGGAAAATCCTCTTTATATATTTTCCAATAACTCCATCCTCTGCCATCCCTCATCCTTCAGATAGACAGGCAGCAAGCAGCCTCTTCCCTCTCTTCAGACCTTGACCAAATCACAACCATGTCAAACACTTGGAATATGTCTTTTAATCCTTACAAATCTTACACTCTCACTAGCCCCCTGCCAGAAAGGACCATATGGCAAATCCTCCAATCTACTTTCTTAACAGACCTCTTGAGGAAATTCAGTCATTCAAACTCCTGGGTCTCACTGTCATCCATGATCTCTCCTTGGAAAACCACATTTTATAGTTTGCCTCCAAAGCCAGTCGCAGACTAAACATCCCCCATTGTACAAAGTCCTTCGTTGGCATACCTGAACTCCTATCCACTTTCAAGGCCTTCCTCCACAGCTTGATGGAGTATGGCACTCCCTTCTGGGCTGGCTCCCCTGCTTCACACTTGCTCAGCTTGACACCTTGGAAGCCAAGGCCTTCAAAATCATTGGAATCACCCAAACTGAAGCTGAGTCAATGGGCCTATCACTTTCGCATTGCAGACAGGTCGGTGGTCTCTCTGTCTTCTACTGCCTCCTTTATGGTCTTGCACCCTCTGCTCTTTCTGTGATTTGTCCCCACCCAGGTTTCTGCATGGTGCACATGGTCCACCATCAAATCACTTCTGGTGAAACTACCTAAATCCATGATAACTACTCACCTCCACTCATTCATTCCTCTTTTTCCCACCTGTGGAACCTAATTCCACATTCTTTTCAATCTTCTTCCCTTCAGGTCTGCAAGATGGCTGTTGACCATCATCTCAGATCATCCCCCATTCAAAACCATGATAGTTTTTACCCTCGTTAACCCATCCCCTCCTCACTCCAAGCCCTTCGATTTTCAAATTTGCAGTTTTTCCTTCCTGAGAGTTTCCTTCTGTATCCATCTTCTCCACCCCATGCATCCTTTCCTGCCCCCTTTCCTGCCCCCCATTTCTCCCCACACCCATTGTTTGTCTATGTCTCCCTCTATCTTGGCCTTCAACTCCACTGTTGTTGTCCTCCCCCCTCTCTCTCTCTCTACTGTTCCTTTGTCCCGTTCAGTGTACTTGCTCTTCCACGAGCCTTGACTATGTATAATAAAAGGACTTCAGCCCAGGGGAGACCATTAGGCCCAAAAATCATGCGCAATGGTTGCCAAACTATGGTTCTTTGTCCATGCTCAATCCTTTTTAAATAATGAGCATCAAGCAAGGAAGCAACACATACCATTTTCAAAGTCTTAAATGGTTTGACTTCATGGCAGAGATTCTCACCACTGACCTTCCATACTCAGAGCAGATGCTCAAACTATTTAATCACTGGGTCTGGTCTTAAACGTGATTTTTATTTTCATCGTAGTCACTTTAGTCCGTTGGTTTTGATTCGATTCAGCTCTGACATCATATTTTCAGTTCTTATATGTTTGAAATTTTCACAATGTTATCTGCTAATTATAATAGATGTCTTTTTTCTTTTTATACATGGTCTATCCTCGTGGAAGAGCAATGACACAGAACACAACAGGACACAACATAACAAAGGGAACAGCAAGAGAAAGGGGAAACACCAATAGCAGGGCGGAGGGAGAAGGTAGACGGAGACGGACAAACAAGGGCTGCAGGTAACGATGAGGTGTTGGGGAGAACACAAGGGGTGGACAAGATGGATAAATAAGCAACATTTTGGGAGGAGTGAGGGGGTGGTTTAACGGGTGTAGAAAGTATCTGCTGTCTTGAAGACGCGGAGGGAAGAATGAGATCAAAGAAAGTGTGGAAGGTGGTTCCACAGGTGGGAAAAGAGAAGAATAAATGAGTGTAGGTGTGAAATGGTTCTGGATTTAGGAAGTTTCACTAGGAGGGGGATGCTGGTTGACTGCGTGCGTCCTGCAGGTACTTGGAGGGGAAAGAGCAAGGAGCAGGCAGAGGATGCAAGACCATCAATGAGGCCAAAGAAGACAGAAACCACAGACCTGTCCACGATGGTGAAATTATATGCCCAGAGACTTCATCATGAGATTCCATTGATCTCGAAAGCTTTGGTTTCCACGACGTCAAGCTGAGCAAGATGTGAGGCACCTGAGCCAGCCAACGCGGGAGTGCAGTACTCCATCAAGCTGCGGATGAAAGCCTTGTCGGTAGATCGAGGCTCAGGTGTGCCAAGGAAGGATCTTGCATGCCGGAAGATGCCCAGTCGGCATCGAGCTTTGGAGGCCAACTTTGAAATGTGGCTTACCCAAGAAAGATCATGCCTAAGAGAGAGACCCAAGAGTTTCAGTAACTGAACCTCTTCTGGACGGTTGTTGAGAAAGTATATGGAAGGGTTTGTGGATGGGAGGATTTAGTGGTTCTTTACCGATATGTTTTTACCTTTGCCAGCGAAGGTAGATGGCGATTATGTTTTCGCCCCTGTCCATTTATCTGTCAGTCTGTTTTCCTGTGAGCAGGAGATCTCAAAAAATTGTGGATGGATTCGAACAAAATTTGGTGGAAAAGTTGGGTTTGTGATGTGGACTAATCAAATCAATTTTGGTGAAGATCTGGATCCAGACACGAGAATTTTTTAAATGATTCTTTACTATTGAGAGAGAGGGCCAAAAACTATATACCGTATATCATGATTCATCAAAACGTTGTGGATGAGTTATGACAAAACTGGATGGATGAGTTGGTTAAATGACAAGAACAAGCCGATTTGATTCTGGTTCAGGTCCGGATCTAGGTCTGGCCTCTCAGTGGGATACAAGGCATAATCTGTTCAGCTTGCCGAAGGGATGTGCTCGACCTAGTGCCATTCTAGTTTCTTTTATATTTCCAATTAAGTCAGTCTAACTCATTCTAAAGATATGAACAATTTTAGTAAGATCATTCCAACTTACTTTAATGGCTTCATCGATTAGATGTACAAATTCAAACATATTCAACGTATTGGTATTCAAATGAATGATGCTTTAATTATTATAATTACTTTGCATATCGTTTAGGAATTCGAGTAAGCAATTTCTCCAAATAAGCATGTGTTACTCAAGTCCCAGAGACATTTAGATATTCTCATGATTGTGTTGTAATTTGGGGCATCATTTGCATAGATGCATTATTTTCTGTCAGTTTCAACACAAAGAGGCTCAAGGCATGATAAATCTGGCGATTGGGCTGGCTAAATGACAACAATCAGTTTCTTCTTGTCTGCACAATGCATAATCATGTTTATAGTTATTATTTTTAAAGGATAGGCAGCTCACCATTATTATTTTTAAGCAGTCATCGAAGGCTCATGAAAGAGCTTGTGCATAAATCACATGCATAAACAAAAGTATTAGTAGATTATGAGCAGGAACCCGTGGAAATTATGCGAAATGTAAAATGTGATTCAGGTCCTCAAACCCCCTACCCACCCAAGCCCAAATCCCCAACTCCCCCCCCCCCACCAATTGCAACCTCAAGGTCCCAACCAACCTCCCTCACCCCAAAAGCCTGAACTCCCCTATCCCAACTCTCTCTCCACTCTCTGTTCCCCCACAACTCTCTGTCCACCACACCAAACTCCCTGTATCCCCTCCACACCCCAACTCTCTGTACCTCCCCCCACCCCCAACTTTCTGTCCTCCATTCCCCCTTTCTTCCCATTCTTAACGTTCCCATTTGTTAAGAACAATGTTAAATGCAGATTAAACAACAAAAGGTACATTTAAAATACACTGCCTTCATGCCAAATAAATAACAAATCCTCCAGCGCGCGACATTGCCAGAGTGCCTTTGGTGCCCGGCGATGCTGCCGTGCAGCACATGGAGACAGAATTGGGAGGGAGCGGTGTCCAATAATTGATTAATTGCATAATTAAACTAAATAAGTAATCGTAAAACAATTAATTTCTTAATCAATTGGCTAATAGCATACCAAAACTACCTCTGTTTCATCTGAATCCATAACTTTTTGAAAAGGAAGTAATTCATCAAAAAATGAATAATTAATCGATTAAATGATTAATCAATAAATCAAAAACACCCTTTATAGCCAAATCACTTGTCCACTGGCATGTCCAAAGTTCAGTTTCCTAACTCAAAAGGTGCCTGAGATATTGCCCAGATGAGAAAGAAAATAAATAAGGAATTAATAAATCGATAATAAGAAAGTAATTCATCAATTAATTGATTAATCAAAAAGTAAATGAATATTATTTTTGCAAAAGCATATCTTCACTTTTGTCCCCAAATTTCAGCTTCCTAACTCAAAGGATGGCTGAGATATCGCCTGACAAACAAGAAAACAAACGGAGTAAAAACTGAGTACTCCCTTCCTTTGGCGCCCGGCAATGACATATTGCATCGCCTGGATATGGAATTGGGAAGGAGCGGTGTACAAAAACGTTTTTAATTCCCAGTTTCATGATATTGCATCATTTCCCGATTCTTCAGTAAATACAGTTAAGTAAACGAAATGATAGTAAATACAAAAGCATTCAGTACGAGGTCATTTGTCATGGGAAATATACATATACATTATACTTGTCTGTGTGTATATATATATATATATATATATATATATATATATATATATATATATATATATATATATATATATATATATATATATATATATATATATATACATTATCTGTGTGTATATTTATATATATATATATATATATATATATATATATATATATATATATATATATATATATATATATATATATATATATATATATATATATATATATATATATATATATATATATATATATACATATATAAAGATATATATAACTCCTCAGACAAAGACCTTTATCATGAAATGGGTTTTATGGTCGGCGTAGTTTTAGTATAGAGAAAATCCTCTGATACACAGACAGAGGAACAAGAAAACACACAGAATCAACGTGTTTTTAAAGAGGATGAGTGTACTTTTTCATTAATTAATTTAAAACAATAAATTATTTAAATTATCGAATCCATATTTGATTATTCATCAAAATCAAATCAATTCATCCTTGTCACGCATTCAACTTTTCCACCAAATTTCTTCCATTGTTGTTAGTTTCGTCCATTGTTGTTAGTTTCGTCCATTGTTTGTCTGTGAGCAGCATATCTCAAAGTTCTGGACAGATTTGGACTAAATTTGGTGGAGAGGTTGGGTGTGTGACAAGAAGGAATTGATTCGATTTTGGTGAAAATCTGGATCTGGATATGAGAATTTTAATCCTGATTCTTCAGCATTGAGAGATAGGGCCAAAAACGACATATAGCAGGATATCTCAAAAAAGTTCTGGACGGATTCGGACGAAACTTTGTGAATGAGTTTGGTATGTGAGAAGAACAAGCCGATTTAATTTTTGGTTCATGTTCGGATTCAGATTCAGCCTAACAGTGGGATACAAAACGTAAACTGTTCATTCTGGTGGAGGTATGCAGTCCACCGAATGTCACTCTAGTTTGTTCGTGTTATGCTTTGTCTTATTTTCCTTCATTCTCTTTGTCTTTTCACTTCTTTCCAGTTAATGTTTCACTTTTTAATGTCTAATGGACACTTGCTGTATTACACAGGAGAAAATGTACTTTTGAAAATGCAACTACTGCCAAACACTTCCAGAGCAACTCGCCTTATATTGTCGATCCTGAATACAAATCTTTCAGGAAGCAAGGGTTTGAATTTTATTTTTAATACAATGTCTAGGCTCATGGAAGAGCGAGAACACAGAACAGAATATAACAGCTATATCCTGTAACAGAATAAAGTGGGGAAACACATCAATAGCAGGGTCACGGGATACAATTGGGGTAAACTTGAAAGATGAATGGGAGAGAAAACAATGAGAAAGTAAGTGGAGAAAGACAAAGGAGGGTGAATAAGCACTGGATATAGGGTCAAGCACAGCACAGCAAGTAAGTAGCTGAAAGAACAGGAAGGGGAAACCGGGGATGAGTGAGCAGTGGAACAAATAAATGAAAATGTCGGTGAAAAATTTATTTTATTTGAGAAAAGAGTGGAAGGGGTAAGACTTAGAATGATATGATAGCTTTGGTTGGTATCGGAAATATGACATTGAGTTAAGTAGTGTAGGTTCTACTCCCTATTGCTCCAACCGTCACTATAACTACCATTTTGATGTGGTACTAGCATGGGGGCACTGTATTTTGGAGCACGATGTCCTTTGAATGGAGATGTCAAGCCGTTCTATCCCGACTTGTGGAGGCCAAATATCTAAGGGTGCCACACAGCCCGATAGTCCAAATGACCCAATCGACACACTCACTGCAATCCAATTACAACAGCTGCAATACCTTTCACATTAATAGCTCTTTCAACTGATTATTCTGGCCAAAGTTCCCATTGCCTGCTTTAATCGAGTGTGTACTGTGTAAGGTTAACCTCAATAGCACATTCGAACCACTTGCAATCCGTATAGCCACTGCGATGGGCCGATTAAAGCCACAGGAATGGTGACCCTTCAGTAGAAAATTAAATCGCACCAAAAGAATGAATATCAATTATACACAAATGAAGGGACAACTTGCAGTAATAATTAAAAAAAATACCCACCGACTTCAATATGTTGGCCCCGTGCTTGTTTAATCACGTTCCCAGAGTGTTAATTGAGCAGCTGTTCCCAGATACGTCACCATTGGTAACAGGACAGATATTGGTCGTGGCCTTCGTCTTACCGCATGTCATTTGTACGTTGATTAAAGTTTCATTTATGACTGAGTTGAACTCCGACACAGCTGAGACCAGCTGGGATTGTGTCTTTAGGGCCCACGAGGGGACGGCAGTGCGTGACATCAGGGAATTCAGAACCATTTGCTGGATGTCTACAAAAAGCACTTTTTTTTTCTCGCCTCGTCTTTTGTTCCTTTGCAGTGACCTGGAGCTTACATTTCCAATTTCAATTTTAGTCATGGCGTCCTTGCTTCACTTTAATTGCCAAGACTTTCGATTGCCTAAATTATGCCACACGGTAGCTTGAGCTTCACAAAAGAAACTCCTTTATTTTACGTAATTATGTAATAAAATCTTGTTTATAGGAGTTCAAAATGAAGGGCAAATGAAAAGAAAGCAAATCATTACATATAACCGAAGGCGGATGCACAATACGCCCTCCAAAGAACCATGCTGAATCACACAAGGTCTATCAAATTGCTAATGTTTAACTAATATAGGCGACAGCAGATCTCTTTTCTTCTTCTATTTCACTTTCATTGTGTTCTACAGTTTTGTTTAATGGGATCTCTTTGGATGGGTTTATCATTTCTATCATTATCCCGTGCGTTGTGATGCGAAAAGAGGAGTTAAGCAATTGGTTCACTTTGTCTGTCTACAAACGTCAGTTTATGTTCGAGGAACAACTTCATTTCAATTGAATGCTATATTTTTAACTTGAATTGGTAAACAAACCTCCAGTTTAACGGTATTTTGACTCTGTATTTGTGAGATTTTTTTGACTTTGACTTTGGCTCATAGAGGAGTGAGATAATTTATTTACTCTGTCTGCCTGTCTGGCAGTCAAACAAAATTGAAAATCATTCCAAACGTGAAATTTTCTGTTTTTAGTGGCATCATAAAGAACACAAACAACAGGTACGAAGAACTAATGTAACGTGTTTAATAAGCTATAAAAGACGCTGCATAAACTGCGGTAAACTTCCTAATTATTTTTTTCTACGACCTTTAAAGCCTTTATTTTTCTTTCAAATGAATTATATACTTGAACACTTTTAGAACACATCACATTTTTGTCATTTTCAAAACCTTTTGTTTCGCAGTACATGGACAAAATATTACGGCATTTTACATCATCACGACCAATCAAATTTGCTTCTCGCAGACCTCACCCCAACCCCCCCTGTCCTTTTATCTCCAGACTGCATGGGGTATGGTGTTCTATGAACTCTCCAGTTTTAATCTCACCTGGAATGTACAGTAGTTCCGGGGAGCTTACGGGATGGTACATCGTCTGTCCGTCCGTCCACAAATACTTTCAACTTATTTTCTGAAATGACGCAAACGATTTCTATGAAACTTTACCACAACGTGTACAGTACGTACCAAAGTTTGTTCATGGCATTAAAACAAATCGGGCCGGAAGGCAGTCTAGGGGGTTGCCCACCAACAGATGTCTTTGCTTTCTTCTCAGAAACTACACATGCAATTATGATGAAACTTGACCACAACCTTCATCACTCGTGATGTACCAAAGTTTGTTCATGCTATTTTTAAGAATCGGGGTCTGCGGGGGTTTACAGGGGGTGTTGCCACCCTAAATAGGTATTTGCGATAACATTGGTTCATTGGTACATTTTTCTGATTCCGTCCCATGTTGACTTCCTCCTCAGTATCGTTACCAGGTGAGCGCCCCAGGGACATTGCCCCTATTTTTATTCTTTAGCAGTTGATTATTTCCTTATTTGTGCATGTTGTGCTCATTTATCTGTTCCAATGTAAAAAACAATATTTCATATGTATTGCATTTGATGGATCATCTTATCGATGATCCAGGCATAAATACCTCGACACAAAGATATTTATAATGATGTGATGATGAACAGACTTCTTAACAGAGGATTCTTGTTTCAATTCCACCTCGTTATTTCCCATCATGGTGTGAAATAGAAATATAGTATTCTTTATATTGGTGCAAAACCCTCCGAAAGGTGAAGGCCAATGGTAGCAAGAGCTGTACATCATCGACTCTGCCAACAAATATGTGCACGCACTTTCTTCATGTGGATTTTTATTCCTTCATAATTTTATTCAAAAGAAATCCCACGATTTTAACCCTTTCCTAACCAAACGTTTTAGTTGTGCGAATTTTATTTAATAATTATCACGAGCTCAAAGCGTAGCGAGCATTGGGAACTATTTAATACCGTGGCCCGTAGCAACCACTCCGTTCTAACGATGCCATGCAAACTACGAAGAACAGTCGTCATTTTTTCAAGCCACTGCCAAAAAAATCCCCTGAAAGGATTTCATCAATGGTCCAATTGAAAATCAATCAGGCGGTTGTTTTTTTTCAAAACCTAGTTTATCAGTTAATTGGTGTGATTGTTTGTGAAAATTAAATCTACTGATTTTTTTTCTTCTTCTTCTGTGCAGCCTCTTGATGCTCAGTGCTGTGTGTTTCACAGCATCATTACCACTAACTGAGAAATCCCTCACTTGGAATTAAATGTACATGTCTGTGTGAGCAAATAGGCAAAGTAAAATCTGCCAAAACAAAAAGCTACACTTGTTCGTGAATGTCTACATGCTCTATCGTTCCATGTACAAGTGGATGCTACGGTTAAAATACCACGGATTGTCACGTTCATCTCCCTTTTATTTATTTATAACAATTTCTACCACCCTTTTCCTTCTCTCCTCCCTTGCTTTGTCCTCCATGACCTCTCCGACCTCTTTCCATCCTCATTCTTTTTACCCTCTCCGTCATCTTACCTTTGTGTTACGTTTGCGATAGTGTGCCGGCTGCCCTTGGCGTTCTATATCGTCACAATCACTAAGAGCGTTTGAAAAGGTTTCCGGTCGTGCAATGAAGACCAAACATTTTGGTGTGAAAGAGACTGTGAGTGCTGAAGACACAAGGGTTAGCAATTTCTCTTTCTTTTTAAAGCCAGAGGCTTTTAAATCCAGCTTGGCCTTGTTGTGTCTGGCTTTCTTTTTGAATTTGAGGATTTCAATTTTGAAGGGCTTTGTGGATTTAATTGAAATTTTTTTTTTTTTAAAGCAAAACAGAAACCTCATAATTGTTCCATATCTGCAAGTATGATTTTTCTGTGCTTTAGCTTTTAAGATTTTATAAAACTGCGACGAGACAGCACTTCCTGATGACCACATTACGAGTGCTTTATGTCTTTTTCTCTCGTGATGGCGTGCATGGTCGTCATTGTATTGCCTGTGATGTTTTATTTCCATCTAATCTCTGAGCGACACCATGGCATTGATTCAAAGGTTTTGGCCACAAAGCCAAATTTTCATACCAGATGTCATCGGCTTGCGCTTTTAGAATTACTGCACTTGAGTCGGCTCAAGACGATGTAGTAAAGGAGATTCCTGCCTCGGATTTGCATTTTTATTGGAGCCACTCTCCCATGGAGGTCGTTTAAATTTGGCTGTTCCTAATGCCTGTGCCCTCACCTTGGTAATACCACATTGCCGGTTGATCTACATCCTTATGGGTCACCGTTCCCTGCACTCGTGGAATTTTTTTGCACTCATTTCTACGATGCAAGTTCCTGGCTTACTGTTATGTTTAAATTTCTTAAATCCATACTTTTTTTTCTCCTCTTTTACGATCCTGTTATGCTTTTGACTTGACTGCTTCTTTATTTTCCTGCACTGTACATGATTTGGCTATTCGTTTCCCATGCAAGTCAATCGTACAGAAAACCACACGTGCATTCCACTCATTACCTCCGCCAGCGAAGGAGGACCGAGGTTATGTTTTCACCCCTGTCTGTCTGTGAGCAGGATATCTCAAAAGGTTATGGAGGGATTTGGACAAAATTTGATGGACGGGGTGTGTGCGTGTGTGTGCCAAGAACAAACATTACATTTTGGTGAAGATCCTGATCCGGATAGTAGAATTTTTTAAGTGATTCTTCACCATTGAGAGATGGGGCCAAAAATTATACATAGCACAATATCTCAAAAAGTTATTGACGGAATCGGACGAAACTTGGTGTGACATTATGGGTGTGTGACAAGGACGAATTTATTTGATTTTGGTGAAGATCCGGATGTGATCATTTTTTCAATGCTTCACCTTTGAGAGATGTGGGGTCAAAAACGATATATCGCATGATATTTCAAAAAGTTTTGGAAGGAATATAACAAAACGAAGTGGATGAGTTGGGGAGGTAACAAGAACAAGGCGATTAGATTTTGGTTCACAGGCAGATCCAGATGCAGCCTATCAGTGGGATACAAAACATAAACTGTTCATACTGGCGGAGGTATGTGCCCTGCCGAGTGCCATTCTAGTTTTTCGGTGTGTTTTTGTTTGTCTATTTTAATCTTAATGCTGCATTTTAAAGTTTGTTTTATTTTTTTCGGATACATCTCTTCTTTTTCAATTTTTATTTTCAAAATGTGGTTAAAACAAAGCTATAAGTGCATTTTGGACCATCTTGCTCATGTCATATTTTGCTTTTGTTCCAGTTTGTTCATGACCATGCGCTCTTTCCATAGCATCATCACCACTGAAGCATTCATAAGGTGGAGAATACACTGGGTGATTTGCCTTTTTTCTTCCCAATGGTAGTCATGACACATATTTGGAATTTGGCCAGGGTATTGGTTCTCAAAGACATATTATTGTCCCCTGCCCCTCCGACAAGGTTGGAGATGGGAGCTATTAGAATGAGCTCCGTCCAACCGATTGACCACCGACTGATCGACCAAACGATCATCCGTCCATATATTTTTGTTAATGCAATATTAAAAATAACAGTTGAACATTTATCTTTCATGTTGTAGATATCTATTCGTCATGACATATCTCAATCTGATTATATCAAGGCTGTGATTGGCTGAATTCTGTTACCCTGGCAACCATCTCGGTTAATTGGCTTGTGTACACAATAGTTCAAAAAACGTTCAAGATTTATCTTTCATATCACACAGATCTATTCCTCATACCACCCAAAAGGCTGCAGACCGACAATATTAGCTCTTTGTTTTTCTAAGAGTACTGTGGAATCTTTAATGTCCACCAACAAATGCTCATAGACTGGACACCCAGCTGAACATATCTCCAGGAGGGACAGGGCATCTTGTGATGCAACACTGCCGGTGACGCACAAATTCGATACTTTTAACCATCATGCCAAAGATGGAACCCAGGATATACAGTTCAAAGGTAAGTTCACTACCTCTACACCATCATGACAGACAACAGTATGACGACATAATCCTTGGAAACCAAATGAAGGTCAGGGCAGATTAATACTGTCCATGTAGACATTTATCCATCCATCCATTAGAACGTCTGCACAGAGCATCTGTGCTGCCAAAGCAGTCTCCTGGGCTGTTGGGCACAATCCTGGATGGGTCGCCACTCTGACGCAGGATACTCGAATGGCTCAATCATCCCAGCAAGCTGGTACTCATTTTGCCGACCTCGGAAGGATGACAGGCTGAATCAATGCCACCTGGTATTATTTCAACAGCCAAGCAGGTTTTGGACTCAGGACCCATCGATGCCAATCCCACCACTCCAACCATAAAGCCAACGCCAGGCATACAGACATTTATAATGAGAACTAATGAAATTATCATTGTATTTCTATATCACATCTTTTGATAAGTTCCCAGAGTTCGGTTTTGAAGGGTGTGAAACCTATATTTATAGGATTCTCTTTTATCTATATCTACTTTTCCTGATTAATCGGGTTTACTGGATGTGAGGCATAAACAACCCCTCGATAAGGTAACCAATTTCTACAAGCATTGGAGTCTCTATATCAATAGCGGTTCAAGGTAATCTACAGTACGCAGAACTTGTTCAAGAACACATCCCTCAGACTGAGCTGGTTAATAACTGCATTAACTTATCACACAACTAGAGTGGGAGGCAGAATTTTGCCATGTGCAACATTATGATCTAAATATTACGACGTGCTCATGCCTTAGCTGGGCCATTACACTCATATCATGAGTCACCCTCAATAAGGGTTCAATAACCAGGACTGCATCTTCATATGCTGGAAGCACAAATACCAGCATTTTTACATAATTCATCTTTATCACCCTTGTAAATTAACTAACAAATATGACTTTCTGGTTGGACTGCTTTTTTATTTTGTTTTATTTTAGCATTGTCAGCAACAGATTGCCTGTTTGTGGTTCCATTCGGAACCTGTGGCTATTGATGCAGGGAACACAGGTTCGAATCCCATATGTGTTTATCTATTGTTCACAGATGTTGCTGCAAGTAAGAGACGCGGTGGCATAAAAGTTAAAGCATGTGCTCTGAATCTGGGAGGTTGGTGGTTCGAAATCCAGCTCAGTCATACCAAGACTATAAATAGTATGTGTTGCTTTCTTACTTGATCCTCAGAATTTCAAAAGATAGAACACGGACAAAACCATAGATTGGCAGCGATTGAGCAGGCTTGATGGGACTAATGGCCTCATGCGTTAAAATTCCTTGCAAGGGAACTCTTCCAATGGACAAAAATTGTCAGCAGTCTGTCTGTTTGTCTGTATGTTCGCGTTTTTTGCAAAGACTGCTGGGCTGAAAACCACCACATTTGGCACGCAGACCAAGTCCGACTGCGGGATTGTCCGAAGGGTATTTTTAACCACCACCCTCAGCCTTTAAAGACCCCTAAGAACCTTTGAGTCCCTGAAGACCCTTCAGACACAGAACAACCTTAAGATCCTTTAGAACCATAACACCCTGAAGACTCCAATGATTATTGAGACCCTTTAGGATCTCGAAGACCCCTAAGATCCCTAAGACCTTTCAAGACCCCAAAAAACCTTGACTTGTAAGATCATTAAAGCCCCATAAGATCCTGAAGACCACAAGGACCCTTTAAACTTTTAAGACCCTTGAGACCTCTAAGACTATTTAATATCCGAAAGACCCCTTAGATCCTTTTTCACTCTGAACACTCCAAAGACCTTTTTGACCTGGATACCCCAAAGACTGTTAAGACCCTTTCAACTCCTAAGACCCGGAAGACCCCTCAGACAGATTAGACAGCTTAGACCCTTGACCATTCAGAGCTTTAGACAACTTGGACCTTTTTAGACCCTTTTTACATGCTTGAGAGATTAAACCCTTTCAACCCCTTAAACACTATCTCTGATTGGAAAGTACCCTTTAGAGTTTAGACCATCTTTTTCAGTGCACACCAAACAAACATCTATAGTCTTTTTGCAAAACACAGACTCTCCTTTTTCAGCAAGTAATGAACAAACTAGACGCACACATAGGGTGGGTACCCTTCTATCTAACTCGAACATATAAAGAAGAAAGTTTGTTTGTTTCTTTGGTTGTTTACACATTCGAATCCTGCAGGAACAGTCTGACCAAACTCTGCATGGCCTCCTCTTTCATCTTGAGGAATGTCGAGGGCTGTATTTGGATAAATATTGACCCCAGATAAAACCACGTAATTGGCTTTCAGGCCTCGATCGGGTCTTCTGCTTATACCCTGCCTGCCCTTTTTTCCCGTGAATGATCGAGTAATATGTATTGTGAAAATCGTATGTTGAGGCTTTCGTGATTTGTTGTCAACAAAACAAATTTTATTATTATGATGTGTTACACGTGCGCCTGTTATTAAAAAATTGTTTTATACAGGTTATTATAACACCATTATATTCAGGCCTCAAGTGAGTATGTTGCTTATACACTGCCTGGGTTTTCCCCAGGAGCGATCGAGTAATATGTGTTGTTGAGATCGTATGTTGCGATAGTCGTGATTTGTTGTCGAAGACACAAATTTAATGATTGGAGTATTTCATTGGATTTCCCCGAGCAACACTGGTACTTCAGGTAGTTATTAATAAACCAAAATTGCTTTCTTATTTAGAAATTTTCATTTTGTATTCATCACATGGTGTTGAAAAAGAGCAAAGATGAAACAATTTTTTTTTATCAATTGACGTCGAGAAATTACAAAAGTCGTTTAAAGTGATTGGCATTTGAATGGTCCTTTTTATGGTCCTGCTAATTGGTCCTTTTTATTTTATCACTCGCAGAGTAAAATTATTAGTAGATTTTTGACAGATTATCACTGTCACAAGCAGATTTTATCACTAGCTCAATTCACCACCTGTCCCCATTGTTCATGTGAGTCAATAAGTTGGCACTGTAGAGCTCTTTGCAGAGCTATGGTTTTCGTTTTAATTGTGCATTGAGTTTGTGTCGTTCCCTCCCTTATTTGGTGTCTTTATCCACCAGATCTGTTCCAAGTTTCGTTGTCTCAACACCCCGTGTCTTATTCCTTTTTATTAAACTATTTTATCTGTCTTCCCACTTAATTATCCCCACATGCGGGAAAGTCCACCTGCTTGAACGGCCTTGGGGAAATATCAAATTGTAATGGAAACTCCTGCTATTAAAGTGTGAATAGGAACACAAGCTTACAGCGACGCCATTCGTGGAGGATTAGACTGCCAGCTCAGATGATCTGCATTAGCAGACCCTCTGATAAGGTGCCTCTGATGCGGTAATTCACTGACGACTTTAATTAAAAGACAGCAAGTTGTACTTCACAAACATTGCATGCCTATCTGTGAGTATCGATAAGGATGTAAAATAAAGTAAAACACATAAAACAGATATTTTATAACAGGTAATCATTATTGTTGTGGCTGTGGCTGTTGTTTGTATGCTCCTCGCATGTCCTTTTAAAATATTCCTGCTGTTGTAGAATAATAAATGTTACCATTGGAACCACTACATTAAGCTCCCGTTCCCGCAACCTCTTTCAGCAATCCTGAAAAGAGGAGCTTTTAAAACAGGAATCCTTATGATTAAACAAACACAAAATTTTGTTCCAATTGAATTGATTACATCATATTAGCTGTTGAACCAGGTAAATTGATTATTAGCTTTCCAATGGTACCATTTTTATGATTCTATGACAACAGGATCTAGTTATCTCGTTCTGTCAAGTCGTGGCCGACCTCTGGGCACATTCATGATCATATTTCTCCAAGCATCTCGATCCTGCATTGTTTTCTGAAGTTCTGACAAAGACGGCTTGGTTTCAGCTTTTACCCCATCCAACCAGCACATGCAAGGTCTGCCTCTTCCTATTCTTCCCGCAAACATATCCAGCATGGTTGATTTCTCCAGATTTTCGTTTTCTGCACACATGATGTGTCCAAAGCATGACCGTTTCTATTTTAGCATCAGCGCTTCTAATTTCTTCAAGCACTGATTTGTTTGTTCTTCTTGATGGAATTTTTAACATTTGTCTCCAAAACCACATTTCAAAACTGTCAATCATCGTCCTTTTTTTTCTTTTCTTCTTTTTTCACTGTCCATGACTCACACCCATGCATTGTAAATGTAAATGCCAAATCATTCAGCAGCCTCCTCGTGGTTTGTATCGTCACATATTTGTCTTTCCAGATCTTTGTCAATCCTGACATTGCTGTTCTTCCCATCACTAACTGTCTATTAATTTCAACTCCACATTCTCCACTCAAGCCTGGTGTTGGCGCAGTGGTTAGGGCAGCGGCTTGGGATCCAAAAGATCCCGAGTTCAAGCCCCGTTGGGCCACTGAATTAATACACCAGGGTGTTGACTCAGCCTGTCATCCTTCCGAGGTCGGCGAAATGAGTACCAGTGTACTGGGCCGTTGTATACCCCGGTTAAAATAGGTGTACCATATCCCTGTGTCGTAAGAGGCGACCAGGGTTGCGGCAGGAAGGGCATCCGGCGTAAAACATGTGCCAAATCACTATGCGGATCATACGGATGATCGGCTGTGGCGACCCCGAACGGGAGCAGCCGAAAGAAGAAGAAGAAGAAGATTCTCCACTCACTTCAATCTTACAACCCAGGAAGATGAAACATTGCACTATTTTCATGTGATGATATTCTCCCAATCTGAACACATTGATCTTCTCAGTTGACAAGATTTTCGTTTTTTATAGGTTTAAATAAAAACTAGCTTTTTCATTTTCCTTCTTCACTGTCTGCAGCAGTTTAATCAAGTCCTCTTTATTTTCTGCCAACAGAGTGGTATCAGCAGCAAACCTCAGGTTGTTGATATTATCTTCCTCCAATCGTGACTCCAGGATTGTCATCCAAGTTTGATTTCCATGAAGATGTACTCACTACACAGATTGAACAAGTAAGGGGAGAGAATGAACGGCTGTCTGACCTCTTTTCCAATTCCAAACCATTCTGTCTCTCCACACTCTGTTCTTTCTATAGCTCCTTGTTTCGTGTACAGGTTTCTTATCAGACATATCAGGTGCTCTGACATTCCCATTCCTCTCAACACAATCCACATCAATTCATGATCGACAGAATCAAAAGCTTTACTCTAATCTATACAACAAAGATACAGCTGCCTTTGATATTCCCCTGCTTTTTCCATGATCCACCTCAGATTTACAATTTGATCTTACGTTCCTCTTCCTCTTCTGAAACCTGCTTGCTCAAAGGTATTTCTTGCTTAATGAAGTATTGTATTCTGTGTTGAATGATCTTTAGTAATATCTTGCTTGCATGTGAAATCAAGGTAATGGTTCGGTTATTTGAATATTTCTCCTGCATCCTTAACTGCTTCCACCCTTTAAGCCAAACAAACCAGATATGTTTACCGATAGCTGGTAAAATTTTGATTTCCTACTCCCCAACTACCTTTCGGAGTTATATTGGAATTTCATTGGCACCTGGTACTTTTCCATATACCAGCTCTTTCAATGACCTGCGTATCTCCATTGTGATTCGTTCTTGCTCATATTATTTTTATTTGAAGGTTTCCATCATATTGCCATCTCGTTTCTAGAAAAGTTTCATGATAACCCTTCCATATTTCTTTCACCTGTTTCTTCTGTCAAAAGTTTCTTTATCCTTGTCACACAACCTGTCCACCAAGTTTTGTCCGAATCCATCCATAACTTTTTGAGATATCCTGCTCACAGTCAGGCAGGCAGGGGTGAAAACATAAAGTGGATGAAGGTAAAAAGTAACAGGTGCATATAATTTAAAAAAGATCATTAGTGGAAATGGTGAGACAACACCAGATGGCTGTAGGTCATTACCCCAAAGGACTGAAGAACAGAAAACTATTTGATGAATTCAGATAGGTGATTCTCTGAACTTGAGAATGACATCAATATATGGTTGCTGTATGAACAAATGCACCACACAGCTGAGAAAAGATAAAGAGTGAAAGGATAGAGAAGTGGGAGTTTGGGGGGGGGGGAGGAGGAGGAGGGGAAACCACATGTGAAATGGTGTGGAATCACAATGTCCCAACACCAACCAGTCTCCCTCCATTCTCGCTTTCCCGAGATCTATTAGAGAGCCTAATGGCCTCAGATTCCACTGCGTTCAGGGGTGAACATTGAGATGGAGAAGCACCAGTTCAGGAAATGGCGAGAACCCGCTTACTTTTGTACTCCATGACACTGCAAAATAAATGCCATATATTCCAATAAGAGCTGGTGACATCTAAGGTAGGACCTAGTTCTGCAAAGAGTTCCAAGATGATTCCTAACCCTGGAGGTAAGTTTGGATGTATGCTCAACCGAAGAGTTCTGGATGGATTGCAAGGCTAATTCGGTCCAATGACCACCTAGACTGAGAGAGAGGTGGGGAATCATCCTCCGTTAGAGGTTTTCAATACAAGAGCGAGGTTCATGGAAGAGCGTGATGACCTGTAAGTAAGAGGGTTGGTTTCGTTATTTACAGTTATAAAGGCAGAAAATAAATTGGGAAACGATGGGGAAAACATGCAATAGAAGTGCCTCGCCTGGCTGGAAGCCCTGGAGATAATAAATTGATTGAACAACATCATGAAGCAGGTTCCAAAATTATGAAGAAGATGAACAAAAGAGTGGAGGTATGTAGTGAGCCTGGATTGACACTGTTTTTTTAGTTTTAGTTATAGTATAAACTTTCATACAAATAATTTACAACTTTAGTACAATTACGTATTTAGTATACGAGCAGAGGTACCTGCACCTTGTGTGGATGGGCAAATGGATTCCAACGGTATGCAATATGATGGTGTTACTGCAGGAGGGGCTGATTCTATCAATGGACAGACAGACAGACAAATAGACAGAGAAAATACAACTTCTATCGATATACAGTAGATATAAGATGATGATTTGTTTATTGTTTATAGACTAGTGTGGATCGGCTCACCACACGTCGTTACAGAGGCACAGGCTTATTTTAACTGAGGATAATGACCGTTCGTGAGTTGCTGTGTTGTCATGATTCACACCAATCACAATACACACATCTTTTGGAGAAATTTGTTATTTGCAAAATAGAAGATTTTCTTTTTATTGGTCAGTCGATTTTGTCATTCTGTCTGTTTGTCAATCGCCGATAGTTCACAATTCCAAAACGATAATCATGAAACTTTACCAAGTTTCAGAGGTAGTCTCAACTGAGAAGTCAATTGATTGAGGTCAAATGTCAAAGGTCATCTTGAGGTAGAATTTCTAAAATCGTCATTTTTCATCCGATTGACTTGAAAGTGGAACAGGATTTGCACCGTGCGTCAATGAATTGGGAAACCAACTATTTTTGAGATCAAATGGTCAAAGGCCAACTCGAGGTCAAACTTCTAAAATCAATTTCAACCTGAAAAAATAACCAGTTTTCATCTGATTGACCTGAGCTTTGTTTTTCAAATATTTTTTTCAGACGTCTAGGTTTTCTCAACGGATCTCATATGTTTTTTGCATGCTGAATTCAGAAATGTATCTCATTTCGCTTAATCAGGTCAAGTTTTTATGTTGCGTCAAGTGCGTCATATATATATAGTTTGTACATTTTCTGTCAATGTAAGTCTGATTTTGAATAAAAAAAATGCTAATTAAAAGCACAAAAATTGATTATTTTTTTCCTTAAAATTGAGATAGCATAAAAACTTGACCTGATTCAGCGAAATGAGATACATTTCTAAATTCAGCATACAAAAAGCATATAAGGACCTTTGAGAAAACCTAGACCTCTGAAATGACGCAGACCAGTGATACGATTGTCAATTTTAATCTTTATGAAATGGACAATTTGATGTATCCATGGCAACCTTTGTCGAGGCGGGTTTGATTTTGCAAGTATCGTGCTCTGCACTACGTCTTTTTCTTGTTTGTAATATTGGTCATATATTAATTTGCAATCTGAAAAGGTCCAAGTGGTCTAAAGCTTGAAATGGTCAAGGGTCCAAGCTGTCTAATCTGTCTGAAGTATGAAAAATGGGGGTCCAAGGTTGAAGGGGTCTAAATGGTGTTAAAGTCAAAAGGATCTAAAGGGACTTAATGGGTGTCAATGTCTATAGGTTCCAAGAGTCTAAAGGGTCTAAAGGGTATAAAGGTTATAAAAGGTCAAAAGGGTGAAGGGATATAAAGGTGTCTAAAGTGTTGAAAGGGTCTTAAAGGTAAAAGGGGTCATAAAGAGTCGAGACTAGAGGGTCTTATGGGTCTTTAATGTCCTTAGGAGTCTTCTGGGTATTTTGGGTCTTTGGGGTTGTTGGCATCTTTTGGATCTTCGGGGTCTTTTGAGTCCTCGGGGCATTTTTGGTCCTCAGGATCTTTTGGGTGTCTGGCATCTTTGGGGTCTTTTGGGGTCCTCGGGGGTTTTTTGGGGTCATCTTGATCATTTGGGTCTTCAGAGTATTTTGCGGTCTTTTGGTTCTTCAGAGTCCTCTGGGGTATTTTGGTTCTTGGGGGTCTTTCGGGGTATTTGATGTCTTGACGCTCTTGGCAGTATTAAAGGGTCTTCAAAGGTCGAATGGGTCTCAGCAGTCTAAGGGGTCGAATAGTAGGTAATCAATAGATGTACGTGTGTGAAGTCGGGGTGAAACTGACGTTCAAACAGTATGTAATTCATATACATATAGTCGCACGGCTTCACGGCATTTACATGGAGAATTGGGGTCTTTCCCCCACCCTGAAGGTTTGAAAATGTTTTCTTGCATCTCCATTTGCCAAGAGGATTCCAACAGTCAACAATATGATGGGTTACTATCAGTGGTGCTGATTCTGTCGATGGACAGACAGCAATTACAACTTTATAAACTATATGCATAGACATAGCACAAACTTCACCATGGGTGAGATTGAAGGATGAATCCTGCAATATTTTCCCTTTATGTGATCATGGTCGTCATCCTTTGTATGCAGGATGTGGCTGTGCATTTGCATCAAAGTTATAATCAGTTATATGTCAGCAATGAAGCTTATATTCCAGGCAGGTGAGCAATTTTCCATCCAAATTAGCAACTATAGTCTTGGGTAAAGAACTGTTGAACACAAATTGGAATAATGTAAGAAGTGCTCTTGAGAGTTTTCCAATATGGCAGAAATGTCATTGATGTATACCAAAAATAAGAGGCGATCCAGGAAACTACCTTGAGAGATGCCGGCTACCACAGGAGTAGCAGAAGAACGAAATCCATGTAACGAAACTTGCTGCTTACATTTATGGAGAAAATCTTTATTATAGTCAGTGAGAGCACCCTGGATCCCATTAGCAGAAAGTGAAGTGAGCAGAAATAAAACTGCACACCATGCTCGATGTCAGAAAGTGTAAAACATTCAGGAAATGTCAAAATATACTTTTCTGACCTTTTAGCTTGATATTCAGGCCATTAATCCATTGCCAAATTAGTAATGGAAGCATGGTCGTGGTAGAGGGAATTAGACCGAAACCCAACTGGCAAAGTATCGTTATTGACTTAAGGATGGCAGTAATTATATGACATTCCGTTAACTTACTAATGATGAGCAGAATGCTGACCATTGAGGTCAGAGGATTATTCTTGGCACCACTTAAAGAAAGTAAAATGATACTTCCCTTCCATGAAGACAGGTGATCTTCTTTGAAAAATCTGCAGAAATGAAGAATGTTCCATGTTTTATTGGTTCTCCTCATCCGAGGACACGGACACACGAATCATTCCTTGTGCTCTTTCTGTGATAAGTGGACATGGAATATTTTAAACTGCCTTAACGTTGCTTGAAGTTTATGCAGTTGTATTTGAAGGTGAAATGACACCCTTCCATTGTTAAAAACTGTCCATCTTCATTTGAGCTTTCCATTGAAAAGCGTTGAATTAATTTCATTTATCAGTTTGATTGTCTTTCAAATGTTCTGCCTTTTTCAATCGTGTCATTCAGATGCATCGAGCTTGAGTGTGAATCTCGGCCCAGCTATGAACAGTCATCCTACTGTTTCAGAGGCAGGGTGATTCATCAATGTGTGTGCTGTCATTGTCTTTCAAATGTTCTTCCTCTTGATAGTGTCATTATGACTCATCTTTTTTATCGTTGTCAACGAGCTTTGGAGAGCTTTAAGTTGGAGTTTCTCAGTTTTATTTCATGGTAGGAGTTCCAATGGAATATGGTTATTGTATATTTTCCCATTTGTACCTATAATAGCTAGTTTACTTCATAAAGTTGATTTTAATCAGCTTCCATGATGTTTTTATTATTTTTAATGTTACATCTCTGTCGGCTTGGTGCAAACCCTTCACTGCAATACAAACTGCCCTCTTCAACACATTTTTCTGCTTTTAAGGTGGAAACAATTCTGGCTAACTTTAACACTTCTTCCGCCACACAACGGAATAGCAAGAGCATCTAAGTACCAAATATTTCTTCTTTTTTTTAACCCCTTCTGGTGAGAGAACAAAAATTGCCAGTTCATATTTTTTGGTTTACAGAGTCGAGGCTTGTGGAAGAGTTACAACAATGAACAGATGAGGATGCCAGGTCAGGTCAGGAATGGAAGCATGTGCCAGAGCACTTTCCACCGGTAATTCAGGCACCTCTTCCTGGCCATCCCCCAGGCAGATGCCTGGCCCATCCCCATCTCCTTGAGATGCCGATCAATCTGCTGCAACCACAAGGCATGTGGTCGACCCGTTGGCCTCCTCCACTCACGAGGCTCCCTCACTGAGAGAATCTGATGAGCAGGATCAGTGTCAGGAAAACGAGCCACATGGCCATGCAGCTGCTGCAGCTGGTGCTCAAGGGCTATACAGGTAACAAGTCTCATCTGAGTCTCTCTCAGCAACCACTCGTTGGACACAAAGTCAAACCAGCGATAGCCAAGGATTCTCCAAAGAGACCTGGTATCGAAGAAATTAAGTCTCCTTCTGAGATCCCTGGTCAGAGTCCAAGTCTCACATCCATAGAGCAAGACTGGAAGGACCAAGGACTTAAAGGCTCAGACTTTCGTCCTCCTGCATGGGTACCAATAGCACCACACCACATGATTCAGTGAATCCTTGACTCCCCAAGCCCGACCCAGACATCGTTTTTTTTTTATATATATTTTTTTTTGAAGCGACCATGAGAAATAGGATGACATTGAGAAGGTAGAGATAAAATGTTTGAGATTATAGAAACAAAACGAGCAATATGGAGACAAAATGTATGTATAATATTCAGAATTGCTATCATCGGAGTGGCTAAAATGGGCCTTGAATAACAGAAAAAAAAGAATTTTGCAAGTACAGCACAATGAGGTATGATTTAACACGGAAAATTGGATGGTAATACAAAAGGCAATGCAGGGACGAAGACGTAAAAAAAAAAACATGATGAATCCAGTTCGGAAAACTGAGCTTTAATGAGGTTAAATCCGCAGCTTCAGATTCGATCAACATGTCACTTGTAGACCGGTTGTAGCTTTGAACAGGTTAGATATTAGTTTTGGTTGTTTTAGGTCACAGGCGGCAAGTTTTAGGTCCTCTTCTTTTTTTTCAGAGCCAGACTTGTGTTTGTAGCCCATGCCTGGCATTATTTTGATCAAGGCCAATTCGTCGCATGTGGATTCACTGGGCCTGGGCAGAGCGACTGTTCAGCGACACGGTGATTGGTGGCCCACTGGAGCTGCAGCGATCTGGATGTGCCATTGCACCAGAGAAGGGTGGAGCACCTCCTCAAGGTGACTTGCATGGATGGGTGCAACAAGGAGTGGGAGCGATAAAATTGCATTCATGCTGCAACTACAGGCACTTGGCCTCCTATGGGCCACTCACTATCTTGATTCTCTGTGTCTGATGCTTTGGCAGTCTTCCCGTCTTGCCAAACCAGCCATCCCGTATTTTACGGGAGCATCTCTTTTTATTCTGAAGTGATCAACGTCCCATTTCATACCTCCCCAGGACACCATTTATCCCATGTTCTCCATATTTTACCTTGCTTATTTTGGTTATGATGCCAAAGACCATGACAACCAATATTTTGCAATGGAAACTTCACAGTTTTGATCGAAAGACAAAGTGACATAGACAGGTTTGTCTGACTGCCCAAATTCATCAGTCACGATGCATGCCTGTACGATCAGCTCTAACTCTGATGACACACAATCATTGTCTACATAGTGTGCTTGCATTGTCTTAATGACTAGAGTGGTGGGCTTGCGATCCTAGGGTCCTGAGTTGAAATCCTGCTTGGCTGTTGAATTAATACCAGGTGGGTTGACTCTGCCTCTCATCCTTCTGAGGTCAGCAAAATGAGTACCAGCTTGCTGGTATCCTGCGTCGGAGTGGTGACCCATCTAGGATTGTGCCCAATAGCCCAGGAGACTGCTTAGGCAGCACCAACACTCTGCACTGGATGGATCGATACTGTGGTTGCATTCCTGTCACAGTAAACTATGTACAGCTGGTATGCTTGCTCATGTGTGCTCTAGGTTTATGTAGCAGTGATCCTATATGTAATGTAATACATTATGGAATTGCTAAGTGTAAACATACGATGGGCCCACATTATTTCATTGTAAAGATTGAAAATCATGTGTCAGAGCCAAAAGAGTGAAGGGAGTTTATGCAAAAACAAAATGGAGTATGACCTGATTTGCAATGCAGTATATTCATAAAATATATTGACTCAGCTTTATTTGGGATTTTGATTTCTTAAATGTAATGTAATTTAATTATATGATAATTTTTTTTTAATGTTTATGTTTTGTAAAGCCAATACACACCGCAAGTGTGTACACCTCCATCATGGCAACAGTATACCATTAATATCCTGCGCTCAATGAATGGTTAGACATGGATCTACTAGGTACATGTATGCTCTAGGCCGGCGACACTCTTCCCGCTGACCTATGATCAGGTGTGGCTTGTCTCTTACCAACCTTGGTTTTCCAATTCATGCCAGTCTGTCCATGCAACTACACCATTATTCTCTGGGAGAATTCAAATTTTATTTTCAATGAGGGTGGCATTTGAGTTCGGTTGTTAAAGTCATCAGTCAACACAATTTCCACCCATAAATCTGCCACTCACAAGTGCTTATATTAAGTGCGTACTAATTTATCCCCCTCTCCCCCCCTCCCCCACAGCATAATGGAAGACATTGCTCTTGTAGGGTTTATTTCTATATTTGGGTTCGCAATTTTCAATGGTACTACTGTGTTTGTTGGACTCCTCGGAGTACTACACCACTATTTCGAAATATATTTATTTATTATTATTACTACCTGCGACACAAGAGCTTTATGTTGCTGCTGCTGCTGCTGTTGTTGTTGTTGTTGTTGTTGTTGTTGTTGTTGTTTCTTGTTAGGGTTCTTGTTGGGGGTCGATTTTTGAAATATGCACCCATTGGTCAGACAGCTGCTGGACCACACCCATATCTGTTGCTGGACTCCACCCACCATAGCATCCAGACAAAATGATATGGCCGCCATCTTGGTTTCCTTGTTGGCCTAACACATTTGGATTATCAGCAGGAGTTCACGTAACTGTTCATCAGGTACTAATGTGTGGTCAAATAGCATTAAATGCATACTTCAAAGATGCTCCGAAAGCTCAAAAGCGTACTACCACAACAGAGGCTTTTGATGGAATGTTTTCTCAGCTCGTGTAGGTACGATTGTTCTATGGTAATTCTGATAATTGATATACTGTGATTTCAAAATTAAGTTTGTAAATGATAACATTATAATTTACAAGTTTCATTGTAAGTTTATAACTGATAAAAATATTTAAATAAATTATCTAAGGAGAACATGTAAGCAAGAAGGAAGAAGAGGAGATTTAGGAGCATCTGGAACGAAAAACCAGAGCGGCTTTCAAGTGTCTCTTCTGGAGCTGATGTTCTGAGAGAGCGCTTACAGAGGAGTAAGATGCATACTAAGCTGAGAGGCACTTGGGAAAGCAAACAAGCACACTCGAAGCTGAGGTTTTTTTTTTCATGAGTACCGAACCATTTCTGCTGGTACTCATTGGAGAACCAAATTAAAAAAAAATTGTGTGAACCCCTGATTATAGGCCTCTGCTGATTATACACTGTCTGGTTTTGTTGCGTAAGATATCCATTGGCTTTGTTTGAATCACGATGATTGACCCCAAAAACTGGAATCATATCTCGAATAAAAATTATTCGTCAGGTTTAATCAAGCCCATATGCACCTCACTAATATATAGCATTACGACATTTTTGAATGACCTCATATTGGGGTTGAACATCTGTGACCGTGTGATGAATCCGCTCATTCTGATATAACCGTGGCAGAGGCTGACATGGATGAGAGGTGTTAAGTTAATCTTTTAATCGTGCATGAAATGTGTGCTTCCCAATCATGCTGTTCATCTTTTAAGAGTGCTTTAAATGCACGTTTCCCAATAGGTCCGTTACCGGATTTTATCACAGGTTGTGACCACAGTGTGGTCATTCTTGCCTTCTTCATGCACTCTCAATACTCCAAATTTCCAAACTGTATCAATTTCCGAGCAGTTTCTCGGAGCCGGCTGGAACTTTCGGAATGAAAATTTGCAACAATAATGCAAATATAAAGAATACAGGGTTGACATTATTTTATTACACTGACCTAATTTAAGGTCATTACCGAATTATAGACATTTTAACAGTTTTAAACATAACTTCACCAACATTTAGCTGATCAGAACAAAATTGCCCTTATTAGATCGCCTCAAGTAAGCTGCATTTACACTTCATTTTTCATATCCCTCTGGGTTATAGGTCAAGGTCTTTCACCCCAAGAATTATTAAACCACCATTTAGGTTTTTCTGCCTTTTTTTTGTTCTACCAATGCCCGAGGACTTTCCAAATGAGATTTTGCATAAATAATGGGAATGCAAAGTAAATGGGGTTCACACATTTTTTTCACCTTGACCTAATTTTAAAGTCATGACCCAATTTTGATATTTTATCATTTTTCAACACAATTCGACTAAAGTTTGTCCGATTGGAACTAAATTGTCCTCTCAAGTTATCCGAGAGCAAACCACATTTAAAGTTAATTTATCATACCCCTCTGGGTTAATGGTCATGGTCTTACACCCCAAGGAATACTAAACCACCATTTTTTTTTCTGCCAAATTGCGAGCTGTTTCGGGGATCCGGCTGGGACTTTTGCAATAAAACTTTGCTTCAATAATGGGAATACAAAGAGTGCAGGGTTATTGTTTTTGACCTTGACCCAATTTTAAGGTGATGACCCTATTAGAGACATTGTAACATTTTCTCCATAACTTGACTACGGCTTGTACGATTGAAGCAAAATTGGCTTTTCTAGATAGCCTAGAGCAAAGCGCATTTACACTTAATTTGCATCATACCCCTCTGAGTTAAAAGTCAAGGTCAAATGGTGGTGTAAAAAACAAAAAAAACACATTTTTTGTCATTGCTCAATTTTTCCAATGCAGAATCCCAAAGACCATTTGGCCTTCCAAGATATTCTTGCAACATAATAGCCTATTTGCACTGCTGTTGTGTATCTGATATTCGATTCGTGTGCTTAACCTACTTTTTCGGATTTGTGACTTAATTAACAAAAACAACTTTTTGATCTTAACATGAATAATTTTCCTCCAATTTTAATGATGTTGAGTTTTATAGATACTTTGCAGATAGGGGACACATTTTCTTTATTTATACTCTATCCCTAAATGTTGAACGTCAAAATCATATGGTGATCCGAAAAAATATATCCATCATTGGATCACGGGCCAAGGGTTAGTCATGGGCGATCGTCAAGTGTAAACCTCCGGTCAGGGGAGGCTTACCCTTGATGATTGCTTTCTGATTGTAGATATAAAGTTGAAATTTAGTATGTTTATTAAGTATTTTTTACAATGTGAGTATTTTTTTTATTAAGTACGTAAATATTTTTAGAGCAGTTTATGGAAATTTAATTTAATGTGTGCTTTATCCTATAACTTTATCAGCTCACATACACAGTGTTTTTCTGAGAACTGAACTCTTTGTTGAACAGTTTTGTAAACCACCTTAAACTCCTTCATGCTGTCATATGTAATGAGGTTGCAGTCATTGCAATGTCCAATGAACAAGGTGAGGATAAGAATAATAAAATAAGTTTCCACAGAACATTGATGTAGGATGAGGCCATTTGGCCCATCAAAGTCTGGAAAATATTTGTTTGTCCATGCTCTCACTATCATTTTTAAATGCTGAGTATCAAGTAGGGAACAGCATGTCTCAATTTTAAAGTCTTTGGTATGAATCAACCAGCATTCGAACCACCAACCTCCCAGACCCAGAGCAAATGCTGTAACCATTACATTACCTAATTGAGTCAATCATGGAGTCGACCATTCAACAATTAGTTTCTTTCATACAACAGACAATCTCATTTTCTACCAAGATTCATCTGGTGTGCATACCTGCTCTCAGATATCTATCTTTTATGACCTTCAGAGAGTTGCAAACATTCATCTTCCATTCCACTCACTTTCAATCTACTTTTGTCCAAGCTTTTCTGTCTTCCTTCACTCCTTTTGCTTTTTTTTTTTTTACATGACTGGGAAATCACCTCCTTTGGTCCATTCATATTCACCCTTTACTCCATTTTTTTTCAAGATTCTCATTTCCTCCCTCGCAATCATCTGCAATTCAAATCTTTTATGTTATTACTAACATTGCTCATCTGTTTGTCTCACATCCACCTGAGCCCATATTTATTTTTATCTATTGTCAATGCATTAACATTCTAACTTTTGCCATTTTACTTTGCAATGAAGCTTGATATGTCCATCCCAAAATTTGGTAAGCATTATGTACTATTATTTTCTCACATGAAGACAACAGGTCACATAAGATTGTATTATTCACATATTGTGATTGTCTAATTAATAAAGAGGAATGCTTTAAGAAGGATTGTCTGTCAGTGCCACTGTGCATTTGCTAATGACGAAATCTGGGCACCCAAAGCCTGGTGTTTCAAGTGGTTGCTATAGTGAAAGAGAGACTTGGTATAAATCATCACACCATGTTTTTGTCTCTCTTCCTTCTTGTTATCCTGTCTGGCTGTCTGATTTGGACCTGCTCATCATTGAGCCTTCTCTGAATGTTCTTCTGTGGTTTTTTTGCAGTTGTATGCACTGACCTTTCACTCTCTGTCGTCGACAAACGAGGTATTCCTTGAATTTATCTCTGTATAAATAATAATACTCTCTGACCTGCAATTGGATGAGATCACCAACCTTTGAAAAAAAAAACTTTAATTTATGTCCGTTCAAACAATTTAGTATATTATTTATGGTGCTAATTTGTGTTCAACAAACTCCCCGACCTGACTCATCCCTGCTTGCCATTCAAGAGAACGAGTAACAGATAAAAATGAGATGAAGATGCAAAATAATGAAATCTATTGTTGAACTCCAGTCAAAATGTGTTGTGCAATTGTTGTATGAGATTTAACTTGTGAGGGAGGTAGGGTGAGCAAAATAGGGAGTTTGATTGGTGGCGTAAAAAAGTAGAATCGGAGACAGGTCATTGAGGCAAAATATTTCACGTGGGAATTGGTTGTCACCAGCTGCGACTCGGTGCTTAATTATTGAATTGCAAATAGAGTTTTTAATTAGCTTGTAAAAACATCCTCATTAGTGTCATCCTTGTTATAGCTGTGGATTTGAGCAGATCTGAGCAGCAGGCACAGCGAGTTGATGTTCTCATGTTTACCCGTTTTATTGCCCTGGGCACATGCTTGGTTATCATGGACTTTTTTTTCTTTCGAACAAACATTGCTTACATATGTTTGTCACCGAGATTGCTGTGCAGGAGTACAGCCGAAAATGATTTCTTACTCTGAGGGCCTATTGGCGGATATTCAAAAATGGTCATCCATCATTTGAATTATGCTTTCTTTCTTTCTTTCTTTCTTCACGAGCAAATACAACCCGCAGCTTCACTGATGGGGGTGTGAAGGAGAGGAGATGGAGAGATGGAGAGGGAGAGAGAGAGAGAGAGAGAGAGAGAGAGAGAGAGAGAGAGAGAGAGAGAGAGAGAGAGAGAGAGAGAGAGAGAGAGAGAGAGAGAGAGAGAGAGAGAGAGGAGGGAGGCAGAGATGATGGAGGGAGGGGTGGAGGGGAGAGGAGGAAAGGGAAGCGAGGAGGTGGGGCGATGCCGCATGGAATGTTGCTATACACTGTGGGAGGGAGGGTGCGAGGGGAAGAGAGACAGACAGACAGACAGACAGACAGAGAGCATGGGAGGAGATTGCTGCATTTTATTCAGAGGGGGAGCGATGAGAGGACAGACAGACAGAGTGAGTGGGGGGAGGAGGAGGAAAAAACAAAGAAGAGATCGGTGAAGGGTGAGGTGGCATTAACAGAGTGAGTGATATGTTGTGCTTAATAACCAAACACACACACAAAAAAAACTTGTGTCAGAATAGCTGTACACACAATGACACAATGGAGTTTGTAAAGTTAACCACAAGCAAATGTACAAAAACTTTGGTATCCCAGGTCCAGAAAATTTGAGGGAACATTAACCCAAAGCATGGACTGAAAATATGAAAGTACCGCTCACGTACGACCAAAGGATCCCATCGAGTGTGAACATCGAAAACAAAGCGTTGCGACCAGATGTCACACTTACATAGGTCTAAAAAAGAGAGAAGAAGGCTTTGCTAAGTGAGGTGTTGATACCAATGATTTTGGATTGAACAATGCAGAAATCAAGAAAATGACCAAATACCAAGACCTCAAGAATGAAGTGAAAAGATCCTGGAAGCTGAAGAATGCCAAAGTTGTACCAGTGATAGTTGGTCCGACAGGGAATGTTGACAAAGAACTTCACAGAGATATCAAAAACCATCCCTGGGAATATTACTACAAATGAACTACAGTTGGAAGCTGTGAGGGCTTAGTGTCGATCCGAAAGAGAGCCCTCAGTACAAAACTTTAGGAACAGAAAACTTCACAGCTTGGTCCATGAATCGTGACCCCTCACCAAAATGAAGGTGGATACTTTGAGCCTGCCCTGGGAGGACTTCATTCCATATTCTGAAATCCACATATGAAGATACAAATCAATGACACACACACACACACACACACACACACACACACACACACACACACACACACGAATACTTTGAGACCTGGAAGGGCTCCATTTCACTTTTGAAACCTGCATATGTAGATAACAACCAAAGACACACACACACACACACACACACACACACCCACACCCACACACACACACACACACACACACACACACACACACACGAATACTTTGAGACCTGGAAGGGCTCCATTTCACTTTTGAAACCTGCATATGTAGATAACAACCAAAGACACACACAAACACACACACACACACACACACACACACACACACACACACACACACACACACACACACACACACACACACACACACACACACACACACACACACACATTTATATGGAAGTAGAAACTTTGAGATGTGGTAGGTCCATGTTTTACCTCCTGAAACCCTGGATAATTTTGATACTTTGAGACCTGGGAGGGCTCTGTTTCACATTCTGAAACCCCGATATAGAGATGACAACCAACGACCAAAAACCAATAACACACATACCGGTGCCAAATGCCATTGTGGTAATACAGTTTATATACATACACACACATGCAAATGTACACACATCAATTGAATAAAAACGACAAACACAAAGATTTCCCTTTCTTCGCATTGCGATCCACTTGTTATAAGTGCAATTACATTTTTGCTGCATATAATATATTTTCCAAAAATAATTTTTCTCTTCTTTCTTTATTTTTTTCCCAGGATTTCCTGGACCCCCAAACAAAACTCAAACAAAAGTTGCACAGGCACAACTTCAGGCTGCCTTCATTAATCCCTGAATTTTTTTAGCTTCCTTGGCCAAATCCTCTCAGAGGATTAGATGATACATACATATACATCCAATCATACATGCATACATACATTCATTCCCTCCGTTATATATAACCATTTAAATCTTTCAAGATAACCATTTAAATAATATGTTTGAAGGAAATGCAAAAGAAAGTAATAATTAATTTTGATATTTATTAAGCTCACTTATCTGTGAATGAAGACACACTCAAATTCACAAAACAATCTTATATACAGTGGCCTGCAAAAGTATTCACCCCCACCAAAGTTTTCACATTTTTATGCCACCTGCGCTTATTTCATTATGCTTTCAAATCAAACTTAACATACTGTCAGACCCCGCTATTTGTGGATTTGCAATTTGTGTTTTAAAAAATGGGACCTGCTTCGGCACTCGTGGCCCTGTGCTTTGCGTATTCACAGTTTTTTCCATGTTTTCTTGCAGGCACATTTGTGGTTTTTCGTGGATTTTCGTGATTTTTTTTCGTGTTTTTAAGGTTGTATTCACTGGAGTTTTTTTGCGGTTTTCGCGGGATTATTCGTGGTTTTTCATGGGATTTTTGATTTTTCCCTCGTGAATCATTTCACCGCTGGGAACCTATCCCCCCCCCCCCCTTTTCCATTCAAGCAATGCTCCAACATTCGCAGATTCAACATTCACGGCATTTTCCAGGAATGTATCCCCTGCGAACAGTCGGGTCAAACTGTGTAGAATCCTCACAAACTTCTCCAAAGTGATAACTAAAAAACTGTAAATATAATATTGATCAAGTTAGGTAAAGAGAAAATCAGATGATTCTCATTTGCATAAGTATTCAAACCCTTTGCCTAATTAAACCTAAATCACTTCAGAAGCAAATTATTTGTTTGAAAGGTTACAAAATATGTTTACGAGATTTCACCTGAATGTAATCAGTGGTTTAACTTAAAAAATTAAGCTCCCCTACTTATCTAAAGAGTTTTAAGGTGCAACTCACTTGGTCAACCAACAAGGCGAATGTGAAGACCAAGGATCTTTCCAAAGAAGTCAGACATAAAGTAGTGGAGAAGCACCGATCAGGAGAGGGTTACAATAATATTTCAGTCGCTCATTATCGCCTTTGAGTACAGTGAAATTAATCATTAAATTAGATGGTATTCAAAGAATACTTACCATGTGCAGTCAACGGTTTTTAAGATAGAGGTGCAATGTTTTTCGGGTTTTCCAAGATGGCGTCTGCACCACATGACCTATGACATCATGATTATCATTAAAATATTGTACTGGAGGAGGTACTCCTATGTTGAAAATTTTGGGTCAAACAGACCAACAATTGCTGAGAGAAAAAATTCACAACGTCGACGTAATAACCTTTTTCGACCTTTTATTTTCCGTTACACAAACCATAGAAGCAAGCATGCACACCACACAAATAATAATGAGCAACATGCTATGAGCATGTCTAGCATGCTCGAGCTGTGGGAGCATCCAGCCAAAAGCGCACCGGTACACCGATGACATCATCATTAACATATCTTATTCCCCATGGGGAGTAGTTGACAATGAGACAGGTCTCAATTTTTTCAATGGAGTGGTTTCAGAGATGCTGAGGTGCAAAGTTTTTCCAAGATGGCACCTGTACCACGTGACCTGTGTCAGCAAAAAAATTGAATAAATGAAAGAATGAATTGATGAATAAGTAAATAGCTCCCGAAGAAAAAAATAAGGAAATAGAAAACCGCAGTCAAAGTGGACTCATAATTAATTAAATAATTAATTAATTTCCAATTTAAAAGGATCACGAAGGACCTTTTACATATACTCCAGGAAGTGAATGCATGACAAGGATACATCACAAACATGCAACTCTCACAGTTTTCCCTGTCTCACCAAAATGCAAATCCCACATTTTCACCTTATCTTGCTGAAAGGATCCTCCAACTAACCCACCAAGGTATTTTAAAATCAACTTCTCGAGGACTTTCAATCTGTCAAACTTCTGGGCCTCACCATTACCTATGACTTCTCCTCAATAGAGCATATTGTTGCGGTTCTGTAAAACTGCATGCCTCAAAAAGCAATGGCATGCAACATGCAGTGATCCCAAGGCAGTTATTTCAATAGTATATGTCTTAGTTAGTCCCTTCCATATGCCTGGTGTTGACTTAATGGGTAGGGTGGTGAGCTTGGGATCCTAGGATCCTGAGTTCAAATCCCACTCAGCTGTTGAATTAAAACCAGGTGGGATTGACTCTGCTTGCCATCCTTCCGAGTTTAGCAAAATGAGTGCCAGCTTGCTGGTTTTCTGTGTCGAAGTGGTGACCTGTCCAGTATTGTATCCAATAGCCAAGGAGACTGCCTAGGCGGCACCAATGCTCTGCACAGAGTATGGTCCCACTGGATGGATGGATATGTCTGGTGCGTAACAGAGAAAAAAAAATGCATTGTGTGGGACTCTCATAGTTGGGTCTTTTATATTTCTTATATCCTCCACTTTAACCTTAGACCTTTTCCTTTCTGTTACATAAACCATACAAGCAAGCACGCAATGGAAATAAGAATGAGCAACATGCTATGAGCATTTCTAGCATGTTCACGCTGCAGGAGCATCTGGCCAACAGTGCACCAGTAACATCGTTTTTTTGGAGTTTGCACGCCCTTTCCCCGTTCAAATGTACACACCAATTCCCAATCGTAACCTCACCTCAGACTTCACTCTGCTCACTAATCCTCAGCTTGTTCAATCAACCACTTCCTACAACTGGGAAAATACCCCAACAACCCACACGAAATCCCGACTTTTATTCACCATGTTACTATGAGCGCCACGTGGAACTCGGTCTTCACCATGTTCTTAAAATGGACGCCACATGGCAATCACCACTTGTTACAGATGCCACATTGTCACCACATCTCTGAAGAATGAAAAAAACAAGAGCACCCTGCTCTATGTCTGCTACAACTGCCCCATGATCGTCAAATCCACACCGAAACCTCAAGAGACTCGGAGGGACGTGGGTCTCGCTGTTTGAAGGAATAACGTGAGGCGCCAGTGTGCCCTGCGACTTATGAAGGGACCTACAGGTAGCGCGAGGATTTATATTTGATTACTTGTTAGACTGAAGGGCAGCACACGTTCAAGGCCGGAGCACACGTCCAAAGATTGCGGCCCTCTGAAAAGCTTGGAGATCCGAACCGTGCCAAGGTCTTGTGTGGAATTGAGCCATTTTCCAGCTCAGAGGCCTGACGGGGCATGGCTTCGGCTGCTCTGGTCCAATGGAGGAGTGGGATTTTGTCTGTAGCTCATCGAGATCTGGTCCTCGGCTCCTCCCTTCAATCAGGTCAATAAAAATGACAGAGTGGAGTCAGTTCGCTCTCTTTTGGGTCACTCTCTTTTTGGGGCAGTAGCTCTCCCAGTCAGCCTGCTCATGGGTCGTTCAGTCAGCCTGCTCCTCTGCATGAGTCCATCCTGTTTGCCCTGCTCGCTGGTCACTGCTGCTGCTCTTCTTCATGTTTGGGGCTGTTGGTGCTGCCGCTGAAGGAACGCGGAGCCAGATGGGATCAACAAGCAGGCAGTCAGTGAGCTGGTTGGCATGGAGCGAAAGGCACCACGAGTCCCCATAACCAAGCAGGTAGGGGAGATCACACACTATTGCCATGAGGTGGGGCCGCTCCATTTGAGTGATTACCAATATGTACAGATATTCACACTTACAGATATTACACAGAGAGGATAAGGACTTTCTACAGACGCATCTTCTTCCATCTTTCTTTCTATGTACCTCGTCTACTGTGGACGCATAACAGAGCATTAACACGGGCAAAGCAGGACTGTTCTTTTATGGGCTGAACTGAAGGAGTGAACGAACTGACTTTTATTCACATTTTCCTCTTACAGGATGCTGCACCCCCACATTGCGCAACATCACACCGCTCACTCCCACATTTTAAACACAATCAGTATATCCTCCCACCTGCCTCGCTCTAAGCATTCTGGGCTGCATTGGAATGTCAACCATGCCAGGTGTTGAGAGGATGTTTACCCTCACCTGCTTTCTTTCTCTCTGGGCTATGTCTAATCTTCCCTCAGGTTCGTGTGTGTGTGTGTGTGTGTATGTGTGTGTGTGTGTGTGTGTGTGTGTGTGTGTGTGTGTGTGTGTGTGTGTGTGATGGCACCTGTCCAAGCATAAATTAAGATTGTAGAAGATATACGGGATAACTCTGCTCTGTACCTGCTTTTGTAAGACTGCTTGTCTTTGCCGCACCCCACGGATTCTTTGCTTTCCCTGCTGTACATACCAATAAATCCAATTCACTGTGCCACATAACTTTCCTCGCTTTGGTTGTAAGTAAATGCCCTGTGTAGAAATGTTCACAACTCATTTTCGTGTTTTCCTTCATTGGTCCAGCATGACTTGAACCCTAGCTCAGTCAGGACATTTATTCCCAAAGATTCGCTTTGCAGCCGATATGTACTGGGCAGTTCCGCTCGGCTGCAACTGATCAGGTAAGTAATCTGGTTAACACAAGTACGTATCAAGGGTGTGTTCCCAGGTAATGAGGTCACGTGACCCTGAGGTAAAAGGTTTATTATATGGAGGATCCTAAGTCACGTGATCGAGTTATTAGCGTTCAAGGTCGATCAGTGACCTGCCGTGTCACGAAGTTATTCATGTGCGATGGCCTGCGATTCTGGTGAGTCCGGCGAGTAACCCGAGGCAGTCTATCCTTCGTGGCCTCCCCACAATGCAAGGACTACAGCAATATATTAAAGCTGGGTTCCTTTGCCAGCTGCAGACTAGACTGGGTATCCTCTGGCATACCAAGTCCATCCTTCGTGAATCTGAATTGCTCACAGCCATACTTTGTCACAACAAGGCATTTGTTCATAATTCAATGGATTACTGCTTTCCCCTATGTGCTTGCCCCTCCACTTCACAACCGTCTCCACAGATGGCAGATCAATCCAAAGTTTGCAACAACATTGTCATCTCCTACAAAGAAAGAGAAAAACAGCATCTGAGGTTCTCCAATCGCAGGTTGGTTTTTGTTCCACCTCTCCTCAGATCTTGCACCCTTTGCTATTTCATCCCTCTATACCTACCTTGTCCAGACAGATCACAAATGTTCTTCCAGCAAACGCCTCGTTATATATCCCCCAAAATTCAGACGGATGATGTTATATAAGCATGATTGATATATTGAAGATTGGCAAACAAGATTCAAGTAGATTATTTGATTACAACAATGACTGCATCATGGTCACACCCTGCCACACAAAAAAATTATATATATATATATATATATATATATATATATATATATATATATATATATATATATATATATATATATATATATATATATATATATATATATATATATATATATATACATACATATATATATATATAGAAATATATTTTCTATATATACATACATATATATATATACATACATATATATATATATATAGAAATATATATATATATATATATATATATATATATATATATATATATATATATATATATATATATATTGTTGCCTTCTCTGTCCACTCAACTCCTTCATTCTTGCTCATGTCCCACGTGTCTATGTGGTGAAAGCTGGGCCTGAGAAAAAAAAAATTACCCATGGCTCAGATTACATTCTCTAATCCGTCGCATTAACCTTGTCTTATCTCGTGTTCCCATGTGAATGAATAAGATTAGATAGAAAGATTCATCGTGATGCCGAACAGGAGATTTACCTTTATATCGGTTACCTCAGGTGTGTGTATGTGTCTCGTTGGTTGTTATCTCCATGTGCGGGTTTCAAAATGTGGAACGGAGTCCTTCCGGGTCTTAAAGTATCCACCTCAATTCTAGTAAGGCATCATGGTTCATGGACCAGTTTGTGAAGTTTTCTTGGTCTCAAATTTTTGGTCTGAGCGCCCTTTTGAGAATCATCGCCGAGCTCCCGGACAGCTTATGACTGCAGTTTGTTTGTAGTGATATTCCCAAGATGTTTCTTCAGATCTCTGTAAGGTTATTTTTAGGTCCAGTTGGACTTAGTCCAAAACAGGGGCTAATGGATTTGATCTTGATTTTTGTGCCCATGCATGCGTGCGTCCGCAACCATATCTCGGACATGTATGGACCAATTTTATTCATACTGGGCAGAAAGACGACACATGATGGTGTACATATGTACCTCATTTTTTTTGGATGTGATCAAAGATCGCTGCCTGGCGGCCATTTTAGTTGTAAAAATCCCGATGTTGAACACGTTCTTAACCATTTCTTGGATATGCGTTTACTGATGTTGCTCAAACTTGGCAGACAGATAAAGAATGATGGCTTACATATGCATGTTATTTCTTTTCGAGATCAGATCCAAGATGGCCGACTGGCGGCCATTTTGTTATTTAAGTGTCCCCAACCATTTCTCAGACATGCATAGTCCGATTTTATTCAAACTTGGCACAAACACAGCACACAATGGCATATACGTACACTTCACTTTATTGTGTGATCTGATCAAAGATGGCTGACTAGTAGACTGGCGGTTATTTTAGTTATAAATAAATATGGGCGCTGGCCCTTTAACTCCGGCAAAATTGTTAAAATCACTGGGACTATGACCTTTTATGTCTTTTTCGCCTTGTTTATCACTCCCGTTGCTCCATTAGTCACTGTTACAATTTTGAATCTCTTCAGCTTCCAGGATCTTTTCACTACATTTTTGATATCTGGGTATTTTTTTGGAAAAAAAGGCACTGGGCACTGGGCATTTGAAGAAGGCACTGAGAGGAATTTGGTCATTTGTTGTTTCGGCAAAAATCACTGGATACTGACACTTCAACTAACAATGCCTTCTTTTCTTTTTTGTATGTCAGTATTATATCCGGTCACAATGCTTTGTTTTCTATGTTCACGCTCGAAGGAATCATCAGGTTGTACATGAGCTTCCTTGTTTTCAGTGATTGCTTTTGGTTGATGTTTCCATGAGTTTTCTGGATCGAGGATATTGAGCCTTACAGATGTGCTCTTGGATTACTCTACATACCTTGTTGTGCCTTTCTGTGTGCAGTTATTCTGACATGACCTTTTTCATCCTGATAGGTGGCTCGTAGTTTCTGTTTCTACCTTGCAGAACCTACACTTGTTCGGTTAACTCACTCCCACCATTTTCTTAAAGCCATTGGTTGAGTTTTCTTGGTCTTAGGCATTTATAATGATTTGTTCTTCATCCCAGTTGAGCTGACCTCTTCTTATCCATTCCAAAAAGCCTTTTGTCTTCTCCCAATCTGTCCAACTATTCTTTTTTTTTCTTCTTTTTTTTAATACCTTCCTGATCTTTTATCGCTTTCCCAGTTGTCAGTGTATATCTGTTGGTATTTCGTTTTGTATTTTTTTCTTTCGTCTTTTTTGCAATTGTTACCTTTGCCACCGATGGTGAAGGAGGTTATGTTTTCACCCATTTCTGTCTGTTTATTACTTACTAAATCTAAAGATTTCGTAAGTATATTGATGACTTCCGTCCTCTGTTTGTGTGTTTGTTTGTTTGTGTGTTTGTTTGTTTGTGTGTTTGTTTGTGTGTTTGTTTGTGTGTTTGTGTGTTTGTTTGTAGGCACGATAACTCGAGAACGGAAGAAGCTACCAATGTCAAATTATACCACGTGATTCAGGAGGGTGATGGCTAGTGCTGATTAGATTTTGGTCAAAATCGGTCAAAGGTCAAGGTCACAGTGAGGTCAAACATAATTCCGTAAATTCATGTGGAGAAATAGAGTATTTTTGCTTCGCTCGACGTTACGAGTTTGTTTTAACTTCAATTTTAATTTTGTCTTCGGTTTTTGCGATCGCTTAGGACGCTTAAAACTCGGTTGTCGAAATTCTGGTAAAATCGGATGTTTTGGAGACGTTTTAAGATTGTATAAAAAATATTTTACTCGCCGCATCACGGCTCGTCACGTGGTGCAGCGCGCTCGAGTAGACGCGTCGTTGAGTCACGTAAAGGTTTTGCGTGTGCGCTGATGGTGTTTTCGATAAAGATGGTGTTTAAAAGTCATTTTTATCCCAATAAAGGTTATCGTCACATGCCTGACTCGCTAAGCCGTCGGATTATGTAAAGATTGTTGGTGGATGGCCAAATATTACGGTTTTGTGACTTTGATAAATAATATTAAATAATTGCGTGGAGAAATGGAGATTTTTGCTTTGGTCGATGTTACGATTTTTGATGGTTTGGTACAGAATCATCGTAGAAACTTCTGGTTTGCGTCGCTACCTTCTCTTGAAACATCTTTTATTAGACAAGGTCAGAGGTCAAGTTGACGATTTCATAAGTACCAGTCTATGACTGCTTGTTTGTTTGTTTGTCTGTTTGTTTGTGTGCAGGATATCTCAAAAAGTTGTGGACAGATTGGATGAAATTTGGTGGGCAGGTTGATGTGTGACAAGGCCGAACTGATTTGATTTTGGTGAAGATAAGGGTAAGGATTCAGATATGAGAATTTTTAAAAGTGATTCTTCACCATAAATAGATTGGGCCGAAAATGACATATATAGCACGATATCTCAAAAAAGTTGTCGATGGATTTGGATGAATCTTGGTGGACACGTTGTGCATGTGACAAGGAAGAATTGCTTCAATTTTGGTGAAGATCCGGATCTGGATAAGAGAGTTATTTATTTTTTAAAGTGATTCTTCACCATTGAGAGATAGGGCCAAAACGATATAGCACTATACTGTATAGCATGATATTTGAAAAATTTAATGGGCCTGATATGTTCTCGGGGATCAGGCATTACATGGCAGAGGTAGGCGCTCTACCGAGTCCCCTTCTAGTTGGAGCTGTATTTGTTGTTATTTTGGTTTATTGTGTGACATCTTCCATTCGCACCTGTCTGGAAATTTTTTGCTATGTGGCTTCGGGATACCTTCTTTGGTGTGTTGTCTTCAGTTTGCTTACAAATTGGATTCAGTAGTCTGTTGCACTTTTCACATATTCAGGCAATCCTACAGTTGTCATTCTATGCACTTGGTTGAGCTCCATCAGGCTGCTACCTCCTTCTAGTCTCAGTAGCTACATTCTCAGGATTCATTGATTTTTGTCAAACATTTTGTGGATGATGAGTTTCCTTGTTTTGATGTTCTGTTTATTGATTTCTATTTGTGGCCAGTTTATTATTCTGCAAGTGTTCTGGAATACTGGTATTGTGAGTTATTTATGGCTTTGATTTTGTTCCTTGGAGAAAGGTATGTTTTCAGGATCAGCCTTCTTCTATGCACGAGTGAATTAGCTTTAAAAATCCAGTCACAGGTTGATTAGGAAACTCGCATTTAGACCTCTGAAAAGAGTTGATTCATCACAGTTATACAATAATGGTTATGTCTGAACGAGCGGATTTGTCACATGGTTACTGATTGTTTAACCACGATATGTGACAGTTCAAAAATTACGTAACACTAATTTTTTTTGGAAGGCACATACGGGGTTGATTAAAACCTTACTAATAATTTTTATTTGACAGATTATTGGACTTTTCAGTGTCCTTCATCATGAGTAACACTCGACCCAAACAAAGTTAATGGAAATCTGATGCAACAAACCCAAACAGTGTATAATCAACAGAGGCCTACTGGTCTAATGTGTCAAGCCCACCAGAAAATCAAAATGACAGCTATATCATTTCGTCTGAGTGCAATGGTCGGCCCCGGAGTCAAGCGACAGATGTAGGTGTGGTCCAGCAGCTGTCTGACCAATGGGAGCACATTTCAATAATCGACCCCCAACAACAACCCCAACAGCAACGCATAGCTCTTGTGGTCCTGCACTATGGCACAGGTAAAAACAGTGAAAGGGAATTGAAGAATGCAACATAATTCAATGGTTATAAAGGGGGAGAATTGGAACAATTACAAGATAGGATTTTCATCTTCAGAGAGATTTTCAGGAAGGAAAATAGAAATAATTAAAGTGTATTTTTGTAATATAATTAAAGATAGGCCAGATTAGATCTGTGACTTGCAACAGGTATCATGTAAACCTGCACTAATTTGTTCCATGGTTTATGGTTAAGTAGACAGATAGGATGTAGCATGCATTTGGGTTCATGGTCATCCATTTCTTGTGCCCCCCCCCCTTCTCTCACCATAACCACAACATTTGAATTTTGAACCAAGTGTGGTCTGAAGGTTTGCATACCAATGAATGATGTTTGTGCAGTGATGTGGTTGCAATTACTAAAAGTCGCTGGTTCAAAGACAAGAGTCAAAGAAGTACAATCTTCCACAATCTGAGCTACCATTTTCATGCAGGTGGCCGATTCGTTATTTCCTAGAAATTCAGGTGGTTTGGGGAAGGTATGGGAGATTCCTCTTATCATTCGGCTTTCCTCCATTGTGGACTTCATATCACTCACAATTGGGATTAATGTTGGTGATCTATCCCACCAGCAGACAGAACAACAAGGTTGTTGAAGAAAGGTTGAGACAAACTCAGGAACGTCGCTCATCTTTCCTGGTTTGGTTTACTTGAAATGTGCTCAGAGTCGTCCAATATTTTTGATTCCCCTTGATACTTAATCTGCTATTGTGATTGACTATTATGCATCGAAGGCCTGACTCTGTGTTCCACTGCAGTGATTGTATCTCAACAGGGTGTTTGTAACTGGAGCAATTTACCGCAAATATTTTCAGTGATACTGCACCAAAAATATGCATGTGATTAAATTTGTCACACCCTTTGGGCAAAGTATGCCACATAAAATGATGCAATTTTACATACTCATCCATAATTCATTAATTATTGCAAAGTAATGAAAAATGAAAAGTAACAGAAGACCTAAAGTTTGGTTGTAAAATGGCAGGTATAATTGACACAATAAACATTGTTGCAAGCAGTGGGCTGACAGGATAGCTTAAAGGTATACACACTCTATGCCTGGTGTTGGTTTAATGGTTAGGGTTGTTGGGTTGGGATCCTAGGATCCTGAGTTCAAATCCCACTTAGCTGTTTAATTAATACCAGGTGGGGATGACTCTGCTTGTCATCGTTCCGAGGTCGGCAAAATGAGTGCCAGCATGCTGGTATACTGTGTCGGAGTGGTGACCCGTCCAGGATTGTGCTAAATAACCAAGGAGACTGCTTAAGCAGCACCAATGCTCTGCACAGAGTATGGTCCCAATGGATGGATGGATCTATGTCAGGTCAGGCCAGATTAGATCTGTGAGTTGCAACAGGTATCATGTAAACCTGTACTAACCTGTTCCATGGTCGGGTTGTCGGTGACTAAACCATCTCCCCCACCAAGTTTTTTGGTAAAGAGGGTGTTTGGATATGCACACCCAGAAGGATTAAAAAGAAAACCTGTCAAAGGGCGGAGGAGCTCCTTGTGAGCCAATGGCCATCCACATCTAGTGCCCAACTGTGTTTGTGGACATCCTCGTGCAGTTGGGTTACTTCTTATTAGGAGGTTGGTGGCAGGATTTGCACTCTGGCCACTGTAAAACCCTTCATTCTGCAAAACGCAAAAACGCAAAGAAATCTGAAAACGCAGTTCATGGGAGTACCTCCTGTGCAGCATCCCTTTGCAGGGCAGCTCACCGGATGATGGGATTGGGGCAAATCCTTCGGGACCCGCAATCTTTGATGATAGGAGGGAAACCACGGGGTAACATTCCCAGATCAGATTGCGGGAGAGTGTGTCGGAGTGGTGCTGAGGTGTCGTCCACCAGAGGGCGGTCTCCGGGTTAACCTGAGGCGGTCCCTTCGCGTGGGTGCCTGGAATGTCCTATCGCTAAGTGGGGATGATCACCTGTCTCTGTTATCATCTGAGCTCAAGCATTTCGACATCGTTATTGCAGCACGCTCTGAGATTCGGAGACCGGATTGCGGAGAGATCATGGTGGGTGGTTTCACAGAGGATTGGTCTGGTTGCTCTGATGGTTAGCATGCCCAAGGAGTTGCTGTAGCTGTGTCCAATAAGCTGAGGCCAATGACAATTGAGGTAACACCGGTCAACGAGCATATTTTGAGACTAAGGATTCGTCCCTCCTTGGATTTAATTTCCCTGGTCTCTGTTTATGCTCCGACTGAGGCGAGTGATCTCACCATGAAGGATACATTCTATGCCACGCTCGAGTCTGTGGTTGACCAGTTCCTCAGGCGAGATACACTTCTCGTCTTGGGGGATTTCAATGCATCGACTGGAACTGATAGGGATGGTTATAAGGCATGTGTTGGTCCCCATGGGTCAGCAACTGTGAACCTGAATAGAACTAAGTTCTTTGACTTTGCAAGCAGTCATGGACTTAGGGTGGCCTGTTCCTGGTTTCAGCGCCCACAAGCTCATCGCTGGACTTGGTATTCCAAAGCTGGCAGTGTGGCAAAGGAGATTGACCATGTCCTCTTTGATGGTCGCTGGAGGATGATCCAGAACTGCAGGGTCTACCAGAGTGCTCAGTTCCTCAATACTGACCACCAGCTTGTTGTAGCAACTCTGAAGTTGCACCTTCAATCCAGGAGAATGGTACCATCCCAGCCTAGGCTGGATGTTGCCAAGCTCAGGGATGAGAGAGTAGCTGAGGAGTTTGCGAACAGGCTGAGTGGACACTTGGGGGGTCTGGGTGCTTTGGGGGGTCCTGAAGAGTTGTGGAGCACCTTCAAGACCACCGTCCTTGATGTTGCTGGTGGATGCCTTGGAGTTCACCGCAGGGCAAAGAAGAATTTTTCTTTCAAGGGACACTGGATACCATTAACCAGAGTCGCAGGGCCAGGCTGAATGGCAGAGCTGAGCTGTTCAGGGAGCTGAGGCGTAAAACTGTACGTGCGATAAGGGTGGACAAGGAGGCCTATGTGCAAGGAATCTGTGAGGAGGTAGAGTGTCACTTGTGATCAAGTGATTCTCATCCAGCTTACAGGGGAATTTGCACATTGCGTTCATCCAAGCCCATCCCTCGGAGCACTGCAGTTTGAGAAGAGGGTGGTAGGCTCTTGACAGAGGAGTCAGAAGTGAAGGCCCGCTGGGCCGGTTACTTTGAGCGGTTGTACCAGATTGATCCAACACCTGTCGAGTTGGACATCCGGGGTGTTACAATAACTGTTGCTTACCCTCCAATCAACTGTGGTCCACCTTCGCTTGTGGAAACACAGGCTGGGGTGAACCGTTTGAAATGGGGTAAGGCTCCAGGGATCTGTTGCATCCACGCTGAACTTCTCAAGGCTGGTGGAAATGCTGCACTCGTGTCATTGCATGCAGTTCTGTGCACTGCCTGGAACACAGGCATCATCCCAACTGACTGGAAGAGGGGCCTTGTTGTCCCTCTCTGGAAAGGGAAGGGTGATCGCCAAGACTGCAACTACTACCCATGGGTGACGAGGCTCTCAGTGTCGGGCAAGGTCTTTGCTCGGATAATTCTTGATAGGGTTCGCCACCATCTGCTTGAGCACCAGCATCCAGAGCAGTCAGGTTTTACACCAAAGAGGTCAATGATTGACCATATCCTTGCTCTTCGGGTCCTCACCAAACGCAGACGAGAGTTTCAGCAGGGGCTGCTTGCAGCTTATGTCGATCTCAGTAAATCGTTTGATTCAGTGAATCGAGATGCCCTCTGGAGGAGTCTTGGTTTTCGTGGCGTGCCACCAAAACTGATTGATCTGATGTCTGAACTCTACTTTGGTACTGAAGGTGCTGTGAGATGTGGTGGTACCATGTCTAACTTATTTCCAGTTGTTACTGGAATTCGTCAGGGGTGTGTACTGGCCTCCACACTTTTCAGCACTTGTATTGATTGAATTCTGGGGAGGATGTCAGAGAGATCAAGCTACAGTGCATCATTTGGGAATGTCAAGATCTCTGACCTTGATTTTGCAGATGATGCAGTCATCTTTGCGGAGACTTTAGATATCATTTTTGGGGGTTCTCGAGGTGCTGAATGAGGAGTTGGAGCCGCTGGGATTATGTGTTTCCTGGGTCCAAACTAAGATCCAGGTTTTCATTGACATCTTGGATGCTGCTGTCCTGTCTGTGCCTGTTTGTGGTGAGGTTGTTGAGGTCGTGAAGAGATTCACTTACCTTGACACTGATATTCATGTCTTTGCTGGCTGTGAGTCAGAGGTCAATAGACGTCTGGGTCGGGCCTGGGGAGTTATGGGATTCACTGGACAATGGGGTGTAGTGCTGCCAGTACCTGTGCGGGAGCATGAAAGTTGGAGTCTTCAGGTCCTTGGTGCTTGCAGTCTTGCTCTATGGATGTGCGACTTGGACTCTGACCAAGGATCTGAGATGGAGACTTAATTCCTTTGGTATCAGGTCTCTTCGGCGAATCCTTGGCTTTTGCTTGTCGGACTATATGTCAAATCAGTGTTTGCTGAGAGAGACTCAAATGATATTTGGTTCCTGCATAGTCCGTGAGCATCATCTGCGGCTGTACGGACATGTGGCTCATTTTCCTGATGCTGATCCTGCTCACCAGATTCTCTCAGCGAGGGAGTCTCATGTGGAGGAGGCCAATGGGCCAACCCCGTGCCTCGTGGTTGCAGCAGGTTGATCGGCATCTCAAGGACATTGGGATGGGCCAGGCATTTGCCTGGGGGATGGCCAGACAGAGGCCCCTGGAGTACCATCGCAAAGTAGATGCAGCAACGCGCTGCCCAGACACATGCTCCCATACCTGAACTGGCCTGATGGATGGATACACACTCTCCTTTTTGCTGTCTTTCCTTGGTTCAAATCCTGGCTCAGCTATAAACTGTCATCCTGGTGTTTCGCAGGGAGAGTGATTCATCAGTGGTTGCATGCCATCCCTCAAATGCACATTCGTTTGGGTTTCACATCTGCTGGCATTAGTTGGTGGACGTTAAAGATCACATGTTGTCCTCTTCCTTCTTTTTATGTAGCACAAGGCTGCGGGTAGCATCATTGGCTAAGTGCGCAGCTGTGCCTCTGATGCAAGCCCCTATTACCAGTACACTGGTACTCATTCTGCCGACCTCATGCTAAGTCAACCCCACCTGGTATTAATTCAACGGGAATGGGCTCAAACTCATGACGTCAAGATCCCAAGCCAGCCACCATTATCATTGAGCCAACACCAGGCTTTACATGTAATCCTTTGCGAAGAGTAGTTGCATCATCTCCGGCACCCTGGACTGATTCCAAAATTACTGCTGTAACCTACAGGGGACACTGCATCAGTGGCACTCTCGCACCCTTGTGAGATCCGATGCTAACCCACAGCCACTTTGCCGGACATGAACAATGATGACGATTGCTCAGTATTGTGATTATCGGTATGACCTAACTTATCTTGGAAATAAGTCTGTAAAATCATCTACTTTAATCGTAATCTACTTCAATACACAAGATGCTGAGAGGTTTTATTAACCGAAGGGACAAGGTGGGAGGTGAGAAATCATTCCCCTGCTTCCAGATTTCACTTCATTTTGATTCAACATGAAACTATTTTAACGTGCTACCTTTTGCATACGCAGTGGGATGGTTTCTGATCTGAAGATGAGACAACAATGAAAGTTTGAAGAGCTACCCAGCAGAGGGAATTAGGCAATGCAGACAGGTCACTTGATTGACGTGAAACTTTTCCCTGAGACTGTTGAGCATTGGTTTCCCATGCAATGATAGCTTGCTGCATAGTGTAGGTGCCTCCTTTTTGAATACCTCTCCAGGAAGCCTACAAATGTGGTCTTTGATTATTGAGAACCATTGTGCAGAGCTTGAGAGCATGATCCTCCCAATGTTTCCCAATAATTGACGACTATTTTTCCCATGGTGGTTGAAGGCTCGAAGGCTCGTGAGAGAGAAAGCACAGAAAGAGACACCAGTTGACTGGCAGGATAACTCAAAGGCAACATACTCACTGCTGAGCTGTCGAGTCTGGGTTTGAATCATTACAGGCTGAACTTGTAATGTTAAATCATAGTCCAAAATGCATTAGCAAGGAGATATTATCATTGTACTTTTGTGTGAATTATACAATTATTTGGTGACAAAAGAGAAGTAAATAAAAGGATATGGGATCTCAGCATCATGTGCATTATATTTGCTTGGTGTTGGCTTAATGGTTATGGTGGTGGGCTTGGGATCCCAGCGATCCTGAGTTCAAATCCAACTCAGTTGTTGAATTAATACCAGGTGGGGTTGACTCTGCCTGTCATCCTTCTGAGGTCGATAAAATGAGTCCCAGCTTGCTGGTAACCTGTGTCGGACTGGTGACCTGTCTAGGATTGTGTCCAATAGCCAAGTAGACTGCTGAGGCAACACCAATGCTCTGCACAGAGTATGGTCACAATGGATGGATCATGTGCTAAATGCTTAGGTGAGAACACTAAAGCATATATTTAAAAAAATTTAAATATTATTACCCCGCACACACACAAAGTGAAAAGCGGGGTTAAGCAATTGGATCATGTTTGTCCACAAACGTCAGTTTATGATCGAAGAACAATTTAATTAAAATGGAATGTTATATATTGAACACGAATCGGAAAACAAATCTGCAGTTTAACAGTACTTTGTCTCTGAATTCATCCCGATTGCACATGCGCAGAAAGGACTGAGATAATATTTTTATTCTGTTTGCCTTGTCTGACACTCATTCAAAATAAAACATCATTCAAAACAGGAAACTTACTGTTTTTTAATAACGTCATAAAGGACACAAACAACAGGCATGAATAACTAATGTAATTTGTTGAATCAGGTGGGAGAAAGCCACGGCGTCAATGGCGGCAAATTCTGGAATGATTTTTAATACGACCTTGACAATTGAATTATATACTTAAACACTGAAGAACACAAATCACCTTCTTGTCAATTTGAAGAACCTCCAGTTTTGCAGTCATTACCCTCACCGGTAAGTTTGTTTGTTTGTTTGTTGTTTGTTTGTTTGTTACTTGCAAAATCGAAGATTTTTCAAGTATCTTGGTCAGTCAATTTTGTAATTCTCTTGCTGTCTGTTTGTCTGTCTGTCGCCGACACGTAACAATTTTTAAACGATCTTCACAAAACTTCACCACATGGTAGAGTTTGTCATAAGAAAGAAGCCTATTGTTTGAGGTCAAAAGGTCAACAAAGGCCAAAGGTCAAGAACTTTGGAGAAATTTCTAAAATCCTCAATTTTCATCCGATTGAATTTAAATTTGAAGAGGATTTATATTTCAAGTCAATGAATTCAACCAGTAAATTATTTTTGAGGTCAACATACGCCAAAAGGTCAACACAGGCCAAAGGTCAACAACTTAGGTGAGATTTCTTAAATCCTCAATTTTCATCTGATTGACTTGAAAATTGAAGATAATTTTCACATCCAGTCACTGAATTCAACTAGCTAATTATTCTTGCAGTCAACATTGACCAAAAGGTCAACATAGGTCCAAGGTCAACAACTACGGTGGTATTTCTAAAATTGTCAATTTTCATCCGATTCACTTGAAATTTGAAGAGGAGTTGCATATTTGGTCATTGAATTCAACCACCAATTATTTTTTAGGTCAAATTTGTTTAATCGATTTTGCAAGTATCGTGCTCTGCACCAGTCTTCTTATTGTTTGTTTGTCTGACTGTCTGTTTGTCCACAAAGAACTTTGGTGTTTTTCTCCAGAACTGCTTGTCAGATTGAGACGAAATTTTCACCATCGGCGCGACTACACACAATAAATGTTTTGAATTAGAATTATGATGTCATAAGTCAAGTGGTGTGGCAGCCATGTTGGAAAAACGAAAAAAAAATTTGGACGTCTTTATCTCTGTAACCACACCAAGGAAAAAAATTTGAAACTTGGCACATGGCAAGTACTCCTCATGGGGAATAAGTGTGATTTTTTAAATGACGTCAAAGGTGCCCCCGTTATGACATCATAATTGCATATGTAGAACGCCACATTTGATTAGGATGAAATTTTTTGACGATGATCTCGGGATAAAATGGTCCACAGAAAAAGAATTGTGACCTCATCAGTCACGTGATTCGCCAGCCATATTGTTGAAAAAAAAACCCTTCAAAAATCTACTTCTCTGAAGTCGCTGAACAGATTGAGGCAAAACTTTTCACGTATGTCCACCTATCCATAAGGAACTAAAGGTTCACTCATATGATGTCATGGGTCAATGGTTTGGCATGGTTTGGCAGCCATATTGTATTTACCATGAAACCTATAAAAAAATCTTCTTCTCCATAATGGCTGGACAGAACTTCACACAAATGTTCCTAAAGCCTTGGATGTACAAGTTTTTTTAAAGAATAATTGAAAGAATAATTGAAAGAAAGAAAGATAAAGGTCACATGGTTTGGCAGCCATATTGGATTGAAGAAAAATATTAAATAATATTTTCTCAAACTGCCTAATCAATCGACATGAAACTTCACGGTTATGATCTCATAGTGATGGGGAATACGTTTTAAATTTCAACTTCATCGGATGGTCACATGGACTGGCAGCCAGCATTATTTTTTTTTTGATCTGGGTTCTTTATTTTTATTTTTTTGAAGGAGGCTCACTTGGCTGTACCTAGATATGTTTGAGCATGGAGGAGTAGCGTTGAAATGCGAATCCTATTCAGGTTCCTCCTGATGACTTCAATGCAGGACTGTACCGATTTGGTATTCCTTTTCTTGATGGATATGTTAAATAGGGTGGTGTATCAGGATTGCGTATAGGACTGCTTCAATCCTGCTAATCCTCTGGAATTTTTTTTAACGATCTTTAAGATCATTATTAAACCCCGTTGGATTTAGTCCGAAATGGGTGCTTATGGATTTGGTCTCGTTTTATCGAAATTGATGTATATACACTTAAACGCTATGTGGGTTCGCATGTTCTAATAACTCTCCAGTTAAAATATGAGCCAGTTTCTGTAAATATTGTTGTAACTTGGGGAAAGGGGTTGTGCATTGCATTCTATAACTGAATATGGAGTCATGCCGGCTTTGTGCTGCTTATTCCTCCAAGGCAGTGTTTAATCCACTCATCAATGTGGATTCCGTGGCATCCTTCCAACTTCCTCTTTTGTAATTGACTACTGCTTCCCTTTCTAGCCCTGATTTTTATCGGTTTTCAAGACAAAATTCATCACTATCGGCTGGCGAACACCTCCATATTGGATTCACACTGCAAGACTTAGTGGGAAGTTAACTTGATCACTGCATTGGGGAAAAAAGATCTAAAAAAAAACTGTTAACAGCAGCAGTTCAATGCAGATCAAACACACAGAGAAATCAATTCCAAGCCTGTAAGTAAATACATTGTCTCTATGCAGATTCAGCACACACGCCTATTTACAGCAGTGGAAATAGCTTCATCGACCTTTATTGAGCAATTTTGAGGTCCCAATAGCAAAAAGTCTTTTCTTGGAATTTTGTTTTTTAAATGCTCCTAAAAAAATATTTCAAAATGTTCTGGATAAACCACTACCCAAGAATATTGGGTATCATACCTGTTGGATTTCCACAAACGTCAGTTTGGATTTATTTTGCCCCAAATTGATAGCACAACCCATCGACCTCATGTTTAAGCTAAACTACAAGATGACGTTAAATCTTTAGAACCTTCATGATAGAAAAAACATACATGGCAGGCTGGAACTCCAATGACTTTAAGAATACTCTGGAAACTTGCATAAAGAAGACTCAAGTTATGAACGAGCACAAACTCACAGTGAAGAATACAACCCCCACAGTCTCCGTGTAAACATCCAAAAATAATTAAATATGGAATAATTTATGTTGTTTTTAATTAGCCTATATTGTAAACCTTTACTATGTAATCCTTTATCTCATGTGCAGGTCGGACTGTGCATGGGGTTTGCAGCTGTCCTTGTCAAGAAAGCAGCACCATCTCAATATGTCAGCCTTTACTGAAAGCATCTGCTGCAGCTGAGGCAGAAGTTTCAGGATCAGGATTCCAGAAGGTGAACAACAACAGGGATTTGTACCCAGCTGTAAAAAATATATATTAAATATTAAAATTACAAATCCTGTGCAAGGAAGTGCATGTATAGATTTTCACAGGTGTGATTGGAGATTTATTGTAAATATGATGACCATTGTAGATAAAGCTATCCAATATGTGTTCGATTTGCAACTTATTCAAATTATAAACAATCTGCCATCCTGATGCTTGGGTCAGCACGTTTACATATGGGGATGCACACCCTGATGTCCCATCTGCATTCAAGTTGCAGATGTAAAGACTGAAAGGTATCGTGAAAAAATATTTAGCCGTCATTGTTGGTACCCTGGCCAAATACCCTGCTTGAGGTTAGATATACGTATAATTAGTACTATGTACAGTAGGTTGGAGTGATGGGGTATGAATATGACATTTTTTGAAATCCTTTTGTGCTGCGGTGGAAAAAAAACTGTGACTAGAATATAAACTTTTAATGATGACTTGTAAGATAATGAGTGATCAAAGGCCAAAGTACATCTTGGAGCTAGTTAATGCTCACGTATCCAGTCATTCGGAACTTCGTTCAAAATATACCCTCAGACTGACTGATAGGTCTGGAAGGGTCGTGGGGAATAGGTCTTTAGTTGTCTCCCTTTACAATGATCTCCACTACTATCTACACCTATGCCCAAGTGTGAAGAGTTTTTAAATGCAACTTGAAGGCTGAATAGCGTTGACCAGGTCAGGTCAGGTTCGATCTGTGACCTGCTACAGGTACCATGTAAACCTGTACTAACCTGTTCCATGGTCGGGTTGTCGGCGACTAAACCGTCTCCCTCACCAGGTTTTCTGGTGAGGAGGGTGTTTGGATATGGACACCCAGCAGGATTAAAAACAAAACCTGTCAAAGGGCGGAGGAGCTCCTTGTGAACCAACGGCCATCCATATCTAGTGCCCAACTGTGTCTGCGGACGTCCTCCTGCAGTTGGGTTACTTCTTATTAGGAGGTTGGTGGCAGGATTTGCACTCCGGCCACCGTAAAACCCTTCATTCCGCAAAATGCAAAAACGCAAAAAAATCTGAAAACCCACTCCGTGGGAGCACCTCCTGTGCAGCTTCCCTTCGCAGGGCAGCTCACCGGATGACGGGATTGGGGCAAAGCCTTCGGGACCCCCAATCTTTGATAGGAGGGAAACCACGGGGTACCATTCCTGGGTCAGATTGCGGGAGAGTGTGTCGGAGTGGTGCTGAGGTGTCGTCCACCAGACGGCGGTCTCCTTGGGTTAACCTGAGGCGGTCCCTTCGGGTGGGTGCCTGGAATGTCCTATCCCTAAGAGAGGATGATCACCTGTCTCTCTTATCATCTGAGCTCAAGCGTTTGGACATCGGGATTGCAGCTCTCTCTGAGGTTCGGAGACCGGATTGCGGCGAGATAATGGTGGGTGGTTACACCTACTATCGGTCTGGTCGCTCTGATGGTTACCATACCCAAGGAGTTGCTGTAGCTGTGTCCAATAAGCTGACCCCAATGATAATTGAGGTAACACCGGTCACTGAGCGTATTATGAGATTAAGGATTCGTCACTCCTTAGGTGTCATTTCCCTGGTCTCTGTTTATGCTCCGACTGAGGCGAGTGATCTCACCGTGAAGGATGCATTCTATGCCACACTCGAGTCTGTGGTTGATCAGTGCCCCAGACGAGATACACTTCTAGTCTTGGGGGATTTCAATGCATCGACTGGAACTGAAAGGGATGGTTATAAGGTGTGTGTTGGTCCCCATGGGTCAGGAACTATGAACCAGAATAGCACTAAGTTCCTTGACTTTGCAAGAAGTCATGGACTTAGGGTGGCTGGTTCATGGTTTCAGCGCCCACAAGCTCATCGCTGGACTTGGTATTCCAACGCTGGCGGTGTGGCAAAGGAGAGTGACCATGTCCTCATTGACGGTCGTTGGAGGATGATCCAGAACTGCAGGGTCTACCGGAGTGCTCAGTTTCTCAATACTGACCACAGGCTTGTTGTAGCAACTCTAAAGCTGCACCTTAAATCCTGGAGAATGGTACCATCCCAGCATAGGCTGGATGTTGCCAAGCTCAGGGATGAGAGAGTAGCTGAGGAGTTTGCGAACAGGCTGAGTGGACACTTGGGGGGTCTGGGTGCTTTGGGGGGTCCTGAAGAGTTGTGGAGTGCCTTCAAGACCACCGTCCTTGATGTTTCCGGTGGATGCCTTGGAGCTCACCGCAGGGCAAAGAAGAATTTTGTCTCTCAAGAGACACTGGATACCATTGACCAGAGTCGCAGGGCCAGGCTGAATGGCAGAGCTGAGCTGTTCAGGGAGCTGAGGCGTAAAACTGTATGTGCACTGAGGGTGGACAAGGAGGCCTATGTGCGAGGAATCTGTGAGGGGGTAGAGCATCACCTGTGGACAGGTGATTCTCGTCCCGCTTACAGGGGAATTCGCGCATTACGTTCATCCAAGCCCATCCCTCGGAGCACTGCAGTTCGAGCAGAGAGTGGTAGGCTCTTGACAGAGGAGTCTGAAGTGAAGGCCCGCTGGGCCGGTTACTTTGAGCGGTTGTACCAGGCTGATCCCCCAGCTGTCGAGTTGGACGTCAAGGGTGTTACAATCCCTGTTGCTGACCCTCGAATCAACTGTGGTCCACCTTCGCTTGTGGAAACACGGGCTGCGGTGAACCTGTTGAAACGGGGCAAAGCTCCAGGGATCTGTGGCATCCATGCCGAACTTCTCAAGGCTGGTGGAAATGCTGCACTCGTGTCGTTGCATGCAGTTTTGTGCTCTGCCTGGAACACAGGCATCATCCCAACTGACTGGAAGAGGGGCCTTGTTGTCCCTCTCTGGAAAGGGAAGGGTGATCGCCAAGACTGCAACAACTACCGAGGGGCGACGCTGCTCTCAGTGCCGGGCAAGGTCTTTGCTCGGATAATTCTTGATAGGGTTCGCCACCATCTGCTTGAGCACCAGCGTCCAGAGCAGTCAGGCTTTACACCAAAGAGGTCAACGATTGACCGTATCCTTGCACTTCGTGTCCTCACCGAACGCAGACGAGAGTTTCGGCAGGGGCTACTTGCAGCCTATGTTGATCTCTGTAAAGCGTTTGATTCAGTGAATCGGGATGTCCTCTGGAGGATTCTTTGTCTTCGTGGGGTGCCACCAAAACTGATCGATCTGATGTTTGAACTCTACTCTGGTACTGAGAGTGCTGTGAAGTGTGGTGGTACCATCTCTGACTTATTTCCAGTTGTTACTGGAGTTCCTCAGGGATGTGTACTTGCCCCCACACTTTTCAGCACTTGTATGGACTGGATTTTAGGGAGGATGTCGGAGAGATCAAGTTGCGGTGCATCGTTTGGGAATGTCAAGATCTCAGACCTTGATTTTGCAGATGATGCAGTCATCTTTGCGGAGACTTTAGACATCCTCTTGGGGGCCCTCGAGGTGCTGAATGAGGAGTCGGAGCCGTTGGGATTACGGGTTTCTTGGGTCAAAACTAAGATCCAGGCTTTCGGTGACATCTTGGATGCTGCTGTCCTGTCTGTGTCTGTTTGTGGTGAGGATGTTGAGGTCGTGGAGAGATTCACTTACCTTGGCAGTGATATTCATGTCTCTGCTGGCTGCGAGTCAAAGGTCAGAGTCTCTGCTGGCAGACGTCTGGGTCGGGCCTGGGGAGTCATGGATTCACTGGATCATGGGGTGTGGCGCTGCCGGTACCTGTGCGGGAGGACGAAAGTCCGAGTCTTCAGGTCCTTGGTACTTCCAGTCTTGCTCTATGGGTGCGAGACTTGGACTCTGACCAAGGATCTGAGACGGAGACTTAATTCCTTTGGTACCAGGTCTCTTCGGAGAATCCTTGGCTATCGCTGGTCGGATTTTGTGTCTAACGAGCGGTTGCTGAGAGAGACTCGGATGAGATTTGTTACCTGCATAGTCCGTGAGTGTCAGTTGCGGCTGTATGGACATGTGGCTCGTTTTCCTGACGCTGATCCTGCTCACCAGATCTTCTCAGCGAGGGAGTCTCATGAGTGGAGGAAGCCAGTGGGCCGACCACATGCCTCATGGTTGCAGCAGGTTGACCATCATCTCAAGGAGATGGGGATGGGCCTGGCATCTGCCTGGGGGATGGCCAGACGGAGGCCCATGGAGTACCGGCGGAAAGTGGACGCAGCGACGCGCTGTTCTGGCACATGCTCCCATACCTGACCTGACCTATAAATTCACTCATGACCTTGCCACCCAATTCATCTTTAAACTTACCAATAACCTTTTTATTCTTTGATGTAAACAACACATCACCTGACTTATAATTACTTGTATCATATATCTCAATATTATCAATCATATCCTCATATACATCACTTGTCTTAATTTCTCATATAAAACTATCTGTATCCATATATAACAATGACACATTATCCTTATACTTTAATTTTAAATTATTACAGTAATAGTCATACATTAATGACGTTGACTAGTCAAGAATTGATGTTCCGATGTAAATAGGTTTATCCATTTCAATACTCTCTTTTTCAAATGAATAGCACAAAAGTTCTCTGAAAACACATCCGTTCATTTAAAACTCTGTCTCTTAATTAACTTTGAAGCCTGTTTCCAAGATGAAGCAAGTCTTATGTTTTGTCGATTCCTAACATTTTCTATTGTCTTTCCAAATACAGCATTATTCATTAATTTATAAAAGTCCTTCTCAAAATCTGTTTTTGCTTCTGTTCTCCTTTTGTATTAAAATAAATATACTTCTTTAACCAATGACTTTGTTTAAATTTCAAAATCCAATGAATTTTCCTCACTCTCAACCCAGCAGATAAATATTGTCTCAGGTTCCTTTGATGCAAAACATAACTTTCTTTATCATTTAATGTAGTAAGTAGTTTTTCTGGAGATTTTCCTTTTATATTGAATGACTGTTGGTAATCACTTAACCATTATTTTCTTGGACTTTCTTTATCAGGGACATAAGGTCGGTCTTTATGTTTGTGATTAAGTTCTTCTGGATATTTTAAATCAACCTCAAAATAATAACCAACTTCAGCTTCATTCAATTCTTTTTGAGAAGAGACAACAATGTCTTGTAAAACATTTTCATAATGTTTTTCTTCAACTGATTTAAGTTTTCTATCAGGTAAAGATTGAGACATAGCCCACCCATACAAATTGTTAGCATCATAACACATCAGGTAAGAGTTGTTCTCATTCTTATTATAATCAGGAAGATATTTGATATTTGCTTTAGCATATCTCTTGGAACATAATTGAGATATTCCTTCTCTTTTAGCGTTCTCTATCATTAAAAGCATATCTATATCACTGATTAATTCCAAATTTTGTTTTGTCATTTTTAACATAGCACTCCAAGCCAAACCCGGAGCTGTGTAATTGTGAACGGAGTCGAATCCAAAATAATTTTTTATAATGGCAGACTGTTCTAAAAGTTTCAAACATATCAGCCAATAACAATACATCAGTTTTAAGATACAAATCATCATATTCTCCAAGATTCTTTATATTAAACTTCTCCCAAACCTATTTAGCTTGTGTATAATCTACATCAGAAATATGAGTTTTATTCAACTTGCCATAGAAACTTTCCCTTGAAGGAAGTTGTGT
>NC_140965.1:110431158-110435158 GCF_056783735.1 Eptatretus burgeri | reverse complement strand
TGTGACAGAAGTTCACCTTTCAGCATGATGACGACCCAAAACACACAGCCAAAGCTACACTGGAGTGGCTAAGGAACAAAAAGATAAATGTCCTTGAGATAAATGTCCAAATATTGCCCAATCAAAGTAAGCAAAGTTGTAGAGACCTATCCCAACAGACTCGCAGCTGTATTTGCTCTCAATGGTGCTTCCAGCAAGTATTAACTCAGGTGGGTGGACACTTATCCAACCAACATATTCTCGTATTGTATTTTGAATTAATTTTCTGAAATTTGTAGAATTTGTTTTTCATTTGGAAGATGTGGGTTATGATGTGTAAATAAAGGTGGAAAAAGTCTGATTTAATGCAATTGATTTCCAAGCTATAAGGCAACAAAAGGTAAAAAATAATTTGAAAGGGGGTGTAGAATTTCTATAGACAGTATACATCTATTAATTACGTGCTATTGTAATGTACCTTTTAAACCTCTGGACCCTTTAAACTTCTGAGACCCCATTGACCTTTGAAGACCCTTTTAGACCATTGAGAGGCAGTTTCACATTTGCATCCTTTATACCCCTTGAGACCCTATCGACCCCTAAGACCCATTAGAACCTTGAAGCCCCCTAAGCATCCTAAAATGATGAAGACCCCTAAACACCTTTAAGGCACCTAAAGACTATCAATACCCTTAAGATTCCAAAAAGCTCCATGACCTTCAAGACATTTAAGACCCCCAAGGCCATATAAGACTTCTAAAACCCTTAAGACCCCCAAACCCATATTACCCCAAGACCCTTAAAACCCTGAAGACCTTACAGACCCTTTAAGAACCCTGAGATGATTGAGACCCTTAAAACCCCTAAGACCCTCAATATTCCCTTAAGATCCTTGAGACCACCAAGACCCTGAAGACTCTGAACACCACAAAAGACCCTGACGACACATAAGACCCTTAAGACCCCATAAATCCTCTAAGACCCTTAACCCTTAGGCATTTAAGACCCCTAGTTCCTAGTACATCCTCTGGACCCCAAAATAATCGTTAGACCCCCTAATCCCAGGTATATAACCAATTACACCCTTTAGAATGTGGAAGACCCCCAAATACTCTATAAACCCCATTACACCCTTTACAACTTTAAGACCCTTAAGACCCCTTTGAGAACTTAAGAGCTTAAGACACTCCCTACCCTCCACTCCCAAAACCCTTTAAACTCCTTTTACCGTGAAGACCCATTTGACACTTTTATACACTTTTATACCCTTTATACACTTTTATACACTTTTATACACCTTTATACACTTTTATACACTTTTATACACCTATATACACTTTTATACACTTTTATACACTTTTATACACTTTTATACACTTTTATACACCTTTATACATCTATATACACTTTTATACACTTTTATACACCTTTATACACTTTTGTACACTTTTATACACTTTTATACACCTTTATACACTTTTATACACCTTTATACACTTTTATACTTTTATATACACTTTTATACACTTTTATACACCTTTCTACACTTTTATACACCTTTATACACTTTTATACACTTTTATACCCTTTTATACACCTTTATACACTTTTGTACACTTTTAAAGACTTTTATACACTTTTATACACCTTTATCCACTTTTATACTTTTATACACTTTTATACACCTATATACACTTTTATACACTTTTATACCCTTTTATACACCTTTATACACTTTTGTACACTTTTAAAGACTTTTATACACCTTTATACACTTTTGTACACTTTTAAAGACATACACTTTTATACACCTTTATACACTTTTATACACCTTTATACACTTTTATACTTTTATACACTTTTGTACACCTATATACACTTTTATACACTTTTATACATTTTTATACACCTTTATACACTTTTGTACACTTTTATAGACTTTTATACACTTTTATACACCTTTATACACTTTTATACTCATACACTTTTATACACCTATATACACTTTTATACACTTTTATACCCTTTTATACACCTTTATACACTTCTGTACACTTTTAAAGACTTTTATACACCTTTATACACTTTTATACACCTATATACACTTTTATACATTTTTATACACCTTTATACACTTTTATACACTTTTATACACCTTTATACACTTTTATACACTTTTATACTTTTACACACTTTTATACACCTATATACACTTTTATACACTTTTATACACCTTTATACACTTTTATACACTTTTATGCTTTTATACACCTATATACACTTTTATACACTTTTATACACCTTTATACACTTTTATACACCTTTATACACTTTTATACACTTTTATACTTTTATACACTTTTATACACCTATATACACTTTTATACACTTTTATACACTTTTATACACCTTTATACACTTTTGTACACTTTTATACACTTTTATACCCTTTCTCCCTTTAGACCTGTTCTACCCTTTAGACCCCGAGAACATTTAGACCCCACAGACCCTCAATACCTGTACACCACTTAAAGTCCCTCGACTCCTTTTAGACCGCTTAGACCATAACACCAGTTAGACCCCTTACACCCTTCAGACATGTTAGACAGCGTGAACCATTGACCATTTTGAACTTGAGACCACTTGGACATTTTTACACCCATTTTTGACACCTTTAGGCCCCTTAGACATTTACATGCTTTAGAAATGTGACCCTTTGGACCTCTTTGACCCTTCAGACCCTACCTTCATATCAACTACTGTTAGAATGTACTATTTAGAACTTTAGACCCTTGGGGCCATCTATAACCGTTTAGGCTAACACCACACAAACATCTATAGTCTTCATTACTTCAGTGAGTAATGCACAAATTCTATCCACCCAGAGGGTGGGTACTCTGCTAGTTACCAATAAATATAATATACATTGACCATTGAATACTAATAAATTCAATTTACATCTAACAGTGATTTCCAAAAAATACAATATGCAAATACCCGTGATTACCAATAGATACAAAATACATGTACCAGTGATGACTAATAAATACAATATACCAGTGATAACAAAAAAATACAAGATACATCAAACAGTGAATATAATATACATATCCCAGTGATTACCAATAAATATACATTTTCCAGTGATTACTCATAAATATAATATACATTGACCAGTGATTACCAATAAATACAACATACATATGCCAGTGATGACTAATAAATACAATATACCAGTGATTTCCAAAAAATACAAGATACATCTACCACTGATTACCAATCTATACAATATACATCCACCAATGATTACCAGTGAATATAATATCCATCTCCCAGTGATTACCAATAAATATACATTTTCCACTGATCACTCATAAATATAATATACATCTACCAGTGATTACTAATATATACAATATACATCTACCAGTGATTACTCATAAATATAATATACATCTACCAGTGATTACCAATAAATATAACATACATATACCAGTGAATACCAATAAATACAACATAATACCAGTGAATACCAGTGATGACTAATAAATACAACATACAAGTGATTACCAAAAATTACAAGATACATCTACCACTGATTACCAATATATACAATGTACATCTACCAGTGATTACCAGTGAATATAATATCTATCTCCCAGTGATTTCCAATAAATATACATTTTCCAGTGATCACTCATAAATATAATATACATCTTCCAGTGATTACTAATACATACAATATACATCTACCAGTGATTACTCATAAATATAATATACATCTGCCAGTGATTAGCAATAAATACAACATACATATAGCAGTGAATACCAATAAATACAACATACATATACCAGTGATGACTAATAAATACAATATACCAGTGATTACCAAAAATACAAGATACATCGACCACTGATTACCAATATATACAATATAAATCTACCAGTGATTACCAGTGAATATAATTTACATCTCCCGGTGATGACCAATAAATACACATTTTCCAGTGATTAGTCATAA
>NC_140965.1:110336158-110426158 GCF_056783735.1 Eptatretus burgeri | reverse complement strand
AGAGTGAGATGTGTTTGCGGTATGTTGAAATAGGCCAAATGGTTTAAACATTGTAAATGAACCTGGAAGCAAAGTCATTTACAATTCTTCCTGGTTTAAACATTGTAAATGAACCTGGAAGCAAAGTCATTTACAATTCTTCCTGGACATACCACACAAAAATCAAATTTTAAAACAGCTGTCATTTTTATTTTGGCCTCATTGTGCATCACCCTATCTCAGGAATATTTTTCCAAATATACATGTATATTGTGACAAACCGGGCATAGTGGCATGCGCCTGTAATCTGGCTACTCGGAGGTTTGGGTTGGAGGATCGCCTGAGGACGGGGGCTCTGCGCTGGGCCGCACTATGAGAGGGTGTAGCGCAGCCTAGAATCATGGCGAAATCCAATCCTTACCCCTGTGTCGTTAGAGGCGACCAGGGTTGCGTCAGGAAGGGCATCCGGTGTAAAACCTATGCTAAATCAGTATGCGGATCATAACGGATGATCCGTTGTGGCGACCCCTAACGAGAGCAACCGAAAGAAAAAGAAGAAGAAGACATGTATATTGTGACAGTTCCATGAAACTGTCCTTACCCGAGGTAATGGCACACAACATACAGTACATAGCGGTTCCCGGGATAGTTATTTCATTACCACTTGCTTCAGATAGCCATTCCATTATGTGTAATTGGTTTAAGGGTCAGCAGGCGTTGTGTGGGATTAGGTAGTTTTTTCCCCATTTCTTTCCCATGTAATTCCTGAGAAACGAAGCTCTCTCCCACACAACCAAGCCAATCAAGCACACACAGCTGATTTGCATATGCTCGCCAAATCCGGGTTTGAATGGTGTGCCACAATCACATTGAAACATCACTTCAACCTCCAGCACACTGTACTTACAAAATGCTACAATGATAACACAACATCAATACACCTTTATTATCAATCCACATCATTATAACATTACACAAGGTCAGGTCAAGTATTGGAGCATGCGCCAGAGAAGCGTGACACTGCATCCAATTTCTGCTGGTACTCCAGGGGCCTCCATCTGGCCATCCCCCAGGCAGATTCCTGGCCCAACCCCATCTTCTTTAGATGCCGATCAACCTGCTGCAACCACGAGGCACATGGTCGGCCCATTGGCCTCCTCCACTCACAAGGCCCCTCGCTGAGAGAATCTGGTAAGCAGGATCAGCGTCAGGAAAACGAGTTAAATGTCCATACAGCCGCAGCTGATGCTGAGGGACTATGCAGGTAACAAATCTCATTTGAGTCTCTCAGCAACTGCTCGTTGGACACAAAGTTCGACCATCGATAGCCAAGGATTCTTTGAAGAGGTCTGGTACCAAAGGAATTAAGTATCCATCTCAGATCCCTTGGTCAGAGTCCAAGTCTCACATCCATAGAGCAAGACTGGAAGCACCAAGGACCTGAAGACTCGGACTTTCGCCCTCCCGCACAGGTACCAACAGCACCACACCCCATGATCCAGTGAATCCTTGACTACCCAGGCCCGACCCGCACATCTGTTGAATTCTGGCTCAGAGTGAGCAGAGACATGAATATCACTGCCAAGGGAAGTGAATCTCTCTGTGACCTCACCATCCTCATCACAAACAGGTCCATACAGGATAGCAGCATCCAAGATGTCATTGAAAGCCTGAAACTTAGTTTTGACCCAGGAAACACATAATCCGAGCAGCTCTGACTCCCCATTCAGCACCTTGAGGGCCCCCAAAAGGATATCTAAAGTCTCCGCAAAGATGACTGCATCATCTGCGAAATCAAGGTCAGAGATCTTGGCATTCCCAAATGATGCACTGCTTCTTGATCTCTCCGACATCCTCGACCGAATACAATCCATACAAGTGCTGAAAAGGGTGGGGGGCAGTACACACACCTGACAAACTCCAGTAACAACTGGAAATAATTCAGAGATGGTACTACCATATCTCACAGCATTCTAAGTACCAGATTGTAGTTCAGACATCAGATAGGTCAGTTTTGGTGGCACCCAACAAAGATCAAGAATCCTCCAGAGGGCATCCTGATTCATTGAATTGAATGCTCTTCAGAGATCAACATCGGCTGCAAGCTTCCCCTGACAAAACTCTCATCTGCGTTCGGTAGGGACCGTAAGTACAAGCATATGGGCAATCATTCACTTATTTGGTGTAAAGTCTGACTGCTCTGGAAGCTGGTGCTCAAGCAGATGGTCGCAACCCTAATTAAGAGCAAAGACCTTGCCGGGCACTGAGAGCAACGTCACCCCTCGGTAGTTGTTGCACTCTTGGCGATCACTCTGCCCTTTCCAGAGAGGGACAACAACGCCCCTTTTTCAGTCAATTGGGATGATGCCTGTGTTCCAGCCAGAGCACAGAACTACATGCAACAATATGTGTACAGCATTTCCACCAGCCTTGAGAAGTTCAGCATCGATGCAACAGATCCCAGGAGCTTTACCCCATTTCAACCGGTTCACCACAGTCTGTGTTTCGAAAAACGAAGGTGGACCACAGTTGATTGGAGGGTCAGCATGAGGAATAGTAACACCCCTGACATCCAACTCGACAGCTGGTGCATCAGCCTGCTGCAGCCGCTCAAATTAACCGGCCCAGCTCCTCTGTCAAGAGCCCACCACCCTCTGCTCGAACTGCAGTACACTGATGGATGGGCTTGGATGAATGCAATGTGTGAATTTCCTTGCGAGCATGATGAGAATCGTGTGATCACAGGTGATTTTCCACCCCCTCACAGATTCCTCGCACATAGGCCTCCTTGTCCACCCTCAGTGCACGTACACTTCAGCTTCACTTACGCTTCAGCTCCCTGAACAGCTAAGCTCTGCCATTCAGCCTGGCCCTGTGACTGGTCAATGGTATCCAGTATCTCTTGAGAGACAAAATTCTTCTTCGCCCCACAGTGAGATTCAAGACATCCACTGCATTGTGGGCTTGAAGCCACTCCACATATCTTCAGGATCCCCCAAAACACCCAGACCCCCCAAATGTCCACTCAGCCTGTTGGGAAACTCCTCAGCTACCCTCTCATCCTTGAGCTTGCCAATATCCTGCCTATGCTTGGATGATACCATTGTCCTGGAGTGGAGCTGAAACTTCAGTGTTGCTACAACAAATCTTTGGTCAGTATTGAGGAACTGAGCATTCTGGAAGACCCTGCAGTCTGGATCATCCTTCAGCAACCATTAACGAGCACATGCTCCTTTGCCAGACCACCAGCATTTGAATACCAAGTCCAGCGATGAGCTTGTGGGCACTGAAACCATGAACCACCCACCCTAAGTCCATTACTTATTACAAAGTAAAGGAACTTAGTGCTATTCTGGTTCACAGTTCCAGACCCATGGGGACCAACACATGTCTCATAACCATCCCTATCAGTTCCAGTCGATACACTGAATTCCCCAAGACGAGAAGAGTATCTCGCCTGGGGCACTGATCAACCACAGACTCCAGCGTGGCTTGAGCGCGTCCTTTACGGTGAGATCACTTGCCTCGGTTTGAGCATATTCAGAGACGAGGAAAATGACACCAAATGAGTGATGAATCCTCAGTCTCATAATACGCTTGTTGACCGCTGTTACCTCAAATACCATTGGAGTCAGCTAATTGGATACTGCTCCAGCAACTCCTTGGGAATGGTAACCAACAGAGCGCCCAGACCAATAGTTTGTGTAACCGCCCACCATGATCTCGCCACAATCCAGACTCCGAACCTCAGAGAGTGCTGCAATACCCATGTCCAAATGCTTTAACTCAGATTATAACAGACAGGTGATCATCCTCTCTTCGGTACAGGATGTTCTAGGCACCCACCTGAAGGTACAGTCTCAGGTTCACCCAAGGAGACTGTCGTCTGGTGGATGACACCTCAGCACCACCCCGACACACACTACGGCAATCTGACCCAGGAAGGTTATTCCTTGGTTTCCCTCTTATCATGAAAGATTGGGGTCCCGAAGGATTTGCCCCAATCCTGTCATCCGGTGAGCTGCCATTCGCAGGGCAGCTGCACAGGAGATACTCCCACAGAGTGGGTTTTCAGATTTTTTTGTGCTTTTACATATGTTTTCAGAGTGAAGGGTTTTACGGTGGCTTTAGTGCAAATTCTGCCACCAATATTCTAATAAAAAGTAACCGAACTGTAGGAGGACATCTGCAGACACAGTTGGGCATGAGACATGGATGGCCTTTGGCTCACAAAGAGCTCCTCCACCCTTTGACAGGTTTTGTTTTTAATCCTGCAGGGTGTCCATATCATACACACCAATCATCAAGAAACTTGGTGGGGGAGACAGTTTAGTCGCCAACAACCCGACCATGAAACAGATTAGTACAGGTTTACATGGTTTACTGCAGCAATTCACAGATCTAATCTGACCTAACTTGACATCCGCTTGCAATACATTTGCACAAGCTTGCGATAGATTTGTCATAGCTCAACAACGTCGACGCCTCAACCACAGCTCAACCACCATGCTGCCTCTGCCACCGCTCCAACCACAATCCCTACACAGTCGCTGAGTCACCACAGACACCTGCCGCCACCTTTGGAGTAGTGGGAGCAATAAACGCAATTCACTAACAGCGGGCACTTCAGACATGGAGGTTCAGATGTGAAACTTGAGGTGCAAATGTGCACCAATCACCATTTAGCATCTTGCACAAAGTACTGATGCTCCACTTGATTTTGACCACCACGAGGGGTCCAGTAAACGTTCGCACCCAGAAAGTGCACCTGAATCCGCCGAGGCCATGTTGAGTGTGGAGGTCCATGGCGTGTGTCGCCTGGGAGGTTATGCCGGTATCTTCATGGTTATGACCTTGCATGGGTGGTGCCAGCGGTGGAGGAAACCAACGTGCACTAATGGGGGTTCTGTAGATCCCAGACACCCTACCAGGTGACCCTTTTGATCCACACCAAAGCTCCAACCCCACCCAGTGACTATTTAAGCCATGTGCTCCAGATATGAGAGAGCTTGTTAGTTTTGGCTTGGTCTGCGGTACATGGCGCAAAGAAAATGGAGCTTGAGGATGTGAACTTGCTGAATGCAGCTTGTGGAGTGGAGTTTGCAGAAAGGAGCACTGGGTGAGTGAGCAATCCAGGTGCCATACCGGGAGCATTCAATAAGGTTAAGCCAATCAACACACATACAGATAATCTCTCACCTCACATATAAACTAAGCTCTCTTCCCACCCGTTCTGTCCCTCTTCCGATCGTCTGATTTGGACGCAAAAGGAGCTTGGTGAGGTCAAGTCCCAACGAACCGTTCTTTTCAGAGCGACCTCATTGACATCTCCTTCTTTCCAGTTTCCTCAACTGAACCTCACCCTCACCTCCACAATACACACCCAAGACACCAACCAGTATTCCTCCTCTTTTAACCCTCCTCAGCGATTGAGCAGTGTGGGTTCGTCAACCCCACTTGGTGATCCAAAGAGGTTGTAACTACCTCATACTTCTCTTATCTGACTCTCTAATCTACCCCTCCGCAGAATGATTCTGATAGTGCCTGTTTTGTTAATACTGTATGACTAATAAGAGTGTCTAAGTTCGGTAGTCTCAGGTTCGCTCTGCTCTGTGTATCTTTTGCTTCACTGTATCACTGCATGTCTTTTGCCACACCTCACAAATCTTGCAAGTCCCTTGTTGTTGCCAGCTCAACCAGCTCGTAGTGTCCTTTCCTCCATTGATCTGGCATAGTCCACATGCTTGTTAGCCAGGAAGTTCTACCCCACGTGATTTGCCCTGGTTAGCCAGTGTACACTCCCTGTATTGCTCAGCAGTAATCGTAGTGTGCACTGAGGGTAGAGAACTTGATTAATTTAAGATTTAACTTATGCGTGAGATTTAACTTATTTAACTTATGCGATTTAACTTATAAGATTTAACTTATATTTAACTTAAGAATGGTCAGCTCCTCAGGTTAACGGAGTCTCGACAGATAATCCTGTTGGAGTTCGACAGGTTAATTGACGTGCCAGGCCATATAATTTTTTTGTGCCACTTTGGCCTGCAGGACTGGGTGTAAAGGAGGAACCTGAGTACTTACCCTCGTGGTGAAGAACATGTTTATATATATATATATATATATATATATATATATATATATATATATATATATATATATATATATATATATACATGCACACAAAACGGATATCTACCATACCTCAAAGTATCCAGGTGTGTGTGTGTGTGTGTGTGTGTGTGTGTGTGTGTGTGTGTGTGTGTGTGTGTGTGTGTGTGTGTGTGTGTGTGTGTGTGTGTGTGTGTGTGTGTGTGTGTGTGTGTTATTTCAGACAGTGATGCCACATACAGACGAATTTTAATCTACGGTATGCTACGAGGCCTATGGGCTCAACTACCGCTCCCAACTGGCCCTTGGCATGGTTCCATAAAGTTGTCTAATTTAACCATAACGTTTTAATGTCCAATTTAACCATTAGCTGATTTTTAACCTTGAATGAGTACATTATAACCAGGTAGAGATGATTCATCCTGTGGTTTATAATGTGTATAGTCTCTTGAGTCTTGACTCTTCACCCTTCTTCTGTCTGTGCATCTGCATGTGGTTGTCAAGTACCATCAATTTCTTTTCTTTCCTCCTTGTAAAGGATGCTTTTCTGTGTGTGATGGGTTTGCTGTGAGTTCACATATTAATTAATTAATAATAATGATTAGTCAGGTTAAATTTTACTATATACAAACCATAATTACAACAGTTTGGATGAAATTTATGGATGTGGGAATTTATTAGCTGACTTATTTACCTAATGAGTTCCCAAAGGACAGGAAAAGCTATTGTAACGATGCTGTGGATCAGTGACTGATTGAGTCTGCACTTGTTCTCAGATCTACTGCAATATCTATACCCTTCCGAGGCTCTACAATTTTCAATGCTCTATCTTGTTTTTCTTGTGAAGGAGACAGAACTCGAAGCAACAAAAAGTAAGAAGGGCAATATATCACACAGCAATTAGAACAGCACTCGGCAGCGCACACTCCTTCACCCGGTTGAAAAGTTTACTTTTTGTATCCCACCGATAGGCCGGATATGGATCTGTACCCAAACCAAAATTGAATTGGCTTGTTCTTGTCAACTAACCAACTCATCTACATAGTTTTGTCAAAACTCGTCCACAACTTTTTGAAATATTATGCTACACAGTGTGTTCCAAAAATACCTGGACAACTTTGCTTGTTAATATATTTAGTACCATAAATGATACAATACCCTTTGTTTTGTATGATACAGAAACTCATGTAGTTTTCCTTATTTTCAGGTCTTGTGGTTTAATGTACAAGAAAATGGCGACTCCGTAGGAGAAATTTCAGTGTGTTGAATGGTTCATCAAGAAGAGATCCAACACGCAAGTTCAGCATAATTTCCGTACAAGGTATGGAAGGAATCCGCCATCGCAGACTAGTATCAGAGAGTGTTACAAGAGGTTTCAGGAGACATGAAGTTGTCAGAAACAGAAAAGTACGGGTAAACCCAGCACAAGTGCAGCAGATGTTGAACGAGAGCGTGAATCATTTTAACAAAGTTCTGAAAAATCAATTTAACGTGCATCCAGAGAACCGGGACTACCAACCAGCACTGTACACAGGATTTTGCATAAAAGACTGAAGGTTTATGCCTATAATGTGGAGAGTCTGCAGGAACTCAAACCAAATGATGGACCCAAATGCAAGGTGTTTGCCTTGGAAAAGCTCAGTCGCATCGAGGATGAGGAAGATTACCTGAAAAATGTCATGTTCACAGACGACGATTGCTTTCATGTATTAGGAAGGTCAGCTGGCACAATATGAGAATCTGGGGCTCGGAAATCCCACATGGTCAATGAACACATACGTGATAGTCCAAAGGTCAATGTGGTCTTCTCCATGACCGCTTTGTGGGTCCGTTTTTTCTTTGCAGAGGATGCAGTGACTTCAACAATTTACAGGAACATGTTGGAAGGATTGGCCTTCCCACAGATTGAAGACCTGCAACCCAATATCATTATTAAACAGGGCAGCGCTGCCCTTCATTGGGCCTTAGTCGTTCAAGCCATCCTGAATGAAAATTTTCAGGTCACGAGATGGCTGAGACAGACCAATCGCCTGGCCCTAACGATCGCCAGACGTAGCCCCCCCCTGATTTTTATTCTGTGGGCGTTTTTCAAGGATGTTGTCTCGAACATCAAGTTGGCAAACCTGCAGGATCTTAGTTCTCGGATCACAGCTGCATGCATACTGGTGGGCGTAAACATGCTGAGCTGAACATGGCAAGAACTCGTGTACTGCCTTGATGTCCTGTGCACAACAAATGGAGTTCAAATTGAAGTGCACAAAACTTTATGAGTTTCTGTATCATATAAACCAAAGGGTATCATCATATCATTTGTGGTTCTAAATATAATAAACAACCAAATTTTTCTGGGACTTTTGGAACACCCTATGTATCGCTTTTGGCCTCATCTCTCAATGGTGAAGAATCATTTCATAAAATTAAAACTTTTCGTTCCCAGATGCAGATTTGAATCTTCAGCAAAATCAAATCGATTCATCCTTGTCACACACACAACCTGTTCACCAAGTTTCATCTGAATCCGTCCATAACTTTTTGAGATGTACTGCACACAGCCAAACAGACAAACAAACAAGCGGGTAGGCGGCGATGGGTCGCCGAGCATGGAAACTATAAGATATAGAGCAAAATGGATGTCATATAGCAGATAGGGAATCACCTTAAGATTACGCATATCAAATCTCATCCAGTTCCATCTCCTGATAACTACTCGGTATCCAATTGAATGAAAAGTGCTGAAAATGTGGTTTGAAATTGGAAATCCCCAAAGTTCGAGGGGGTGCTGTGGATGAACAAAGATCTAAATCGAAAATCCGGCTCGATAGTTTGTGCACAATGTATTCCAGACGATTAGTGTGAATTTTCATGACCATCCAACCATAACCCTAGGAGTAGCATTTGGCACGAAGGCACCTCCAGCTCTCGCATATTATCGATTTTTGCACCAATTGGCCTTTGACCCCTGACCTAAGCGAAATCGGTCAATATGTCCTGAGGCAAAGTTGTAGGACTCATTGAGTACCATGAACCTGCAAAGTTTCATTCATATCGATGCACTCACCTGGTCGCTCAGGGGCCTTCAATTTTCGCCAATTCTCGCGCATACCCTAATTGTAGGGGGCGCTGCGGGTAAGGTATTCCATATATCACAAAACCCAGAATATATTTGAGAGAGCATCACCTGTAGATCATTCGTGCCAAATTTCATTACCCTACGTGGGATAATGGCTTTCGGAATTGATTTCGCGTGAACGGTACCGATTTTGAAGGTTTTTCGGTTGTTGCCAGGGAACCAAAGCATCCCAAAGAACAATCACAATTTACAAAGCACTAGGTCATAAGATGTACCTACCACCCGAGTTTGGTCAAAATCCGCCCCACGTTTACTACCAATTATACTGATGACAAAAGAACAAACATCCAAACAAACAGACAGAATTACTGACAATAATGGTCACCTATTTCGGCGACCCAACAGACATGGGTGAAAACATAACCTTCATCCACCTTATGTGGCAGAGGTAATAATAATTTAAGGCATGGTGTTGAAATAAACAGAATGTTGAATTAAGTAATTTATTTTTAAAAACGAATACCACAGATAAGGAAGGACAGGAGACTAAAAATAGACTGTGAACAGATCTAGTGGTCAACAGATGCAAATGTGGTAGAAGTGAGACTGTAAACCTATATCCTGGCAAACTATAAGACCTAACCCCAGCTCTGGTGCCTATACCGGACTCTCACAACGAAGGGGAACACAGGCAAGGACTTGAGGCAGAAGAGCTGGTGTTGGCTTCAGGATGATGCTGCATAGGCTCGTGTGCCATAAGGCGAAGTGTGACTGGGGATGGAGAATGACGAAGAGGAGAAATGATGAAGAGGAGGTGGTGTGCTGCCAGATCTCTCCAGCTGAGCTTCCCTTGTCGTTGACAAAAAAGAGCGATGGAGAGAGATGATGACTCCCCGAAGTCCAACTCCAACTGCAACGCATATGCGTGGTTATTAGCTTCAACACTCCAGGGATCGCCCTTTTGGGGCTCATCATTGATGGCCCGCTGCCTGTGGGCAGCGTCATATTCCAGGTTGTACCACCCAGCTGGGTGGCCCATCCAAAACAAAGTGTTTCGCCCTTCACCAGGGCTCCGCAGCTTACTGGCTTATGTTTCACCTGCCAAATGTGCAATTCGCTTTCAACCCCCCATGCGAAGCGCTTTCTGTGTGCCTTTCTGTGGCCACAAATCCTCCACCTGGCCTCGCCTGTTGCAGGAGGTTTTACACAATGCAACCTTTCCCTATTGTGCTTTAAGGTTTTCACTCACTGTCTACTCAGTGCTCATTTTACAAAATGACTTACCGCTGACAAATATGGAATACAAGAGTAAATCTGAGCTACTCGATTCATATGGACAAAGATAAAATCTTAACACGATATATCTATGTATCCCCCCTTTGCACGTAACAATACGTTTTCAACACCATATATTCAAGAGAGAAAGGCCTTGCTTGGAAATTAACACATTTTTGTCCTGCTATTGTAGGAAAAAGAAATGGGATGTTCAAATTCATATCCGCATTTTGGTGTTCTTCCCAAAAGCAGGTTCAGTACTGCCAAAGCAGTTTCATGGCAAGGGTTAGCTGGGTGGTTTGCCTTTGCCTTCCCTGGATGTATAAATAAGGAAACAAAAAGGAAAAAGATGAGATGGTTTATGTCATTTATCAGAAGTAGCAGTGTGCTGTAACATTCAATACACCGCTGTTTAAGAGAAAGTTCGAAATTTAACGCATTTTTGTCTTGCCGAAATAGGAATGCGAAGTGGGGTTTGAATGATATTTTAATAGGGGAACGAAACGGAAAGGTACAGGAATGTTATATATCATGTAGCAGAAGCAGCAGGGTGCTTGAGTGTGCTGCTCAAGAGGATGCTATCTTGGTATCATTTCCTGAAGATGGTCTGTAGAGATGTTCTGTGATGTTCGACCTCCGGTATTTTACCAACATCAGTCAATGTCTTTCAGTGGACAATGAGGGATGTTGTTAACTTCACTTTGTGGAGTAAAAACAGATTCTTCATCAGATGTCGCGCAGCTTTCAGCACTGCAGGTACGTTTTATCATCCACAAGATAACAGTTTTAAAATATCTTAACATGCTTTTGAGAGATCCATAAAGAAATAAAAGAATCTGGGTTGATTTTATGAAAGTTTATTATTAATTATTATTGCTATTACAATGCACATACGAAGTGAAAAGGGGAGTGAAGCAATAATTGGTTCATGTCCATCAGTCTGTCCATCTGTCTTGTGAGTTTGTGATTGTCAGTTTATGATCGAGGAACAACTTATTTATATTGATTGTTAGATTTTGAACACAAATCGGATCATGAATAGGAAGACAAGTCTGCTGTTTTACAGTTCTTTCGCTTTAAATTTCTTCCAATTGCCCATACGCTGAGAGGAGGAAGATAATATGTTTAGTTTGTCTGCCTGCCTGGCTGTTAAACAAAATTGAAAATCATTCCAAACAGGAATCTTACTCTTTTTAAGGACGTTATAAAAGACACAAACAAGCACAAAGAACTAATATAATGTGTTAGAGAGGGTGCCTGGTGCCTGGTAACTAATATAACACTAGCCAAACCCACACTCTGCGCAAAGTTTCTAGAGCGATGGTTCGTTAGGACGTCAATATATCCAGTGTTCACAATGTGATTTATCGAATTTCTTTACATACAATGTTTCTTGTAACATTTTTTTTGTGTCAAATGCACCTTCTGAGGTAGTCAGCATGTGTAGAAGATGGTTTTACATTGCAGACGCTGTTTTCTAGGAGTAGCATTACACCTCTCAGCGGTGACATCACACGTCGCCATGCAAACAAATGTAAAAATTAGAAAATCGCCATAAATTCCCAAACCTTTCCATCTGGCGTGATCTCACATAGTCCATGCTGTACATTACACCACAGAGCACCCGCATGCCGAAAGTGGCGACAATCCGTCTGGCAGTTTCGGAGGAGATACATCCACAAAATATGTCTTAGCGTATTCATATAATAATGCCTGGTGTTGGCTTAATGGTGAGGGTGGTGGGCTTGGGATCTGAGGATCCTGAGTTCAAATCCCATTCGGCTGTTGAATTAATACCAGGTGGGGTTAACTCGGCCTGTTCATCCTTCCAAGGTCGGCAAAATGAGTGCCAGCTTGCTGGTATCCTGTGTCAGAGTGGTGACCCGTCCAGGATTGTGCCCAATAGCCAAGTAGACTGCTTAGGCAGCACCAATGCTCTGCACAGAGTATGGTCCTCATCGATGGATGGAGAGGGTGATGCAATAGACACTGGGTAAAACGGTGGTAAAACCCAGAATTAATTTATTTATACACCTTTAAATCTCGAAACCTTTATTTAAATTGAATTATATACTTGAACACTAGAACACAAATCACCTTCATAATACTTCCAAGAACCTCCAGTTTTGCAGTACTTGGATATGTTCTATAGGATGGTGTATGTAATGTGAGCTGTCAAGTGCAGCCCCTAGGAAGTAGGCCTGGCATGTGAGAGGGTTCATAACGGGGTGAAGAAGAGGCTGCTGATATGTCTGATATGTATTATTCTGATTGAAACTGCATTCTATGGTGATTAATAAAGCCTCCATCGACTAAAATGTGACTCAACATCATCTTATTACAGTGTATAAGGGTGATGTATGGAAGCCTTTAAAATGTATGGAATATGGGCCTTTAAAAACCTTCATAAATCGTCTTTTTGAAGGGGAAAGGGGGACAGACAAATTTACAAATACACATTGTGTTTTATATCGGTAGATTTTATTAAAATTGACACGAAGACTAAAACTCTGCATGGGGTATCATGTTTTATTGTATTATGTCTATCATACAACCAACCACAAGCTCTAAGTCATACAACCCAGGAATTCAAAAACACTACACCATATGGTATGTCTCGCTGTTCTCTCTCTTCACTTTTTCTCTTCTCCTCTGTCCTTTCCTCTTCTCTCTCCTCTTTCTTCTTCCCCTTTTCTTCTCTCTCCTTTAAAAAAAAATCTTTCCTTCATTTAGAATTTGTTTTTTGTCTACCTATCTATCTATTATTGTATCAATCATCTCTTTTCTTCCCCTCCATATTTGTTTCTCTCTTATTTCCCCATGTTTCCTAGTCCCAGTCTACTTGACATTTTGCTCCTAAACCCTGACCCCCCCCTTCTTGATGTGTTAGAATGAGTCATTCCCACCCACCAGTGTATGCTGATCCATGATGTAGCTCTGACGCACACACCTTTTATCAGTCACACCCTACAATCAACCTTCGCCCCTGTCCTGTCTCCCTCTTTTGCTCCAACAACGGGTTAATTCTTGAAATGTCAGATTCTCTTTGCTTCCCACGGTGGTTAGCAATCTTCAATCAATGCTCTGTTGATTTCATATATTGCTCTGCCTGTCCACCAACACAAAAAAAACTAGCCTTCACAATTAAGAGTCGTTTTCCATTCTACATTAAAATATATAATTTGACTTGCATACATTAATTCAGATCATTGTGATGGATATATGTCCAATATTTTATGTGATTATGGTTTATAATGGGGCTGTAAGGATAGTTTAGAAGTAGCACACATGTCTCACCCAGTTATGGTGCGATTCTCAATCCGACGATAGATTGTCACTGATACTTTACAGGTAGCACATCGCAACAATGAGGGAATCGTCCTTCGGAGGCACATTTAGCCCAGTGTCCGGTTTGCGAGCATTTGTTGATGGTCCCACAGTATATTTTAACAAGAATAAACTAATTGTGTGCTGGTATCATGGCTAAATTCCAAATTTCTGCCCTCACGTATAACACTCTGTAATGGAGTTGTAATCTGTCCAGAACACTTCAAAAATGGCATGTGCTGTTTCCTCGCTTGGCCCTTTGCATTTTGAGGGTATAGCATGTAAAATCCAATGGGTTGGCTTCTCGTAGGAGGGGCGGGTGAGATTTCTTTCTTGCCCCGCTGACTGTGAATAGAAGAGAGACGTCACAAGATGGTGTTACTGTCACTCTGTGTGCATCAGGAAGTCATGGCCCTTACCCCAAGGTCAAGGACTGTGTTTGTCTGAAATTACAGGTCTTGGATGGTACATATTCGCCATATTTGAGACATCTTCCCCTCACATAAATATGTTGAGAATTGGTGTTTTATGACATTTTTAGGTGCTTGCATTTCAACCTTAACGCTCAAGTTGATAAAAAGACTGAACGCTTGTCCCAGTACCTTGAAGTACAACGGACCAAAGGAGAAACCATTACTGCGTCATCAGATGTGTCAGAGCGGCATTATCATGGAATCCATGAATACGATCGCAGCAACCTACACGTCAAGCCGATGAAAGGGAGTTACGTGGTTTATATCCTCCAAAACTTTTGTCATTTCGGCTCTGAAGGTTCAAAAAGAAATCCAGACGAAGCTGGCAGTTTGGCAGTATAATAAAGCAGGCCATAGTTTGTGGAATGAGAGATGAAGAATGGAGTAAAACATACAGCAGAGAAAACACTCAAAAGTTGAACTTGTTTTTGTAAAATTCCACAAATTGGGGGATGGGGAGGGGAGGGCTTGATGGATCTCAAGACGTGCTGTTTTATGACTTGATGGATCTCATATTGAGCTGTTTTATGACTTGATGGATCTCATATTGGGCTGTTTTGTGATTTGATGGATCTCATAATGAGCTGTTTTATGACTTGATGGATCTCATATTGAGCTGTTTTGTGATTTGATGGATCTCATAATGAGCTGTTTTATGACTTGATGGATCTCATATTGAGCTGTTTTTTGATTTGATGGATCTCATATTGAGTTGTTTTGTGATTTAATGGATCTCATATTGAGCTGTTTTGTGATTTGATGGATCTCATATTGGGCTGTTTTGTGATTTGATAGATCTCATATTGAGCTGTTTTGTGTTTTGATGGATCTCATATTGAGCTGTTTTGTGTTTTGATGGATCTCATATTGAGCTGTTTTGTGTTTTGATGGATCTCATATTGAGCTGTTTTGTGTTTTGATGGATCTCATATTGAGCTGTTTTGTGTTTTGATGGATCTCATATTGAGCTGTTTTGTGATTTGATGGATCTCATCTTGAATTGTTTTGTGATGTGATGGATCTCATATTGAATTGTTTTGTGATTTTATGGATCTCATATTGAGCTGTTTTGTGATTTGATGGATCTAATATTGAGCTGTTTTGTGATTTGATGGATCTCATAGTGAGCTGTTTTATGACTTGATGGATCTCATATTGAGCTGTTTTGTGATTTGATGGATCTCATATTGAGTTGTTTTGTGATTTGATGGATCTCATATTGAGCTGTTTTGTGACTTGATGGATCTCATAATGTGCTGTTTTGTGATTTGATGGATCTCATATTGGGCTGTTTTGTGATTTGATGGATCTCATATTGAGCTGTTTTTTGTTTTGATGGATCTCATATTGAGCTGTTTTGTGTTTTGATGGATCTCATATTGAGCTGTTTGTGATTTGATGGATCTCATCTTGAGTTGTTTTGTGATTTGATGGATCTCATATTGAGTTGTTTTGTGATTTGATGGATCTCCTATTGAGTTGTTTTGTGATTTGATGGATCTCATATTGAGCTGTTTTGTGATTTTATGGATCTCATATTGTGCTGTTTTGTGACTTGATGGATCTCATAATGTGCTGTTTTGTGATTTGATGGATCTCATATTGGGCTGTTTTGTGATTTGATAGATCTCATATTGAGCTGTTTTGTGTTTTGATGGATCTCATATTGAGCTGTTTTGTGTTTTGATGGATCTCATATTGAGCTGTTTTGTGTTTTGATGGATCTCATATTGAGCTGTTTTGTGTTTTGATGGATCTCATATTGAGCTGTTTTGTGTTTTGATGGATCTCATATTGAGCTGTTTTGTGATTTGATGGATCTCATCTTGAATTGTTTTGTGATGTGATGGATCTCATATTGAATTGTTTTGTGATTTTATGGATCTCATATTGAGCTGTTTTGTGATTTGATGGATCTAATATTGAGCTGTTTTGTGATTTGATGGATCTCATAGTGAGCTGTTTTATGACTTGATGGATCTCATATTGAGCTGTTTTGTGATTTGATGGATCTCATATTGAGTTGTTTTGTGATTTGATGGATCTCATATTGAGCTGTTTTGTGACTTGATGGATCTCATAATGTGCTGTTTTGTGATTTGATGGATCTCATATTGGGCTGTTTTGTGATTTGATGGATCTCATATTGAGCTGTTTTTTGTTTTGATGGATCTCATATTGAGCTGTTTTGTGTTTTGATGGATCTCATATTGAGCTGTTTTGTGATTTGATGGATCTCATCTTGAGTTGTTTTGTGATTTGATGGATCTCATATTGAGTTGTTTTGTGATTTGATGGATCTCCTATTGAGTTGTTTTGTGATTTGATGGATCTCATATTGAGCTGTTTTGTGATTTTATGGATCTCATATTGAGCTGTTTTGTGATTTTATGGATCTCATCTTGAGCTGTTTGTGATTTGATGGATCTCATATTGAGCTGTTTTGTGATTTGATGGATCTCATATTGAGCTGTTTTGTGATTTGATGGATCTCATATTGAGCTGTTTTGTGATTTGATGGATCTCATATTGAGTTATTTTGTTATTTTATGGATATCATATTGTGCTTTTTTGTGACGAAGGAACTCATAACGTGCTGTTTTGTGACATCATGTTGAAACATACATGCAATGTACTGTGATGGTTCTGAGAACCGAGACTGCAAGGAAATAGCACACAACATGTAGCACGTCCTGAGTTGTTGATTTTGTTATTACATGTTTCAAATAGGGTTCTTCCCTTGTGTCTTGTGGATTACAAAGGGAATATACATTGTGAAGGATTAGGTCAGGCCAGGCCAGATTAGATCTGTGACTTGCTGCAGGTACCATGTAAACCTGTATGAACCTGTTTCATGGTCAGGTTGTCAGCGACTAAACCGTCCACCCCATCAGGTTTCCTGGTGAGAAGGGTGTTTGGATATGGCACTCAGCAGGATTAAAAACAAAACCTATCAAAGGGTGGAGGAGCTCCTTATGAGCCAACGGCCATCCATATCTAGTGCCGAACTGTGTCTGAGGACGTCCTCTTGCAGTTGGGTTACTTCTTTTTTGTGGTTGGTTGCAGGATTTATACTCCAGCCACCATGAAAACCTTCAATTCACAAAACACAAGAAAAACGCAAATAAAACTGACAACCCACTCTGTAGGAGTACCTCCTGGAGCTACCCTTCACACGGCAACTAACCTGATGATGGAATTAGGGCAAAGCCTTTGGGACCCCTACTCTTTGATGATAGGAGGAAAACCACAGGGTAACATTCCCGGGTCAGATTGCGGTAGTGTGTGTCGGGGTGCTGCTGAGGTGTTGTCCACCAGAGGATGGTCTCTTTGAGCTAACCTGAGGCAGTCCCTTCGGGTGGGTGCCTGGAATGTCCTATTCCCAAGAAAGGATGATTACCTGTCTCTGCTATCATCTGAGCTCAAGCATTTGGACATCAGTATTGCAGCACTCTGTGAAGTTCGGAGTCTGGATTGCAGCGAGATCAGGTGGGTGGTTACACCTACTATTGGTGTGGTCCCTCTGCTGGTTACCATGCCCAAGGAGTTGCTCTAGCTGTACCCAATAAGGTGACTCCAACGGTAATTGAGGTAACACCATTCAGCAAGTGTATTATGAGATGAAGGATTCGTCACTCTTTGGGTGTCATTTTCCTGGTCTCTGTGTATGCTCCGACTGAGGCGAGTGATCTCACTGTGAAAGCCACATTCTATGCCACACTTGAGGCATGGTTAATCATTGCCCCAGGCGAGATACTCTTCTAGTCCTGGGGGTCTTCAATGCATTGACTGGAACTGATAGGGGTGGTTATAAGACATGTGTTGGTCCCTATGATTCTGGAATGGTGAACCAGAATAGCAGTAAGTTCCTTGACTTTGCAAGAATTCATGGAATTAGGGTGGCCGGTTCGTGGTTTCAGCACCCACATGCTCATCACTGGACTTGGTATTCCAACGCTGGTGGTATGATACAGGGGATTGACCATGTGCTAATTGATGGTTACTGGAGGATGATCCAGAACTGCAGGGTCAACTGGAGTGCTCTGTTCCTCAATACCAATCACAGGCTTGTGGTCGCAACTCTGAAGTTGCAGCTCAAATCTGGGAGAATGGCACCATCCCAGCCTAGGGTTGGGTGTTTGCAAGCTCAAGGATGAGAGGGTAGCTGAGGAGTTTACCAACAGGCTGACTGGAGATTTGGGGGGTCTGGGTGCTTTTGGGGATCCTGAAGAGTTGTGGAGTGCCTTCAAGACCACCATCCTTGATGTTGCCGGTGGATGTCTTGGAACTCATCAAAGGGTGAAGAAGAATTAGTCTCTCAAGGGACAATCAATGGATACCAGTTACCAGAATCGCAGGGCCAGGCTTAATGGCAGAGCTGAGCTGTTCAGGGAGTTGAAGCGTAAAAGTGTATTTGTGCTGAAGATGGGCAAGGAGGCCTATATGCGAGGTATCTGTTGAGGTAGTAGAGCATCACCTGTGGTCAAGTGATGCTCATCCTGCTTTCAGGGGAAATTGTGCATTGCGTTCCTCCATGCCCGTCCATCGGTGTAATGCAGTTAGAGTAGAGGGTGGGAGGCTCTTGACAGAGGAATCCGAAGTGAAGGCTCGCTGGGCCAGCTACTTTCATCGGAAGGACCAAACTAATCCACCAGCTGTTGAGTTTGATATCAGGGGTGTTACTCTCCCTATTTCTGAACCTCCAATTAACTGTGATCCACCTTCGTTTGCGGAAAGACAGACTGCATTGAACGGTTTGAAATAGGGTAAAGCTCCTGGGATCTGTGGCATCCATGCTGAACTTCTCAAGGCTGGTGGAAATGCTGCACTCGTGTCGTTGCTTGCAGTTTTTGCTCTGTCTGAAACACAGGTGTAATCCCAACTGATTGGAAGAGGTGTGTTCCTCTCCCTCTCCAGAAAGGCAAGGTCTTTGCTCAGATCGTTTTTGATAGGGTTTGCCACCATCTGCTTGAGCACCAGCGCACAGAGCAGTCAGGCTATACACCAAAGACGTCAATGATTGACCATATCCTTTCCCTTTGGGTCCCCACCAAATGCAGATGAGACTTTTGGCAGGGGCTGCTTGCAGCCTATGTTGATCTCTGAAGAGCATTCAATTCAGTGAATCAGGATGCCCTCTGGAGGATTCTTGGTATTCGTGGGGTGCCACCAAAATTGATCAATCTCATGTCTGAACTATACTTTGGTACTGAGAGTGCTGCGAGATGGGGTGGTACCATATCTGATTTATTTTCAGTTATTACTGGAGTTCATCAGGGGTGTGAACTGCCCCCCACACTTTTCAGCACTTGTACGGTTTGGATTCTGCAGAGGATGTCAGAGAGATCAAGTTGCGGTGCATCATTGGGGAATGTCAAGATCTCTGACCTTGATTTCGCAGATGATGCAGTCATCTTTGTGGAGAGTCAAGATATCCTTTTGGGGGCCCTCATGGTGCTGAATGAGGAGTCTGAGCCGCTGGGATTATGGGTTTCCTGGGTCAAAATTAAGATCCAGGCTTTCAATGACATATTGGATGCTGCTATCTTGTCTGTACCTGTGTGTAGTGAGGATGTTGAGGTCATAGAGAGATTCACTTTCCTTGGCAGTGATGTTCATGTCTCTGCTGGCTGTGGGCCAGACGTCAATAGATGTAAGGTTTAGACCTGGGGAGACATGGATTCACTAAATCATGTGGTGTGGTGCTGTCAGTACCTGTGCGGGAGGACGAAAGTCCAAGTGTTCCGGTCCTTCGTGCTTCCAGTCTTGCTCTACGGATATGAGACTTGGACTTTGACCAGGGATCTGAGATGGACACTTCATTTCTTTGGTACGAGGTCTCTTCAGAAAATCCTCGGCTATCGCTCGTCGGACTTTGTGTCCAATGAGCGGTTGCTGTGAGAGACTCAAATGAGACTTGTTTCCTGCATAGTCCATGAGCGTCAGCTGCGGCTGTATGGACACGTGGCTCATTTTCCTGACGCTGACCCATGCTCGGCAGATTCTCTCAGTGAGGGCGCCTCATGGGTGGAGGAGACCAATGGGCCAACCACATGCCTCGTGATTGCAGCAGGTTGATCAGCATTTCAAGGAGATGGGGATGGGCCAGGAATCTGCCTGGGGGATGGCCAGACAGAGGTCCCTGCAGTACTGGCGGAAAGTGGATGGAGTGATGTGCTGCTGCATCTCATGCTCCCATAGCTGACCTGACCTGTGGGATTAGGTAGGTTTTCCCCCATTCCTCTCCATTTTCTTCTCCAAAGATAAGCCTCTCTTCAAACGACTGAGCACATGTTGCTGGCAGTCTAATTTGCATACACATGCCAAAACCTATTTGAATCTATGTGTCACAACCAAACTGACATCTCCACCACCACAGCCTTCTTCACCACAATTCTCCAATGTTGCCAGCGATAACCACTCTGTGAGCTTCAAATACACATGAGGCTTTATTCCATTCAAACTTGCCTTTTCAGCCTACTACCTCAATCCACATCATCTCAACCAACAAAGTATCTTCTCATCCAAACTCTCTCTTCCTCATATGTGGTGACTTCAATTGTCATCATGCCAGTTGGCTTGTTGTGGGTACCTCTCTCACCTGTCATGGCACTTCAGCAAAAGCTTTCTGCGACTCATTGGGACTGACTCAATCGGTCAACTTCCCTAACTGGATCTCATCCAATAGGACTCTCTCTCTCTCTCTCTCTCTCTCTCTCTCTCTCTCTCTCTCTCTCTCTCTCTCTCTCTCTCTCTCTCTCTCTCTCTCTCTCTCTCTCTCTCTCTCTCTCTCTCTCTCTCTCTCTCTCTCTCTCTCTCTCTCTCTCTCTCTCTCTCTCTCTCTCTCTCTCTCTCTCTCTCTCTCTCTCTCTCTCTCTCTCTCTCTCTCTCTCTCTCTCTCTTTCTCTCTCTTTCTCTCTCTTTCTCTCTCTCTTTCTCTCTCTCTCTCTCTCTCTTTCTTTCTCTCTCTTTCTCTCTCTTTCTCTCTCTTTCTCTTTCTTTCTCTTTCTTTCTCTCTCTTTCTCTTTCTTTCTCTCTCTTTCTCTCTCTTTCTCTTTCTTTCTCTCTCTTTCTCTCTCTTTCTCTCTCTTTCTCTCTCTTTCTCTCTCTTTCTCTCTCTTTCTCTCTCTTTCTCTCTCTTTCTCTCTCTTTCTCTCTCTTTCTCTCTCTTTCTCTCTTTCTCTCTTTTTCTCTCTCTTTCTCTCTCTTTCTGTTTTTTTCTCTTTCTTTCTCTCTCTTTCTCTCTCTTTCTCTCTCTTTCTCTCTCTTTCTCTCTCTTTCTCTCTCTTTCTCTCTCTTTCTCTCTCTTTCTCTCTCTTTCTCTCTATCTGATTTTGACAAATTTCCCTGAAAATATCTGCTATTCTTCCTCCACTCCAATCGGTTCTTCTGTCCACGTGCTTGTCATAGTAGATATCTCTCTGGCTGCTATCAGAGAATCACCTCAGCGCCATCAAGTTTGGCATTTCACTCAAGCCGACTGGCAGGGTCTCCAAGCAGCCATCAAACTTCTAGACTGGTCTCCCATCGTTACTTTCTCCAACATCAACTCATCCTGGGAATTCTTTCAAAGAAATTTTCTCTCCCTCATGCACAGATTTATCCCCTCTCATCTTCCATTGTCCTACCCTTCCTCCCACCTATGGATTACTGAAGCTTGTGTGAGGCAGTTGTCCTGAAACAACTTGCCTTTGCCTCATGGAAAGCAAACCCAACTAAGGGTAATCTCAGCTCCGTTCATAATGCTGGGAACAAGTGTGTATCTACCCTCAGGAGAGCCAGAAAACAACATCTTTCGAAGCTCAAATCTGAACTCTCAAACCTCTCTTCCTCCTCCAAATCCTTGTGGCATCTAATCAAATCTGTTTCTGGTGTATGTTCCCCCTCCATCCCCTTTCTTACCTTAAATGGCCGCACTGCTGATACCACACGTGAAAAGGCTGAATGCCTAAACTCGGTGTTTGCATCAAAATCTTGTGTCCAAAACCCAATGCTTTCTGTACCCACCTTATCAAGTCAGAATCAACTGTCCCTGGACTCTGTGTCCTTTTCTCCTGACAAGATGGAGAGCTTGCTGTCAAACCTCGACTCAAATTCTGCAACCGGTCCAGATGTCATCAGCCCACGTGTCCTAAAAACCTGCTCCTCTGCTCTTGCTCACCCCCTCTCTGTTCTATTCACCCTCTCATTTGCTCAAGGTCATCTGCCATCTGCTTGGAAATCAGTAAACATTTCTGCTCTGCATAAAGAAAGTGCAAAAACAGATCCCTGCAACTACAGACCAATCAGCCTTCTCCCAATCATCAGCAAGGTTATGGAATCCATCATCGCTTCAGACATCAAATCCTTCCTCTTCTCCAATGGCCTGATATCCGATCATCAATTTGTTTTCAGACCAGGTCACTCTACCCTGGATATGCTGCTTCTGCTCTCCCAACAATGGATGGAGGTCCTCAATGCCAGACAGGAAATCAGAGAAATATCCCTCGACAAATTTTGTGCTTTTGACACGGTCTGGCACCCTGCCATGCTCACCAAACTCTGTTCCTATGGTATCAAAGGCCATCTCCACTCATGGCTCGCAGACTTCCTCTCCTGTCGCAGTCAACGTATGGCCCTAAATGGAGTTCTTTCAACCCTCTTCCTGTCCAGGCTGGAGTTCCTCAAGGTAGCGTTCTTGGCCCTGTTCTTTTTCTGGTTTTCATTAATGATCTCTCTGATTCTCTGGAAAATCCTCTTTATCTCTTTGCTGATGACTCCACCCTCTGCCGCATCATCTGTCATCCCTCAGACCAGCAAGCAGCAGCTTCTGTGGAAACCAAGGCATTTTGGATCATTGGCATCTCCCGCGATGAGGCTGAGCCTTAGGGCCTCTCACTCTCTCAACACAGGTAGGTCAGTGGTGTGTCTGCCTTCTACTGTCTCCTCTCCAATTTCACCCCCACCCCCTGCCGTGTCTGCGATTTGTCCCTACCATATTTCCGCAGGGCACTCAAGGTCCGCCCACAACCCCTTTCTGATAAAACTACCAGAATCACGAATCACTGCTCACCTTCACTCTTTCATTTCTCTTTTTTTTCCACCTTTGGGTAAACTCCCTCACTCTGTTCAATCCCATTCTTCCCTCCAGGCCTTCAAAACAGCTGTTCACCACCACCAATTGTCATCCCCCATCCAAATCCTCGATCTTTTCTACCCCCGTTAATCCACCTCAAACCCTTCTCCTTCAAATTCCCTGCTTTCCTTCCTGAAAGTCCCTGTTGCAATGTCCATCTTGTATTCCAAGTGTACCCTGCTCCATCCATCTACCTTTCATAGATCTCCTAATGTCTCTGTTGCCCACTGTTTTATCCTTCCCACTCTTACCCCTCTTGTCTCATGCCCCCCTTGCTGTGCATTGTGTGTTCGCTCTCATACAAGCCTCAACAAGGTAAACAAAAAAATGACACTTCATCTCTACAACCATATCAACCTTATTCATCCCACCACTTTCCACCTCCTGACCATCATCTTGACTTGCCCACAGACACCTTTAGCTTACAATCGAGCTCAGGTCCATCTCCGTTACTAGTAGAGCCTTTTGTACTGAGGTGCAAGTGTGCTCTTGCCATTCCTTCATGTTTTCCTAACAGCAGGGATTACCTTACTATCCAGCAAGACAACTGCACCCTTTTGAGAGCATTTGAGAAACAGATGGAAAACACTGCACTTCGGCCCCATGTTAAGTTGTGAGATGACATGCGTTGCAGCACATTCGGAGGACAACTGGAGGTAGATCCAGCAAGCAAATTCATGAAGAAGATGACGTCACCCAGGAGCGCATTTAGACCAATGCACACACTGTGCTCAGAGGGGAAAGAGGGAGCCCATGCTCCCAGAGACTGTGCCCCCCCTCCTCCCGCATCCTTAAGTATCAGCATTGGTCATGGGCAGGAGTACACAATCTTCAGCTTCAAGTACGAGTGCCTCTGAAAGTACCTCTTCATGTCTTTGGTGAGTAAGTCCTCTGAAGCGAGAGCTGATTGTGGTTGAAACAGAACGGAATGCTGAGAAAGCAGAACCAGCACCTCGCAGTGCAAGTGCAGTGTTGAGCAAGAGTCAAAATCAACAATAACAAATGATATGTAGTTCGCTGGTTCTCAAATGCTCTTTCTCTTTTCCGACTTGTCCACTGTGGACGCACAAGAGTTATCAGTGAGGGCAAAGCCCGAAGAACCACTCTTTTAAGAGCGACCACTGATTTGCACCCTGTCTTTCTCACTCTACACGCTGGCACTGCATCTCACTCACACCTCAACATGTATCCAGACAACCCCATTGTTCTTCATAACCCCACACCCTTACCTTCCCTGCACTTTGGAGTATCATGTGCCCGCATGTACGTGCCAGGTAAGCCGGAGGCCCCCAATGCCTCAGCTTTTCTGTCATCTTTCTCACTTATCTACCCTTCCGCGAAATGATCCTAATGGCGCCTGTTATGTTAGCTGAAGTACGTTTGTGTCAGCGAAATAGAATTGATGTTAATTCTGCTCTTTGTCTCTTTGCTGCATGAACATGTTACTGTAAGTCTTTTGCCACACAACATACATACTGTATGTCCCTGCTGTATGAATATCCCTGTGAATAAACCCCTTGTCTTCACTCTGCCACATGCTTTTCCTTGTGCTTCTTTGTAAATAAACCAATGTTAATTCAGTTCAACCTGCTCATAGCGTTCTTTCCTCCATTGAGGCAGCACAGTCCAGAGTATTATTATCTGGGAAGTTTTACCCCACATGATTTGCTCTTTTTAGCTGGCGTACACTCACTGAATCTATCGCTTGGCAGTAATCCGAGTGTGCGCTGAGGGCACAAAATTCGATTAATCTAGTCAGCTCCCAAGTAAATGGTATTCGACGGATAATACTGTTGGAGTTGAGATTAATTGACGTTCCTGGTTGCTTAGCAACCTGCCAGGATGTGAAGTTTTCTGCGGCACATCAGCTTGCAGGGCCGGGCATTCGGGAGGAACCAGAGCACTTCCCCTCATGGCGAACCTCGAACCCTGAGTGCATATCAATACTTTCCCTCCATTATATATAGATTTAAAGCAAAGCTAATATTTGCAATAAAGCAGTCATATCAACAAAAGCACAACAGAGCCAAATGACTTGATGTCATCATGAGGATATTAGTCTTGCTACACTACGCAATCATCTCAATGGTCTCACTACTCAATGCAAAGAAAAATAAAGATCCTATCACAAGATGTAGTTGATACAAACGACTACAACTTTAATGACTCCAATTATTCCCACCTTCTTGTGGGGTCAGTTTCGGAAACCTTTTGGCCCAAGTCTTTCACAAACTGGCAGTCATGCCTATCATTCGACTGAAGGTCATTTTGGCAGGAATTTGTAATATGTTCACAGGGTGCTGGTGATTGTTCACCTACCCTTCACAAATGACACCATGCAACCTTTAATGTCTACCAGCTGATGGAAGCCAATTGGACACCCTCCATTTATCAACCATCCTAGGAACAGCGCACCTTGTGATGTGATCTTCTGCCAGTGAAGCTCCAATTCGACAGTGTATAGTTAGGCCACAAATCAAATTCAGGCTCAATGGATGATTCTCATTCTGATGTCCCATATTGTGTTACAGTCAGTGCTGCCAATGCAGGTTCTTAGCAAGGGTTATGCTGGGTGGTTTGCTGTTGCCTTGCCCAGCTCGACAGATAACTTGATGAATTCCCTTTCCCTGCGTCACCCTGCCAGACCGGTTGTTGGAAGGATAATATAACAAACGACATTTCGCAGCTTTTAGCAAAGGGCATGCGTTAAGAAATATGGAACACCTTTAGAGTATCGAATTACAGTATATAATATCGATAATTCTCCCAAATGTGTGATGTTCGTATGTAGCATATTTAACCCTTTGAACCTGAGCCTTCGTTTTACCAGCTGCTAGTCAAATATCTGACTACCAGAGCGGCCAGTATTCAAACCTCCATATACGCGAGTGGCTGGATTTTTCTATAGGGAGCCCAGAGTGGGGTTGCCGAAAGTCCAAGGAGCTCAGGGTTCAAAGGGTTAAGGTCGTTTTTCTCAACAACAAATAAACTTTCGAGAAATTTTGAAGTGGCAATAAATTTTCCAAATTTTTCCAGAAACGTGAAATGAGTCTTGCTCTCATACATTGGCATATGCCTAAAAATATAGCTTGAGGAAGCAATGCTCTGAAAGCGAAGGTGGGCCATCAACTTTCATTGAAGATTAACTTTTCAGAGAAGACAAAGGCATATAAGAAAAAAGAATTGTTTCGTTGAAAGCCAGCCATACTGATTCCAACTCACAATCGGGTGGTGCTCGTGTTGTGGTCATGAGCAAAAGTTTGATTTTGTGAAAAAACTAAATTCAATGCAAACTGGAAATGTCATCTTTCAATACACGGATTGCAAATTTCACTCTGATTTCAATACTCTTTTTATTTTTCCAATCAATTATAAATTAATTAAATACGAGTTTGTGTCACATTGTCTGGCTCTGGTGATCTGCCTGATGGATGGTTTAGTGCTTCCATAGAGATCTTGTGGCAGAAGTGTAACACCAGGTGGTTTTCCTTTTCCTTCCCAGTGATACTCTAGAGATTTGTAACTTGTTAAGGATGCTGATGGAATAACTCACTTATTCTTCTTGAGATACACCATGGGATCTTTAACGTCCACCAGCAAATACTATCAGATGGAAGACCCATAATTAACCTCTTGCCTATCCCAGAGATGACACTTTGTGATGTAACACCCTGCCTGTAATACACTAATCTGACAGCTTATCATCGGCTTAAGAATCAAACACAGACCTGACAGCATAAACATGTGTAATTCCTTTAAGGTCTACACTATCCTTTCAGAGGGTGTTCTATTGTAACCCTTAAAAAAATTATACAGATATAAAGAGAGGCATGAGCAAGAGCAGAACATCAGGGGGGACACCAGATCAAACAGACACAATGGGGCAAAGCAAAACTTTTAGGTGACAACAAAATGATGCATCACAGCAGAAGGAAAGGGCAGCAAAAGGGTGGTAATAGTTATTTGACTTGGAGGTCATATGAAGGCATAAGTAAACAAACTTTCATGTATTAGGAGAGATGCTGAAGACCAGCATCCGTACCCATCATGCCGTGCACAACGTGTGAGAGCGGTAAGGGGTGTGCCCCCAGGATGGAAGCATGCAAGAGGAATAGAATAACTTTGCGACAATGAGAATATCATTTTGTCTATTACATCATTCTTGTTACACACAAAGGCCACAACAATATCAAGGCTCAAGAGAATGGTAAGGGAAGTTTTCTCATCTCATACATACAAACCGCACTTAGTAGGGCCTTTATTTTCAGGGTGCAAATAATGTGTGGCTTTTACTGGGAAAGAAAAATAAACAAAGGAAGAATAAATACAAAGAGAAAATTATCGAATAAAACTAGAGAAAGAGAGTAAATAAAGAAAAGGCCAAAAAATGTATTCCCCAGTCTCTGCCTATCATGAGCATTCTTAACTAGTCAAACTTGGGAAACCCAATTTTCTTATAAATGCACGCAATGACAATTTTCATTGGATATTCAAGCAGCATCTACCACTTCCTTCATGGAACTCGTGATCAAAATAGTGGGCAGGCCAAAGCAGGTGAAGAGGTATGCCAGAACACGATGTCATTTGATACGATTTGAAGCATGAAAAAGCTCATCTACATCTACCTCCTCAGGTGTGACAATCAGAGCCAGTTATTCACACCTCGTGCATCGTTAAATTTCACTCTAAGTCGACCTTCCTGTTTGTCAAACTCAATAAATCCAGGGGGGAAAATATTAATTTTCCAATTTAAGCCTCACAATACTCTGGCCTATTTATGGCACAAGTCGGTAAAATGGTGAGACTATAAATATGAATAATCATTATATTAACGTGCCAAGAACTATTTAGAGAAACAAAACTTGTCTCCTGAAATAGCATGGCAATAACCTGGAATTGGTGTCATTTGGCTTTGGAGTTAATATTTCAGTCGATTCCCAACAGTGTTGCGTGACGTCAGAGATAACTGAGTTTTATTATTATATTTGAACTAATCAGGTGTTGAGTACTCCAGAAATTTCAGATTTCACAGCAAGGCTCAGGCACATGCATATAAATGAATGAATGTCGACGATAAACTTTATATTAAAAAAAATAACTTTTAGCATGACTGCATTTCTTCGCAATTTGAATTTTTTTTAATCCTAATTTAAAACTCGTGCTCCACGTTGGATTCAGATCATGCAGCTCAATCAATAGAAAGTAATAGCAATAAAAGCATTTTCAGCAGGATCCTTTTCACAGTCTCTCGAGCAGTGTCTCATCCTTTTCCCAGGATCTTTCTGGTTTTAATGGGTGAATGCCTTTGTTTCATTTGAGCCTCTGTTATTTGAATCTTTCCACAGGGAGTTATGGAGCGCACCAAAAATAATCACCCAGAAAGTTCGTGCCATATAAGAAAGGTCTCAAAAAATAACCGTAAAGTTTCTAGTCAAAATTCATTCATTTACATGTGTGGGTCTGATCTCAGACAATCAGTATGGTTACTGACAAAGGTCACTCTACCCTGAACATGCTGCTGATGCTCTCATAGCAATGGATGGAGATGCTGAATCTCAAAGAAGAGATCAGTTGACACAGTCCTGAGCATTTGACATAACACATTCCCGTACCCCCGCTGTGCTTTCCAAACATTCAGCCTCAATGGCCACCTCCTCTCATGCCTTATGGACTTCCTCTACTATTGTAGTCAGAACATGTCTCTCAATGGAATCCTCTCATCTCATCCCTCTTTAGCCTGCAATGTCCAAAGGCAATGTATTGAACCCAGTCCAGTTCCTCATCGTCATCAACGATTTTTCTGATTCTCTGGAAAAGCCTCCTTATCATTTCACTGAGAACACTACTTTCTGCCCATCCATACCAATGATCTTTATATCCTCATTAATCCTCCCCAAACCCATTCTATCCTTTCCAGGTTATTGTTTTTCTCCCATCTCCCTCCACCTACCTTTCCATTATTTGTTCCACCTTCTCCAATCCTCTGCTCCTGTTATTTCAGCCCCCTTCTTGCTGTATTTGAGCTTTTATCCAGCATATTCATCATCTGTGCCCCCCACACCTTACTCTTACTCTCATTCTTTTCCTTGCAAATTATTATTCCATGTACCCCACTGTTGTGTTCTCCTATTCTGCTCGGTGTATTTTCCAATGTTTCGCTGTGTTCTATCTGTTCTATTCTGTACTGTTCTTTGCTCTAGTACTTCCACAAACCTCAACTTGGTATGCAAAATAAAAAGAGTTCCAGAGCGTATGAGAAATAACTACCCAAAATAACCTTCTTATCACTGACAACCAGCCCCATTAGTTCAGCATCACGAAGTGACAGTGTCATGTCTCCAAAATAACATCAATATAATCCAGCCACTTGGAGATTTTCTGACACAAGATGCAGAAAGAAAATTTTGTTGAGCAAGAATGTAGTGGCAACACCATTTTAAGCGAGATCATTTTTTGACAAAACACAAGACATACATGAATTTCCAGAATAATGCTGCATTTAAATAATCTAGAATAGTAATAATAATAAGACTAATAATAATAATAATAATGAAAAAAGACAAAATGTCATAGCCCCTGTTGTTTTAGTAAAGGAGTTAAAGGGCAAGCCGATATTTATTGGTTCACGAAAAAAGTGATTATTTTCACGAAAAAAAATAGTGACCACTATATTCGTTATTGTTGTGTGTCTGTCTGTCTGTCTGTCTGTCTGTATGGCTGTCCCGAGCATAGCTCCGTGGGTTTTGATCCGATCCTGATAAATTTTGGTGGGAGGTTTATATCATGATCTCGTTGTGTTTTCCTGAAAATGGGCGTGGTGCGCCCATTATGGGCAGAGCCACGCCCAAAAAAACGTGTTTTTAGGGAGTAGCCGATTTCAATTTGCATCTTCTCCTAGGGGGTTTGTCTAATCTGACAGGGGTTTCGGTATTTTGTTCGCCCAATGGCACCTGCATAGCCCCACGGAGCTCGATTTTTCATTTTCGTCCCAAGGTCAAGGTCACAAGGTCATGAACTTAGAAAAATGCGAATTTTTAAATAAAAATCCATCTTCTCCGAGGGGTTTGTCGAATCTGGCAGTGGTTTCGGTATTTGGTTAGCCCAATGGCACCTGCATAGCCCCACGGAGCTCGATTATTCATTTTCGTCCCAAGGTCAAGATCACAAGGTCACGAACTTTGAAAATTTTGAATTTTGACATTAAATCATACGACCGCCCAAACTTTGAGAGCGAGGATGACAATATTTTTTTTCCACAGGGAGTTATGGAGTGCATAATCTTGAGGTCATTCCCCACTTAAAGTCTTCAAACCATCTTGCTCCATCTCGAACACCTTGCCCGTGGCGCCCCCTTCAAGTTTGTTTTCACGCTGATTTCATCAAAGTATGGATAATCCGAGGACTGCAAAATGCCATTTCGCCTATATGATGTTATATTGTTCCTGGAATGTTCCAGAGGAAGTTTTGCACCAAAGGTCATAATCCTTGACCTTTGACTTTTAAAGTTCACAAAGGTCAAATTTTCAAAGTTGTGGGAATCGAACCGGGTGTTCGACCTTCTTCAACGAACTAACTCAAATAGGCTATAGCACGTATCCTGTTTCCTTATTTTAATATCCACAACATAGTTTTGTGACCTTTAAAGGTTATGCAAAGGTCAAATTTTGAAAGTTGTTGAACGAAACCGGGTTTTCGACATTTTGCAGCTTATAACCTGTCACTCGTACCACATCATGTTGATTATTTTTATAACTTGGTCAAACATTATCATATTGTCTCATCCTTTACTTCTGAAACATTCAACATCGTCAAGTACCACTCGTGAACCATCGTCGTCTTCAGACTTGTTTATAACTAAAATGACTACCAGTCGGTCATCTTTGATCAGATCGCAAAATATAGTTAGATGCAAGTGTATGCCATTGTGTACCGTGCTTGTGCCATGTTTGAATGGCCACCAGTTCAGTTTGAATTCAGTAACAAAATGGCCACCAGTCAGTCATCTTGGTTCTGATGTCGAAAAAAATGAGGTTCATGTGTAAGACATCATTCACTATCTGTGTGCTAAATTTGATCAACATCTGTGAATGCATTTCTGAGAAATGGTTGAAGACCTGTTCAACATCGGGGAGTTTTTTTACAACTAAAATGGCCACCAGTCGGCCATCTTGGAAAAAAATGGCATCCCTGCCCAGGCGTCCCTGCCCACTTGCCGTTGACCGGCCATCCTTGCCCACTTGCCGTGTGGGATCCCCCATGGGGCCTCGTTGAGTCTCGATCCCCAGGAGTTTTTACTCGGTGTACACTGAATTGTGCTGGCTTTGTGGTTCACACACCCAGTGCTGAGATTGACTTGTTAATGGCTTTGATTATGTTTTGTAACGTAATGTGTGTACTGTAAGACACGTTGTATTGTGTGCATCGTTTGCACTGTGGGAATGTGCAAAGAGGTTTAAGAAGAAGCATTCAAATGGATTTGAGGACGGGAGGGATTGGAATGGATTAATGAAGAGGGGTTTTTTTAAGAAAGTATGATAAAGGAGAGGTTTGAGGGGAAAGGGTGGGGGATTCAGATGGATGGATGAAGAGGGGAATTTCAAGAAAGTGGGAAATTCCAAAGGGAATAGAACCTGCTAAACACACACAACGCATTTTCCCCGTCCCTGTTATGTGGGGAAAGGTAACCTGACTAATCACAATTTCTAATGAGATGTCTAACTGATGATCCCTTATGTGTTGAAACCATCACCCTGCGCTCGTTTTCCATAACCGTAAAAACAAGAACAAGAACAACAATATTTATATATACAGCTCTGGAAAAAATTAAGAGACCACTGAAAAATTATCAGTTTTTCTGGTTTTACTATTTATAGGTATGTGTTTGACTAAAATGAACATTTTTGTTTTATTTTCGAAACTACTGACAACATTTCTCCCAAATTCCGAATAAAAATATTGTCATTTGGAGCATTTATTTGCAGAAAATGACAACTGGTCAAAGAAACAACGATTCAGTGTTTTCAGACCTCAAATAATACAAACAAAACAAGTTCATATTCATTTTTAAACAACACAATACTAATGTTTTAACTTAGGGAGAGTTCAGAAATCAATATTTTGTGGAATAACCCTGAGTTTCAATCACATCTTTCATGCATCTCGGCATGCTCTCCACCAGTCTTTCACATTGCTGTTGGGGTGACTTTATGCCACTACTGGCGCAAAAATTCAAGGAGCTCGGCTTTGTTTGATGGCTTGTGACCATCCAACTTCCTCTTGATCACATTCCAGAGGTTTTCAATGGGGTCAGGTCTGGAGATTGGGCTAGCCATGACAGGGTCTTGATCTGATGGTCCTCCATCCACACCTTGATTGACCTGGCTGTGTGGCATGGAGCATTGTCCTGCTGGAAAAAACAATCCTCAGAGTTGGGGAACATTGTCAGAGCAGAAGGAAGCAAGTGTTCTTCTGGGACAACCTTGTACGTGGCTTGATTCATGAGTCCTTCACAAAGACAAATCTGCCCGATTCCAGCCTTGCTGAAGCACCCCCAGATCATCACCGATCCTCCACCAAATTTCACAGTGGGTGTGAGGCACTGTGGATTGTAGTCCTCTCCAGGTCTCCGTCTAACCATTAGATGACCAGGTGTTTGGCAAAGCTGAAAATTGGACTCATCAGAGAAGATGACCTTACTCCAGTCCTCTACGGTCCAATCCTTATGGTCTTTTGCAAACCTCAGCCTGGCTCTTCTTTGCTTCTCATTGATGAAGGGCTTTTTTCGAGCTTTGCACGACTTCAGCCCTGCCCCCAGGAGCCTATTTCAAACCGCCCTCACGGTGCACTACACCCCAGCTACCGTATGCCATTCTTTTTGTAGGTCACTTGATGTCATCCTACGGTTGTTGAGTGACATTCGAATGAGTTGGTGGTCATCCCGGTCAGTGCAAATGTAGTGTTTGGGATTGAGTGTTGTTTGTTGTTCATCTTATCCAGCTGCTTGCACCATCCAGTTTTTGCCATTTACATCAGAGGTGTGTATTGTGTGGGTATGTCCTCGGTCTCTCCAGTTAGAACACCCTCTCAGCTCTTCACATGCCATGCTTCCAAACTCAACCTGCGTCATTTGTTGGAAGTCGTGTCGAGGACACGGGTCCCATCAAAGTCAAATTTGTGGCCAAAATGCAGGCAATGATATGCTATGGCTGACTGTGTCACCATTCCAAGCCAAATTACTATATCATGTTCATCTAGCCATTGTTTTAATTTCTTCCAGTTTGGCCAATTTAGAATTGGTCAGTCTCTGCATGATGAATGGTAAACTACTCCTGATTTAACACCATTTGGTATGGGGTCCTTTAGTTTTGAAATGAAATTACAGATGGTGTGTAGAGGCTTTTCGGCTGTGCCAATTCATGTGCTGTGTACTCTCCTGCCAATCCTTTCAGAAAGGCCCAGGAAGAATGGCAGTGTACAGTGCCCAAGCGTGTCAAGCTCCTTTCGTTCTGTCCATTTTGGTTCTTTCAAGGTGGGGACTATCCCGTTGCTGTTCCCATTTCTTCGCAGGACTCTTCTAGTTAATCTGATTTCTGTAATTACATCGACTTTGGATGATGACACCGTCCATGCCCGAGCTGCCAAGGTCTGTGCTGCTGTGTCTCCATGGAAACTGTTGGGTTGCAGGAGTTAAAATCCAGTAATCTGTCAGCGTGGGTTCTTTTCCAATGTGTGCCATGACAACACACCCCACACCATCACACCGCCACCACTACCACCACCACCAGCCCGCAATGTTGACACATGGTATGATGGATGCATGTAGTCATGTGGGTTCTCCATACCCTAGTCCTCCCATTAGCGTGAAACAGGAACCAGGATTCATCAGACCAGGCAATGTTTTTTCCAATCCTCCAGTATCCAATTTTTCAATCCTCAGCCTACCGCAACCACAGGTTCTTGTTTTTTGCTGAAAGAAGTGGAACTCTGTATGGTCATCAGCTGCCACACCCCATTCATGTCAAGGTATGATGAGTTGTGTATTATTTTATGGGTCTTCCAGCACCAATGTTGTACTGGACTGTCAGGTAACTAAGAGTAGCCATATGTTGATCTGTACAATTCGTGTCAGCCTCCTTTGGCCTCTTTCATCGATGAGCCATTATCGACCACTGGCCTGCCATTGGATGGAGGTCCTTTGGGTGGTGCACCATTCTTGATACATACGGGAAACTGTTGAGTGTGAAAAACCCAGGCAGTGTTGCAGTTCTTGATAGACTCAAACCGGTGCACCTGGCACCGACTACCATACCCTGTTCAAAGGCTCTTAAATCTCTTGTCTTGCCCATTCACCCTCTGAATGGCACACATACACAACCCATGTCTCAATCGTCTCAAGGTTTAAATCCTGCTTTTACCTGTCTCCTCTCCTTTATCTGCAATGATTGAAGTGAATTTAACAGGTACAATCAATAAGGGATCATAGCTTTCACCTGGATTCACCTGATCAGTCTATTTCTTGGAAAGAACCCGTGTTCCTAATATTTTATACACTGAGTGTATGTCTAATACAGTATATAAAGCTCTTTCAAACCACTGACCGATTCAGACTGACTCACTCACTGACTCACTGACTGATATTAAAGATCGGTACCTTCTGGGTGACGTACATAGCTGAAAATTTTGCGTGCTGATGGACATTGAAGCTGATACACTGGAACAAAAAATCACAGAATCGTCAGACAACATCCATAAATGAAAATAAAAATAAATGAAACTAACAATGAAAAAGGTAAATGAAAAATCGAATGCAGGTGAGCGACCCGAGACAATGGGGAAGCACACACACCCTGTTAGTAAATATATTTATTTATATATGTATTACCAAAAGGCAAACAGTACACACACCATCAGGGGAGCACCATAATAAAAGGGGGACAGGACAAAAAAAAAAAAACTTTAACAGGCAGCCATCCACAGTCTTCACAAATGGCCAGGGTGTGATAAGATGTTAAAAAGATTTGTTTCTGAACCAGACGTGTCGAAACACATGTGGTCCCAGCCGGCCGAATCCTCAAAACTGAACCTGTTAATTAAGATCACATAATATTTTATGCTATTCATGTAATTCTCCGTTTCCACGGAGACACAGAAGAGTCAGTGTTTTGTCTTACACTGTGTAGTATTATTTGTGGGCCAAAGCTCACACATACTCCTCTCTTCTATGCCACAGGTGAAAGGATGCTTTTTCAGCTGCATTGCATGTCTCTCTCTCTCTCTCTCTCTCTCTCTCTCTCTCTCTCTCTCTCTCTCTCTCTCTCTCTCTCTCTCTCTCTCTCTCTCTCTCTCTCTCTCTCTCTCTCTCTCTCTCTCTCTCTCTCTCTCTCTCTCTCTCTCTCTCTCTCTCTCTCTCTCTCTCTCTCTCTCTCTCTCTCTCTCTCTCTCTCTCTCTCTCTCTCTCTCTCTCTCTCTATTTTCGATGGTCCCTCCTAAACGCTGAAATGCAGTCGTCAAACTTCCAGAAGCGAACCCTCCACACCCAACCTCCACACGCCAGACATCTGCCTTCCAACCTTATATCTTACATTCCACACATGAAACCATCTTCTTCTCGTGGGCCAATTGCATGTTCCCTTCTTCGTGGGCTGTTAATTCAATAATAATAACAGATCCCTTTTTAGCAGACCACATGACGATATCCGGTCGCAGGGGAGAAGAATAGCTTCTCTCCCATGTCTGCCAAAACCCCTCAAATCTGCTTCCCCGTAGAGATGTGAAGATTTCATCTGCACTACTCTCTCCGACATTGGGGTGCCTCACCTTGTTTGATGACTTTTGTCATGGATGCTCGATCGTGGTCTCCTCTTGTCATTACGCACATTGATTCTTGTTTTCAAAGCCTCATCAATGATTTCCAAAACACGATGGTGCCTCCACATACAGCTGCCTTGGTTTAGAGTCTGTACAGTATGATGACGTTTTGAGGGGAAAACACCACAAAGCACCAAATCCTGCTTTACGGCTCTAGGTCGTAAAGCACAGTACTGCCACACCCCTTTTCCTAAAATTAAATGATATTTCACCAATTTTGGCTCGAATTGATTTCTTTTCGGCCAGATTTAAACATTGACCACTTCCTGAGCTCAGCTCGTTGCTCCGAATCCGGTGATATAATTTATTCCAAAATCTATTTTTGACCAAAAATGACCAAAATCGTAAGGCACCTTTGCCAAAATTTGGTGAAAAACATGATGTAAGTACTTTTCAACATTTTTAGATTACTTTTGGTCAGAGAAAGAAAATCCCGAATAGTAACCTCAATTTTTTGCCAAAAAAGTACCAAAAAAAGCACCAAATGAATACTGCTTTACTGCTCTCTGTCGTAAAGTACAGTGCTGCAATTTACAGTTCATACCAGTTAACCACCCTCTGTACAGTATGATGACGTTTTGAGGGGAAAGCACCCCAAAGCACCAAATCCTGCTTTATGGCTCTTGGTCGTAAAGTACAGTACTGCCACACCCCTTTTCCTAAAATTAAATGATATTTCACCAATTTTGGCTCGAATTGGTTTATTTTCGGCCAAATTCAAACATACGACCACTTCGTGGGCTCAGATCGTTGTTCCGAATCCGGTGATATAATTTATTTCAAAATATATTTTTGACCAAAAATCACCAAAATCGTAAGGGCTTTGCCAAAATTTGGTGAAAAACATGATGTAAGTACTTTTCAACATTTTAAGATTACTTTTGGTCAGAGAAAGAAAATCCCGAATCGTAACCTCCAGTTTTTGCCAAAAAAGAACCAAAAAAAGCACCAACAAATACTGCTTTCCAGCTCTCTGTCATAAAGTACAGTGCTGCAATTTACAGTTCATACCAGTTAACCACCCTCTGTACAGTATGATGACGTTTTGAGGGGAAAGTACCCCAAAGCACCAAATCCTGCTTTACGGTTCTTGGTCGTAAAGCACAGTACTGCCACACCCCCTTTCCTAAAATTAAATGATATTTCACCAATGTTGGCTCGAATTGATTTATTTTCGGCCAGATTCAAACATTCGATCACTTCCTGAGCTCAGCTCGTTGCTCCGAATCCGGTGATATAATTTATTCCAAAATCTATTTTTGACCAAAAAAGATCAAAATCGTAAGGCACCTTTGCCAAAATTTGGTGAAAAACATGATGTAAGTACTTTTCAACATTTTTAGATTACTTTTGGTCAGAGAAAGAAAATCCCGAATAGTAACCTCAATTTTTTGCCAAAAAAGTACCAAAAAAGGCACCAAATGAATACTGCTTTACTGCTCTCTGTCGTAAAGTACAGTGCTGCAATTTACAGTTCATACCAGTTAACCACCCTCTGTACAGTATGATGACGTTTTGAGGGGAAAGCACCCCAAAGCACCAAATCCTGCTTTACGGCTCTTGGTCATAAAGCACAGTACTGCCACACCCATTTTCCTAAAATTAAATGATATTTCACCAATTTTGGCTCGAATTGGTTTATTTTCGGCCAAATTCAAACATACAACCACTTCGTGAGCTCAGATCGTTGTTCCGAATCCGGTGATATAATTTATTTCAAAATATATTTTTGACCAAAAATCACCAAAATCGTAAGTGCTTTGCCAAAATTTGGTGAAAAACATGATGTAAGTACTTTTCAACATTTTAAGATTACTTTTGGTCAGAGAAAGAAAATCCCGAATCGTAACCTCCAGTTTTTGCCAAAAAAGAACCAAAAAAAGCACCAACAAATACTGCTTTCCAGCTCTCTGTCATAAAGTACAGTGCTGCAATTTACAGTTCATACCAGTTAACCACCCTCTGTCGTCTGTACAGTATGATGACGTTTTGAGGGGAAAGCACTACAAAGCACCAAATCCTGCTTTACGGTTCTTGGTCGTAAAGCACAGTACTGCCACACCCCCTTTCCTAAAATGAAATGATATTTCACCAATTTTGGCTCTAATTGGTTTATTTTTGGCCGGATTCAAACATACGACCACTTCCTGAGCTCAGCTCGTTGCTCCGAATCCGGTGATGTAATTAATTTCAAAATCTATTTTTGAACAAAAATGACCAAAATCGTCAGGGGCATGACACCTTCGCCAAAATTTGGTGAAAAAAGATGTAAGTACTTTTCAACATTTTCAGATTACTTTTGGTCAGAGAAAGAAAATCCCAAAACGTAACCTCCATTTTTTGCCAAAAAGTACCAAAAAAGCACCAAAATAAATACTGCTTTAAGGCTCTCTGTCGTAAAGTACAATGCTGCAATTTACAGTTCATAGCAGTTAACCACCCTCTGTACAGTATGATGATGTTTTGAGGGGAAAGCACCACAAAGCACCAAATCCTGTTTTACGGCTCTCGGTCGTAAAGTACAGTACTGCCACACCCCTTTTCCTCAAATCAAATGATATTTCACCAATTTTGGCTCGAATTGGTTTAATTTTGGCCAGATTCAAACATACGACCACTTTCTGAGCTCAGCTCGTTGCTCCGAATCCGGTGATATAATTTATTTCAAAATCTATTTTGGACCAAAAATCACAAAATCGTAAGTGGTAGGTGTACACCTTTGCCAAAATTTGGTGAAAAACATGATGTAAGTACTTTTCAACATTTTTAGATTACTTTTGGTCAAAGAAAGAAAATCCCGAATCGTAACCTCCATTTTAGCCAAAAAAGTACCAAAAAAAGCACCAAATAAATACTGCTTTACGGCTCTCTGTCGTAAAGTACAGTGCTACAATTTACAGTTCATACCAGTTAACCACCCTCTCTCCAGTATGATGAAGTTTTGAGGGGAAAGCACCTCAAAGCACCCAATCCGGCTTTTTGGCTCGAGGTCGTTAAGTGCAGTACTGCCACACCCCTTTTCCTAAAATTAAATGATATTTCACCAACGTTGGCTATAATTGGTTTATTTTTGGCCAGATTCAAACATACTACCACTTCCTGAGCTCAGCTCGTTGCTCTGAATCCGTTGATATCATTTCTTTCAAAATCTATTTTTGACCAAAAATGACCAATACACCCTTTGCCAAAATTTGGTGAAAAAAAAGATGTAAGTACTTTTCAACATTTTAAGATTACTTTTGATCAGAGAAATAAAATCCCGAATCGTAACCTCCATTTTTTACCACAAAAGTACCAAAAAAAGCACCATATATATACTGCTTTACTGCTCTCTGTCGTAAAGTACAGTGCTGCAATTTACAGTTCATACCAGTTAACCACCCTCTGTACAGTATGATGATGTTTTGAGGGGAAAGCACCCCAAAGCACCAAATCCTGCTTTATGGCTCTCGGTCGTAAAGTACAGTACTGCCACACCCCTTTTCCTAAAATTAAATGATATTTCACCAATTTTGGCTCGAATTGGTTTATTTTCGGCCAGATTCAAACATACGACAACGTCCTGAGCTCAGCTCTTTGCTCCAAATCCGGTGATATAATTTATTTCAAAATCTATTTTTTTACCAAAAATGACCAAAATCGTAAGGGTGAAAAAAAAACCTTTGCCAAAATTTGGTGAAAAACATGATGAAAAGTGTCGTAAAGTACAGTGCTGCAATTTACAGTTCATACCAGTTAACCACCCTCTGTACTTTAGACTAATGGGGTACCCAGCCAGAATATGTGCCGTCTTTGCACTCTCATGGCATAATGCACAAAGATCTGTCTCACTGAGCTCCCACACTGCACTGATATATATATATATATATATATATATATATATATATATATATATATATATATATATATATATATATATATATATATATATATATATATATATATATATATATATATATATATATATATATATATATATATATATATATATATACACACACACACACACATAGATATAACAATTTTCATAGGTTGCGCGAAGACAGGGGAGCATGTAGAAAATCCGTTATAAATCCCGTTTTAATATTTTAACATCTTTGATTTAGTGGTTAGTCGGGTGTACTTGCTGGGTAGCGGACATGTTTAATTTGAGCTAAGATGTGCATTATTTAAGGTATTATCGTGTAATAGAATGTGTGATGAGACTTGTAATGATGTGATAATGAATTAAATCCTCCAGCAAGTAAAGTTTGATTCGTGATGTTGAATTGATCAGTTGACTGACTATGTGGATGCAACTGAGGTTGTTGTGGATACACTGATGTAGATCCGTGACCAAGGTTGTGGATCCACGGTTTGGAGAGGTTCTGGACTGAAAGGATCGAAACCTCGAAGAAGAATGGTGCCCAGCTGATGCTGAGTTCATGAGTTCAGGGTCCTGAGTTCCAATACCATCAGGGTCCTGACCATCCAATAATGGTCAAAGAAAGTAACAATTTGATTTGGTTGAGAAAAAAAAGTTAAAGTGGACTAATTAGTCTTATTAAGACACATATTCTGAATGAAAACCAATGATAAACATTCATAGCACTATTGGTTTGGCACATGGTTGTAGAAGTGGTGTGCATGCATATTGACCCTGGAATCGTGCACGGTTGAGTTGCCAGCTTACACTTGTTGACTCGATTCATTGTTATTTTGTTCTGTGCCCATAGAGTTCTCTATGCTATCCCATTGTTAACCGTAGTTCATCAAGTTGAGTTTGGTTTGCGGGGTGCAGTTTGGTCATAGGATTATCTCAGTCACGGATTACCGGGTTACGAGGTTCTGCATGTATTTCCGTTCTGCCTTCAAGGCACCAATTCCAGTTTGCCACTGAGTGAAGAAGTTCTCTCTTCGTACCGGCGTGTTGGCGAGATATCTTTACCATGATAACTCGTTAGTTTTTGGGTTATCTTCGTTCGATTGACGGCAATGCCAAACCATTTGTAAGTAGTTTTCTATTCTAGTTTCTATTTTCATGGCTAAGCTAATTTGTTTTGGTCAGTTTGTTGAGTAACCCTTCCGCTTTCTGAAACTGCGTTTTTATTGACTCTTAGTCAATCGCAACACATTTCAGCACATCGGCTTGAAGTAACCTAAATATGGATGAATAGAATGGTTGACAGCAGCCCTGCGGCATTGGATGAAATGCAGGGCCAGAAGTTGCCAGTGCCATAGAAGAGTTCCAAGATGGCCGTCAACACTGGGGGAGGCGAGAGGACACACGTCATCACGACCAGACACCAAGTGTGCAAACCTCTTTCGCCAAGGATGTCCGTGCCCTTGTCAGCGTCATAGAAGAGCTTGGCAACCCCTTTGAGGAAGAGAGCATGGATCTGGTTGTCCTTGACACAAAGGAAATTGCAGGTCCTGCTGCAGTTGAGAATATGAATGACAGTCGAATGTTGTTGCATGCATCCCATGCAGCCAAGCATGGTCACCACAAGATACTGATCAAGACAGTTGACACCGATGTTGTGGTGTTGGCTGTGTCAGTGGCCCAAAAGATGGGTGGCTGTGTCAGTGGCCCTGACTGCAACCAGAAGATGAACTGTGGCTAGCATTTGGCACTGGGAAGAGTTTTCAGTACCTGGCAGCCCACGAAATAGCAGCTGGCCTAGGACCAGAGAAGGCACAAGCACTCCCAATGTTTCACGCTCTGACTAGGTGTGACACTCTATCTAGCTTTGCTGGACATGGTAGGAAGACTGCTTGGACAATCTGGACCGTTCTGCCAGAACTTACAGACGCACTGCTGAAGCTATCCTCTGCACCAAGTGGCATACCAGACGATGTCATGCACACCATCGAGAGGTTCGTCATATTGCTCTATGACAGAACCAGCACATGCAATGACATTGACAAGGCCCGGAAGAAACTCTTCGCGAAGAAGAACAACGTGCAGCTGATCCCGCCAACCAAGGCAACTCTGGAGGAGCATGTGAAGAGGGCGGCCTACCAAGGAGGCCATGTGTGGGGTCAAACACTGCTACCAACGCCAGAGCTGCCTCCTCCATCCAGCTGGGGCTGGGTCAAGAATGACGAGGGGGTGTACGAGCCACACTGGACGAAGCTACCCAAAGCAGCCCACACCTGCTATGAGCTAGTATCGTGCAAGTGTAAGAAGAGATTCTGAAGCGTTGCAAGTGCAAAAAGGCCGCACTTGAATGCACAGGTGTGTGTGTGTGTGTGTGTGTGTGTGTGTGTGTGTGTGTGTGTGTGTGTGTGTGTGTGTGTGTGTGTGTGTGTGTGTGTGTGTGTGTGTGTGTGTGTATGTGTGTGTGTGTGTGTGAGAGTGCTCACAAAATTGAGAGAATATTTACAGAGCAGACTGTCACTGATTCAGAACATTTAAATCAGACATCTCTCGATCAATTTCTATGAGTGAGATTTCGGTATTCATATGAATGAGACGCAGCCCATGATTCGTTTGCCACCATGCTCAACAACCACTTTACATAAGCGATGTTGGTATTCATATCAATCAGATACAGCCCGCGATTCGTTTGCCACCATGCTCAACAACCACTGACTCTACATAAGCGATGTTGGTATTCATATCAATCAGATACAGCCCGCGATTCGTTTGCCACCATGCTCAACAACCACTGACTTTACATAAGCGATGTTGGTATTCATATCAATCATAATATGTTAGGCTACACGTCCTAGAGCAGCCCTTGATTCGTTTGCCACCATTCTCAACAATCAATTTCTATGAGTGAGATAGTCGTCCGGTACAACAAATAATTAGCAGCCATCTTGCAAAATGGTGGCTATCTTTAAACTTAAGGTGGCTACAGGTTATGTTTTTCTTAATTCAGCTTTTAATAAATGTTCAAACCAATGTTAGAGTGAAATTATAGTAACCGCTCGCGGCCATTTTGGAAAATGGCTGCCACAGCCATCAGCGGCTGAATTTGAGATGGCCCAATATCCAAATCTGTTCATAATATGTTAGGCTACTCGTGTGCCAAATTTGGTGCTTTCCCCTCAAAATGCACAATTGTTATGCTAAGTTGCCCAACTATAGTGCAAAAATGAAAGCGCAAAAATTTCCAGCCCACTTTACTCACCATTCTCCTGTGGTGTGCAATATGAAGTTTTGTTCAAATCGGGCAACAAAAAAAAATTTTAAAATCAATTCCCGATTCAGTCAAGTACTCTTCGGGAGTATTTCATCAATGCAAACAACCTCAGCGGTATAGTTCGCTGGAGCTACCTTTTTTTCCTTGAAATGATTTTTTTCATCAACCGCTGTCACAACGGGAACCCAATGGGTTCACGGGACATCTAGTCTTCACTAAAATCACTTTGCATGTCGCCCTATTTGACCAAATTTTCAGAATTAATGTGGCCATGGTACTTGCCGAAAGGTCTACTTTTGCAAAACGTATTAGTTAATCAAATAATTCCATTTACCCAATACCTTACCCAAACGTAACATCAGTTCATCAAATAATTCCATTTACCCAATTGTGGTGAGGATGTTGAGGTCATAGAGAGATTCACTTCCCTTGGCAGTGATACTCATGTTGAGTCAGACGTTGGCACTCTGCTGGCTGTAAGTCGGAGGTCAATCGACATCTGGGTCGGGCCTGGGGAGTCATGGATTCACTGGATAATGGGTGTGGCGCTGCCGGTACCTGTGCGGGAGGACGAAAGTCCGAGTCTTCAGGTCCTTGGTGCTTCCAGTCTTGCTGTACGGATGTGAGACTTGGACTCTGACCAGGGATCTGAGACGGAGACTTAATTACTTTGGTGCCAGGTCTCTTTGGAGAATCCTTGGCTATTTCTGGTCGGCCTTTGTGTCCAACGAGCGGTTTCTGAGAGAGACAAATGAGATTTGTTACCTGCATAGTCCGTGAGCATCAGCTGCAGCTGTATGGACATGTGGCTCGTTTTCCTGACGCCAATCCTGCTCACCAGATTCTCTCAGCGAGGGAGTCTCGTGAGTGGAGGAGGCCAATGGGCCGACCACGTGCCTAGTGGTTGCAGCAGGTTGATCGGCATATCAAGGAGATTGGGATGGGCCAGGCATTTGCCTGGGGGTGGCCAAAAAGAGGCCCCTGGAGTACCGGCGGAAAGTCGACGCAGCGACATGCTGCTCTGGCGCATTCTCCCACACCTGACCTTACTCAACGCATCTCTGTCTCGATGTTTCTATGTCTCTTCCTGTTTGTTCATTCCCTTGCTTACCCTGTCCAACTGTGGCCCTGCTGTCCCACTGTCAGATCATATCATTAATCATCTCCGTAATCACCAATATTGCAAGAACCGTACAATCAAAATGCAAAATACAACCAACTCCAGGTTTTAGCCCCAATGCAAAGGCTCCCAAAGTCAAATATTTCAGCAACAGAACGGTCCTCGTCAAGGACTAACACAAGCCGTGTGTGTTCAGGTCTTGAACGCCCTCGCAGCAGTACACCACTAGACCAAAGTAACATCGGGTATTACACGTCCATATATTTGCAAACAGAACAATCGGCTTTACTTTCTCATTGCTTTTAAAGGGTTATGTTTAACAAGAGATAAATTGACAAAAGCTGGTGCGCTGAACAGTGAATCACTTTGTTAGCCCCATCATTGAAGAGCACATTTAAATGAATTTGTTGGGATCTAGCGAATGGACATCTGATCTGAATTTAAAAGCAAAATTTGTCTGCTCGTTTCATCGTTGCTTTACATGCCTGTACTGCAGCAATCGGTGCTGATGCAGATTCTTGTCACAGTGTGTACAGACTTGGAGAAAATTTAGAATTTAAACAGCACACAAAAAGGCCAACTTGTTTTTTGAAAACATAACATGGGATATTTAACATTCCCAAGCAAATATTGGAGAATATTCCTTCGCTCTTCTCCAATTCTAAATTCTCCGATTCCTCTGCGTCTCTCCCTGGCTATTCTTTCTTCTGTTTTGACAGGACCCACACCTGTTTCGGGGGATGTTTTGGTGTCTTTGTTAAGATTTCCATTCCTCTCTGTCCATTCTCCACACTAATACCTCCGAGCCACGTGGATTACCTCTGGATGCTTGGACCTCTGCACAACCACCTAATGTTTGTCTGTGTTGTGTACAGTCCACCAAATGATGAAGACTCTACATAACTCAATTTCTGATAACATGGATGAACTAGTAACATCCATGTCGTCTCTGTTCCTCATCTGCGGTGACTGTATCTGTCACCATGCCAACTGGTTCGGAATGAACTCTGCAGCAACCAGCCAAGGAATTGCAGCAAAGGATTTTCGTCACTCCTTGGCTCTGACCCAATCCGTAAACTTGTCAAATCAGAATTTTCGCAACTTGTACATCCTCCCTCCTGGACTTGGTAATGACTAACTTTCCAGATAATCACTTCCAGCAGAATTTATCTTTTTGGACGTTCCGTACTCTCTCCCATCTCACTGAATCCCATCTGAAGAATTTAAACACATCGAATTAACATTCAGGGAAATAATGTAACAAGTATGACGGCCTGCAAACGATGGAAAAATGTATGGGATGGCTTGTTAAGGTTAACAGGAAGATGACACAAGATGTGGTGCAGGAGCAGTAGAATGGAGGAGTTTATTGATATAATTCTGAAGGAAGTGAAAAGGTTATTTCGGTGTATCCCACTACTATTAGCAGATTTATGAATTAAGGGTGTGAGAAAGGTAGACAGAAGTAAATCAGACTGTCGTTCACAAAAGCCTCATGCACCAAAGGATAATTGCACAGAGCTAAAGGGCTGGAGAGTTACTGAACTAGTCATAGATGGTGCATATTACTAGAAAATTTTATTCAATTGTTGAAATGTAAGCTATCCATAAAAATCTTGATCAGCAGACTTGGTGATGCAATGGCTGGAGTGTCCACTTCGAGTCTGCAAGGTTGGTGGTTCAAATCCTATCCGAGTCATACCAAAGACTTTAAAAATGGTACGTGCTGCTTCCTTGCTGGACGTTCAGAATTTAAAAGATTAAGAGAACAGACAATCCCCATAGGTTAGCATCTATGGGGAGGAAGAAATGTCCCATTCTGGGGTGAGAAAAGCGGCGCCATTGTTGTGACATCGCTGGTACCCAGAGTACCCTGGGAAGTGATAGCTGTGTGACAGTCTTCTCCCAAGCTTCGTGGATGTTTATCTCTTTAAACAGTGTTGTGTTGTGTCATCAGGTATGTTAGTGTGTGTGTGTGTGTGTGTGTGTGTGTGTGTGTGTGTGTGTGTGTGTGTGTGTGTGTGTGTGTGTGTGTGTGTGTGTGTGTGTGTGTGTGTGTGTGTGTGTGTGTGTGTGTGTGTGTGTGTGTGTGTGTGTGTGTGTGTGTGTGTGTGTGTGTGTGTGTGTGTGTGTGTGTGTGTGGCAGCTAGCTTCATGACAAGCCTTAGATCATGCAAATTATTTTTTTAAATTTAAGCAACAACATCGTGGGAAAATTGTGATTCTCACTCTCAGGTATAACTCCTTTTGTGACTTAAAATACATTGGTGTATGCTTTGAAAAGACCTCTGAGGCAAAACAGTAGGAGTGGAGCGAGCAACAAATTGGCTGGAAACATAACTCCTGAGCAGAGACAAAGCAGAAAACCACAAGTAGTATCGGGAAGGGTAGTTAAATAATTAATTAACAGACTCATGCTCTTTAGGCCCAAGACTTTCAGGTACAGGCTTGCAAGGCCTGACATTCAACCAAAGTTGGCAGGGATTTGGAATTTGCCCAGGGCATGATGACTTCTCAGCTATCCATGAAAAGTTCATGGAATTTACCCAATAATTCACCCACTATTCACAAAAGACACCATGGGATATCTGCCAACTATTGGTGTGCAGACAAGACATCCAGCTTACCGTCCATACAAAAGATGGCACACCTAGTGATGCAACACCATGACCACTCATCAACATACTAACAATATTTAGTCAAGCTGAGAATCAAACCTTGGTTAGATAGCTTAAAAGGAAGTGCCCTACCTCCACACCATCCTGCTGGGCTGTTAAGGATATTTGTCTAAGGAAGACATGTACGACTGTACGTAGAAGGAAAGGGTGTTTGTACAGCCTTTGCATTCTCAAGGTGATACTTCATCAACACAAAGATGGGCCCTATGGGAAATGGGATGCTTTGCTTTCTCAATTAGGGTTGCATCACTTGCACAGGTGTCCATGATAGTGTTAAGCATCAGTCCTTCGATGAGAAGTTGAATCCTGAGGGAGTGAGGTGAATGTGCTCGATCAAACCACAGGCCACAAAACACCAGAAGAAAGTTTATATGACGTCCCATTAAGTTGAAGAGGTAAGATTGCTGATGCAAGGAGGATCATATTAGACAGAAGCAAATGGATGACATGAAACACAAGATCATGATATAAGTATCATCACCTCGAGTGATAGAAAGGTAGTAAGGTCACATGCTGCAATGCCATTATAGCCACAAGAGACACCTTTGCGACAGAGTTTGCATTTATCTCAGCAGGAATTACTATGGTAAGATGGTCATGTCATGGTCAAATCCAAAAAAGAAATGGTCCCATGGACCAGCAATCTGAAACGATGTTTTCAAATTCGAGATCAAGTCATGTGTCCTACTAAAAGAAAGAACAGCAACATTATTTATTTAAGTGCATGACAGCAATGGCATGCCATGAAGACAATGATGCGTTTTTGCTCCTGTTGGTTAATGCCTCCATAGCTCGCAGGATTTAAACCTGCTTAGGAATGACAGGATGTGATGGGCTGTATAGCCAATGGGAAAATGTTCGCATTTTCTCGATGTGGTTAAAATGATCCCAGGGATGGTGGAGCCGGGAAATAAAAAATATATCGTAAAACGAGAAATGGAAGGGGTTCACTCAACATTCACTCAACGAGGTGAAAAGATGATGTGGTTGCACTCCATCCCAGTTTGCCAGTGTGTGAAATATTGGTTTGAGAAATGCACTGCGTCCTGAGCCAGCTGGCTACTCACAGAAGCCTCACACACATCGTTAGCATTGAACTTGCAGTGACAAGTGGAGGAAGTGATGACATTAATTTTGGCCCAATTGGTTGACTGGAAGCCACATGAAAAATGGTGTCCAGCACTGGGCATTGTGTAAAGGAAGAGATCCTGGCCCTCTTGTTGATCTCACCCAGTGATTGTTGGATTACACTTGGACTGAAACTCTCGGACAAAGAATAACAAACGTGGTAATAGAGTTGGACCAAATAGCATGGCGGCAGAACTCTGGCAGATCGTAACAAAGTGATACCAGGGAGAGTGGCCTGAGAAAGCCATACTTCAATGGAAGGGAGTGGTGTTAAAAATGCCTCTGGAATTGATCATAATCTAATCAATTGTGTAAACAGTGTTGCTATTTCAGAATATGTAATTGTTCACCATGAAGTTTATCAATTCCATTACTGTTAGGGACTATCTATTTATTATTTATTGCAGGAGTGTTTGGGGGAGGGGTGGGGGTCACTCAAGTGAGGAAACCAAATTGCAAAAATAAAGAGAAGGGAAAGGACTGGACTAATGTGGGAGGAAGTGAAAAAATGTTTGTAAAAATATCGAGAATGAAGAGAATGGGCAACTATGGAGCATATGGGAGGGGAGGTGGTAGAGTTGGGGGGGGGATACGTCAAAACATTTGCCATATTTGTTTGCATCATAAGAGAACAACGAATTATTGTGATAACTTATCGTCACTTAGTATGTTAATTGAACAAATGTTACTGTATTCTGCTATTCTTAGCTGTAGCATTATAGCCTTTTCTTTTCTTTTATCTCTTTTACTCTTTATTTCTCTTTTGTTATCCATCTGTCTCAGGAGAAGTGTATTTTTGCTGAAATTTATATGTAAGGCTCACTTGTGCGCATGTACAGAAACCACGAACAAGGTCCTTCAGGGAGGCCAAGTGCATTTATTGTATGCCAAATCAGGATTGTAATATAAAATGGCTTGCAAAGCGTCTAAAAGAAGCCAAAAATACTTGGAAATGTCACCTGTTTGAAAGTGGTGTGCCTCTGCACAATGGGCCAGTGCAAGGCCTGTAGACCGGCATGTTCTACCCAACATCCCCAATCCCCTATCAGCGAGTGGACTTTGAACCGAGCGGGATTACCTCGTGTGAACATGGCAGGCTTGGTGATTTATTTAATGGAAGTCTTCAACACAAAAGCCGATGCCATCATCACCAACATTCAGACAGACTTCCCAGAGGGAGACATCACATCTGGTTTGGTTGCTTTTAACACTGATGGGAAGGTCATATCTGGGGCTTGTCAATGCACAGGGTAGGTTTATAAAATGATGATATTTATGAATGATCAATTATATTCAGGAAGAATTGGATGTTGGATGTGGTTGGTGTGGGGGGGGGGGTAATAGCAGTTGTATGGGCTGTAAGGGACATTATAAATACAGCAAATTCTTTTGTTTGGTTCCAGGGCCACAAGATATATTGTACTCCATTTTTGCATCTTCTTTTTTTTGTATACCTTGTAGAGGCTCGTATGAGAGCTAACACACAACGCACAGCAAGGGGGCATGAGACAAGAGGGGTGGGAGTGGGAAGGACAAAACAGTGGGGAACAGAGACCTTAGGAGATCTGTGGAAGGAAGAGGGATGGGGCGGGGAACATGAGGAATACAAGATGGACATTACAGGGACTATCAGGAAGGAAAGCAAGGAATTTGAAGGAGGGGGGCTTACAGTGGATTAACGGGGGATTTAGAAAATATCAAGGATTTGGATGGGGGATGATAAGAGGTGGTGGTGAACAGCCGTTTTGAAGGCCTGGAGGGAAGAATGGGATTGATTAGAGTGAGGGAGTTTATTCCAAACGTGGGGACAAAGAGGAATGAAAGAGTGAAGGTGAGCAGTGATTCATGATTTTGGTAGTTTTACCAGAAGGGGGTTGTTGGTGGACCTTGAGCACCCTGTGGAAATATGGTAGGGACAAATCGCAGACAGAGCGGGGGTGGGGGAGATTGGAGAGGAGACGGTAGAAGACAGAAAGACCACCTACCTGCACGTGGTGAGAAAGTGAGAGGCCCAAAGACTCAGCCTCAACGCCGGAGATGCCAATGATTTGAAATGCCTTGGTTTCCACAGCGTGTGAAGCCGAGAAAGGTGGGAGGCAGGAGCTCCAGCCCAGAGGGGAGAGCAGTACTCCATTAGGCTGCGGACGAAAGCTTTGTAAGTGGTCAGGAGCTCAGGTGGGCCGAGGAAGGACTTTGCATGATGGAAGATTCCCAGTCGGCGACTGGCTTTGGAGGCCAGGCAAAAGGAGAAGTGTCCATGTGTGTTATTGTTCCAATTGACAAAGCAAATAATAAAATTGCATTTGCATGCGAAACATTCCACATTCAAACACTTTTGAAAGAATTGGGTTTGCAGCCTGGACTTTCAGACCTACAAAATAAGTAATGATAATAAAGTAGACTTGATAAAACACCACATAAATCACTCCAAATCGAGAAGACTTAGTTCCAGATAAACACCACCAATTACCATTCATTTACTGGATCCCAGAAATGTACAAAAACTCTTGTAAGATGAGGTTCATCATTGCTAGTAGAGAATGCAGTTTGAAACCATTGCCAGGTAGTAATACAGCGGCGATTAAACCAATTTATTAATGTTTGAAAAACTACCATGAAAAGGCGATGTTTCATTATGGTATTAAAAAATTCTGGATAATTGATAATTCCAAACCTGTCGTCGACATTATCCACGACATTAATAACAAGGGTAAGGATAAATGTTCATCAACTTGTGATTTTTCCACATTATACACAAACATTTCACATGACAAGCTCGTAACCACATTGGACAGAGCGGTAAATAAAGTATTTGCAGGAGATAATAAAGTTTCCATTAAAGTCTATCAAAAAAGAGTGATTTGGTTAAAAAAAAAAAATCAATATTCATGCAGTTTTTCAAAAAATAAACACGAAAGAAAGTATTCGATTTCTCTTAAACAAGTTTTTTTTATCATTTGGCAACAAGATACTTCGACAGACAATGGGAATACCCATGAGTTCAGATCCGACCCGTTTTGTTACAAATTTGTTGCTGCACATGTACGAGTCTGATTGGATCCAGAACATGTGCAGAAATAAACAAACAACTGCACGAAGGAGTGGAAACATCTTTAGATTCATTGATGATTTCCTCACAATTAATGGTGGGTTTGTGTTTGATCAGCTTCATGTTGATATATATATATATATATATATATATATATATATATATATATATATATATATATATATATATATATATATATATATATATATATATATATATATATATATATCAAAAATAACTAATTAAAAAAGGAAAACCAAACACACTTAAGTTTCTTTTTTCAAATTACAGATCAATATCAATAAAATATATTTCACACCAAATTATTTGATAAACGAGATGCTTTTTCATTACACATTGTACGAATGCCTTTCTTAGACAGCAGCATTCATAAGAAGTTATTCTATGGTACAGTTGCAATTGAAAAAATAATTAGGGCCATGAGAGCTAACCACACATGGCATTGAACTTGTCAATAGTTTAAAACAATTACTCAGACGTTTACAAACACAGGGAGCTACAGTTAGCAGATTAAAAGTACTTTTATTTAAGATAAAAAAATGACAGCAAATATATGTATATGTATGTATGTATGTATGTATATATATATATATATATATATATATATATATATATATATATATATGTATACATACATACATACACACGTCATTTAAACCCATTTCATTGATTACTAGGAGACAAAGAAGCATGAAAAAAAACGTTTCTACATAACCGTTTGAATATTTGAACAACAGTTTGAACCCGAGGTGATTGGGATGGTCGTGCTCGTTGGTGGATGTGTTCTATTTAAATTTAAAACATGAATTCCCTATAACTACTCGATCATAAATGTGAAGTTTCACATCGATTGATTTAGTGGTTCCAGAGAAAACATTATTTAATATTTTTCTTCAATCCAATATGGCTGCCATACCATGTGACCAATCAATAACTATACCTTAACAAACTTATACACGCATGGCTTGAGGAACATTTCAATGAAGTTTACCCTCGATCTGTCCAGCAATTCAGGAGAAGATTTTTCAAGGTTTCAGGGTAAATTCAATATCTCCGCTAAACCATGTGACCGATGACATCACATGTGTAAACCTTTTGTTCCTCATGCATAGGCGGTCATAAGTGCAAAGTTTCACCTTGATCTGATCACCCATTTCAGAGAAGAAGATTTTTGAAGGTGTCTTTTTAAAAACAATATGGCTGCCGAATCATGTGACCAATGACCTCATCATTTTTTTTTTCTGTGGACCATTTTATCCCGAGATGACTGTTAAAAAAATTTCATACTGATCAGATGTAGCGTTCTGCATATGTATTTATGACGTCACAACGAAGGCATCTATGATGTCAAAAAATCACGTTTATTCCCCATAAGGAGTACTTGCCGTGTGCCAAGTTTCATCTTTGTTCTTTGTTGTGGTTTCAGAGATGCAGAGGACCAAAGTTTTTCCATTTCTCCAACATGGCTGCCACACCACGTGACCTATGACGTCATGGTTATTACAACATTCTACATGTGTAGTCGCACCTCTGGTGAAAATTTCGTCTCAATCCATCAAGCGATTGGGGAGATAAACACGAAACGTCTGTGCAGACAAACAGACAAACAGACAAACAAACACAGACAGACAGACAAACAAACAAAGGGATCCTAACACAATACCCTCTCCTTTGGCGAGAATAATAACCAATTGGCAATTGCTTTAAAACCAGCTACAGGTGCAAAGAAAAACGTGGTTGCTTGCACGTGTGCTCGGATGCTGAGGGTTAAAAGTTAAAACGTACTGTACTTACTGCCTCTTACATCTTGACGTCATAAGTTCCAGTGTTCCTGTTCCATGTTTCGCCGAGATGCTGAGTGCATCAAAGCTTTTAAAATCATGTACTGTATTTAAACATTGTAAACACCTTTCTTCAATTTGTTGGCGACATACCGATTTTTTTCATACCAGTTTGTTTTCAATACACCTGTATATTCAGAATTCCAATACCAGTCTATTGATATAACTGGAATAGCAATATATCCCTGGACCCGATGCACATGTTGCTCTGTGTGCATGTTTGTGCTGTAGGAAGTTGCGTGGAAGAAGAGGGGTTTTGAGGGATGGGGAGAGAGATTAAAAGGTATAGAGATTTTAGAGAGGGAAGAATTATACCAAGGATTTGAACATATGCACACACAACGCATTTCACTTTCCCTGATTGGAATGGAAGGGTAACTTAACTAAACAAAATAACGATGGAAATATTTAAACAAGGGATCCCTTATGTGTTGTGTGCAATTCCCTGGGGTCTTTCCAAAACTGCAACAATATGTACAGTAGATATTCCCTTCAAAGAAACTTCAATGTCAGAGGAAGCCATTAGGCCTAGCAAAACATCCACTGGTGTTACCGACATGTGGTTTTTTTCTTCATGCTCGATCCTTTTTAAATACTGAGCATCATGGAAAGAAACAGCATGTGCAATTTTTAATGTCTTTGGAATGATTTGGCCAGGGTTTAAACCACCAACCTCCAAGACTCTGAGTGGACACTTCAACCATTACACCACCGAGTGTGGTTTGTGGCTTCTGAAATCCTCTTCTGGTTTGTGACTGCTGAAATCACCCAAACCTTCAAACTCCACCTGGATCCATCCACCCTTTTAAATGGCCATGGATTTTGTACAAGGAAGGGTTGATGCCAAATGAAGATGTTTTCAGATATTACTGAATTGCATTATTGACCATAAATTTAAATTTAGATAACAGCAAATAAGTCTATAATATTCATGGCATCAATTATTTCTGACTTTTGGCCTTTCACATTGACAATCTCCCAAAGAAAGAAATGACTTTTAACACCTAGCAATTAATTCCACAACATGAGCCATTGCCCACAAACTCAGCCAAAGGTCGAAAGCACAGCACGGTCTCAAACTGACGACAGAAGTGACACCTCATTCCCTTTCCAACAAATTCCCATTATAGACACTACCCCTGAATCCCTAGAAGCATAATAAAAGTGCAGGATTTGAGTCCCTGCAGCCAGGGTACTGGCATGCGGGATGGGGTCAGCCGATACTGCTCCTTGGCCTTCATAATGAACAATTCTGCATTGCTGCAGTAGAAATGGTGGAGAAATAGCATCTTATCGCCTTTGGGATGTCTATCATTAAATTCTGTCGTTGCTTCCATGCCATGCCATTTGCACAAAGTTCTTCACCAGTCTCTTGAGATAAAATGAAGGCTCTGGATGCAAAATGTTATTTTTAATGCAAAGTCATATGTATGCGTTATGGATATTCACATGGATCCAAATGTACATGAGGCAGAGCAATGGTTTTGACAACAGGACAATGCGATAACATTGACACATCACTAGTTCATTTACTTATGAAATGGAAATGCACAGAAAATCCTTTCCAGCTAAATTTTGAAATACAGTTCTGAGTTTGTCCATGAAACACTATATAATGAATCATGCTTGTGTTTTTTTTTTTGGTAAATTGCAATAGGCCTTGTTTCAGTATCAATTTTCAGATAGATGTTATTAAAACTACTTGGGGAAACACAAGATAGCTGAGACATTCAAAAAGTTCTGCAAACTTCTACGAGAGGCCAAGAAACACCAGCTTTTTGGATTTATCAATCTACAAGTAATTTATCGGTCGTCGACAAAAACAATGTAAAGTCACTTAAACTTGATCAGATGCATGGTCTGGCAGCGAGAATTATTTATTTTTTTGACATGAGTTCTTTTTATTTTTTTTTTTTAATTTTTAATTATGCTCACTTGGCTGTACCTGGAGGGGTTTGAGGCGAGAGGAGTAGTAGCTGAAATGCAAATCCTACCCATGTTCCTCTTGACTTCATCTTTGCTTTTTGCTTGTTCGGGTTCGTTCTGATTACTTGAATGCAATGCAGGACTGTACCTATTTGGTCTTCCATTTGATTTGAATTGAATTTATTTTAATCCCATTCCAAATTCAATTGAATAATAATAAAAAACGTCACGGGTCAGCGTCATGTGTCCAATCAAAGTGGGGTGTCTTGGTACCCAGTCATCACTGCCAGCAGTTCTAAAGTGGCAATTCGAATTATGTCTCTTATTAATTATGTAACACACCAGTACACAAACGCCACACAAAATACACCACACAAAAGAGGTTCTGGCGAGGGTCTGCAATCTCTGATTGCTCTTTTTCTTGTTATTTATATGAATTGGTTGTGCTTTAGAAATCCTGTGCCGAGGCAGTGATCTGCAATACCAGTATGAAAGTGATACCAGGATGAAATATAAAGTAGCTCCCATTCCCAGAATAAGATACTGTACATTACCAATCTTCAGGTAAAATAGACTTCCAGTTTCAGCCTGTTGTTTAGAGGGATGGGGGAAGGAAATGGCGTTGAGTCCAGTGTGTTTAAATGCCCTGAGTAATGTCCCCGGTCCCACGAGTCTCGACTTTCCAACTTTGGTCTTTTAGTCGAGCAATCCATCTTTCAATCTCTCTTTAATCCCTATGTCGATCAATCCATATTTAAACCCTTCTTGAACTCCAGCTACCCATCCATCGCCGATCCCTCACCCTTTAACTTCAAATAAGTAACTCATGAACTAATCGGTCCTCACGATCCTGCCCTATTTGCCTTTCAAATCCCATAAATTGCCATTGGAAACTTCTGCCACCTGAATCCACCTGTGTATTTTTCAATGACAAACCTCTCTCGTCATCCTTCCACCTCCCAACACCCACTTCACGACATCCCCTTCAAAGCTCCCTGTTCATTTCATGTCCAAAACCATCTCCCCTTACCCCCACCACCACCACCACCACATCACAAAGAGTAATTGCCCGATTGACTCAATTTCCTCAGTAGAATGGCCCAAATTAATTACCCCATGAATTCATTACTGGTAGGATATATATATATATATATATATATATATATATATATATATATATATATATATATATATATATATATATATATATATATATATATATATCCTGGTGTTGGCGCAGTGGTTAGGGCAGTGGCTTGAGATCCAAAAGGTCCTGAGTTCAAGCCCCGTTGGGCCACTGAATTAATACACCAGGGGGTTGACTCAGCCTGTCATCCTTCTGAGGTCGGCGAAGTGAGTACCAGTGCCCTGGGCCGGTGTATATCCCGGTTAAAATAGGTGTACCATATCCCTGTGCGTAAGAGGCAACCAGGGTTGCGTCAGGAAGGGCATCCGGCATAAAACGTGCCAAATCACTATGCGGATCATACGGACGATCCGCTGTGGCGACCCCTAACGGGAGCAGCCGAAAGAAGAAGAAGATATATATATATATATATATATATATATATATATATATATATATATATATATATATATATATATGCTGTCCCAAAAAAATATACAACTTTTAAAATACTTCGTTTGATCCTAAAAAAGCAGTAATTTTGTCACTAATGCTTCATTCCTTGCTGCAGAGACCCTGAAGTTTATTTTGATACCAAGCAAGCGCCAAAAAAAATTCCAACACTGACCGTACAACAACGGACGAAAATTGTTGAACTTTGGCAACAGACGAAAAGTGTCATACAGGTGCAACGTCTTTGCTCGAGACATTTCGGTATCCACTTGCGCCATGCACCAAACTTTCGGACAATAAAGTGCACCATCGCAAAGTTTACCAATGTGGGAACCATCTGTGACCTTCACAAGGGTCACAGTGGTCGGAAGAGGACAGGTCGTAGTGAAGAAAATGTGGAAATGGTGAGACAGGTGGTCGTTCAGAGTCCAAAAAAATCGATTCGACGACTTTCTGCCGAGACAAACATTCATAAGAGCACCGTTTAGAGGATCCTTCACCAAGACATTCATGCCTTTCCATACAAAATTCAAATGGAAACGGTGCTTACTGATCAACAGAAACGCAAACGACTAGACTTTGCAAATTGGTTCTCAGGAAAGTTGGAGGAAGATGCAGACTTCCTCAAAAAACTTCGCATGACGGAGGAATGCCATGCTCACTTGTCGAGGGAGGTAAACAAGCAAAACTTTCGGTACTGAGGAACTGAAAATCCTGGTAATGCATCAACTGAACTGGTGCCTCGATCTGTTCTCAAAGTCACCATGTGGGTGGCGGTTGGTTGGTATGGGATAATTGGTCCATACTTCTTTGAAGATGACCAGGGACACACTTGCATGGAAAACCAGAGGAACTATCGTGAAATGATTCAGGAATTCTATCTGCCTGAGCTATGTACTCAGGCCCATAGGAGAAACAACCTGATCCAGATGAGAACCCAGTGGTTCCAGCAGGATGGCGCACCGCCCCCATACAGTCAGGGAAACAAGGCGTTTTCTCAACCAACATTTTGAGGGCCCCTTTATCTCCCTCTACGAAGACGTTGAGTGGCCACCATATTCCCCTGACCTTACTCCTCCAGACTTCTTCTTGTGGGGGTATCTCAAGGACAGGATCTATGGAAACCCGAGGCCTCAGACTCTTGATCAGCTGAAGGAAAACATCCACCGAGAAATCCAGAACATTCCTCAGGAAACGTTTCCCAAAGTGATGGAGAACATGACAACGCGTTTGCAGGCAGTGATCGGACAACGTGGAGCCTACGTCGAACACGTGGTCTAAAAGAAAACGACGATTCTATACCAAAATTTAAATTTTGGTGGTAATTTTGACATTGGTACAATAAACTTCAACCTTTCAGCTTTCTATCCAGCCACATATGTTTTTTTAAAAATATGTTATGACCATCCTCTTTGCAGATCAAAAGTTGTATGTTTTTTTGGGACACCCTGTATATGTATGTATATATATATATATATATATATATATATATATATATATATATATATATATATATATATATATATATATATATATATATATATATATATATATATATTAAGCCTGGTGTTGGCTCAGTGGTTAGGGCAGCGGCTTGGGATCCAAAAGGTCCTGAGTTCAAGCCCCGTTGGGCCACTGAATTAATACACCAGGGGGTTGACTCAGCCTGTCATTCTTCCGAGGTCGACGAAATGAGTATACTGGGCTGGTGTATACCCTGGTTAAAATAGGTGTACCATATCCCTGTGTCGTAAGAGGCGACCAGGTTTGCGTCAGGAAGGGCATCCGGCATAAAACATGTGCCAAATCACAATGCGGATCATAACGGATGATCCGCTGTGGCAATCCCTAACGGGAACAGCCGAAAGAGGAAGAAGAAGAAGATATATATATATATATATATATATATATATATATATATATATATATATATATATATATATATATATATATATATATATATATATATATATATATATATATATACATATCCCTGTCTTGTCAAACGTTGTACCACGGACACCGTCTCGCAATGCTCCTATGTCAGTGCAAAGCACTGGTACAGTTTGCCAGAGGACCTGAGTTCGAATCCCTGTCTGGGCCCATAATTTTTCAACATATATTTATGTTGTTGGTTCGCCGCCAACTTCGCCCCAACCCATTTTGGCAACTGTCACTGCCTTCCACCTCAGCAATCGGCTCACCAATGCAAAGCTCCGAGTGTCATTTTGTGGCAAGCCGGTGAAGAATGAGGAATCCACAAAGTACCTTGGAGTCACCCTGGATCGCACCCTCAACTATCATGAACACCTGAAGAGGGTGGCTGATAAACTGAAAGCAACAGTCAACGTCATCAGGAAACTTGCAGGCAACAGCTGGGGATCCAATGCACATACTCTTCGTACCACAAGCCTCGCCATAGTCTATTCAAGAGCCGAGTTCTGCTCAACAGCTTGGGTGAAAAGCTGCCACACCAAACGAGTTGACACTGTCCTTAACTCTGCAATGCCAGTCATCACAGGCACGCTTAAGTCAACACCTTTTCAGTGGCTCCCTGTCCTCTCTCATTTCGCCCCTCCCAGCATCGGCAGAAGGGAGAGGATGCTGAAGGATTTGTGCACCATCGAGGCTAACCCTGACCTTCCCATCCATGATGACTTGAACAACCTGCCCAACAAGCACCTGAAGTCCCACAAACCCTTCTGGTCTTCAGTCAAGTCCTTTGAAGACTTTTACTCGAAGACTGAGTGGTGCAGAGCCTGGGGAGATGCCAACATCAATAACAAAGAGGTCATCACAGACCCCACAGTGAAACCACCCGGATTTGACCTCCCTCGCAAGCAATGGCGAACTCGGAACAAGATCCGCACCCTCCATGCAAGAATAGCCCATCACCTGCATACGTGGGGGATGACAGAGAGCCCTGCTTGCAACTGTGGATATCCAGACCAGACCATCCCACACATTGTGAATGACTGTTCGCTGAGGCTTTTCTCTGGTGGCATTAAAGCCATCCACACAGTAACTGATGCTGCCCTGGCCTGGATGTCGACCCTTGACCTAAAACTGTAGGCTGTGCACACCGTATGCAAGAAGAAGATGATGTTGGTTCTATCCTGCTCATTTCTAATTATATTCTATGGCACCTGTGGTGTTTAGTAGTGGACATGGATGTTTCCCCCCGCAGGGGGAAGCCCCTCTTAAGAGCAGGCCCTTGCTGCTCCTATGGTTGGCAGCGAGTGCCCTGAAAGCAGTGGGGGAAAGAGAGTGGCACTTATATATGTGGAGGAATTGCGTTCCTCAGCCCGTGGGTTGCCCAGATAGCTCAGATGGCAGAGCACTGGTATGGTGTGCCAGAGGCCCTGGGTTTGATTCCTGGTCTGGGCCTGTAATTTTTCCACATATATTTATGATGTTCATTCTATCCTGCTCATTCGAAGGAAATCATATATATATATATATATATATATATATATATATATATATATATATATATATATATATATATATATATATATATATACATATATATATACACGGGGTGCATCTAAAAAGTAACAGGACTGAATTCAAAGAGATTTTATTCCAAAAAATATATTGAAATCACAGCTTGTCCCCTTCAAAATAGTTTCCCTCCAGTCTCACACACTTGTCCATCCTCTTCTTCCATGCTTCGATGCACCCCCGGAAGGCTTCTTCTGGAATCCTCCGGAGCTCCGTCATCATGGCCCTTTTGATGGCCTCCACATCAGGAAATCGGGTCCCCTTGAGCTTGGGAAATAGGAAAAATCACAAGGGGCCAAGTCTGACGAATATGGGGGTTGCTCCAAAGTTGGCATGTTCCTCTCCGCCAGAAACTGTCAGATTCTCAGGGCATTGTGAGCAGGGGTGTTGTCAAGGTGGAGCACCCAGGCATTGTTCTCCCACAGATCCCTCCTCTTGTCCCAGACTGATCTCATGAGGTGCCGGAGGATCTCCTTGTACACATATTGATTCACTGTTTGACCCTGTGGTAGAAACTCGAAGTGTACGATGCCCTTGATGTCAAAAAACGCGATGAGCATCACCTTGACCTTCGACATCCTTGCATTCTTTGGTCTTGGTGACGCCGGACTTTTCCACTGACGACTCTGCCATTTGGTCTCGGGATCGTATTCGAATATCCACGATTCATCACCAGTAATGACTCTCCCAAGCAGGTCTGGATCGTCCTCGAGGCGCTCGATAATATCTTGACAGACAGTGACTCTTTGCTGTTTCTGGTCCTCGGACAACAGCTTGGGGACCATCTTTGCACACACCTTGCGCATTTCGAGATTTTCAGTGATGATGCTCCAGACAGTGTCCTTGTTGATGGAAAGTTCCTCAGCAATCATCCGCACCGTGAGTCGATGATCTGCACACACCCGATCATCCGCACTATGAGTCGACGATCTGCACGCACCAAATCATCCGCACTGTGAGTCGACGATCTGCACGCATCATCTGCTTCACACGCTCGATGTTGTCTGCCGTTCTGCTCATTGAAGGTCTCCCAGACCATGGATCATCTTCAACCTCTTCCTGTCCCTCTTTGAGCCTCTTGTGCCATTAAAATGCGCATGTACGTGACATTGTTTCTTCCCCATAGACTAGCTGCAACATTGCGAGGATTCGGAAGGTGTTTTGCCAAGCTTGGCAAGAAACTTCAGATTGGCTCTCTGCTCACGACCCAAAGCACGACGACTCAGACTTGACAACGTGGAAAGCACGACCTGTAAAAAATCACACAATGAGCGCAGTCAACCATCACCGATCATATATATTGCTGGAATGTTGTGAAAGACTGTGACGCAACCCGTTCATTCAAGTTTTGTAAGTGGAGCACACAGCAAGCTCAGTCCTGTTACTTTTTAGATGGACCTCGTGTGTGTGTGTGTGTGTGTGTGTGTGTGTGTGTGTGTGTGTGTGTGTGTGTGTGTGTGTGTGTGTGTGTGTGTGTGTGTGTGTGTGTGTGTGTGTGTGTGTGTGTGTGTGTGTGTGTGTGTGTGTGTGTGTGTGTGTGTATATATATATATATATATATATATATATATATATATATATATATATATATATATATATATATATATATTAAGCCTGATGTTGGCTCAGTGGTTAGGGCAGCGGCTTGGGATCCAAAAGGTCCTGAGTTCAAGCCCCATTGGGTCACTGAATTAATACACCAGGGGGTTGACTCAGCCTGTCATCCTTCGAAGGTCGGCGAAATGAGTACCAGTATACTGGGCCGGTGTATACCCCGGTTAAAATAGGTGTACCATATCCCTGTGTCGTAAGAGGCGACCAGGGTTGCGTCAGGAAGGGCATCCGGCGTAAAACATGTGCCAAATCACTATGCGGATCATACGGATGATCCGCTGTGGCGACCCCTAACGGGAGCAGCCGAAAGATGAAGAAGAGGAGAAGATATATATATATATATATATATATATATATATATATATATATATATATATATATATATATCTATAGTATAGGAGACGAAATTAAATTGGTCATGGATGGAGCTTCTGGACGATCTTTATGGTGACAAGCTTTCGAACAAATAAGCCTTCTTCTTGGTCTTCCTCAATGATAGTGAAATATATGTATATTTATATATATATTTATATATATATATATATATATATATATATATATATATATATATATACATACATATATACATATATACACACGCACACACACAAACATATACACATATACACTCCACCCCTCACCCCGACATCACATTATTTCAGCCATCTTGTAATCGGGTAATTCATGAACAACAATAAGACACACAAGACATCCGCTATGAGAGTGCCCTTAGGAAAGGCTTAATACTACATCATACATATGTCAAAGCAGATGGCACCAACAGAAATAGCATGATGATGTCATACTGTGTCATTGCATTTGATAATTTGGCACAAATTTTGGAGCAAACTTTAAACACCAGAACTGGCATGTACCGCTCGGATCTCCTAATGAAGAGACTGTGTTTATATTCCATCAAGTAGTGGGCATGGTTTTTGCTCCGCTTTCCGTCTTGATGGTTTTACACAGCCAATCAGAGTGCAGAAGCTTCAAGAGCAATTGGGGAGGGGGTGGAGTATGGGAACCAATTACCAGGCAGGCATGTGAATGTGAGCAAGGCAATTTTCTATCTCAACAAGGAATTTAATTGGAAGGATGGATTTTAGATAAAGCCTTTTGAATTAATTTTAATGGATGCCATATGATGGTCAAAGTGGGCAAGACTAAGGACTGATAAAGGGCCTTAATATAATCCAAACAATCTTTTTCTTTCAATTAAACATAATCAAAATACAGAACAATTACCTCACCGTAGTCCCAAGAAGGAAGCCAGACAAAACAATGCGCGCGCGCACACACACACACACACACACACACACACACACACACACACACACACACACACACACACACACACACACACACACACACACACACACACACACACACACACACGGAATAGCCAAAAAGACAAGCAAAAAATGTTTTCTTTTAAAATAATGACAATAATAAATATCTTATATATCAAAAGTTCAACAAAACAAATCCCAAAAGAGAGTGTTCCTTCACTGTGACAGTAATTGCGATGGAAACGAGAAGTCTGGATTGAATATGAGAGTTTGAGTAGCAATTGTCACATTACCTTTTCCGTCACAAGATGAACTGTCCTGAAAAACCCATACACACGGTTCACATATTTACCTCTAAGCATGGAGACTGCTCCAGACACACCTTATAAGGTGCTTGGTGTTCAGGCAATTGATGTTCGGCAGACACTCTTCCTGCTGTGCTCATCTGTATAGCCATTTATATGGAGCATATGGTGTTGCTGCCGGATGCATGAATCATTGGTCTTTCTTCCACAGGAAACACAGCAACATGCAACTAATATAAACAGGCTATGAGACATTATGATGGTTAGTTGGATGGATGACAATCAAACTCTGTTCACTCAACACCATAGCTCAACTGGACAACAATTCACTCAAGGACACTTAACAGTGAGTTATGGGATGACCTTCATAGAAAAGCTTGTTTTAGGAAAGAAATAACCATCACACAGTTGTCCTATTTACAATGGTTGTGATGTTCTCACTAAATAGGTTAGCATTCAGCAGTGGTTACAACTACATGTAACAGCTAATTTCTCTGCTTGCCAAACTATCTGTTATGCACTGAATGGGTATAACGATGGCCTTGTCAAATACGACCACAAGTGGAAAAACATGCAGCACATAACTTTCTAATCATTATTATACATCCATGTCCCATTAGTTTGGAGTCCGCAGCTTCAGGTCAGCGGCATTAACATCTACCAGTAACCATTGCTGGCAGACAAGTCTCCAGATTTACATCCCATCGTATAGTATGTATGGTACACTAATTGATACAATCCCCTGACTGTGAAACACAAATTGATAGTTTATAGTCAGGTTGAGATTTTAACCGAAATAAGGCAGCTCAAAGGTGAGGACATGCCTCTGAGCTATCCTATCAGCCTGGATAATACAATTTAACATTAAAAAAATTATTCCTCCAATTTAATTATTGTAAAATTAAAGTCAGCAGAATATAAATACAATATCTAAGAGCAAAATAGGCAAATATAATAAACTTTTTAATCACCATGTTATACCCTCAAAATTTATCTTGAAATGAAACACCAAAACTTACATGCCAAACATTTTTCTAATTAGTTAGAAGACTTGTGTTTATCACGATCCAAAATTGCTTATTTTTATTATTTTTGTCCACATACAGTATTTATTGTACTTGAAACAGCCACTCTCTTCGGGAGCAACCATGGGGGGGGGGGCGAAGGGAGGGGGGGATAGTGTGGGAGGTACGGCAAATATATTTTGTGCCATGGCTAATAATCCCCCATGTCTGCAGCAGGGTTCAGTAAACAACTTGCACTGTGGCATGTTTACTGACAAAAAATGGAAGTCGTCTCGCCCCCCCCCCCCACCCATCGTAGGAGGGAGATTTTTTTTTTTGCCCATGACCTGACACTACGTTCTACCAACACGGATGCAAAATTTGGTGGAGATAAGCCCAGCCTTGTTTTTTCCAATATTTTCAGACATATACACACACATACACACATACAGACATACACACATACGAGTATACACACACATATACACACAGAAAATTGCCAAATTTAATCCAAGAAAAGGTACCTGGCAATCCTGGGATTGCCTGTAATGCCGAGTTCCTAATTCTCCCACCTCTTCTCCTCCCTCCTCCAAACCATTCCCCTCCATCATCCCAACCATCCCCGTGCCTCCTCCCACCCTACCGCCTTTCATCCGGACTCATACTACATCCCTTCCCCTCCCTCCTCCTCCTCCCACCCCTCCCTCAGTACTCCCACCTCAATCCTTCCCCTGCCTCCTTCCACCCCACCCACCCTCCAGGCCCCACCCATTCCCCTCCCACAACATCCCCCCCAAACCTCCCCCCTCCAGACACCCACCCCACCCCTTCCCCTCCCTCAACTTTTCCACGAGGCAACTGAAGGCTGCAGTTCAATAACGGCTGTCCACAAGTTCCATGCCAACAAGGGTTGGCTTGAGAAATTCAAAAGTGGATTCGGCCTCCATCACGTAAAATTAGTCAGGAAAACAACATCGGCAAACCATGATGCTGTGAAAAACTACCCACTGCAGCTCATGGAACTAATCAAGGTGAATGGATTTATGCCAAAGCAGGTCTTTAACGCTTATGAGACTTGATTATTCTGGAAGAGGATGCCATCTGACACCTTCCTCTCCAAGCCGGAAAGATCTGCTCCCGGGTTCAAGGTAAGGTGGTTAAGGATCGTCTTACCCTTCTATGTGGAAATGCTGCAGGAGACCTCATCATAAAGCTAATGCTGCTCTTCCGATTGCTGAATCCCACCTGCTACCCCTCCCAGATCATCTTTCCCCTCACCCTGCTCCCCCTTTCCCCATCTCCCCCTCCCTACTCCTCACTCTAACAGCATCATCATTGTCCTGAGCTAAGTCTTGTGTTTTCTATTTATTGCAGAGTACAGTACAAGTACGTAATATTCCTACCCTCACCTAATACTCTCAAAGGTCAGAGGAGCTCCTTGTGAGCCAATGGCTATCCATATCTGGTACCCAACTGCATCTGCAGATGTCATCCTGCAGTTGGGTTACCTTTTTTTTTAGGAGGTTGGTGGTAGGATTTGCACTTCGGCCCCCATGAAACACTTTATTCCGCAAAACACACAATCAACGCAAAGAAAACTGAAAATCCACTCCGTTGGAGTACCCCCTGTGCAGCTGCCCTTCATAGAGCAGCACAACGGATGACGGGATTGGGGCAAAGCCTTCGCCCCCCCCATTCTTTGCTGATAGGAGGAAAAGCACACGCTAACTTTCCTGGGTCAGATTGCGGTGGTGTTTTGGGTGGTACAACCAGATGGCGGTCTACTCAGATTAACCTGAGGCAGTCCCTTCAGTTGGGTGTCAGAAATGTCCTATCACTAAAACAGGATGATCATCTGTCTCTGCTATCATCTCAGCTCCAGCCTTTGAACATTGGAAATGAAGCACTCTCTGAAATTTGGAAACCGGATTATGGTGAGAACATGGTGGGTGGTTACACCTACTACTGGTTTGGTCGCTTTGATGGTTACCAGTTGAGGATAATGGTTACCGCTCTGATGGTTCTGAGGCAGCTATACAAATGAATAGGGGAAAAGGGAAAAACTGTCTAACTTAAGCCCCAAAAGCCCAAAATAGGAGATTGATTTCCTCCCCCTTCCATGCAAGCAAATGTAAAATTGAAACTTACTGATTAAAGCACTTCTTTCCTTTTAAATTTTCATTTCACTCAAAGAGGGAAGCAATGAATATTTGTACATGTTCTACTTCAGGGAATAACTTAATTTTTCTATTATGTTCACTTTATCTCTTCAAGCATGAAAGAAAGGACTGTGAGGGTGAGTTTTGGAAAAACGGGAAGTGTTTTTAGAACACAGTCGTGCCGTGAAAATGAGCCCATGTCTCTCATGGTTATATCTTAAATCATCAGAACACTAACAGAACAAAGTTTAGCTTAAAACAGCTTTTAAACGTAGGTTTTATCAAAAATCATTCAAAGCAAGATGTTTCATTTTCGTGTAAAAATTAGTCGTTTTGGAGTCAGCCAAGCTGCCTTGCCCAAGCCAAGCCAAAAAAATTCTGAGGTCATTTCCCATGTCATTTCCCGAAACAAAACCTGGAAAAAATATTGTTGTGGAATCTCCCATTACATCATCAAGTTGGTTTAAATAAGCAACTTGTGTGCCGTTCGTGTTTTATTACGAAAATGGAGCGTTCAGATTCTTACTACAACCTTGCAGATCAATCGTTTTCTCAAGATGACAGGTGAGGTCTCAACCTAATTCATTACTTACGAAATCTAAAGATTTCGTAAGTATATTGATGACTTCCGTCCTCTGTTTGTGTGTTTGTTTGTGTGTTTGTTTGTGTGTTTGTGTGTTTGTTTGGGTGTGTGTTTGTGTGTTTGTTTGTAGGCACGATAACTCGAGAACGGAAGAAGCTACCCCTGTCAAATTAGATCAAGTGATTCAGGAGGGTGATGGCTAGCAATGATCAGATTTTGGTCAAAATCGGTCAAAGGTCAAGGTCACAGTGAGGTCAAACATAATTCCATAAATTCATGTGGAGAAATGGAGTATTTTTGCTTCAGTCGACGTTACGAGTTCGGTTTAACTTCGATTTTAGTTTTGTCTTCGGTTTTTGCGATCGCTTTGGACGCTTAAAACTCGGTTGTCGAAATTCTGGTAAAATCGGATGTTTTGGAGACGTTTTAAGATTGTATAAAAAATATTTCACTCGCCGTGTCACAGCTCGTCACGTGGTGCAGCACGCTCGAGCAAAGGCGTCGTTGATCACGTAAAGGTTTTCCGTGTGCGCGCTGATGGTGTTTTCGATAAAGATGGTGTTTAAAAGTCATTTTTTTATCCCAATAAAGGTTATCGTCGCATGCCTGACTCGCTAAGCCGTCAGATTATTTAAAGATTGTTGGTGGATGGCCAAATATTACGGTTTTCTGACTTTGATAAAATAATATTAAATAATTGCGTGCAGAAATGGAGATTTTTGCTTCGGTCGACGTTACGATTTTTGATGGTTTGGTACAGAATCATCGTAGAAACTTCTGGTTTGCGTTACTCCCTTCTCTAGAGACAGCTTTTTATTAGACAAGGTCAGAGGTCAAGTTGACGATTTCGTAAGTACCAGTCTATGACTGCTTGTTATATTTCTTGTTTAAAACAATTAAATCACAATACAACCAATAATTATTGCATATCTTTTTTCCAACAGGTTGTCCCCAATAAGAACATCATTAATAACTGATGTTAAAAATGAGTTATTTAAATATCACGAGGAATGGATAAAAATAAACGACTTTCTTGAAGACATTTATTCGTTTCAGAAAGAAATGAATGATATTTTTCTTGGATGGCAAGAAATTCTCTAACGTCCTTTGATGCCGAGTTCAAGCTGAGGAATTATCACTCTGTCTCTGTCTTCGTGTGTGTGTGTGTGTGTGTGTGTGTGTGTGTGTGTGTGTGTGTGTGTGTGTGTGTGTGTGTGTGTGTGTGTGTGTGTGTGCGTGCGTGTGTGTCTTTCTCTGTCTTTCTGTCTCTCTATCTGTCTCTGTCTTTCTGTCTTTCTGTCTCTCTGTCTCTCTATCTGTCTCTCTCTCTGTTTGTCTCTGTCTCTCTATATTTGTCTCTGTCTCCGTCTGTCTCTTTCTGTTCACCTCATACACAACCTTTTATTTGGCATGGTGGTAATTAATTTAAAAGCAATACCACAACTTGGTGGTAATTTTTGACTACTTGCTTTTTATTTTCAGCATTAAAACTGAATCATACATGGGTGAATTTCGCAACTTTGATTTCGCAATGGAGAAATGTTGTAATTCAATGGGGGTGATGACTCATTTTCAACTTGTTTCAGTTTAAATGATCATCTGGATGAAATGTACACAAAACTCAATCTTCTGGAGGTAAATGTTATATTTATTATTTTATTAATATCATAATATAATCATCATTATATACTCTAATTGTTCTTCACTCTTTGTTTTGAACAGAATATGTTAATCGAGTTTCAAAATCACAGGACATCTGAAGCAGACTGCTGGGAAAGATCGTCCATTCTTGCAACTGAATATTTACCCAAAGAAAAATGTTTAATATTTTCAATCTTGATTAATTATATTTGCTTTGCTCTCAATTATTTAATTATAATTAAATAAAAAGGAATAAAGGAAATGCAAAGGGGGGGGGAGTGGGAGGTGCGCTCCCCCAACGACCCCTCACCCCCTCATCCCACCCCCTCCCCTCCCTGTGTGTGTGTGTGTGGGGAAGGGTGGGTCAAAGGTGGGGGCGCACGGGGGGGGGGGTGGGGCTTGTGTGGATGGGGCTTGTGTGGATGTGGCTTTTGTGAGTGGGGCTTTTGTGGGTGGGGTTTGCATGGGTGGGGCTTGTGTGGGTGGGGCTTGTGTGCGAGTAGTCAAAAAGGAGCGGAGTTTAAAAAGGGGCGGAGTCAAAAAATTCAAATTATCTTTGTCTTTTTTAATTCCTGTGAATAAAATGAACCTAAAATCTCTTCCCATTCTAAATCATATACCTAATAAGTCCAAGGAACTGTATCTATTAAATATTTTCATGTTTAATAGATTTTAATTTTTTTTTAAACAATTTTAAATAGTTCATTTGTCCATCGCTTGGTATAACCTTTTTCAAAATGAGATTTCCACCAAAATATTCTTATTATATCACCAACTTTGAACTTTGGCTTTCTGACATTAATCTCTTTTTCATATTCTAATTTTGTAAATGTTTCTGATGGTTTAGTATTCGTTGAGGTGTGAATCGTATCATTATACTTATCCACAATATCCTGAATTAAAGATAACCATTGTTGAGAACTGAGTTTGGTGAATTGTTTATGTACTCTCACTTTTAAAGTGCGATTAAATGGCTCAATAACAACTGCTTTTCCTTCATTAAAGGTGCTATATAATGTAATGTTGTTATTTTAAAGAAAATTCATAAATATTTTGTTGTAGAACTCTGTGCACTCATCAGTCCACAATTTTTTAGGTTTTCGTTTACTTTTATTAAATATCTGTTGGAAGGATAACATGAGTGTATTCCCGGTTTTGTTTTTCAAAGGGATGACCCATGCATATCTACTCCTCAAATCAATAACGGTTAAAGCATACTTGTACCCCTTATCATAATTGAGTTCAATTGAATCAGCAGACCAGATATAATCAACTTCCTTGGAATAAACCTTACTTCTATGAAACTTTGTGATTATTGGTTTATGTAATTCATACGCAAATTGTTCTTCAATCTTAATGACTTCATTCGAGCCTTTAAGTTTTTTGAATTTCCAAGCCCAAGTTTCAATCCAGCACTGATCATCTTCTTCACGATGAACCTATCAACTTTTTCTCTCAAGGTTGGATTTTGTATCAGAGACAAATTATACAACATTTCTCGATTGGCTTCATATTTTTCTTTCAACATTGTGATATTTCCATAATCAATAACGTGCCTCATGAACACTTCATCAACCCGATTGATAGGTTTGCTCCATGGTTTAGGATTGTCAGCCTCATTTCATCTTTTATTCAAGTTTGTTCCTGGACCACAGAAAGAATACCCTGGAAGATGTAATTCCCCTGGAATTCCAGTAGTTGTAAATTTGCTTCCTGATAAAAACTTTTGTATACTTTTTATATACTGTAAAAACTTTTTTTTATTTATTTTCTGTAATATCCTCAATCTTTTTCCACTCTCACTGGTTTCCATATTTTCATATTTATTTATTATTGCTCTTTCCTCCCTCTCCCTCTCCTTCTCCCTCTTCTCCCTTGCCTCCTTCTCTCTCTTCTTCCTTGCCTCCTTCTCTCTCTTCTCCCTCTCCTTCTCTCTCTTCTCCCTCTCCTCCTTCTCTCTCTCTTCTTCCTTGCCTCCTTCTCTCTCTTCTCCCTCTCCTTCTCTCTCTTCTCCCTCTCCTCCTCTCTCTTCTCCCTCTCCTCCTCTCTCTTCTCCCTCTCCTCCTTCTCTCTCTTCTCCCTCTCCTCCTTCTCTCTCTTTTCCCTCTCCTCCTTCTCTCTCTTCTCCTTCTTCTCCTTTGTCTCAGTTTCTTCAACTCCTTCATCATCCCTCACAATCGTTGAATTACTTTCACCCCATAGAATATCATACATATATTCATCAGGATTTCTAGTTATTCCTGCATCCAAAATAATTTTTTTTACAACAGAAAACCAATAAAATTTCTTCTGAATTTATAAAAGAGCCTTGCGTTTTCTTAACTTTAAATTTTTTTCATTATGTAACATTTCAATTAAATCCAAAGTTGTTGGTTAATTAACATCAGTATAAAACCAATCTTTTATTGAAAATACCTTATTCTTATGTTCTAGAACATATTTATTAAAATACCGAATACCCTTTTCTTGAAGGTATACTTGGACACAGAAATGATAATTTTCTTGAAGCCTTCTTGCTATCATTTATGTATTAGAAATGTATGACAGATTGATATAATGACAGGAAATACCTCCCCATCTTCCCATAGTTAAATAATTTTGTATTTCCTTGCTTATTAAATATAATCCTGTTCTTTGTGTTTTCATGCTATAATGGCCAATGGCCATTATGGCCAAACCATAATAATACTATGGCTAAACCATTATTGATTTTACCTTTATAAAATTCTTTTATTTGTTGTTTGCTAATCGTGCTTCCACAAAACTCATTATCGGCACCAACTGGATAATATTCTTCCTTACGAGACTGATTTAATTGTTCCAGGTATTCTAGGTTAGTTTTAAATGACCAATGATACCCTAAATCATTCATATCATATCCCCATTGTTCTGTTCTCATGCAAACGATAAGCCCTTCTTTATAAAATTTTATTTTAATTGGAACTGTTAATTCTGTATAACCTGGAGATAAAATCAACACTTCTGTATCTTTGGAATACACAGCTATTTTATTTAAGTTTATATTTTGAAATAAATCACTTAATCTCACCAAGTCATTCGCGTCAGCCGGGCTTGGATAATTTATGAATTTATAAGCATTTTTCATATTAATATTTTTTGCTATACTATATTTCTGTCGTTCAGCCTGTGCCTTTGTGTAATAATTTGATAAATCAATATCCAATTCTTGGGATACACCAAAGATAGAACCATCTTTACCAACATGTCATTTATATTAGATTAAAAATAATGTCATTAAAAAATGTATTTTTGTTGAGTTGAAATAACACATATAGACATAATTGACCACACCTCTTCTTCTTCTTCTTCTTCTTCTTCTTCTTTCGGCTGCTCCCGTGAGGGGTCGCCACAGCGAATCATCCGTATGATCCGCATAGTGATTTGGCACATGTTTTACGCCGGATGCCCTTCCTGACGCAACCCTGGTCGCCTCTTACAACACAGGGATATTTTTATCCCTGTGAACACATAATTGACCACACCACTTGGAATTCAATTATTGGACTTGAAATGTTTGATAAACACCATTCTGTAAGAATCTTATAAATTCAACAGGTGGTGGAAGACCAAAATTATCAAAATAATATTTGTCTTGACTATTAAAAATACAAACCCAATGAGAACCGTTCCCATTATTATCTTCTAAGTTCATAAAAATATTCTTTGTATGTTAAGACACATTTGTTAATTCATCTCTCATACAAATAACCATATTATGAATGTTTAATTTCTTACAATATTTGATAAGTTCTAAATTTGATGTTGTATTCTTTCCAAATTCTTTAAAACACTCATCAATGCTCATTTATTCATTAGAAAGATATAATACATTACCCCTTTTAGTTAGTTTTACACCTGCTTGTGCGAAAGAAGAAAGCATATCTCCAATTAACAATCTCGCTTTATCAGGCAGACTTTAAAGTTTTTCAGCAAAATCTACAATTACATCACTTTCACTAATTTGTTTCTCCAACTTTTTGTTATGTCTTTCCAATTCTTTATGAGCCCGGAGTTGAGCCTTCCTTTTATTGGCAGTTCTCACTGCTGCTGAAATACCACCCGTCAATGCTCCAGCCGCACTTAAAGCAGCAAATAAAGGAATTAGAAATGGGAGAAATCCTCCACTCATCTCTCTTATTGAATATTTCTTCAACATTGGTTTTGACATTTTAATTTTAAATGAGCCAGTATCGTTCAAGATTTTCACCTGTTCTCTTGTGAGCAAAACATCAATTCTTACTGCTCCTTTTCTCTGAATTGCATTAACGTTAATCATACAAGGCTTTTGATTTTGAACACAAGATGATAGTTTTTGAAGATTGATTTGATTAAAATATACCGCAGTTGGCACTTTACGACTCATTTATTTATCAAAAAAAATTATGTGAGACTAATCATAACACCATTATCTGGATTAATCTGTAATTCTGTTTCTTCCAAAAGCAAACAATATGTATCAACTTCTTCACTCTCTCTCCTCTTTCGATGTATAGGGAAGTATCCACTCGATTAGACTTTATAGTTTCCTTTTGAGCACTCAGGTCAATCGCATCGATTGTATAGAGACTTTTAAATGGTGTCATATCCAAAATCGATTCTTTATTTCCATTGCTTTCACACACCTTTTGGTAAGACTTGTATGCTTCAGCATAATCATTTTTTTCTAAATTAATTTCCAATCTATCTCGTGGATAAAATGTTCCATCCAGAGAAATGCGAAGTTGTTTCACCTTAGCATTATCACTCAATGCATTATTCTTATCAGTAGCAGTATCACCATTTGTTGTTTTTTTTTTAATGACCACAGATATGGTGACTTTCCTTCCAGAACACCCAAATTCCACATGTAAGTGGTTTGGTTCAGTTTAACCTGTTGGCATCTTCTTTTAAGGTATGATACATTGAGTGGCTTCTTTGAGTTAATTCTTGTTTTCAACATCTCTTCTGTTTTAAGGTTAGTATATTCACTCATATACCAACTAATTTCATCAATAACAAATTTATTCTGAGCAGCAAAAGCATTAGCCACACCAAAAAGCAATCTATTTTCATTATCATTCCTTTGCAGTTGAAATCTAATTTTAAGACCGTAAAGAACTTTATCATGATCACAAAATCCAAATATACCTTTAAGTTTAAGAGAAACTGCCACAGTAAAACTATTACCTGCTTTTGTATCATCATTATACATTCCTTTCCTTTGACTATATCCAGGGTCTGTGTTTGTTCCCATTGACATATCAGGAATAAAACCTTCGACAACCCCCTTTCCCATTCTATCACGAAATGAATATAGTGTAAATTTCATTATTTCAGATGCAGCAGAGACATAATCAACCGCTTCAACTTCTTTTGTTCCAATGTACAAACGAACACTATTAAACATTTTCCATAAGAAATCATTTAAGAGTGTAACGTTTGTGTTGGTCGCAACCTTAGTGAATGTAAATTTACACAACAAGAAACTTTCGGCTGGATTGAAATAAGTTTGTTGATTATTTATTTCAAAACTTTTTGTTCCATTTGCATTCCAGTCTGTTCCAGTTATTGCATTTACCTTGAAGTAGTCTTCTTTTTCGTCGAGTTTGAGATGACAATGGTATCATCCAAATCACAGATACTATCAATTGCTTCCATACTTGTATTTATTGAGGAAAAAATATGTTAAAACTTTTGAAACCCTGACCTAAGTATTTGAATTATTTTATGTCGTTCTTGGGAAGACAACTGAGTTTTGTCTTTCTTAATTTCTTTTATTGCTTGTAATTTATGAGATTCCTTTTGGGCATCTTTTATACTCTTTATAGCACCCGCAACATTTCCCACGGCGAAAGCAGTTGAACCAATTAGGTCTTTATGTTTAAGAATAGTTGAAACTATACCCACAAGAGTATCAATTATCACATCTCCTTTTTTTCTAAATTGATGTCCAACACCCCTTTGTCTCTTAGGTTTATAGTATCCTTTACCAAGATACATACCTTCACCCTTGTAGTATGGGGAAAGGAACATCCCACCCCCTGTAATTATTTTATATTTTCCCAACCCGTGTTTCCTTACAATAACCATCATATTTATTTCTTGGAAAACTTCACGTAGGTGAATTCTGATGGATATAATTTCTCCATTAAAAGAAATCATGCGATTATGTTGGTCGGTTATCCTAAAATTTACTCTGTATATGATTTTTCCTGACACAGGTAGATAAACCTGATTTTTGGGTTCCATATTGAATTTATAACCAATTGGGGTTGACTATGCGCTGAAAGAAAATATTGTATTTGTTCTTATTCCATCATTATAAGCACCATCAACCAAATCACAGTGAATTAATACCGAATTTAAGCCTGAGGATATTTGAATGACATTATCACTGTAAAACGTCCCATTAGTTTCAATCTTTTTTGAGGAGAAACCCAATAACTCTCCAAATGAATTATCAATTGTGAAATCAACCTTGTAGTTATTTTTTAGTTTAGTCGTTGATTTTGACGTTTGTTTTTGAATATTTATAACAATATTTTTGGTTCATTACCCTGTTCTTTCATAAGACGAGCAATTTCGGAAGACATTCGAGAAATCTCATATGCTCCGGGTGAAACTGTTATCGTTTTGTATCCACTTCCCGGATAATAACTAAACTTGTCATTTTTCTCGGTGACATTAAACAAGGTATTATAAGTTTCCATGGGCAATAAAGAGGCCTCATATTCTTTTGTTGCATCAAGTTGAGTGGGTATGGGAGATGAAGGAATGAAGATGTGTGGTCACTTGTTGTGAAATTATAACTTCGGATTGTGCTTCTCATTTATTTAAGATGGGATAAAATGTCTTTGTATTGACATATATTTATTATTTTCATGTTCATCAACTGGTCTAACATGGCTGATGTTTCATGAAAACAATTGTTATTTCCAGCCTTCTTACTACCTAACAGCAATAACAGTCTATTAACTAATTGTGATGGGTCATTTGGAAGAAAACTAACACCTGAACAAACGCTACTTAAAGCCTGAATATTGTGTTTCTCCTCATTCTTCCTACCTTTAGCAGATAGATGAACCCTATAACTAAGAGAGTCCAGCAGATCAATATATACCATCTCATCCTTATTTTCCATCTCCAATGGTTAATCAAAATACTTTGATTCATCCCTCACAGTTGAACCTTGTTTTCCATCATTTGTTCAAAGAAACATTAATCTGGGGGTTAATTTAACAGGGTGTTGAGCAGAACTCAAGAACCTTAATTCATAATTAAATATCAATACCTTTTCTTTTGCAAGATGGAATATTGCTGGTTGTTCTGTTTGAATGAGACCTGCTATGTTTTTGAATCTGTTGAATATTCATTGTTTTGGAGATCATTCACAACATAATCAGGGGATTGATTAATCTCTTCCAGTTTTTGAAATAAGCCTTCATCATCATCTTCTAATTCTGCTATATGCTCGAATTCTTCCTCCGTCATTTGATTGAAATCTTTCCACATTTGAAGTTTTTTAGGAGTATATTCTATTGTGGGAACTGTGGAATCATCTATAATTTTTTCTTGGGAAGTTTTTAAAAGTAGTTTAAAAAATTTCTCTTGTTTTCTTTCAAATGCTTCTTCACCCATTAGTTTCTGCTGTGTTTCTTCTTTATGTCTTCCTGTTGTTTTACAACTTTTGAAACCAACTCTTGATGTTGCTTATTTCTTCTTGCTCTTTCTTTCGCATCCATTTATTTATTGGAAAATATCATTCAATGAATTGTAAAGATCAACACGGAAATTTTCCTTTTCTTCATCATTAAAGTCCATGTGTTCAAATCAGTCCTTTTCTTTAAATATTTTATCAAATTCTTTATCAACATTAATACGAGTTGTAATTTCTTCTTCACGAATACTTGTATCTCTGCTTTTCAGACGTTTGCTTTGAGTTTCTTCATCAACATCAAAACCGAATGATAAAATCTCAACCCCGCTCAGATGTTTAATAATGTGTCTCATTCCTTCTGGATTAGTTTCTAATATCCCAAGACCACCAGATTTTAGTTTCTTTAACTCACTCTTACAATGTGAATATTTTGTTGTACCAAGAGAAACCTCCTCAAATATTTGACCTTCATTCCTCAATCGCATATGTTCCTCTACTGAAATATATTAATAATGTTCATCTTCTACTTCTCCAGGTCATATTGCTCATGTTGTTGTTGATACAATATGAACTACATGGTGCTTTTTTAGCAAATTTACAATATTCTCATTTGTACTCCACAAGAACCTTGATTTATGAAAGTTTTTTCCAGAAGCAGATTTACCCACAAGATTTATAATAATAGTTGTCATTTATATATGTAACTGTTCATAAATTAAAAAATGTATCCCATAATATCTCATCTTGTTTCACAACAATATATTTATATTTTTCAGTCGTGTGCTTCATATAATCCCCAAATTCTTTTTTACTACATAATGTAGAACAATTGTCTCTCCAAAAATTATTTATATCTATTGAGTTTAACTTGAATAAAATAAAAGTATGAGCATTGTTTCTTTTTGAGCAACGAGGGAGTTGAAAGTATGATTGACTAAGATAAATACAATTTCAAGAAGAATGTCCTCCTCTTGTGTAGTAACTATCCATTACCGTTTGGTTTCTCTCATTAACACAATCATCAAATATAACGAGGTTCTTTTTTGATTTATCCAAATTTTGGGGAGATGGTATATCTTCCTTATTATCACTAAGAATACAAGTTATCGGTTTGATATCTTTTTATATCTCTGTGTATCACAAAATAGTTGTATTATATCTTCAATGTTGCAATCATATAGTTTGTTTTGAAGTTTAAATGAACCGATTATATGTTCTTTTTGAAGACCAGCATTAAAACCTTGTGAGAGTAATTGATACTTCAGTTGAAATCTCAACTTTGTGAAAATTATTAAATTATCATAATCCAAAAAGTTGGGAGTAAGGAACATCTTTGAAAGTAAGCAGGTTTTTCCACACTCGCTTGAACCAACAATGAGACATCTTTATGAATTTGAAAGATTTTTCTGGTTGTTAAATTTTATCTTATTTTCCCAAATGGGTAAAAACTCATTCATTTATATATTTGGAAAACAGGTTATTTAATTTATTCTTGGCTTTTTGAGAAATTCTATATTTTATCCTAAGTTCGTGTTTAATTTCAAGATAATCCATTATTCTCTTTATACAATATCTTGTGTTGACATTTCCCTGAAAATGACAATCGTGAATAATATATAACAACAATCCTTTGAACATTTCTCCAACATGTTCAGTTTCTTCCACTGTAAGAAAAGGTGTGTTATCACCTTCATACTTTACATTCATTTCTCTAATCAATCTTGTGAAGTAATTCATTTTTGGTGTTAATCTAAAATAATTATATTCCTTTTTATATTTTTTACTATCATTAATTTGAAGATAATCACAGAATATACATTGTTTATAGGCTTTTGACTCTGTGTTTATTCCCCATCGCAAGACAATTCTCAAATTTATCATGTGGAGAATCAGGAAATTCAAGAGGCTCAAAATCGAGTCAACTATTCATATTTATTCAGTAAAACTTTGCTTAAACTAAAATTCATCTCCAGTACTTTCATAATCATCTATAAAACAACGTTCATTACTATCATTTGAACACAAACTCTCAGTATCATAACTATTGTTTGAACACAAATTCTCTGTATCATAACTATCGTTTGAACACAAACTCTCGGTGTCATAACTGTCACCACTCTCAAAATCTTCACAATCTTCAGTTGAATAATGACTCATATATAATTAGTCGAAAAAACATTACCATCTATATCTATATACCTTTTTTTCATTAACAGATTCAACTACGACATTTTTTTTTACTTTGAAGGTAATTTTAAAATGATCCTTAACTACTATTGAACGAAATGTCATTTCACCTGATGTATAAACATCTTTTATTTCATCAGGACTTACATCTTTGGGGTTGTAGAAAAAAATAAAAATTTCTACTTGGATATGACAGATGGTCTTATCTTTTCTTTCGAAAGCTTTATCCATAAGGTTTTTCTTTTTTGATACTTTTTCTTGTTTCATTGTTTTTCTAGTTTTGAATATATTGCCAGAAGGAGAGGAGAAACTTTTGTTTCCAAACAAAAACTTTTGTTTCTAAACGAATTGATATTCTTCCAGATATACTAAAAGCCCTTCCACTGAAGGAAATTGAAGAACTCATAGTAGTAGGGTAAGAATACTGATTCTGGCTCACTTTTCCCCATGTAAATGAATGGGGGATTTTCAGCGATTTATATTTTTTTTCCCTAAAAATAAACCCCCCTTTTTATCCCAAGGTATATTTATTTGTCTCCCCTTTTAACTTGGAGGTTGAACCTCATTGAATTGAACACCTGAGGGTTGAACAGCTCACTCATTGAACCTATAAAGATTTGTTCATTCTCAAATTCCTTCAATAGTTTAATTTTCTTTGCACAATAATCCCCATCTAAAATATTGACAAACAAAACATTTGAATCTTTATATTTTTTAAGATACCCCATTTGTGCCATTACGAAATGATAAACTTCTCTTAATGCTCTTGTTTGACCACCTCCTGAGCCACAGGTTATTTTTTGTTAAGCCCCGCCCACTTTTCTTTAAGCCCCGCCCACTTTTGTTAAGCCACGCCCACTTTTCCTAAGCTCCGCCTACTTTTGCTAAGCCCCCGCCCACTCTTACATCATTTCCAGTTCATCTCTGACTCACAAAGAAATCACTAGAAAATTACAGGATGTTATGGTTTTGAAAAATTTCCCAATGAAGGCTTGCCTAGGCTTGCCCAGGGAATTTCCAAAGGAAACCACACCCACCAGTCTTTCTCTATAAAAGCTTCAAACCCAGGCTCCATTTTAAACATTTGTTTTTGCTGGCAATGGTGTTCTGTGTGCTTGGCTCGAACTGTCTGTCTTCTATGGAACTAAACCTTCAAGTTGATGAACTGGATTCAAACCTCTTATCTATTGAGGTAAGATTTTTTATTTTCCTATTTTCAAACTTTGATTGAAGCATACTCATTTGATAATTAAATAACTTAATTAATACATTATTATTTTCTCTCACAGGAAATTGTGTCTGAAATACGAAATGAAAATACTGCTTTTGCTACAACTTGGGGGGAAATTGTTGGCTTGGTTGAAGACCTTGAGTGGGATGACTTTGGTGTTCCTTGGAACTCTCTGTCTTGTATGGAACTAAACCTTCAAGTTGATGAACTGCATTCAAACCTCTTATCTATTGAGGTAAGATTTTTTATTTTCCTATTTTCAAACTTTGATTGAAGCATACTCATTTAATAATTAAATAACTTAATTAATACATTATTATTTTCTCTCACAGGAAATTGTGTCTGAAATACGAAATGAAAATACTGCTTTTGCTACAACTTGGGGCGAAATTGTTGGCTTGGTTGAAGACCTTATGAGCGACCAAGACCCACAGAACGAGTTCGTCCTTGATGACCCAACCAAAGAGTTATACCTTGGAGACCAGCAAAATCCTGAAAAAGAGTTTTACAGCAATAGTACTCATTGTGAGTTATCAAGACAATACCCACTGAACAAGTTATACCTTGATGAGCCAGAATACAAGTTTTACCTTGGAGACTCACAAATTTTGAAAAAATCAGTAAATGAGTTCTGCCTTGATGGTTTAAATAACTACCTTGGAGACTCAGGAAAAGGGTTCTGCCAAGATGGTTCTAAATATGGGGCCTACCTTGGAGACTCACAAATTTTAAAAAATCAGTAAATGAGTTCTGCCTTGATGGTTTAAATAACTACCTTGGAGACTCAGGAAAAGGGTTCTGCCAAGATGGTTCTAAATATGGGGCCTACCTTGGAGACTCACAAATTTTGAAAAAATCAGTAAATGAGTTCTGCCTTGATGGTTTAAATAACTACCTTGGAGACTCAGGAAAAGGGTTCTGCCAAGATGGTTCTAAATATGGGGCCTACCTTGGAGACTCACAAATTTTGAAAAAATCAGTAAATGAGTTCTGCCTTGATGGTTTAAATAACTACCTTGGAGACTCAGGAAAAGGGTTCTGCCAAGAAGGTTCTAAATATGGGTCCTACCTTGGAGACTCACAAATTTTGAAAAAATCAGTAAATGAGTTATCCTTAAGAGACTTTGTAAGTTGGTTTTACTTTGAATACTTGAAATGTGGGTTCTGGATTGATAACTCACAATGTGATACATATCTTGGAAACTCAACGGGAATGTGGTTATACCTTGAAGACTTGGAAAGTTGGGTTTATGTTGGACACTTGAAACTTTTTTGGGGGCTTTTATTTATTTATTTATTTATTTATTATTATTATTATTTTATTTATTTATATTTTGGAGACTTTTGGAGTTGCTATCACTCTTTGGGATCTAAACCTATCGATGTAGTTCTTTGTCGGATGGTGCTTGATGGGAGCAAGATCAAGAAAGTTCTGGGAAGAAAGTGCAGGCTTACTCCCCCTTTTACGTCATCAAACCTGAAAGCCTTAAAAGACAGAATTGGAAGAAGAGAAAAAAAAACGTAAAATATATATATATATATATATATATATATATATATATATATATATATATATATATATATATATATATATATATATATATATATATATATAGGTGGAAATCTCATTTTGAAAAAGACTGTGTTGGGTGAGGATTGAGTTGGGGTTGAGATTTTGAATGTGAGGGTTGGGGTTGAGATTTTGAATGTGAGGGTTGGGACACACACACATACACACCAACAAACAAAGTTAAGCCTTGACTATTCAGTTGAGGATTCTGTGTTTGGGGTTCACAGATCTAAGAACGTCCCCCTTGACACACATTATATACTGTTATACACCTCGGACTTGGCCCTCGAGTGTCCACAACGGTGTATAGTAGGAGGGAGTGAAGCGCCAACCTATTGCTCCCATTGCACACACACACACAAACAAAAGTTAAGCCTTGACTATTCAGTTGAGGATTCTGTGTTTGGGGTTCACAGATCTAAGAACGTCCCCCTTGACACACATTATATACTGTTATACACCTCGGACTTGTCCCTCTAGTGTCCACAAAGGTGTATTATCTGCTTAGTTTTGTCTTTTGTAATTCCTGTGAATAAAATGAACCTAAAATCTCTTCCCCTTCCAAATCATATATTTTATAAGTCCAAGGAACTGTATCTATTACATCAACAATTTTAAAAAGTTCTTTCGTCCATCGTTCAGTAAAACCCTTTTCAAAAAGAAATATTCTAATTGAACACCTAGTCAATGAACAGCTAAAAATCAAGTCAATGAAAAGAAAGAAAGAATCACAATTGAACATCCACTCAATGAACTGTTAATATTCTAATTGAACACCTACTCAATGAACTGTTAATATTCTAATTGAACACCTACTCAATGAACTGTTAATATTCTAATTGAACACCTACTCAATGAACTGTTAATATTCTAATCAATGAAAAGAAAGAAAGAATCCTAATTGAACACCTACTCAATGAACTGTTAATATTCTAATTGAACACCTACCCATCAAGTCAATGAAAAAGAAAGAAAAGAATCAAGATGAACACCTAGTTAATGAACAGAAAGAAAGAATCCATATGAACACCTACCCAATGAAAAAGAAATAATCTAATCAATAAACTGTTAATATTCCAATTGAACACCTAGTTAATGAACTGTTAATATATTCTAATTAAACACCTAGTTAATGTACAGAAAGAATCCATATGAACACCTACTCAATGAAAAAGAAATATTCTAATCAATGTACAGAAAGAAAGAATCCTAATTGAACATCTACTCATCTAATCAATGAAAAGAAAGAAAGAATCACAATTGAACATCTACTCAATAAACTGTTAATATATTCTAATTGAACACCTAATCAATAAACTGTTAATATATTCCAATTGAACACCTAGTTAATGTACAGAAAGAAAGAATCCATATGAACACCTACTCAATGAACAGCTAAAAATCAAGTCAATGAAAAAGAAAGAAAAGAATCAAGATGAACACCTAGTTAATGAACAGAAAGAAAGAATCCATATGAACACCTAGTTAATGTACAGAAAGAAAGAATCCATATGAACACCAAGTCAATGAAAAGAAAGAAAGAATCCTAATTGAACACCTAATCAATAAACTGTTAATATATTCTAATTAAACACCTAGTTAATGTACAGAAAGAATCCATATGAACACCTACTCAATGAAAAAGAAATATTCTAATCAATGTACAGAAAGAAAGAATCCTAATTGAACATCTACTCATCTAATCAATGAAAAGAAAGAAAGAATCACAATTGAACATCTACTCAATAAACTGTTAATATATTCTAATTGAACACCTAATCAATAAACTGTTAATATATTCAAATTGAACACCTAGTTAATGTACAGAAAGAAAGAATCCATATGAACACCTACTCAATGAACAGCTAAAAATCAAGTCAATGAAAAAGAAAGAAAAGAATCAAGATGAACACCTAGTTAATGAACAGAAAGAAAGAATCCATATGAACACCTAGTTAATGTACAGAAAGAAAGAATCCATATGAACACCAAGTCAATGAAAAGAAAGAAAGAATCCTAATTGAACACCTAATCAATAAACTGTTAATATATTCCAATTGAACACCTACTCAATGAACAGAAAGAAAAGAATCAAGATGAACACCTACTAATCAAGTCAATGAAAAGAAAAAAGAATCAAGATGAACACCTACTAATCAAGTCAATGAAAAGAAAAAAAAAATCAAGATGAACACCTACTAATCAAGTCAATGAAAAAGAAAGAAAAGAATCAAGATGAACACCTAGTTAATGAACAGCTAAAAATCAAGATGAACACCTAGTTAATGAACAGAAAGAAAGAATCCATATGAACACCTAGTTAATGTACAGAAAGAAAAGAATCAAGATGAACACCTAGTTAATGTACAGAAAGAAAGAATCAAGATGAACACCTAGTTAATGAACAGCTAAAAATCAAGTCAATGAAAAAAGAAAGAAAAGAATCAAGATGAACACCTACTAATCAAGTCAATGAAAAAGAAAGAAAAGAATCAAGATGAACACCTAGTTAATGAACAGAAAGAAAGAATCCATATGAACACCTACTCAATGAAAAAGAAAGAAAGAATCCATATGAACACCTAGTTAATGAACTGTTAATATTCTAATTGAACACCTACTCAATGAAAAGAAAGAAAGAATCCTAATTGAACATCTACTCATCTAATCAATGAAAAGAAAGAAAGAATCTTAATTGAACACCAAGTCAATGAAAAAGAAAGAAAGAATCCTAATTGAACACCTACTCAATGAACTGTTAATATTCTAATTGAACACCTACTCATCTAATCAATGAACTGTTAATATATTCTAATTGAACACCTACTCAATGAACTGTTAATATATTCTAATTGAACACCTACTCAATGAACAGAAAGAAAAGAATCAAGATGAACACCTAGTTAATGTACAGAAAGAAATATTCTAATCAATGAACTGTTAATATATTCTAATTGAACACCTACTCATCTAATCAATGAACTGTTAATATATTCTAATTGAACACCTACTCAATGAACTGTTAATATATTCTAATTGAACACCTACTCATCTAATCAATGAACTGTTAATATATTCTAATTGAACACCTACTCATCTACTCGATGAAAAAAAGAAATAATCTAATCAATGAACTGTTAATATATTCTAATTGAACACCTAGTTAATGAACAGAAAGAAAAGAATCAAGATGAACACCTAGTTAATGAACAGCTAAAAATCTAGATGAACACCTACTCAATGAACTGATAATATTCTAATTGAACACCTACTTATCTACTCAATGAAAAAGATATATTCTAATCAATGAACTGTTAATATATTCTAATTGAACACCTACTCAATGAACAGAAAGAAAGAATCACAATTGAACATCTACTCATCTAATCAATGAAAAGAAAGAAAGAATCTTAATTGAACACCAAGTCAATGAAAAAGAAAGAAAGAATCCTAATTGAACACCTACTCAATGAACTGTTAATATTCTAATTGAACACCTACTCATCTAATCAATGAACTGTTAATATATTCTAATTGAACACCTACTCAATGAACTGTTAATATATTCTAATTGAACACCTACTCAATGAACAGAAAGAAAAGAATCAAGATGAACACCTAGTTAATGTACAGAAAGAAATATTCTAATCAATGAACTGTTAATATATTCTAATTGAACACCTACTCATCTAATCAATGAACTGTTAATATATTCTAATTGAACACCTACTCAATGAACTGTTAATATATTCTAATTGAACACCTACTCATCTAATCAATGAACTGTTAATATATTCTAATTGAACACCTACTCATCTACTCGATGAAAAAAAGAAATAATCTAATCAATGAACTGTTAATATATTCTAATTGAACACCTAGTTAATGAACAGAAAGAAAAGAATCAAGATGAACACCTAGTTAATGAACAGCTAAAAATCTAGATGAACACCTACTCAATGAACTGATAATATCCTAATTGAACACCTACTTATCTACTCAATGAAAAAGATATATTCTAATCAATGAACTGTTAATATATTCTAATTGAACACCTACTCAATGAACAGAAAGAAAGAATCACAATTGAACATCTACTTATCTAATCAATGAACTGTTAATATATTCTAATTGAACACCTACTCAATGAACTGTTAATATATTCTAATTGAACACCTACCCATCAAGTCAATGAAAAAGAAAGAAAAGAATCAAGATGAACACCAAGTTAATGTACAGAAAGAAAGAATCCATATGAACACCTAATCAATAAACTGTTAATATATTCTAATTGAACACCTACTCATCTAATCAAAGAAAAGAAAGAAAGAATCCTAATTGAACACCTACTTATCTAATCAATGAACTGTTAATATTCTAATTGAACACCTACTCATCAAGTCAATGAAAAAGAAAGAAAAGAATCAAGATGAACACCAAGTTAATGTACAGAAAGAAAAGAATCAAGATGAACACCTACTCAATGAACAGCTAAAAATCAAGATGAACACCTAGTTAATGAACAGCTAAAAATCAAGATGAACACCTAGTTAATGTACAGAAAGAAATATTCTAATCAATGAACTGTTAATATATTCTAATTGAACACCTAGTTAATGAACAGAAAGAAAAGAATCAAGATGAACACCTAGTTAATGTACAGAAAGAAATATTCTAATCAATGAACTGTTAATATATTCTAATTGAACACCTACTCATTTAATCAATGAACTGTTAATATATTCTAATTGAACACCTACTCAATGAAAAAGAAAGAAAAGAATCAAGATGAACACCAAGTCAATGAAAAAGAAAGAAAAGAATCAAGATGAACACCTACTTATCTAATCAATGAAAAGAAAGAAAGAATCCTAATTGAACACCTAATCAATGAACTGTTAATATATTCCAATTGAACACCCACTCAATGAACAGAAAGAAAAGAATCAAGATGAACACCTACTAATCAAGTCAATGAAAAAGAAAGAAAAGAATCAAGATGAACACCTACTCAATGAACAGTTAATATATTCTAATTGAACACCTACTCAATGAACTGTTAATATTCTAATTGAACACCTACTCAATGAACTGTTAATATTCTAATTGAACACCTACTCAATGAAAAGAAAGAAAGAATCCCAATTGAACACCTAGTTAATGAACTGTTAATATATTCTAATTGAACACCTACTCATCTAATCAATGAAAAGAAAGAAAGAATCCTAATTGAACATCTACTCATCTAATCAATAAAAAGAAAGAAAAGAATCAAGATGAACACCTAGTTAATGAACAGCTAAAAATCAAGATGAACACCTACTCAATGAACAGTTAAAAATCAAGTCAATGAAAAAGAAAGAAAAGAATCAAGATGAACACCTACTCAATAAACAGAAAGAAAGAATCCTAATTGAACACCTAGTTAATGAACAGCTAAAAATCAAGATGAACACCTAATCAATGAACTGTTAATATATTCCAATTGAACACCTACTCAATGAACAGCTAAAAATCTAGATGAACACCTACTCAATGAACAGCTAAAAATCAAGTCAATGAAAAAGAAAGAAAAGAATCAAGATGAACACCTAGTTAATGAACAGCTAAAAATCAAGTCAATGAAAAAGAAAGAAAAGAATCAAGATGAACACCTACTCAATGAAAAAGAAAGAAAGAATCCAAATTGAACACCTAGTTAATGAACAGCTAAAAATCAAGATGAACACCTACTCAATGAACAGCTAAAAATCAAGTCAATGAAAAAGAAAGAAAAGAATCAAGATGAACACCTAGTTAATGAACAGCTAAAAATCAAGATGAACACCTACTCAATGAAAAGAAAGAACCCAATGAATACCTTTCTTTTCCCTCATATCTATTTACTTTTTCTTGTTAAAAAAGCTTTTTTTCCTAAATAATTCACGTTTTTATCAAGAAAATATAAGCTAAAAATAAAAAGTGAATTCACCAATGTTTTGGTTTTAATTAAAAAATTGGTGAATTCACTTTTTATTTTTAGCTTAGATTTTCTTGATAAAAACGTGAATTATTTAGGAAAAAAAGCTTTTTTAACAAGAAATAGTAAATAGATATGAGGGAAAAGAAAGGTATTCATTGGGTTCTTTCTTTTCATTGAGTAGGTGTTCATCTTGATTTTTAGCTGTTCATTAACTAGGTGTTCATCTTGATTCTTTTCTTTCTTTTTCATTGACTTGATTTTTAGCTGTTCATTGAGTAGGTGTTCATCTTGATTTTTAGCTGTTCATTAACTAGGTGTTCAATTAGGATTCTTTCTTTCTTTTTCATTGAGTAGGTGTTCATCTTGATTCTTTTCTTTCTTTTTCATTGACTTGATTTTTAGCTGTTCATTAACTAGGTGTTCATCTTGATTCTTTTCTTTCTTTTCATTGACTTGATTTTTAGCTGTTCATTGAGTAGGTGTTCATCTAGATTTTTAGCTGTTCATTGAGTAGGTGTTCAATTGGAATATATTAACAGTTCATTGATTAGGTGTTCATCTTGATTTTTAGCTGTTCATTAACTAGGTGTTCAATTAGGATTCTTTCTTTCTGTTTATTGAGTAGGTGTTCATCTTGATTCTTTTCTTTCTTTTTCATTGACTTGATTTTTAACTGTTCATTGAGTAGGTGTTCATCTTGATTTTTAGCTGTTCATTAACTAGGTGTTCATCTTGATTCTTTTCTTTCTTTTTTATTGATTAGATGAGTAGATGTTCAATTAGGATTCTTTCTTTCTTTTCATTGATTAGATGAGTAGGTGTTCAATTAGAATATATTAACAGTTCATTAACTAGGTGTTCAATTGGGATTCTTTCTTTCTTTTCATTGAGTAGGTGTTCAATTAGAATATTAACAGTTCATTGAGTAGGTGTTCAATTAGAATATTAACAGTTCATTGAGTAGGTGTTCAATTAGAATATATTAACTGTTCATTGAGTAGGTGTTCATCTTGATTCTTTTCTTTCTTTTTCATTGACTTGATTAGTAGGTGTTCATCTTGATTCTTTTCTTTCTGTTCATTGAGTGGGTGTTCAATTGGAATATATTAACAGTTCATTGATTAGGTGTTCAATTAGGATTCTTTCTTTCTTTTCATTGATTAGATAAGTAGGTGTTCATCTTGATTCTTTTCTTTCTTTTTCATTGACTTGGTGTTCATCTTGATTCTTTTCTTTCTTTTTCATTGAGTAGGTGTTCAATTAGAATATATTAACAGTTCATTGATTAAATGAGTAGGTGTTCAATTAGAATATATTAACAGTTCATTGATTAGAATATTTCTTTCTGTACATTAACTAGGTGTTCATCTTGATTCTTTTCTTTCTGTTCATTAACTAGGTGTTCAATTAGAATATATTAACAGTTCATTGATTAGAATATTTCTTTCTGTACATTAACTAGGTGTTCATCTTGATTTTTAGCTGTTCATTAACTAGGTGTTCATCTTGATTTTTAGCTGTTCATTGAGTAGGTGTTCATCTTGATTCTTTTCTTTCTGTACATTAACTTGGTGTTCATCTTGATTCTTTTCTTTCTTTTTCATTGACTTGATGAGTAGGTGTTCAATTAGAATATTAACAGTTCATTGATTAGATAAGTAGGTGTTCAATTAGGATTCTTTCTTTCTTTTCATTGATTAGATGAGTAGGTGTTCAATTAGAATATATTAACAGTTTATTGATTAGGTGTTCATATGGATTCTTTCTTTCTGTACATTAACTTGCTGTTCATCTTGATTCTTTTCTTTCTTTTTCATTGACTTGATGGGTAGGTGTTCAATTAGAATATATTAACAGTTCATTGAGTAGGTGTTCAATTAGAATATATTAACAGTTCATTGATTAGATAAGTAGATGTTCAATTGTGATTCTTTCTTTCTGTTCATTGAGTAGGTGTTCAATTAGAATATATTAACAGTTCATTGATTAGAATATATCTTTTTCATTGAGTAGATAAGTAGGTGTTCAATTAGAATATTATCAGTTCATTGAGTAGGTGTTCATCTAGATTTTTAGCTGTTCATTAACTAGGTGTTCATCTTGATTCTTTTCTTTCTGTTCATTAACTAGGTGTTCAATTAGAATATATTAACAGTTCATTGATTAGATTATTTCTTTTTTTCATCGAGTAGATGAGTAGGTGTTCAATTAGAATATATTAACAGTTCATTGATTAGATGAGTAGGTGTTCAATTAGAATATATTAACAGTTCATTGAGTAGGTGTTCAATTAGAATATATTAACAGTTCATTGATTAGATGAGTAGGTGTTCAATTAGAATATATTAACAGTTCATTGATTAGAATATTTCTTTCTGTACATTAACTAGGTGTTCATCTTGATTCTTTTCTTTCTGTTCATTGAGTAGGTGTTCAATTAGAATATATTAACAGTTCATTGAGTAGGTGTTCAATTAGAATATATTAACAGTTCATTGATTAGATGAGTAGGTGTTCAATTAGAATATTAACAGTTCATTGAGTAGGTGTTCAATTAGGATTCTTTCTTTCTTTTTCATTGACTTGGTGTTCAATTAAGATTCTT
>NC_140965.1:110273757-110335658 GCF_056783735.1 Eptatretus burgeri | reverse complement strand
GCCGTGACGCCCGTCACGCCCCCCGCCCCCCCCCGGTCCCAATCAGCAGACCTTGCATCATTTTGCGGCCAATGGGCGATGAGCGGATCAGAGCCGGGGCAGTCCTTTGCAAGAAGGCGGAGCCGCGACACGCGGTCCGCCCAATGAGAGCAAGCCATGGATGAGCAGACCGCACCCGAGAAGGAAAGGAAAGAAAGAAGAACAAATAATTGCGCCCGGTCTGCTCCAGCTCGTAGTCTGTTTCTCTGTCTGCTCGAGCGCGTGGTCTGGTTCTCTGCCCTCATCTCATCGCTGGCATGGTCTGGTTCTCTGCCCTCATCTCGTCGCTGACATGGTCTGGTTCTCTGGTCTGCTCGACGCTGGTCTGGTCTGCTCGATGCTGATCGGGCCTCATCTCCTCGCTGGCGCTGCTCTGCGTCTGGCTGCCCTGGTCCGTTTTCAGGTGACCGGAGCTCCGGGAAGGGGTGGACGTCCAGCCGCGTGCTCGTGGCCAGGTCGCGAGCCATCCTGACTCCCAGCCGAACTGGTTAAGTGCTTTTGCTGTACATTATTTGCATCCTTTATAGTCGGTTTAACTCTGCCCTTTATGTGTTCCTTTGCCACCTATTGTAAATAAATACCCCTCTTGTTGAATGTTTCAGCTCGTCCTCGTCCTTTCCTTCATTGGTTTAGCATGGTGCATGTTGGGTGATTAAAAAGGCCGTTGCTGCTGTAGTTGTGTATTTGGACCGATGGGACCTCGGTAACCATCCGCTCGGGTTACGCACGGGTCGAGCACGGAAACGACTAGTCCCGTTCGAGCTCTGTCGAGGGTGTGAATTCCTCGGTAGCTCGCCACGTGGGCCTCTAGGTATTTTGAAGTTTGGCAAATAACCCCGTACCACGTGCTTGAATTATTGACGATTCATGGTCCTGTAAGGGACCCGTACCTTCAGAGTTATCCGAGGGTAACGATCTGAATTCCAGGTGTTCGGTGGAGTCGACTCTGCTGCTCCAACTAGCGGTCGTGCTCATCGCCGATACCCGACCCACAACAGTACTTTCCTACCCATCCCCTGATCTATGCCATTCCACAACTTTATCCCAGAAGTCTTTTGAAAGCTCCTTGGTGTTAATGGTTGAGTCTTTGCTGTGAAATGCACTATTTAGCAGAGGAAACCTCCAGGAAGAGTTGATTTTATTTTGAAATAATCAGAATCATGACAATTTAACACAGGTGGAGGCCAATTTCCTTGGTGTGTGATTTTTGAAGGTGATTGGTTACACCTGAGCTAATTTACATTTGCTGTTATATTTATTGGTAATCACTGCACATCGTCTTAAGGGTAGACACTTATCCATCCAAGATATTCTAGTTTTGTATTTTTAATGAATTTTCTGAAATTTGTAGAATTTTTTTTCACTTGGAAGTTGTGTGTTACGATGTGTAAATATAGGTGGGAATAGTCTCATTTAATGCAACTTAATTCCAGGATATAAGGCAATGAAAGGAGAAAAATGTGAAAGGGGGATGTATACCTTCTATTGGCAATGTACATGTAGTCAGGGTTCCACTGACATTCAAACAGTATAGAATTAAGAGACATATCCCAAGGCTTCACGGATGGCTTCAGGGATTCTCGCACCTTGTTTTTAGTTTTATATTTTTTCGGTTGTGGAAATGAACCTCGGGCAGAGCATTCAGAACACATAAGGAACCCTCAGTTAGATACAATATATTATTAGTAAGTGTGCTTAGTCAGGGCCCCACATCTCATATCAATGTCAGGAGTAAATGCGCTGTGAGTAGGGTGAATATACTGGTTCTGGCTCACTTTTCCCCATGTAAATGAATGGGGGATTTTCAGCGATTCATATTTTTTTCCCTAAAAATAAACTGCCTTTTTATCCAAAGGTATATTTATTTGTCTCCCCTTTTAACCTGGGGACACTATTTTTTTTTCAAATAATCCATGCAATAAGATAAAGATTTGTTCAAGTACTAAAGTGGTAATGTTATTTGTTAAAGGTGATTCGAAAGAAATATCTGAAACGTCTAAGCCTCGGGACACTCTTTATCAAATAACCGATGCATATGTTTAGCTCACTCATTGAACCTATAAAGATTTGTTCATTGTCAAATTCCTTCAATAGTTTAATTTTCTTTGCACAATAATCCCCATCTAAAATATTGAAAAACAAAACATTTGAATCTTTATATTTTTTAAGATACCACTTTTGTGCCATTACGAAATGATAAACTTCTCTTAATGCTCTTGTTTGACCACCTCCTGAGCCACATATCATTTTGAGATTAGTGTAAATTGTTTTTTCATTGTTCAATTGATAACCATCAAAGTTTTCAATTCAAGGATATTCATTTTTTTCTTTACATCCTCTAACTTACTACTTTTTAAATTGATTCGCTTATTTGTTTTATTTACCTTTGTTTTAGTTATTTTTTCAATAAGACTTATTTGATATTTTTCACATTCATTATGTTTTCCATTTATATACCAAGACTGAGATTTTCTCCACTCTTTAGTTTGATTAATACTTGGTTTGACCATTTATATATTGCAAAAAACCAAGTGTAGCCCTTAAAAAACCCTAACCCATCTCCCCATCGTTAAAACACAATCTATTCTATTCACTCTATCATAAAATATCCATATGGAACACAATCTATTCCATTATCTAAAATAAATCTCTTATCATCAAAGGCTCCTAATGCCTTTTTATTTACTTCTTCACTATATATGTTATGTTTATAACTTCTTATTGTATTCATTTTCCTATATTCTTCTTTCTTATTCATCAAACAATTATAATAATTTCTAAAAGTTATTGATTTCTTTATTACATATTTCTTTATTCCCTTTAACCTCTTATCAATCTGATCACCATACTTATAAGCATATGCCTTTGCTCTCAATCCAATAAACTCACTCATTACTTTTCCACCCAACTCATCCTTAAACTTACCAATAACCTTTTCATTCTTTTTAGAAAATAACTCTCTTCTTGCTGAAATTACTTGTATCATATACTCCAATATTTTTCTTCATATCTTTATAAACATCATCAGTTTTTAAATCTAGGATAAAACTATCAGTGTCCATATACAACAATGAAACATTTTCACCATACTCTTTCTTTAAGTCATTATACAAATAATCATACATCAATATCTTTGATAAATCAAGAACTGCTGTTCCAATATAAATTGGTTTATCCATTACAATACTTTCCTTTTTCATATTAATTGCAGAAAAGTTCTCTGAAAAAACCTCTTCTCTCTCAAAACTTGGTTTATTTATCAATCTCGAAGCTTCTTTCCAAGATGTTGCGAATCTAATGTTTTGCCTGTTTCTAACATTTTCCATAGTCTTTCCAAATACAGCATTATTCATTAATTTATAAAAGTCCCCTTCAAATTTTACTTTTGTATTTGCTCTCATATCTGTATTGAATTGAATATACTTTTTCACCCAAGGACTGTTTAAATTTTAAAACTCTATGAATTTTAGCTACTCTCAATCCTTCTCTCAAAAACTGTTTTAAGCTTCTCTGATGCAAAACATATCCCTCTTTATCATAGAATGTTGTTAATAACTTTTCTGTGTATTTGCCTTTAATATTAAAACTTTTATGATAATCACTGAACCATTCTTTCTTTGGGGTTTCTTTCTCACATGCAAAAGGAAGGTCTTTATGCTTATTATGAAGATCACTCGGGTACCTCAAATCAACTTCAAAATAATAACCTTCTTCTTCGTCATTCAATTCCTCTTGAGAAGAAATAACAATATTCATCAAAGCCTTTTCATAATCCTTTTCTTCCACCCACTCTAATTTACCATAAGGCAGAGATTGAGACATTGCCCACCCTTACAAATTATTAGCATCAAAATACATCAAATAATTACTATCTTTTTCACTATCATAATTTGGAAGATATTTATTATTTGCTTCAGCATATCTTTTTGAACATACTTGTGATATTCCACCTCTCTTGGACTTCTCAATCATCAAAAGCATATCAACATCACTGATTAAATCTATATCTTGTTTAGTCATTTTCAACATTGCACTCCAAGCTAAACCAGGAGCTGTGAAATAGTGGGCAGGATCTAATCCATAACAATTTTTATTATGACAGAGTGATCTAAAAGCTTCAAACACATCAGCGAACAATAAAACATCTGTTTTTAGATATAAATCATGATATTCTCCAAGGTTCTTTATCTTAAATATTTTCCATATTTCTTGTGCGTGTTTATATTCCTTATCACTTATCTCTTCTTCAAAAAGGTTATTATAGAAACTTTCTTTTGAAGGAAGTTGTGTTTCTTTAAATCTCATAAATGAATCCATATAATCATAAGGATAAATTCCCTTACTTGTAAGAATTTTCTCTTTACTTTGAATTTCATTCCTTGTTTGAATTTCCTCTCTCGTAAGAATTCCTTCTTTAATCAGAATTTCATCTTTAATCTGAATTTCCTCTTATGTTAGAATTTCATTCATTGTTCGAATTTTCTTTATAATTAGAATTTCATCTTCAGTTAGAATTTCTTCATTAATTTCCTCATTAATTCGAATTTCCTCTTTATTTTGAATTCTCTCTTTAATCTGAATTTCCTCTTTAGTGAGAATTTCCTCTTTTGGAAAGAATGAATTAAGATTTGGAAAAGAGTCCGTGGAGCTTAGATTTGATGCGAGGTAGGCTAGTGGTGTTCCCATAAACTTGTAAGAATCTAGAAACCTAATACGAGTTAAAGGTTTTGTGAATATCATTTTTGTAAATGAAATATACTTTTGACTTGTGTTTGTTATGGCAGAAATATTCCCTGGTGTTTTTGAAAGTTCATTTATAAATAGATGTGTATCATAGTTGGCACTGTTATGAAGAAAGACTGGAATAAAAGAAGGTAATTTATAATTAAGATTACAACAGGAATGAGCGGGACCTCTATATTTACCATTAAGATGAAAATGATCCCTAACTTTAGACTCCTTAATTTCCCCCTCACAAATATGACAGATATTGTTCTTTCTAAATTCTAATTTTTCTTCTTTGGTTAATTTCTCTCATATCTGTATTGTCTCATATCTCATAAAGAGAATGAATTAAGATTTGGAAAAGAGTCCGTGGAGCTTAGATTTGATGCGAGGTAGGCTAGTGGTGTTCCCATAAACTTGTAAGAATCTAGAAACCTAATACGAGTTAAAGGTTTTGTGAATATCATTTTTGTAAATGAAATATACTTTTGACTTGTGTTTGTTATGGCAGAAATATTCCCTGGTGTTTTTGAAAGTTCATTTATAAATAGATGTGTATCATAGTTGGCACTGTTATGAAGAAAGACTGGAATAAAAGAAGGTAATTTATAATTAAGATTACAACAGGAATGAGCGGGACCTCTATATTTACCATAAAGATGAAAATGATCCCTAACTTTAGACTCCTTAATTTCCCCCTCACAAATATGACAGATATTGTTCTTTCTAAATTCTAATTTTTCTTCTTTGGTTAATTTCATCGGTTCATTTGTTTCTTTCATTAATTTAGTGAGTCTTATACAATCCTTTTCTAATCATTTTACAAACTCTTGTGAAGCTTTTTTCCACTATAATGTTCAAGTTTGTTATACTTTTCTCCAACAGATGATTTGATATAATAACAGAAACCACAAGGAATATGTTTTTGATATTTATTTGTATATGATTCTTTTGGATTAGGAGAAGCAGTATTTATCTTTTTAAGGATACACTCAAAATCAGCGTAAATCACAAATGGGTACATGATAGATTTATTATAATCTTCAAAAGAAATCTTTTCACCACGTATAGGCATTGTAATTACAGCTGATTTATGATTACTACAATATTTTGAATGTTGTTCTAATCGTTCTTTTGTATGAAATGAATTAAGACATCGCTTACAAGGATATATTTTGTTTGCTGTTCTGAATACCTGAGAAGAGATTAATCTTGATAAATTATTGATGTATGTGTAATGTGAATTATTTCCAACACTAAAATATAAAAGATCAATGTGTGTTTCTTCATTTTAATAGTTGTTTGAAATTTTTAATATTTGAACTTTGTTTGTATCCGTTAATCCATATACATTAATAGAAAGATTATTCTTTTTCTCAAATTTAGGAATATCTGTTAGTGGCATTGGGAATTTAAAATCTTTAATGTCCAAGGTATTCTCATATTTCATATATTGTTTTACTTTTTCTGAATTACATTTTGGTGGATGAAAGTGAGCAAGAACAGACCAGAGAAAACATTTATTATCATTCTTCTTAATATTAACAACTGCCTTCTTTAGTTTTATTTCTTTTGGTAATTCAATATAAGAAGAAGCTTTAAGAGGGTTTGATTTTAGAATGTGTATATCTAAAAAGATGATTTTTTTTAATATTGAATCCACTTCCTACCACTGTATTATCAACATCCTCCTCTTGTTTTGATAGTTCTTCATAAACCCCACTATTTAAAAAATCTTGAAATGATGTTATAAAATGAAGATCTGTTCTCATATAAGGAGTTTGTTCTTCATCTTGTCTTTTCATATTCATTTTCACTCCCATATAAAACTTTAAAGTTTTCATTTCTTTTAATGTCTTTTTAATAACTTTTTCAACATCAGGTTTCACTATTTCAATTGATTCAGCTATTGATGATGGTCTGGGTTCTCCAAATTGAAAAATCCTTATTTGTATATGCCCTTTAAATGCCCCAACAGTGTTTTCAATATAATAGTCTCCCTTTACTTTCAACTCATTTTTCTTGTGTTTTTGTGATTGAAGATGTTTATTATAACTTCTCTTCAAAACAACCTTTGAACAGATATCACAATGTTTTCTTTCCAACTCAAGAGGAGATATTTTATGAAATAGATTAAATGTGTGTTTGTTGGTTCGGAGGTGTTTTCTATGTTTATATTTGTGATTACAAACATCGCAGTATGTTGTATTCACCACATTTATATAATAAATCTTTGCTTAAATTAAATTTTCTTGATGAAAATTTCGTTTATTTTACAGGTGAATCTGTGCTTAAAACCATTTTATCCTCCAACTTTTTCACTTAATAAATACAATGTTTCAAGACACAAAGGACAAGTTTCAATCAATCTCTTCATTTGTTAAAGATACTGAGAAATATGTCAAGGATGTAATATTGAACAAAAATAAATATAACAACTATTGGATAAAAACAATTATGGTAAATAATATGAGTTCTTCAATTTCCTTCAGTGGAACGGCTTTTGGTATACCTGGTAGAACATCAATTGAAGTATCTCCAACAAAAGTTTCTCCTCTCCTTCTGGTAATATATTCAAAACTAGAAAAAGCAATGAAACAAGAAAAAGTATCAAAAAACAAAAACCTTATGGATGAAGCTTTAGAAAGAAAAGATAAGACCATCTGTAATATGCAAGGAGAAATTTGTATTTTTTTCAACAACCCTAAAGATGTAAATCCTGATGAAATAAAGGATGTTAATATATCAGGTGAAATGACATTTCGTTCAATAGTAGTTAACGATCATTTTAAAATTACCTTTAATATAAAAAATGTTGTCGTTGAATCTGCTAATGAAAAAAAGTATATCGATATCGATGGTAATATTATTAAATATGAGTCAATATACAACTGAAAGTAGAGATGAATTTCAGTTTAAATAAAGTTTTACTTTATAAATATGCTAGACTTTCCTGATTCTCCAGATGACAAATTTGAGAATTGTCCTGCGTGTGAAAGACGGGGATTAAACACAGAGTCAAAAGCCTATAAACAATGTATATTCTGTGATTATCTTCTAATTAATGATAATAAAAAAAATAAAAAGGAAAATAATTCTTTTAAATTTACACCAAAAATGAATTACTTTACAAGATTGATTAGAGAAATGAATGTAAAGTATGAGGGTGATAACACACCTTTCCTTACAAGGGAAGAAACTGAAAGTATTAGAGAAATGTTCAAAGGATTGTTGTTATATATTATTCATGGATGTGATTTTCAGGGAAATATCAACACAAGATATTGTATAAATAAAATAATGGATTATCTTGAAATTAAACCTGAACTAAGGATAAAATATAGAGTTTCTAAAAAAGCCAATAATAAATTAAATAACCTGTTTTCCAAATATATAAATGGATGATTTTTTACCCATTTGGGAAAATAAGATAAAATTGAACAACCATAAAAATCTCCCAAATTCATTAAGATGTCTCATAGTTGGTTCAAGTGGATGTGGAAAAACCTGCTTACGTTTAAAGATGCTCCTCACTCCCAACTTTTTAGATTATGATAATTTAATAATTTTCACAAAGTCGAGTTTTCAACCAGAGTATCAACTACTCTCACAAGGTTTTAATGCTGGTCTTCAAAAAGAACATATAATCGGTTTATTTAAACGTCAAAAAAACCTAAATGATTATAACATTGAAGATATAATTCCACTATTTTGTAATACACAGAGATGTAAAAAGAAATCAAATCCGATAACTTGTATTCTTAGTGATAATACGGATGATATACCGTCTCCCCAAGATTTGGATAAATCAAAAAAGAACCTCGTTATCTTTGATGATTGTGTTAATGAGAGAAACCAAACGGTAATGGACAGCTACTACACAAGAGGGAGACATTCTTCTTGTAATTGTATTTATCTTAGTCAATCATACTTTCAACTTTCTTGTCGTTCCATCAGAAACAATGCTCATACTTTTATTTTCTTCAAGTTAAATTCAATAGATATCAATATTTTTTGGAGAGATAATTGTTCTACATTATGTAGTAAAAAGAAATTTGAGGATTACATGAAGCACACGACTGAAAAATATAAATATGTTGTTGTGAAACAAGATGAGATCTTAATGGATATATTGTTTGTTTTATAAAGAATTACATATATAAATGACAACTATTATTGTAAATCTTGTGGGTAAATCTGCTTCTGGAAAAAACTTTCATAAATCAAGGTTCTTGTGTTGTACAAATGAGAATATTGTAAATTTACTTAAAAAAAACACCCCGTGATACGCATTGTATCAACAGCAACTAGAGCAATAAGACCTGGAGAAGTAAAAGGTGAAGATTATCACTATATTTCAGTGGAGGAACATATGCGATTGAGGAATGAAGGTCAAATATTTGAGGAGGTTTCTCTTGGTACAACAAAATATTCACATTGTAAGAGTGAGTTAAGGAAACTAAAATCTGGTGGTCTTGGGATATTAGAAACTAATCCAGAAGGAACGAGACAAATTTTTAAACATCTGAGCGGAGTGAAGATTTTATCATTCGGTTTTGATGTTGATGAAGAAACTCAACGCAAACGTATGAAAAGCAGAGATGCAAGTATTAGTGAAGAAGAAATTACAACTCGCATTAATGTTAATAAAGAATTTGATGAAATATTTAAAGAAAATGATTTATTTGAACACATCTACTTGAATGATGAAGAAAAGGAAAATTTCCCTGTTGATCTTTACAATTCATTAAATGATATTTTACAATAAATAAATGGATGCAAAAGAAAGAGCAAGAAGATTTAAGGAACATCAAGAGTTGGTTTCAAAAGTTGTAAAACAACAGGAAGACATAAAGAAGAAATGCAGACAGAAACTAATGGGCGAAGAAGCATTTGAAAGAAAACAAGATAAATTTTTTAAACCACTTTTAAAAACTTCCCAAGAAAAAATGAAAGATATTTCCACAGGTCCCACAGTAGAATCTTCTCCTAAAAAACTTCAAATGTTAAAAGATTTTGATCAAATGAGGGAGGAAGAATTAGAACATTTAGGAGAATTAGAATATGATGATGAAGGTTTATTTCAACAACTGGAAGAGATTAATCGACCCCCTGATTATATTGTGAATGCTCTTCAAAACAATGAATATTCAGCGGATTCAAAAACCAAAGCAGGACTCATTCCAACAGAACAACCAGCAATATTTCATCTTGTTCAAGAAAAGGTATTGATATTTAATGATGAATTAAGGTTCTTGGGTTCTGCTCAACCCCCTGTTAAACTAACTCCGAGATTAATGTTTCTTCTCACAAAAGATGGAAGACAAGGTTCAACTGTGAGGGATGAATCAAAGTATTTTGATAAACCATTGGATATGAAAAATAATGATGATAGAGTAAATATTGATCTGCTGAACACTCTAAATTATAGGGTTAGTATTTCTAGTAAAAGTAGGAAAAATGAGAAGGTGAAACACATTATTCAGGCTTTAAGTATCCTTGGTTCAGGTATTAGTTTTCTTCCAAATGACCCATCGCAATTAGTTAATAGACTGTTATTGTTGTTTGGTAGTAAGAAGGCTGGAAATAACAATTGTTTTAATGAAGCATCAGCCATTTTAGACCAGTTGATGAACATGAAAATAATTAATAAATCTCAATATAAAGACATTTTATCTCATATTAAATAAGATGAGAAGCACAATCCTGAGTTTTAATTTCACAACAAGCGACCACACATCTTCATTCCCATACCCACTACAACTTGACCCAACAAAAGAATATGAGGCATCTTTATTGTCCATGGAAACTTATAATACCTTATTTAATATAACTGATAAAAATGACAAGTTTAGTTATAATCCCGGAAGTGGATACAAAACGATAACAGTCTCACCCGGAGCATATGAGATTTCTCAAATATCTTCTGAAATTGCTCGTCTTATGAAAGAACAGGGTGATGAACCAAAAAATATTGTTATAGACATTCAAAAACATACTTCAAAATCAACGATTAAAGTTAAACATAACTACAAGGTTGATTTCACAATTGATAATTCATTTAGAGAGTTATTGGGTTTCTCCTCAAAAAAGATTGAAACTAATGGGACGTTTTACAGTGATAATGTCATTCAAATATCCTCAGGAATAATTTCGGTGTTAATTCACTGTGATTTGATTGATGGTGCTTATAATGATGGAAAAAAAAACAAATGAAATATTTTCATTCAGTGCATACTCAACCCCAATTGGTTATAAATTCAATATGGAACCCAAAAATTTGGTTTATCTGCCTGTGTCAGGAAAAACCATACACAGAGTAAATTTTAGGATAACCGACCAAGATAATCGCATGATTTCTTTTAATGGAGAAGTTATATCCATCAGAATTCACCTACGTGAAGTTTTCCAATAAATAAATACGATGGTTATTGTGAGGAAACATGAGTTGGGAAATATAAAATAATTACAGGGGATGGGATGTTCCTTTCACCATACTACAAGGGTGAAGGTATGTATCTTGGTAGAGGATACTATAAACCTAAGAGACAAAGGGGTGTTGGACATTAATTTAGAGGAGATGGGATAATTGATACTCTAATGGGTATTGGTTCAACTATTCTTAAACATAAAGATCTAATTGGTTCAACTGCTTCTGCTGTGGGAAATGTAGCAGGTGTTGTAAAGAGCATAAAAGATGCCCAGAAGGAATCTCATAAATTACAAGCAATAAAAGAAATTAAGAAAGGCAAAACTCAGTTGTCCCCCCAAGAACGGCAGAAAATAATTCAAATACTTGGATCAGGGTTTCAAAAGTTTTAACATCTTTTTTCCTAAATAAATACAAGTATGGAAGCAATTGATAGTATCTATGATTTGGATGATACTATTATTTTCTCAAACTCCACTAAAAAAGAAGATTACTTCAAGGTAAACGCAATAACTGGAACAGACTGGAATACGAATGGTACAAAAAGTTTTTAAATAAATAATCAACAAACCTATTTGAATCTCTCCGAAAGTTTCTTGTTGTGTAAATTTAAATTCACTAAAGCTGGGAATAACACAAACGCTACACTTGTAAATGATTTCTTCTGGAAAATGTTTGATAGTGTGCGTTTGTATATTGGAACACAATAAGTTGAAGCGGTTGATTATGTCTCTGCTGTATCTGAAATGATGAAATTTACACTCTATACATTCAGTGATAGAATGGGAAAGGGGTCTGTCGAAGGTTTTATTCCTGATATGTCAACGGGAACAAACACAGACCCTGGATATACTCAAAGGAAAGGAGCGTATAATGATGATACAAAAGCAGAAAATAGTTTTACTGTGGCAGTTCCTCTTAAAGGTATATTTGGATTTTGTGATCATGATAAAGTTCTGTATGGTCTTAAAATTAGATTTCAACTACAAAGGAATGATAATGAAAATAGATTGCTTTTTGGTGTTGGTAATGCTTTTGGTGATCAGAATAAATTTGTAATTGAGGAAATGAGTTGGTATATCAGTGAATATACTCCTAATCTTAAAACAGAAGAGATGTTGAATAGAAGACTTAACTCAAAGAAACCACTCAGTGTATCATACCTCAAAAGAAGATGTCAACATGTTAAACTCAACAAAACTACTTACACGTGGAATTTGGGTGTTCTGGAAGGAAAGCCACGATATCTGTGGATCATTTTTAAAAAGCCAGATGGTGATACTGCGACTGATAAGAATAATGCATTGAGTGATAATGCTAAGGTGAAACAACTTCGTGTTTCTCTAGATGGAACATTTTATCCACGAGATAGATTGGAAATTAATTGGGAAAAAAATGATTTTGCTGAAGCATAGAAGTCTTACCAAAAGGTGTGTGAAAGTAATGGAAATAAAGAACCTATTTTGGATATGACAGCATTTAAAAGTTTGTATACAATCTATGCGTTTGACCTGAGCGCTCAAAAGGAAACTATAAAGTCTAATCGAGTGGATACTTCCCCATACATTGAAAGAGGAGAGAGTGAAGAAGTTGATGCATATTGTTTGCTTTTGGAAGAAACAGAATTACAGATTAATACAGATAATGGTGTGATGATTAGTCTCACGTAATTTTTTGTTAAATAAATGAGTGGCAAAGTACCAACTGGGGTATATGTTAATCAAATCAATCTTCATAAACTATCATCTTGTGTTCAAAATCAAAAGCCTTGTATGATTAACATTAATACAATTCAGAGAAAAGGAGCAGTAAGAATTGATGTTTTGCTCACAAGAGAACAGGTTAAAATCTTGAATGACACTGGCTCACTTAAAATTAAAATGACAAAACCAATGTTGAAAAAATATTCAATAAGAGAGACGAGTGGAGGATTTCTCCCATTTCTAATTCCTTTATTTGCTGGTTTAAGTGCGGTTGGAGCATTGACGGGTGGTATTTCAACAGCGGTGAAAACTGCCAACGAAAGGAAGGCTCAACTCCAGGCTCAAAAAGAATTGGAAAGACATAACAAAGAGTTGGAGAAACAAATTAGTGGAAGTGGTGTAATTGTAGATTTTGCTGAAAAACTTGAAGGTCTGCCTGATAAAGCGAGATTGTTAGTTGGAGATATGCTTTCTTGTATATCACAAGCAGGTGTAAAATTAACGAAAAGAGGTAATGGATTATATCTTTCTAATAAATAAATGAGCATTGATGAGTGGTTTAAAGAATTTGGAAAGAATACAACATCAAATTTACAACTTGTCAAATATTGTAAGAAATTAAAAATTCATCATGTGGTTATTTGTATGAGAAATGAATTAACAAATGTGCCGAAACATACAAAGAATATTATTATGAACTGAGAAGATAATAATGGGAACGGTTCTCATTGGGTTTGTATTTTTAATAGTCAAGACAAATATTCTTTTGATAGTTTTGGTCTTCCACCACCTGTTGAAGTCATAAAATTCTTACAGAATGGTGTTTATCAAACATTTCAAGTCCAAGAATTAAATTCCAAGTGTTGTGGTCAATTATGTCTACATGTGTTATTTCAACTCAACAAAAATAAAAATTTTTATGATATTATTTTTCATCTAATATAAATGACTTATGTTGGTAAAGATGGTTCTATCTTTGGTGTATCTCAAGAACTGGATATTGATTTATCAAATTATTACACAAAGGCACAGGCTGAACGACATAAATATAATATAACCAAAAAATTAACATGAAAAATGCTTATAAATTAAAAAATTATCGAAGCCCGACTGACGTGAATGACTTGGTGAGATTAAGCGATTTATCACAATATATATCTTTAAATAAAACTGCCGTGTATTCCAAAGATACAGAAGTGTTGATATTATCTCCAGGTCATACAGAATTCACAGTTCGAATTAAAATTTATTTTTTATCAAGAAGGGTGTATCGTTTGTATGAGAATAGAACAATGGGGGTATGATATGAATGACTTAGGGTATAATTGGTCATTTAAAATTAACCTCGAAGACCTGGAACAATGAAATCAGTCTCGTAAGGAAGAATATTATCCACTTGGTATTGAGAATGAGTTTTGTGGGGCCACGATTAGTAAACAACAAATAAAATAATTTAATAAGGGTAAATATAATAATGGTTTTGCCCTTGTTTATATCATGAAAACAGAAAAAACAGGATTATATATAATAAGTAAGGAAATACAAAATGATTTAACTATGGGAAGATGGGGAAGTGTTTCGTGCCATAATATTATTCTAACATATATTTCTAATACATAAATGACAGCAAGAAGGCTTCAAGAAAATTATCATTTCTGTGTCCAAGCATACCTTCAAGAAAAGGGTATTCGGTATTTTAATAAATATGTTCTACAACATAAGAATGAGGTATTTTCAATAAAAGATTGGCATTATGCTGATGTTGATAAACCGACAACTTTAGATTTAATTAGAATGTTAAATAATGAAAAAATTATAAAGTTAAGAAAAGGTAAGGCTCTTTTAGAAATTCAAAATAAATTTTATTGGTTTACTGTTGTAAAAAAATTATTTTGGATACAGGAATAACAAGAAATCGTGATGAATATATGTATGATATTCTATGGGGTGTAAGCGATTCAAGGATAATAAGGGATGAGGAAGGAGTTGAAGAAGAGAGGGAAGAGGAGGAAAAGGAGAAGAGAGAGAAGGAGGAGAGGGAGAAGAGAGAGAAGGAGAGGGAGGAAAGAGCAAGACAAAATAAATATCAAAATTTGGAAACCAGTGAGATTAAAAAAAAATTGGTGGTATTACAATAAAATAACTCAACCCACCGAGGAGGAAAACAAAGAATTGACAAGTCTATTTGAAATATTTTCTACAAGACTATTGACATCTACAAGATATTCATTTTAATTCAAGTTTTTCATTTTTATTTTTTTTTTCTTAAATAAATGGAGGAGAGAGTGAAGGCATTTCTAAGGATTCTTTATGTTTTAAAAATTAAGATTCAAATGTGCATGTTGGAAACTAAAAAGGTTTTTGCACTCTGCAGGAATTTTTCACATAAATAAATGAGTTATTGTCTCAAATGTAAAAAGAAAACTAATACTAAAAATATTTCATATATTAAAAGTAAAAATAACAGGGTTATACAAAAAGGTATATGTTCGGTGTGTGGTTCAAAAAAAAAATCAATTTATCTCCAAACACAAACGAGGAGGAGATATACAAAAGTTTTTATTCAAGAAGTAAATTTACAACTACTGGAATACCAGGGGAATTACATCTTCCAGGGTATTCTTTCTATGGTCCAGGCACAAACTTGGATAAAAGATTAGATGAGGCAGACAATCCTAAATCATGGAGTCAACCCATCAATAGAGTTGATGAAGTGTGCATGAGACACGATATTGATTATGGGAATACCATAACGTTGGAAGAAAAGCATGAAGCCGATAGAGAAATGTTGTATAATTTGTCTCTGATACAAAATCCAACCTTGAGAGAAAAAGTTGATCGGTGCATTGTGAAGAAGATGATCAGTGCTAAATTGAAACTTGGATTTGGAAATTCAAAAAACTTATAGGCTCTAATGATGTCATTAAGACTGAAGAGCAATTAGCTGATGAATTACATAAACCAATATTCACAAAGTTTCGGAGAAGGAAAGTTTATTCCAAGGAAGTACATTATATCTGGTCTGCTGATTTGATTGAACTCAATAATGATAAGGGGTACAAGTATGCTTTAACCGTTATTGATTTGAGGAGTAGATACGCATGGGTTGTACCATTAAAAAACAAAACAGGTAATACTCTTATGTTAGCCTTTCAACAGATATTTAATAAAAGTAAGAGAAAACCTAAAAAATTGTGGACTGATGAGGGTAGAGAGTTTTATAACAAGACATTTATGAATTTTCTAAAAAATAACAGTATTATATTATACAGTACCTTTAATGAAGGGAAGGCAGTTGTTGTTGAACATTTTAATCGTACCTTAAAAGAGAGATTATTTTAAAAATTCACTCAACTCGGTTCACAACAATGGTCATCTTTTATTCAGGATATTGTGGATAAGTATAATGACACGGTTCACACGTCAACAAATATGAAACCATCAGAAACATTTACAAAATTAAAATATGAAAAAGAGATTAATGTCAGAAAACCTAAGTTCAAAGTTGGTGATATCGTAAGAATATATAGGTGGAAATCTCATTTTGAAAATGGTTATATTAAACGATGGACGAACAAACTTTTTAAAATTGTTGATGTAATAGATACGGTTCCTTGGACTTATAAGATATATGATTTGGAAGGGGAAGAGATTTTAGGTTCATTTTATTCACAGGAATTACAAAAGACAAAGATAAATTGAAATTTTTTGACTCCGCCCCTTTTTGACTCCGCCCACACAAAACCCACCCACATAAACCCCACCCCACACAAACCCCACACAAACCCCACCACACACAAACCCCCCACAAGCTCCACACAAGCTACACACACACAAACCCCACACAAGCTCCACCCATATTCATCATATTCACATAATTAGTGATTAGTTAATTAGTTCCCCACACACAACATGTTTATTTAATTAAAAAATTATCCACCCATCCACACAAGCTCCATTCATCCACCCATCCACCCATCCATTTATCCACACAAACCTCATCCACATAAGCCTCATCCACATTCACCCCTCCCACATAAGCCCCACCGAAGCCCCGCCCACATAAACCCTGCCCACATAAACCCTCCCACATAAACCCCTCCCACACAAGCTCCACCCACATAAACCCTGCCCACACAAACCCCACCGAAGCCCACCCACATAAACCCCACCGAAGCCCCGCCCACACACGCCCCGCCCACACAAGCCCCCACCGAAGCCCCTCCCACACAAACCCCACCCACACAAGCCCCACCCACACAACCCCCGCCCACACACGCCCCGCCCACACAAGCCCCACCGAAGCCCCGCCCACATAAACCCCACCCACATAAACCCCACCCACACAAGCCCCACCCCCTCATCCCCCTGTGCGCCCCCACCTTTGACCCACCACCTCCCTCATCCCACCCCCACCCTTCCCCACACACACACATGGGGAGGGGAGGGGTTGGATGAGGGGGTGATGGGTCGTTGGGGGAGCGCACCTACCCCCTCCCCCCCACCCCCTCCCTCCCTCTCCTTCATGTCTTGATCCTTTTTTTTTAATTCAAAATCAAGTAATTGTAAACAAAACAAATATAATTAATCAAAATTGAAAATATTAAATATTCATTTGCGAGAATGTATAATCTTTCCCAGCAATCTTCTTCAGATGTCTTGTGATTTCGAAACTCAGAAACCATGTTCTGTTTTGAAACAAAAAGTGGATAATAATTAGGTTTTATAAAGATAATTACATGGTAATATGAGTAAGCCTGGTGTTGGTTCTAAGTTCAAGCCTCGTTGACCACTGAATTAACACACCAGGAGGCCGACTCAGCCTGTCATCCTTCCAAGGCCAATAAAATGAATTCCAGTGTACTGGTAAAACTGCGTCCAAACTAATGATGCAACCAACATAAGGCGACATTCCAAAGAGAGAGTGATATTAATAAAAGAATAAATAAACAAATAACTAAATAATAATTCAGAAACATTTACCTCCAGAAAATCATGTGTTGTACCACATTGCTTCAACAGCTTATGTTGTGTGATTGAGATGAAAAAAAAATAAAATAATGAGTCAAGGGTATAGATGGAGAGACAGACAGAGAGGGGTAGGTAGAAAGACAGACAGAGAGAGATACAAAGAGACAGACAGGGAGAGATAGAGAGAGACAAACAGACAGGGAAAAAGACACACACACACACACACACACACACACACACACACACACACACACACACACACACACACACACACACACACACACACACACGCACACACACGCACACACACACACACACACACACACACACACACACACACAAACACACAAACACACACACACACACACACACACACACACACACACACACACACGTCTCACCATTGGTTTAATTCATTCGAGATCAGAGGCCGTGATAAGACTTAGTACCAGTCATTATAAATGTTTTTCAATTCTCTTCTAAAATCATTGACCTCTTCAATAAGAGCATTCATTTGATGCACCTCATCGTGATATGTAAACTCCACTTCTTCCAAGGACCTGCCAGGAAAAATATATATATTTTCGCATTATCACGATTTAATTTATAATCAATTGCTTCATCGTTCAAAGAGGAAACCATACACAAACTTACCAACTTTGTAGTGAGCTGTTATCTTCATCGGAAGAGAGTGAGTCCATGTCTCAGTTTTTTTTTACCATTGGTACAAGATGGCAAAAAGATCAGAGGCCGTGATAAGACGTCGTGTCAGTCATTAAAAATGTTTTTCATTTCTCTTCTAAGATGATTGACCTCTTCAATAAGAGCATTAATTTCATGCACCTCGTCGTGATATGTAAACTGCTCTTCTTCCAAGGACCTGCCAAGAAAAAAAAAAAATCAGAATTATCACGATTTAATTTATAATCAATTGCTTCATCGTTCAAAGAGGAACCTATACACAAGCTTACCAACTTTGTGTTGAGCTGTTTTGTTCGCGGAAGAAAGATCGCTCATGTCTCAGTTGTAAAAATGAAAATCCCGTCTGGCAGAAACTTTGTCTGGCGAATCACTTATAAGGCAACGATGAGGAGATTGCTTAATCATTGGGTGTGGCCACAGGAAATGACGCTTCGGGCGAGACAGCTTGGAAAATAACTCGGCGATATATTCTCAAATTGTATGAATCATTTTTAAAACATACTTAAAATGCCCTAAAATGATTTTGATTAAACTTATGTTTAAAAGCCTGTTCGTGTTCTGAGATAAAATAGAAACACGAGGCCTTGTCTCACAGAATAGTTCCTATTTTTTCACAGCATGACTGTCCAAAAACACTTCCTCATTCACACAGCACGACCATGTCAAAAAAAAACACTTCCTCATTTTCATGACACGAACTGAAAACATTTGAAACAAAACTTTTTTATGGCGTGGTTTATGCACAAAAATGATTTGCAACTCGGGCGGTGGCCAGATGAGATCATTGAGAGAAGTTTATCATTTCGTAATGGCACAAAAGGGGTATCTTAAAAAATATAAAGATTCAAATGTTTTGTTTTTCAATATTTTAGATGGGGATTATTGTGCAAAGAAAATTATACTATTGAAGGAATTTGAGAATGAAAAAATATTTATAGGTTCAATGAGTGAGCTAAACAATATGCATCGGTTATTTGATAAAGAGTGTCCCGAGGCTTAGACGTTTCAGATATTTCTTTCGACTCACCTTTAACAAATCACATTACCACTTTAGTACTTGAACAAATCTTTATCTTATTGCATGGATTATTTGAAAAAAAAAGTGTCCCCAGGTTAAAAGGGGAGACAAATAAATATACCTTGGGATAAAAAGGGGGTTTATTTTTAGTGAAAAAAATATGAATCGCTGAAAATCCCCCATTCATTTACATGGGGAAAAGTGAGCCAGAACCAGTATATTCACCCTTCTGCTGTGTGTACTGGCATGTTTCATCCCCAATGTGGTTTTCCCACTTTCTCACCACTTTCTATATATCCATCCATTCCTTCCCTTCATCTATCCATCCATTCATATACTTCACCCTTTCCCTGTCACCCTTTCATACCCAGTACATCCCTGTAAACCCTCCTTTCCATTTAAATCCATTTCAAATCCTTTTCCTAATCCTGTTCTCCCTTGCACTTTCCCATGTCACAACCGCATCAACACCACAATAGCATCAACACATTCAAAGCAGACATCAGCACCACTACCTCTCAGACCCTGTGAATCCTTCTTCTTCATTTGATCCATTTTAAAGACCTTCTGTCCTCTCTCCCTTCAAATCCTTCTTCCCATCCTATTTCCCACTGCACATTCCTGCACCACAACCACACCAACACCATTGTGCACACCATTGAGCAAGTCAGTTTCAGCACGACCATTGCTGTAATCAGGCTAAGTACTACTATTGGAAACATTAAAGTGTTCAACACTAATGTCGGAAACGCGAAAGTTGCTCTCTCGGGGGTGTGGCACAGTTGTTGAACCAACCCTCCGAGCTATGGCCACAGTCAGACCAATGAGCAGATGACACAGCAAGGTCGATGTTCATTGCTGTAGACCAATGTCACACCTCGCTCCAGCTCCGATAAAAGGCAGGTGGGTGAACAGACAGTGAGCTGCCTAATGCCTGCCTGAACCAGCCACTGCTGAACCACATCTACCAAAGAGCTGTCTGCCACAAGCCATTCCTGTCTGCAAAGCTGTTCCTGTCCACAAGCTATTCCTGTCTGCTGAGCCGTTCCCTGTTTACTAAACCATGAGCAGGTTGCCAATCCAATTGGGTGTGTGGTGCTGACACCAGGTGTACCAAAGGGTTCCGAGGTTGAACGCAGCATGCGGTCTTCAGATGCAGCAGCTCCAGCAAAACACTGCATTCTGACACTGCACCAACATTCTCACCGCATTTCCCCCTCCATCCTTCCCTTCCCTGCATTTTGGACTAACACAAGCCCACCTGCTTATGTGGGGTAAGCGAGGGGCCGCAACCACACCTCACTCTTCTTTCTTTCTCGTCTTACTCTCTACTTTTCCTGGTGTGTGTGGCCACCTGTCCGTCCCAAGGTAATTAATATTGTTCAATGGGAACTTCTGTGCTAGAGTAAGCTACTCTTTTGTCTGATTTCTATACATGCCTTGGAAATATTTGTGATTGTAAATATGTGCTTGTGAAAAATGTACCTGTAACTACTTGCCTTCCAGAAAGCGTTGGTACACTGTTTTCAAACCTGCTCGATTGTCTCTTTTCCTTCACTGATTCAGCTTAGTGAGTACTTCATGAATATACGGGAAGTTGTACCCAACTAATTTGTTCCAAGATAGCCAATGCCCCACCCTCAGTTTCGCTCGACCATAATTACGAAGTAAACAAGGGTGGGATGTTGAGAGTGCAGTTCCCCAGTGGAGGTCAGAAGATTAGCAATCAGTAATGCGACATTGAGTGTAAGGACCCTGCTAGACCTAGTTGTCCCAACCAGCGTCCTCAGTTGCCTAGCAACCTGTCGGCCACGGAGTTCACCGTGACCTGTCAGCTTCAGGTTCGGAGGTCGAGCAGCAGCTCCGAAAACCCCCCTCGTGAGCCCACCTGGCCCCCAACACCATAACAATATATGGACAAGCATAGAAACCACCCTTTGGATGGCTTGAGTTTGCACATTACTTGCTGAAAAGAAGTATTGTCTGTGTTTTGCAAGAAGACTATAGATGTCTATGTGGTGTGCACTTAAAAAGTCAGCGATGGTCTAAAGCATTAAACTCTAAAAGGGTTAGTTCCAATCGTAGTTGGTGTCTAAGGGGTCGAAAGGGTCCAATCTTTGAAACATGTAAAAAAGAGGGTCTAAAAAGCTCCTAGTGGTGTAAAAGCTCCAAATGGTCAACAGTCCAATCTGTCTAATCTTTCGGAAGGGTGCAAGCAGTCTAAATGATGTTAAGGTCTAAGGAGTCTAAAGGGACTTAAGGAGTGTGAAGGTCTAAATTGTATAAATGGTCTCAATGGTGAAGGGATCTAAAGGTGTCTAAAGTGTCGAAAGGGTCTTGAAGGATCTTAAGGGTCTTGAGGACCTTAGTGGTTTTGAGGATCATAGGGCTCATAAATGGTCTTCAGGGTCTGAATGGGTTTTTGAGGGTCTTAAGGGGTCTTACAGGGCTTTGGGGTCTCAAGGGTCATTGGGAGTCTTAGGGGGCTTAGGGGTCTTAAGAGTCTTATTTTTACAAGTTACAAATTATATTACAATATCTTATTTTTACTAGTCGTGCAGGGGAATATGTTTGCATGTTGGCAAATTATGTTAATTTGTGGCACCAAAGTTTTTCTGACTCAGAATGTCCCACTGAACAAGAAAATCTTTGGTGCCAATTTTTTTAGAGATATTTGACGACGTTTTTTTCAGGGAAATACATCAGAACATATAATTGACCGATTTAGCAAAATTTTTAAAATGATTTTTTTAAATATCTTTGATGAACCATGTTATGTTGCACCTCAAAATGATCGGTGTGCACCATGGTATACAATGAAAATGTCAGAATTTATACATACCATAGTTTAATGAAATGGTACCTTAAAATCCAAGATGGCCACCTCTAAATCATGAAATTCAACGATTGGCATATATGTATATATGCAAAATTAGTTAAGATAACAACACAGTGTATTTGTTGTAATAAATTACAGTTGTTGATCATGAGGAATCCCATTTCAGAAGAGTTATTTGATTGGATATCATTAAATACAACTTAGCAGATAATAAATAAATAAATAAATAAATTATTATCTTACTATTTGCTGATTATACATTTTTTAGAAAATAGACAACATCGCAGCTATATAAACTATATATTAATTCCCTTACAATAATTTTGTGCATAAGATTCACAATTTTCTTTATCTTTCAGAGAGTGGATGACATCGCAGTTATTATTAACCATAATACTCGTGCATAAATCACACAGTAATGCCAATACAATTATTATGTGCATTTGGTTAACAAGTTTGCTTTACCTTTCTTGCTTCTGTTTATTTCAGATGTACTTACATATGCTGTACCACACCACTAATCATAAAAATTGAGGTATCTCTGAAATCAAAATGGGCAAACTTCATTCCAAGCATCCTCGTGTAACTTCAGAGACAAACTATGCAATATGTCTGAAGTGTCAAGTTCCAGGTGGACAACTGGTTGCCAATCCCACCTCATATGACAAGTTCCTGGACAGTGTTCATGAGCGTGCAGGTTATGGTGATCCTGGTTATCTACCATTGAGCAGCAGACTCCAGGATGTTGATGCATCAGATATTCAATCATATGGGGGCGTCTTGGCACTGGGAGTGCTTTCAAGAGACTGTGCATAAGCTCAAAATTGATCGTGTGAAGATGCGATTTCAGAAAAGTACAGCCACCAAAGATTCTGCCATTCTGCTATCATCTCCAGTAGGCCATCTATCATCTTCCCAAGCATCAAAATGTGATGATAACTCACTGTGTTCAGATGCCACAACAGGGACGAAGCCATTCACCCGATCATCATCAGTCTCACATAACAAGATGCAATGTATATTCTGCAGTAGAGATGGAACGACAAAACAATTGCATAAAGTGTGTTCGTTTGACGTTGGGAAAAAAAATCTACGACGCTGTCAAAATCAGTGATGGTGATGAATGGAAGGTTCGATTACAAGCCATATCACTAAATGATGCTCGGGCCATCGATGTAAAATATCATCTCCCCTGCTACGTAAAATATGTACAGCATCAACCACAGCAACAAACGTTGAATCCTCACCAAGTGGATCAGAACCAAAGGACTATTCTTGCCGACATCGAGTTCTTCAATGTATTGAAAAATGTACTTCACTCTGGCAACATTGTTTCAATGGATGATGTCACCAACACCTACATTGGCATCCGCAGAATGCATGGAGTGGTAGGAGGAAAATTGATTCAGAATAAATATGTTAAAGATCTGATCAAGGCACACCTTGAAAATGTTGAATTCTCACGTCCCAGTGCAAGACAATCTGAAATGTTATGCTCCAAGACTACGAAAGATTCTGCCATCAGAAAGGAAATTGACTCCCGAAGTATAGAACAGAACATGAAAAGCATTTTTGAATGTGCAAGTACTCTTCGAAAGGACATTCTTCGTTGCAGAGAAACGCCATGGGTGTTTGACAGATCACTCAACAGTGGTAGTAGAGATGATAACGTCCCAGCATGGATCTGGAACACGGTCAAATCATGGGAATGTTGATTACCTGTCAAGTACACAAGAAGAAGCCGACACATTATTGCTACTCCATGCCTTCCATGTAGCGAGTACAGGCACAGAAGTCCAGATCATATCTCCAGACACGGATGTACTGTTGCTCGCCTTGCGAAGATATCCACAATTGGGACATAATCCTTCCTTCGTCACAGGTGTGGGTGATAAAAGGCGCACCATTTTCCTCAAACCAATCTATGATTCGATTGGTGACCACTTAGCTGCTACCCTGCCAGGCTTTCATACCTTTACAGGGTGTGATACGACAGGTCACTTCGCTGGGAAAGGGAAACAAGGCTGCTGGAAGGCTCTTAAACAACCTCAGTTAATGGCATAGAAGCCTTCCTACAGCTTGGATCAAACTGCACAATTTCTCCAGAGATGGAGTTAGCACTGGAACAATTTGTGTGTCAACTATACCAACCTGGCACAGAGCTTTGTGAACTTTCATCACTTCGATGGCACATGTTCAAGAAGTCATTTGCAGAATCCGAGAAATTGCCACCTACAAAAGGAGCACTGGAACAACACATCAAGCGAGCTCTTTATCAGGCTATGGTGTGGTACCATGATGAAATAGCCAAACCCAAACTACCAGAAAAAAGAATATGGTTGCACATTAGAGAACAACCTATACAGGTCAGTGATAACCCATCTGCCACCTGCTCCAAAGGCTGTGCTGGAACTTGTGAGGTGCAAATGTGTCAAACAAATGTGCAGAACGGCACATTGTTCCTGCAAGCGAGCAAATGTTGTATGTACAGAGATGTGCACTTGTGAGGCATCTGATGACATCTGTGAGAACACTCAACAATCAGCAGCCTCTGATTCAGATGACAGTGATGATGAACTATAATGATGAACTCTGAAATAATATAAAATATTGCACTTAAGTTGGCCAAGCGGCATGCACCAATTTTGTTCAATAAATTTGAAAATACACTATATCTTCCATATTTTAAAATATATAACAATTTATATAAGATAATTAGCATGATAAATTCCTGCCAAAATTACTCTGTACATCTCACCGGTCATTTTAAGGTGCGATATGACATACTTATAATTAAGTTTTGAAAAAATAAATTTTTGTTATAACACGATCACAGTCATCTCGTATTTTCTGGAAAAAATCACACTAAACATGCATAAAAAATTGGCACCAAGATTTTTCAATATCAATGTACTCCTGTAGTCACAAAAAAAACCTTACAACATAAATTAACATAGTTTGCAAACATGACCATCTATCTCAACATATGCCCCTGCACTATAGGGTGTATTTTTACATGTTCATAAAAATATGATGCCGATTCCTTCTGGTGGGGGATATTCCACACACCATGGACAAACCGAAGTGCCGCTCTCCTTGATGATGTGGCTGCTGAATTCAGCAGGAAATGAAAACAGAGGTAGAAGCATTCGAAGGTGGAAGGAGTGGAGAAGGGAGAGGAACTAAAGAGACCGAGAGAAAGGGAAATGCCAATTGCATGATAAAACTGAAAGCAGCTTGTCCAGAAAGGATCCGCCGGGTGGTGCCGGGGACCTTGAGACTCCAGGAGTCCCAGCTGTACCAGATACACTACATATTAGCACCCTCAATTGTTGCACACTGAGAGCGCAGTAGAGATGCAGAATGTCCAAACATCTCACCAACAATCTGTCTTTTGACCTCCTCATGGTTCAAGAATTATCGATCATTGTAACAGAAGCTCTGCATCAACAAGACCTTGGTAAAGGACGGACATCTTCGCTAATCATGTAATCATCACGGATATGAGGGTGTAGGAGTCCTGGTCAGTCATCATCTGTGCCACCATTTGATTCATTAGACATTGTCACATCGAGTTCTAACATTAAACTAACAAAAAGAAACTTACAGTGCATCTGTTTTGCATGTGCGGACCAACTGCGGCTCATCCGGAGGACTCTGTGGACTTTTTTGACTTTCTGTCAGGTGAAATTGACAGTGCCTGGAAGAGGTGTGACTCTTGTTGTTGGAGATCTGAACACGACTGAGAAAATCTGCATGAGCACCGTTCGTCCACCCGCATGCATGTGAGAATGCAAACGGAGATATTCTTTGTGATCTTTTGCAATGACACAAACTTATCTCTGCGAACACCATTTTTAGGAAATCAGAATCCCACCTTGTCACCTTTGTTGGATGAAAGAGGCAGAAACGAAATTACAATCCAACTAAAAAAAACACCATCACAAGGCTGGCTCAGGTTGACCACATTCTAATCAGACATTGGGAACGGAATGTAATTGCAAGACTATATTTTTGATGGCTGCAGAAAGGGGACAAATGGCGTCGATTCTCAAAAGCGTTTAACACAGCACTGCAGAACTTCGCTCTACCGGAAGACGTCATGGGGCCAACGTAGAAGGAAATAACATCAGCCATTCAAGCAGCTGCTGAACAGACCATCTCGCTTATGAAGAAAGTTAAGAATGCCACAGTAGTTTGGGATGAGGATCCTAAAGTCAGGACACGATGTGAGAACCTCCATTGTTCAGGGAGAGACAGAGAAGCAGATGCAGCTACCCTTATCCTTGCTACAGTGTACATGGAGATACAGAAAGCGGCTGTTGAGGTCATCGGATCGATCTCAACAGCCTCACATGAAGCAAAATGACACACCGTGTGTCGCGCCGTCAATGTTTTCACTGGCTGAAGGAGTCATAATGCACTAAACCTAGCTGTAGACACACCATTGGAATGCTTGAATGATATAAAATACTTATTTTGTGGAATTGTCAAGGCACCACCACCTCCTGAGATACATTTCATATTTCCTGAAGACATCAGACTTCCATCTCCTGCTGACTTCAATCACACTGCAATTACACTTGAAGAAGTGCTTAAGATTGTTCGTGAAAGCCCATTTGGGAAAGCAACTGGCCTTGACAACATTCCAGATGAAATCTTTCGACTTTCTTCGGTTGCTGCAAGAATGGTTCAAATCATGAACAATGTTTTGAAAGGAATGCATCCCTCTGATGAGTGGAGAACAGCACAAACTGTGGGAATCCCAAAGAAACTGGAAGCAAAAAAGGAGGTGGAGCATCATGGGATATCACTGATGACCTGTGCAGCAAAAATATTCAACAAAATGCTGCAGAAATGCATACAACCAGTGCTAGATCTGTACAAACGACCTGAGCAGAATGGATTCTGACCCTTCCAAGGTACAGTGCAGCAGATCTTTCTACCACAACACGAAGGCTGCTGTCGTTACACCAGATGGGCGATCAGAGGTGTTTGACACAGCCTCTGGGATACTTCAGGGAGGTCCTTTGGCTCCTTTTCTCTTTGTCCTTCTCCTTGATTGGGTGCTTTGCACTACAATCCCAACTGAGGAAGATGGTTTTCAGCTGTGCATAAGAACGAGTAGCCACCAATCAAAGAAGAGATTGTCAGTTCTTCGATATGCAGATGACTTGGCCCTTCTTCCATACTCAGCTGCTGGTGGGCAACACATATTCACTAACCTGGTGCAAGCAGTGGCCAAAGTCAGACTGCATATAAACACCACCAAGACGGAGGTATTTCACTGGACCTGGACTATTTCGCTGGACCTGGATATACAAATCACCATCAGCGATGATGTTGGAGATATGAGTGCAGGGCCATGCTGCACACAGTTTGTTGACTTGGGTGGTGTGCTGTGTCACGTGATTGGGTTTTCGTATATCATGCCTCGCCCGCTAGGGGTGGGAAGAGTGTGCTTCTGGTCGCGCAATAAAGCGGAGTTGATGGTGGCCTGCGTGCTTCTTGCGTCCCACTGCACCTGGTACACTCTAGTTGGCTGACGAGGATGGTCGAATATGGACTTATGCCCGTTTTCGACGGGGACGACTTCGAATTGTTTTCGGAGCAATTGGAATGCTATTTCCACGCGAACGATGTGGTCGACGAGAGCAAGCAAAAGTCGATCTTGCTCGCTTCTCTTTCGCCGGAGCATTATCGGCTGCTGGGTGATTTAGTGGCACCGAACAGGCCCCGGGATGACGGGCTGGCGTTTCGGGACATTGTGGAGAAAACGAAAGCACACATGGCGCCGGAGAAGTCGTTGCAGCTCGCTTGATTCCAGTTCGATTGCCTCTCGAAAGGGGCAGAGGAACGCGTCGCTGAGTTCGTGGCGCGGATTAAGCGTGCTTCCGTGGCCTGCAAGTTCACAGCGGGGGAGCGGTCAGCTCGGCTCAGAGATCGTTTTATTGCTGGTTTACAAGATGCGAAAATGGTTTCAGCGGTTTTGCGGCTGAAGGATGAAGCCATTACATTCGACTCGGCGGTCAGCATGGCTACAGCGGTCGAGCAGACTCGCGGGGATGTTCGAGCCATCACCGGCCACGCGGGGTCGCGAGCACCCCGGGACGCGCGCACAACCTTCGATGCGGGTCGGACGTCGCCACATGGCCGCGCGTGCGGAGAGGTGACCCCGCGGACATGCTTGGGATGTGGAGGTCGACACCTGCACCGTGCATGCCCGTATAAAGGCAACGTGTGTTTGAATTGGCACAAGGTGGGTCATTTGGCGCGTGTGTGCCGTGGGGCGTCGGCCACCGTTAAGGTCGTGGACGGCGATGTGCGAGGCGACTCGGGGCGGAACCAGCGGCCGTTGTTGAGCCTGTTTTCAATTGGCCCGGCGACGGCGCGCCCGATGACGGTGGAAGTCGAAGTGAACGAAACGCCGATCATGTTCCAGGTTGATACGGGAGCAGCGGTGTCGCTCATCGGCGAACAGACCGCGCGTAGACTCAACGGCTTGAAGCTTATCAGGTCAAATCTCATGCTGTTCACGTACACCCACGAGAAGATAACGCCAGTCGGGATGGCAGACGTGTCTGTGCGGTACCAAGGCCAGGTCGCCACGCTTCGGGTGTACGTCGTACGGGGGAGGGGGCCGTCTCTCCTCGGCCGAGATTGGATGACCCGCATCAGGCTAGACTGGGCCGCAGTTAACCTTGTGCAACCCGTGCCGAGCCAGTGGGAGGATCAGTTGGAGGAGATTCTTCAAAGGCATCAAGGGTTGTTTAGCGACAACCTTGGAAAACTCAAGGGCATGGAGGCGAAACTATTCTTGAAGGAGGGGGTGGTTCCTCGGTTTTGTAAACCGCGTCCGGTGCCGCATGCCCTGCGGGACAAGGTCAAGGGTGAACTGGATAGGCTGGAGGCCTGTGGAGTGATCGAACGGGTGTCGTGCTCAGATTGGGCCACCCCGGTTGTCACGGTGCTGAAACGGAATGGAGACGTCCGATTGTGCGGGGACTTCAAATCCACGGTTAACCCGGGGCTCAGCGTGGAGCAATATCCACTGCCGTCAATCGATGAGATATATGCGCGATTGGCGGGGAGTCAATACTTCACGAAGCTAGACCTGCGTGATGCATATTTTCACCTGCCGATGGATCCCGGGAGTAGCGAGCTTTTAACAATCAACACGTGTCAAGGACTCTATCGATACACCCGACTCTGTTTTGGGATTGCTTCGGCCCCAGCTTTGTGGCAGAAAGCTATGGATCAGGTTTGCATTGGCCTGCCCGCTCAGACCTACCTAGACGATGTGCTCATTGCGGGGAAAACGGCGGACGAGCATCTGGCGAACATTGCCCGAGTGCTGACAAAGCAAGAAGCGTGCGGCCTGCGCTTAAACAAGGACAAGTGCGCGTTCTTCAAGCAGCGCTTGGAATACCTCGGGCACATCATCACGCCGGAGGGGCTGTTGAAAGGTCCTCGGAAGGTGGAGGCGATTCAGCGCATACCACCGCCTCGCGACAAGACGCAGCTGCGCTCGTTCATTGGCATGGCCCAGTATTACCAAAGGTTCGTGCGCGGGCTCAGCTCACAACTTGCGCCATTAACGCGGTTGCTCAAGAAGGACGAGCGCTGGGCTTGGGGGCCTGCACACCAGGCGTCGTTCGACCGCGTCAAGTGGCTGCTCACAGAGGATATGGTCCTCGTGCACTACGAGCCTGCGCGTCCGCTCCTATTGGCATCCGACAGCTCTGCATATGGCATCGGGGCAGTGCTCTCCCACAGGATGGACGATGGTTCCGAGCGGCCTGTTTGTTTTGCATCCCGGACCCTGTCCACAGCAGAGCGCGGATATTCCCAGATTGAGCGTGAGGCTCTCAGCCTCGTCTGGGGTGTGCGGAGGTTTCATCAATATCTGCTGGGGCGGCATTTCACTTTACAGACGGATCACAAACCGCTTCAATTCATCCTGAGACCCGAACGCGGGGTGCCGGTGGTAGCAGCCGGCGAATACAGCGGTGGTGTCTGTTTCTGGGTGCTTACGATTATGATATTCAGTTCCGAAGCACCGAGAAGCATGCCAACTGCGACGGGCTCTCACGCTTACCATGTGCGGAGGGTCCAGCTGCGTCTGAGTTGGGCGACCGGGTCGATGTGTTCGCGCTGGACCAGGTCCAAAGCGGGCCGGTCACGGCCAGGCAGGTCGCGGTGGAATCGGCTCGTGATCCGGTGCTTGCCCGTGTCTTCCAGGCGATTTCTACGGGGAATTGGAGCGATCTGCCTTCGACACCGGCATTTCAACCTTTCACGTCACGTGCAGCGGAGCTGTCGTTGGTCCAACGGTGCGTAATGTGGGGAATGAGGACCGTGATTCCACCGAGGTTCAGGCAGCGGTGTTTGGAAGAACTGCATGTCAGTCACCTTGGCATCGTGAAGACCAAGAGTCTTGCTCGTAGCCTGTTGTGGTGGCCGGGGTTGGACAAAGACATTGAGCAGTTGGTTAAGCGTTGCGCCACGTGCCAGACAGATGCTGATAACCCGCGTCGAGCTTCGGGTCTCTGGCCTGTGCCAGACCGAGCTTGGCAGAGGGTCCATGTAGATTTTGTGGGACCGGTTCATGGCAAGATGTTTTTGACTGTGATTGATGCAATCTCTAAATGGCCGGAGGTTGTAGTAATGCAGCATACTTCAGCAAACATTACAGTAGAGAAGCTGCGGACGATCTTTGCTAATAAAGGGTTGCCGGAGATCCTGGTCTCTGATAATGGTCTGCAGTTCATCGCGGGGGTATTTGATGAGTTTATGCGCCAGAATGGTATTCGACATCTAAGGTCCGCACCGTATCATCCTGAGACGAATCGCCAAGCTGAGTCGTTTGTCAAGATGTTGAAGCGGGCTTTGCGCAGGGGGGGGTGTTGCACCTGTGCAGGCGGTGGTCGATGTCTTTTTGCTCCATTACAGGAACGCAGTTCATCCTGTCACGGGTGATTCGCCGGCCATTCGTCTCTATGGACGGGCTTTGCGGTCCAGGCTGGATTTGCTACGACCTGGAGGGTCGGGGAGTGGGGCGATGTCGCGTCCGACGTGGCTGCGCAGCTTCGAGGTGGGGCAGCGGGTAATGGTGCGCGATTATTTCCACGGTTCCAAATGGGTGCCGGCGGTGGTCTCTGTGGTGCTGGGGCCGGCGAATTGCATGGTGCGGACTGATGGTGGGGATGTGTGGAAGCGGCACGTGGACCAGATGCATGATCGCTGTTCAGCGTCACCCCCCCACACCTTCCCGAGATGAACTATGCGGGACCCCCACCGGTAGTGTCGCCGGCACCTGACGTTGTATCGCCGGGGCTGGTTGGGCCGGCGCCGATGTGGGCTTCGCCTGATGCCATCCTACCCTGGGACGTCGAGCAGGCTGGGCAGTCGGGGGTAGCTGGTGTTGCGGAAAGTGCGAGTCCGGCGAGGGTGTCACCTCGACTGGGCCGGGAGGCGTCTGAGCCTGGGCTGTCTGGTGGCGCAGCCCGTCCGAGGCGGGTCAGGGTGCGGCCGCGGTACTTGGAGGATTATGAGTGTTGATGGGTTTCCGATGGTCATGTTGTGATTATCCGTTTGTTATGTGACGGGTCATTTTACGAGGGGAGGAGTGTGCTGTGTCACGTGATTGGGTTTTCGTATATCATGCCTCGCGCGCGAGGGGTGGGAAGAGTGTGCTTCTGGTCGCGCAATAAAGTGGAGTTGATGGTGGCCCGCGTGCTTCTTGCGTCCCACTGCACCTGGTACACTCTAGGTGGCTCCATTTCTAATCCACATGGCAACTTCCGGCAACGTTGCAATCTGGATTGTGTGGCATTGTGGCATTGTGTGACATTGTGATTGTGTGACTTCCGGTTCCGGTTTTGGAGCAGCGAGAGGTCTCCTTCGGGGCTCCCTGCTGACGTTCTCAAAGCTAAGTTTCCGGTTGTTATTTGTCCCGTTTTAACTGTTTAATTTTCTCACCTGCATGTTACTGTGTGTTGCTAGTTCGGTTTTGTTTCAAAAATCGTGCTATTTTGTGAGTATTTTTGTCGATGTTCTTACCTGTGCTTGAGGACTAGGCCTAGGCTTGAGGCCTACAGGTTACACTTGGTGTTCGATCGTTTTTTTTTGTTTGTTTGTTTTTTCTCCCCATTACCTTCAATTTCTATCCTCCCCATTACCTTCAATTTTGATCCTCCCCACTTTCCAAACATCACCCATTCTCCCAACTAATCTCTCTCTTATCTCAAAAAAAAAAATACCCAACAACAACAACAACACGCTCACCTCCCGATTCTGCTTCTTCTTCTTCCTCTTAACTTCCTCCTCGTCTTCTTCCTCGATTTTTTTTTGTTACACTTCCATGACCTAATCTGTTGAACTCTCTCATACATTATTTTTAACAACAAAAACGATCTTATAATGCTTCATCTTCCTCTCTCACACATGTGGTACTCTTTACTGTTTCACAATGCACTACTCTTCTGCTATTTTAACAGACTGCTCTCATTTCGACCTCTCCTTCATTCCTTGCCTAAAAAATCCAACTATTACAGCGCTTCTTCTCTCCATGCTCTGAATTCGCCTTCATTGCATCCATCAAGAATTGTGTTAAATCGCATCTCTGACCTAAAACTTTTAAAAACCACAGTTTGCCATGGATGCTCGCTTTCCATCAACCATTCTTTTTTTTCCAACTTCAGTGCCAACTCACCCCCTCACCCCTCACTCTCACTCTCAAAGCAACCATCCCACTCTTCTCCCTCCAAGCCTCCCTCTCACCTCTCTCAAAAATTCCCCCTCACCTTTCTCCCACCTTTCATCCCCCTCACTCTTCCTTCTCAAAGTTGCCCCCCTCTCATCCACCAACCTGCCTCCCTCCACTGCCCTCTCACCTCCATCTCTTCACTCCACCTCCTCAAATCCTCAACTGCCTTCTTCCTTGTCTCTTGTCCCCCTCTCCCCCAGCACCACAGAGCCTTTTCTCCTCCTCATTCGGCCCCCTCCCCTCGCTATTCTGCAATACCCCACACTCCTTCAGCAACCCTCCTTACCTGCCCCCCTCGTCCCTTGTCCTACCCTCCCCCTCCCCCTCCACCTCCTGCACCCAAAGCCTCCTCCCCTACCTCTTCATTAAAAGTGTGGACCTCAAATATCCGGGGCCTTCGCTCAAACCTTTCAGATCTTTCCATACAGGTTGCCACTGACAAACCAGACATTATCTGCCTAACAGAAACTTTCCTCTCCCAAGACGTGTCTGACTCCCAAGTATCTCTCCCTGGCTACTCCCTCTTACGGTATGACAGACCTGAGACTCGTCCTGGTGGAGGTGTTGCTCTCTTCATCAAAGACTCTATTCCTCACTCTCCATGCACTGCTCTCACTCCCCCACTCCCCCAGGAATACCTTTGGCTTCAGCTTCCCTCCACTCCCACCTCATGTCTATATGTGTACTGTACCGTCCACCGAACAGTGATGACTCCATCTACACCTCACTATCCGAAAACATGGACCATCTTCTATCTTCTCATCCAAACTCTCTCTTCCTCTTATGTGGTGACTTCAATTGTCATCACGCCAGTTGGCTAGGTGTGGGTACCTCTCTCACCTGCCATGGCACCTTAGCAAAAGCTTTCTGCGACTCATTGGGACTGACTCAATCGGTCAACTTCCCGACCCGGATCTCAACCAATGGTACTCCATCTCTTCTGGATCTGATTTTGACAAATTTCCCTGACAATATCTGCTGCTCTTCCTTCGCTCCAATTGGTTCTTCTGACCACGTCCTTGTCAAAGTGGACATCTCTCTGGCTGTTATCAGAGAACCACCTCACCGCCGTCGAGTCTGGCATTTCACTCAAGCCGACTGGCAGGGTCTCCGAGCAGCCATCAAACTTACAGACTGGTCTCCTATCACTACTTTGTCAAACATCAACTCATCCTGGGAATTCTTTCAAAGAAACTTGCTCTCCCTCATGCACAGATTTATCCCCTCTCGTATTCAGTTGTCTTACCCTTCCTCCCGCCCTTGGTTTACTGAAGCTTGTGGCGAGACAGTTGTCCTCAAACAACTTGCCTTTGCCTCATGGAAAGCAAACCCAACTGAGGGCAATCTCAGTTCTTTCCACAAAGCTCGGAACAAGTGTGTATCTACCCTCAGGAGAGCCAGAAAACAACATCTTTCTCATCTCAAGTCTGAACTCTCAAACCTCTCTCCCTCCTCAAAATCCTGGTGGCGTTTAATCAAATCTGTTTCTGGTGTATGTTCCCCCTCCATCCCCTCCCTTACCTCAAATGGCCGCACTGCTGATTCCACACGTGATAAAGCTGAATGTCTAAACTCGGTGTTTGCAGCTAAATCTTGTGTCCTAAACCCATCACTATCTCTACCCACTTTACCCAGTCGCACCCAACTGTCCCTGGGCTCTGTATCCTTTTCTCCTGACAAGGTGGAGAGCTTGCTTTCAAACCTCGAGTCAGATTCTGCAACCGGTCCAGACGGCATCAGCCCACGTGTCCTCAAAGCCTGCTCTTCTGCTCTTGCTCACCCTCTCTCTGTTCTATTCACCCTCTCATTTGCACAAGGTCATCTGCCATCTGCTTGGAAATCTGCTAACATCACTGCCCTGCATAAAAAGGTGCAAAAACAGATCCCTATAACTACAGACCAATCAGCCTTCTCCCAATCATCAGCAAGGTGATGGAATCCATCATCGCTTCAGATATGAAATCCTTCCTCTTCTCCAATGGCTTGATTTCCAATCATCAATTTGGTTTCAGACCAGGTCACTCTACCCTGGATATGCTGCTTCTGCTCTCCCATCAATGGATGGAGGTCCTCAATGCCAGACAGGAAATCCGAGCCGTATCCCTGGACATATCACGTGCTTTTGACACAGTCTGGAACCCTGCCCTACTCACCAAACTCTCTTCCCATGGTATTCAAGGCCATCTCCACTCATGGCTCGCAGACTTCCTCTCCTGTCGAAGTCAACGTGTGGCCCTAAATGGAGTTCTTTCATCCCCTCTTCCTGTGCAGGCTGGAGTTCCTCAAGGTAGCGTTCTGGGCCCTGTTCTTTTTCTGGTTTTTATCAATGATCTCTCGGACTCTCTGGAAAGTCCTCTATTTCTCTTTGCCGACGACTCCACCCTCTGCCGTACCATCTGTCCTCCCTCAGACCGGCAAGCAGCAGCTTCTTCGCTCACTGCAGATCTGGATAAAATCACAAACTGGTCCAACACGTGGAACATGTCTTTCAATCCAGACAAATCTCACACTCTCACTATGTCTCTTCGAAAGGACCGTTTACAAAACCCCCCCATCCACTTTCTCAACAATCCTCTGGAAGAAGTCTTTTCTTTCAAGCTTCTAGGTCTCACTATCTGCCATGACCTTTCCTGGGAAAGTCACATTTCCAACCTCGCCTCAAAAGCCAGTCGCCGACTGGGAATCCTCCGTCGTGCTAAGTCCTTCCTCGGCCCTCTTGAGCTCCTGACCACTTACAAAGCTTTTGTCCGTAGCCTGATGGAGTACTGCTCTCCCCTCTGGGCTGGTGCTCCTGCCTCCCACCTTTCTCGGCTTCACGCTGTCGAAACCAGGGCATTTAAGATCATCGGCATCTCCCGCAATGAAGCTGAGTCTTTGGGCCTCTCACTCAATCACCGCAGGTTGGTCGGTGGTCTTTCTGTCTTCTACCGATTCCTCTCCAACCTTGCCCCCCCTGCTCTCTCTGCGATTTGTCCCCACCACATTTCCACAGGGCGCTCAAGGTCCGCCAACAACCCCCTTCTGGTAAAACTACCAAAATCACGAATCACTGCTCATCTTCACTCTTTCATTCCTCTTTTTTCCCGCCTTTGGAATAAACTTCCTCACTCTATTCTTTCCCATTCTTCCCTCCAGGCTTTCAAAACAGCTGTTCACCACCACCTCTTATCTTCCCCCATCCAAATCCTCGATCTTTTCTACCCCCGATAATCCACCCAAGCCCACTTCCTTCAATTCTCCTGCTTTCCTTCCTGAAAGTCCCTTTAATGTCCATCTTCTCTTCGCCATGTTCCCCGTCCCATCCCCATCCCTCTCCCTTACACAGTTCACCTAATGTGTCTGTTCCCCACTGTTTTGTCCCTTCCACTCCCGCCCCTCTTGTCTCATGCCTCCTTGCTGTGAGTTGTGTGTTAGCTCTCATACGAGCCTCGACCAAGGCATACAAAAAAAAACAAAAAAAAAAACATCTGAATCCAATTTTGGACTCTGCTGCTCTGCCTGACCAGATTAGAAGCGAGATATTTCATGCCATCATAGAAACAGTTTTGTTATGCAATGTGGACACTTGGACATTGACTGAGACTTTTCAGCAGGAAATTGATGCGACACACTCACACCTTCTTAGAGCGGCCTTCAAGATATATTGGCCAATGTGGATCACTAATGAGGACCTTTACGAGCATGCCAAGTTCAAACCACCGAGTCAAGTGTTGCGAGTACAAAGACTGAGACTAGCTGGACATATTCGATCTGAAGGGGATTGCATTCAACCATTCCAACAGGAGATGACCTGGTATCCCATACAGCAGTTGTGTCATAGTCAAGGATGCACCAGGACTTATCTTGACAGGCTCTTATTGGATTTTGATGCCCCTGATCATATCTCAGCATTACAGCATCTCAGAACATTTGCCAATAATAACGTTATCTGACGTCCCTACTTAAATGTTTTACGAGTATTTTGTACATGAACCTGTGTCCTGTACTTGCCGTAATCATTGTATCTGACATTATTATTATGATCTTCGCAAACTTTGTTGCGAAGGTTATGTTTTGATCGCTGTGTATTTATTTATTTATTTGTGAATATGTGTGTTTGTTTGTTTGTTATTCGCATAACTCCAAAAGTATTGAACGGAATCGCAGCAAATTTGGTGGGAGGATTGGTTATTATCCGAGGACCATTTGATTAGATTTTGAGAGCGATTGGGTCAAAGGTTAAGGTCATGAAGAGGTCAAAATCGTCTTTTTACCATAGCGCGGTCAATTTGTATCCAATTTGCATGCAACTAATGCCAAAATGTTCAGAATTCAATTCCCCATCTTGTGATATGTGACATGACACAATGACGTAATAACCCTTATTAGCGGTTGGGAGTGAAAAGTCAGGGGGGGGGTCACGACATTGCAAAATGTGCGGTTTTAGTCATAACACGGTCAATTCTTATCCGATTTGCATGAAACCAACACGAAAATGTTGACTGTTCTGTTCCCCACACTCTAATACCAATTATAAAATTAAGAGTACAAAGGTGAAGGTCGAGGTCATGAAAAGGTCAAAATCGTCATTTTGCCATAGTGCGGTCGATTTTTATCCAATTTGCATGCAACCAATGCCAAAATGTTGTGAATTTAATGCCCAATTTTGTGATATATGATATGACACAGGAAATTTAATGTTTTAAAGCCATCATAACACATATGAGATGGCAGATGTGGTATGGGATTAAATACCCTCACAATCAACGGTTTCTGGGGGTGGGGGGGGGGCAAAATGTAGCATTGTCGAAGGTATGCGCTCTACTGAGTGCCCGTTCTAGTTATTATTATATGAATGGTCTTTGGGGTCTTCAACAGTCTTCAGGGTCTTCAAGCATCTTCGGAGTCTTAAGGTTCTTCAGGATCTTATGGGTATTTGGGGTCTGAGGGGTCTTAGGAGTCTTATCGGTCTAGACGTCTGAGTGGTCTTAAGGGTTTCAGAGTATTAGGGGTCCTCGGGGTCTTAACGCGTCTGAGTGGTCGTAAAGGTTTTGGGGGGTCTTAAAGGGTCGTCAAAGGTCAAAGGGGTTTCAGCAGTCGAAAGAGTTTAAAAGGTACATTCCAATAGTAAGTAATTAATAGATGCACGTGTCGTTTGGGTGCAACTGATGTTCAAACAGCATGTAATTAATAGACATTGCGTCACATGGCTTTACAGCTTCACGGATGACTTCACAGACCGTGTTTTTCGTTTTCATAAATGTTTGAATCGATATATTTCTGGTCGATGTATATTGTATTCACACGCAAGAAAATGAGACAGAGGTGGAGGCCATTCTGCCCATCATGCCTGTGCCACATCAACATTACACCAATTTATCAACACCAGATCAAATAAGAAAATGTGAAAAAAAAATTCGTGTTTTTGGTGTTTTTTGTAGTTTGTTTAATTATTTATTTATTTATTTATTCTCCTCAGGGGAGGGGGCATGGGCTTTGCTGAAACACATACCATCAACCACACAACACCCCATGACAAGACCTCACCAACACACAATGACAAGACAAGACACACAATCACCCATCAATGCTCAAGCTACCTAAAAGTCCTGCCAGCATCCCTATACCACTCCATAACTTCCAGGTACCTATCTAATTATAATTTAAACTTATCTACTATGTCTGCTGCCACTACCTTTCCAGGGAGGCCTTCCATGCGTTAACTACTCTGAGTAAAAGTCCCCTGCCTAACTACCATCTTAACTCTCCTGTTCTTTACTCTCATGACCAGGGACCATAGCTTATCACTGTCGGCTCTGTTAAATAATTCATCTGCACTTACTATATCTATACCCTTCATTATCTTAAATATCTATATCATATCTCCTCGTAACCTCCTCCTTTCTAGTGTATAAAGCCCTGTCTCCTTCAGCTGTTACTCATAGCCAAGTCTAGCTAGGCCCGGAATCAATCAAGTAGCCATGCACTGAATCCTCCCTGTGGCATCTCTGTACTTCCTGAGTTGTGTTGACCAAAACTGCACACAGTATTCTTTGGTAGTCACTGGTGACGTGCAGGGTATTCAATGGTAGACTTGTTTGATAGGGCAGAAGCAAATGACCGTTCCATGATGTACTCTTTGGTGGAGGGAAATTCAATAGTGGTTTCACCAATGGTGCTGAATGGTTTACCATGGTGATCATTTATAGTGTACAATGGGAAATCTTTTCTAGTCCATGAACGATACTTCTCCCAAGGGTATAGTCCGTTTCTCTTTTTCTTGAATTATGTTCCCAGATCAGAAAACTGATCCTTGACGCAGTTCGGGTGACTGCAGGACATCACCAAGGATTTGACGAAGAAATTGCCACTTTTTGAGTCAACTTCATGGGAATAGTATGTTATTTCTCTGCTTAACTCACTGAGCTTTTTGAATCGACATGAGCCCCTCTTGACATTATGTTGCAACAACAATAAAATTATATATAGCAAGTATTTTGGGCGCACACGTAGGTTGCGAGTTTAATTCCACCAAAGAAAACGAACAATGCTGCTCCCGATGTGCTTCCAAAATAGATGTAAAAACGCATCTGTCTCACGCCTACGTCTTCTGATTTGCAATCGCATTTATCTTGATTCTCATGCCCTCTCCCACGCCGATCTCGCAACCCTCCCGCATACGAACGAGCGGTGACGCGCATTGCGAGAAGCTTTGATCGTTTTCGAGCTATGAGTTATGATTAGCAAATACACCAGAGTAAATAAATGTGTTTATGATCGTCTTCAATATTCGATGCATTTATTTCCAAGACTGGAGGTTGTGTGTTTAATTGAAAGCTTTTATTCGACCTGCGTACTTTGACATTTGAGGTTCAGGTGTCTGGACGAGGCCTGGATTGTGAGGCGTCGTGCAGCATAATGGCATGATCAATCATCGACAAACGCATCGTCACAGGCGGTATACCTATGACGTCAGAGCAGCGGCGAGACTTGTGACGTGCAAGAGTGTTAATATCGGGCCGTTGTCCTTCTGCTTTGCGTCCTTGAGGACAACTTTGGTTGCGAATACAACTCAGCTCGATGGACATGTCCGGGAAGGGGAATTCGACGTTGTAGCAAGATGGAGGGTCTTTGATTGCATCCGTTGGAGCAGCAAAGATGATCGTTCTCTCCTCAAATTGAATTGATAAGGCAGGTAATTGTGAATTCACATGTACAGAACAAAGTGTAAAGTATTAATTATAAATAGAACCTGTTCTCGCAAATGGAATGCACAAAGTGTTCCAACAGCCCTTAAACCTACACGTTGGAATTCAGCTGTGTTTACATGTCAGATATGGCATATCATGGTGTCGCTCACTCGAGTGTGGGGTATTCGAAAGGGTAAATTAGCTTTACTGCAGGATTTTCTGCACCACCTGGAGATCTAAAAATAAAAAAACTTCACAAAAGAGATGAATCACGTAGTTATAAAACACAGTTTGTATTGAAATGCAGAACAAGTTTATTTGACTTTCCAATGGAAATGCATTAAGCCCGAAGGAATTTAGCCGACACGGGTACCCCTGCCTGCCAATGTGCTATAATTTACACGATGGTTCCTTTAAAAGGAACTTCAACACTGGAGGAAGCAATTTGGCACATCAAATATGCACTATGGTTGCCAGCCTCTGCTTGTTTGTCCATGCTCTAACCTTTTAATTGCTGAGCATCAAGCAAGGAAGCAGAATGTTTGTAAAGTCTTTGGTATGACTCGGACGGGTTTGAACCCCCGACCTCCCATATAAGGAGCGGACACTATTACAGCGAGGCTTATGCACAACTTTTGCACCACCCTGTTCAGAGGCCTCCATATCAAATGCAGGACAAAGTCATTCATCAAAATCAATGTACTTTAACATGACTAACAAGGACCTTGGTAGACAATGTACACTTCTGGTATCTTAGATTTGAGCTCGTGTTCCCCACATCATAAGCCAGTGTTTTCAATCAGACATGATCAATGCAACCCACAGGAAGCAAAATTAGTTAATTCGCTCTCTCACATTTTCTTTCTTTGTCGATTACTGTATTTAACACCCAATACAAATATATATATATATATATATATATATATATATATATATATATATATATATATATATATATATATATACATATATACATACACACACACACACACACACAGTATGTATCTCTGCAGCATCTGTGTTGTCACTGAACTACTCCTCAAACTTTTGTGAAAGCCTACCAAACTTTCGGACTGCACCTACCTCTCCTGTGTGTTTGTCCTCAGGGTATTTGTTTTTAATATATATATATATATATATATATATATATATATATATATATATATATATATATATATATATATATATATATATATATATATATATATATATATATATATATATTTTTCAAACACACATAATGTATTTTTTTCCTTAAATGTTCAACTTAAATTGTTTATAAAATGTGATTAATCACGAATACTACAAATTGATTTGAAAAATATATGTTTGAATTCTGCTTGGTGTAAATGATGACAACACAACGTTGAGGTGTTTTTAATGCCATGGCGATGAGATGTTTTCAAAGATGTGGCAGTGAGGTGTTTTTAATGATGTGGCAGTGAGGTGTTTTTAATAACGTGGCAGTGAGGTGTTTTTAATGACGTGGCGGTGAGGTGTTTTTAATAACGTGGAGATGAGGTGTTTCTAATAATGCAGCGGAGAAGTGTTTTTAATAACATGGCAGTGAGGTGTTTTGAATGATGTGGTGTTGAGGTGTTTTTAATAACATGGCAGTGAGGTGTTTTGAATGACGTGGTGTTGAGGTGTTTTTAATAACATGGCAGTGAGGTGTTTTGAATGACGTGGTGTTGAGGTGTTTGTAATAGTGTGGTGGAGAAGTGTTTTCAATAACATGGCAGAGGGGAGTTTTGAATGATGTGGTGTTGAGGAGTTTTTAATAACTTGGCAGTGAGGTGTTTTGAATGATGTGGTGTTGAGGTGTTTTTAATAACAAGGCAGTGAGGTGTTTTGAATGACATGGTGTTGAGGTGTTTTTACTAATGTGGTGGAGAAGTGTTTTTAATAACATGGCAGAGGGGAGTTTTGAATGACATGGTGTTGAGGTGTTTTTAATAGTGTGGCGGAAAAGTGTTTTTAATAACATGGCAGTGAGGTGTTTTGAATGACGTGGTGTGAGGTGTTTTTAATAGTGTGGCGGTTACACAGAGGTGAGGTGTTTTAATAATGTGGTGGAGATGTGTTTTTACAACATGGCAGAGGGGAGTTTTGAATGACGTGGTGTTGAGGTGTTTTTAATAATGTGGCGGAGAAGTGTTTTTAATAACATGGCAGAGGGGAGTTTTGAATGACGTGGTGTTGAGGTGTTTTTAATAATGTGGCGGAGAAGTGTTTTTAATAACATGGCAGTGAGGTGTTTTGAATGATGTGGTGTTGAGGTGTTTTTAATAGTGTGGCGGAGAAGTGTTTTTAATAACATGGCAGTGAGGTGTTTTGAATGACGTGGTGTTGAGGTGTTTTTAATAGTGTGGTGAAGTGTTTTTAATAACATGGCAGAGGGAAGTTTTGAATGATGTGCTGTTGAGGTGTTTTTAATATTGTGGCGGAGAAGTGTTTTTAATAACATGGCAGAGGGGAGTTTTGAATGACATGGTGATGAGGTGTTTTTAATAGTGTGGCGGAGAAGAATTTTTAATAACATGGCAGTGGGGTGTTTTGAATGACGTGGTGTGAGGTGTTTTTAATAGTGTGGCACTTGCACAGAGGTGAGGTGTTTTTAATAATGTGGCAGTGAGGTGTTTTGAATGACATGGTGTGAGGTGTTTTTAATAGTGTGGCGGTTACACAGAGGTGAGGTGTTTTAATAATGTGGCGGAGAAGTGTTTTTAATAACATGGCAGAGGGGAGTTTTAAATGACGTGTTGTTGAGGTGTTTTAATAATGTGGCGGAGAAGTGTTTTTAATAACATGGCAGTGGGGTGTTTTGAATGACGTGGTGTTGAGGTGTTTTTAATAGTGTGGCGGTTACACAGAGGTGAGGTGTTTTTAATAACATGGCAGTGAGGTGTTTTGAATGACGTGGTGTGAGGTGTTTTTAATAGTGTGGCGGTTACACAGAGGTGAGGTGTTTTAATAATGTGGCGGAGAAGTGTTTTTACTGACATGGCAGTGGGGTGTTTTGAATGACGTGGTGTGAGGTGTTTTTCATAGTGAACGCAGTGAGCTTCATACTCAACGCGTGCACATGAGAGAATAGGAAACAACAACAACAACAACAACAACAACAACAACAACAACACAATACCCCTGACAATTTCGAATCCGTGTCGTTGGCTATGACCCTTTTGCTTCTGGTTGTTTTTAAACGCTGTGCGGTGTATAAACATGATTGGGTTTTATTTCTATCTTGTGAATATTACTTAACACGTGCACATGGGAGAATAGGAAACAACAACACAATACCATGGCAATTTGGAATCCATGTCGTTAGCTATGACCCTTTTGCTTCCGTTTTTTTTTTTTGCTTCTGTTTTTTTTTGTTTCCGGTTTTTGTCATGGGAAATGATGCATGCCAGGAGATAAAGGCAACGTCGGAGACATGAAAGACCCAAATATCAGACATGGTGCATATTTCCTCCACTGATTTTAATAAAGATATCTCTCGCATCATCAAAAAATCATTTTTAATCGTGATTTTCGTTATTTGATCTCTGATCCCGAATCCAGGCCAAAGTAACCGGAAATTGCGTATACAGTTGTGAACAAGTTATAGGTAAAGTCAGAAGCGAATGTAAGAAGAATTCTACGTTCAATCTCGTATTTATTTTTTTAGATGAGATCCTGTTCTCGGCGGTGTAGTTCTCATTGTGAAGATAATGTTGAGGATTTTTTTTTTCAGATGAGATCCTGTTCTAGGCGGTGTAGTTGTCGTTGTGGAGGCAATGTTGAGGATTTTTTTTTCAGATGAGATCCTGTTCTCGGCGGTGTAGGTGTTGTTGTGAAGGTAATGTGGAGGTAATAGGTAAAGTCAGAAGCGAATGTAAGAATAATTCTACCTTCGCTTCTCGGCTTTGCCTATTCCATATCAGCGAACGAAGTGAGCTTTATACTTAAAGCGTGCACATAAGAGAATAGGAAACAACAGCAACAACAACACAATATCCTGGCAATTTGGAATCCGTGTGTCGGCTATGACCCTTTTGCTTCCGCTTTTTGTCATGGTGAATGATGCATGCCGGGAGATCATGACCGGAAGTGTTTATTTATTTATTCAATTATTTTTTTCCCCAAAGTTAATTTTATAATTCCGAAAGTGATTTTTTTTCATGACAGGAAGTGTTTATTTAGTATTTAACATTACCGGGAGTGATTTTGAAACTCTCTGAAACTTTTAATTTCTTTTATTCTTGACCAGAAGTGATGGTTTATTTATTTATTTATTCAATTATTTTTTACTCAACACGTGCACATGAGAGAATAGGAAACAACAACAACAACAACAACAACAACAACACAATACCCAGGCAATTTGGAATCCGTGTCATCGGCTATGACCCTTTTGCTTCCGGTTTTTGTCATGGGGAATGATGTGTCCCGGGAGATAAAGGCATCTTCGGAGACATGAAAGACCCAAATATCAGACATGGTGAATATTTCCTCCACTCATTTTAATAAAGATATCTCCCGCATCATCAAAAAATAATTTTTAATCGTGATTTACATTATTTGATCGCTGATCCCGAATCCAGGCCAAAGTAACCGGAAATTGCAGCATCGTCTGCTATGCACCTGACTGATCTCATCTGTCAAAATCATCAGCTGTGCGGCGCTTACATGTACCACGGTATAGTTGGCAAGTATACAGTTGTAAACAAGTTATAGGTAAAGTCAGAAGCGAATGGAAGAAGAATTCTACGTTCGCTTCTAGTATTTATTTTTTTAGAGGAGATCCTGTTCTAGGCGGTGTAGTTGTCGTTGTGAAGGTAATGTTGAGGTATAATTTTGAGGTAATATACATATATATATATATATATATATATATATATATATACATATATATATATATATATATATATATGTATTTTTTAGATGAGATCCTGTTATCGACAGGTGTAGTTGTCGTTGTGAAGGTAATGTTGAGGTAATATTAATTTTTTTTAGATGGATCCTGATTTGGCGGTGTAGTTGTCGTTGTGAAGGTAATGTTGAGGTATAATTTTGAGGTAATATACATATATATTTTTTTTTTCGATAAAATCCTGTTCTAGGTGGTGTAGTTGTTGTTGTGAAGGTAACGTTGAGGTATAATGTTGAGGTAATTTTTATTTTTTTTTAGATGAGATCCTGTTCTCGACAGGTGTGGTTGTCGTTGTGAAGGTAATGGTGAGGTAATATTAACTTTTTTAGATGAGATCCTGTTTTACGCGGTGTAGTCGTTGTGAAGGTAATGTTGAGGTCATATTAATTTTTTTTAGATGAGATCCTGTTCTTGGCGGTGTAGTTGTCGTTGTGAAGGTAATGTTGAGTGAATTTTTTTTTTCTCAGATGAGATCCTGTTCTTGGCGGTGTATTTGTTGTTGTGAAAGTAAAGTTGAGGTATAATGTTGAGGTAATATATATATATTTTTAGATGAGATCCTGTTCTCGACAGGTGTAGTTGGCATTGTGAAGGTGATGTTGAGGTAATATTGAGTTTTTTTTAGATGAGATACTGTTCTTGGCGGTGTAGTTGTTGTTGTGAAGGTAATGTTGAGGTATAATGTTGAGGTAATATATTTTTTTTTTCGATGAGATCCTGTTCTAGGCGGTGTAGTTGTTGTTGTGAAGGTAACGTTGAGGTATAATGTTGAGGTATTTATTTATTTTTTTTTAGATGAGATCCTGTTCTCGACAGGTGTGGTTGTCGTTGTGAAGGTAATGTTGAGGTAATATTAATTTTTTTTCGATGAGATCCTGTTCCCGGCGGTGGAGTTGTCGTTGTGAAGGTAATGTTGAGGATTTTTTTTTCTTCAGATGAGATCCTGTTCTCGGCAGTGTAGTTGTTGTTGTGAAGGTAATGTTGAGGTAATAGGTAAAGTCAGAAGCGAATGTAAGAAGAATTCGACGCTCGCTTCTTGGCTTTGCCGATTCCATATTAATGTGGCGGTTACACAGAGGTGAGGTGATTTTAATAGTGTGGCGGAGAAGTGTTTTTAATAACATGGCAGTGGCGTGTTTTGAATGACGTGGTGTGAGGTGTTTTTAATAGTGAGGCGGTTACACAGAGGTGAGGTGTTTTTAATAATGTGGCAGTGAGGTGTTTTGAATGACGTAGTGTGAGGTGTTTTTAATAGTGTGGCGGTTACACAGAGGTGAGGTGTTTTAATAATGTGGCGGAGAAGTGTTTTTAATAACATGGCAGAGTGGAGTTTTAAATGACGTGTTGTTGAGGTGTTTTAATAATGTGGCGGAGAAGTGTTTTTAATAACATGGCAGTGGGGTGTTTTGAATGACGTGGTGTTGAGTTGTTTTTAATAGTGTGGCGGTTACACAGAGGTGAGGTGTTTTTAATAACATGGCAGTGAGGTGTTTTGAATGACGTGGTGTGAGGTGTTTTTAATAGTGTGGCGGTTACACAGAGGTGAGGTGTTTTAATAATGTGGCGGAGAAGTGTTTTTACTAACATGGCAGTGGGGTGTTTTGAATTACGTGGTGTTGAGGTGTTTTTAATAATGGGGCGGATAAGTGTTTTTACTAACATGGTAGTGGGGTGTTTTGAATGACGTGGTGTGAGGTGTTTTTCATAGCGAACGCAGTGAGCTTCATACTTAATGCGTGCACATGAGAGAATAGGAAACAACAACAACAGCAACAACAACAACAACAACAACAACAACAACAACACAATACCTCTGACAATTTCGAATCCGTGTCGTTGGCTATGACCCTTTTGCTTCTGGTTGTTTTTAAACGCTGTGCGGTGTATAAACACGATTGGGTTTTATTTCTATCTTGTGAATATTACTTAACACGTGCACATGGGAGAATAGGAAACAACAACACAATACCATGGCAATTTGGAATCCATGTCGTTAGCTATGACCCTTTTGCTTCCGTTTTTTTTTTTTGCTTCTGTTTTTTTTGTTTCCGGTTTTTGTCATGGGAAATGATGCATGCCGGGAGATAAAGGCTTCGTCGGAGACATGAAAGACCCAAATATCAGACATGGTGTATATTTCCTCCACTGATTTTAATAAAGATATCTCTCGCATCATCAAAAAATCATTTTTAATCGTGATTTTCGTTATTTGATCTCTGATCCTGAATCCAGGCCAAAGTAACTGGAAATTGCGTATACAGTTGTGAACAAGTTATAGGTAAAGTCAGAAGCGAATGTAAGAAGAATTCTACGTTCAATCTCGTATTTATTTTTTTAGATGAGATCCTGTTCTCGGCGGTGTAGTTCTCATTGTGAAGATAATGTTGAGGATTTTTTTTTTCAGATGAGATCCTGTTCTAGGCGGTGTAGTTGTCGTTGTGGAGGCAATGTTGAGGATTTTTTTTTCAGATGAGATCCTGTTCTCGGCGGTGTAGGTGTTGTTGTGAAGGTAATGTGGAGGTAATAGGTAAAGTCAGAAGCGAATGTAAGAATAATTCTACCTTCGCTTCTCGGCTTTGCCTATTCCATATCAGCGAACGAAGTGAGCTTTATACTTAAAGCGTGCACATAAGATAATAGGAAACAACAGCAACAACAACACAATATCCTGGCAATTTGGAATCCGTGTGTCGGCTATGACCCTTTTGCTTCCACTTTTTGTCATGGTGAATGATGCATGCCGGGAGATCATGACCGGAAGTGTTTATTTATTTATTCAATTATTTTTTTCCCCAAAGTTAATTTTATAATTCCGAAAGTGATTTTTTTCATGACAGGAAGTGTTTATTTAGTATTTAACATTACCGGGAGTGATTTTGAAACTTTCTGGAACTTTTAATTTATTTTATTCTTGACCAGAAGTGATGGTTTATTTATTTATTTATTCAATTATTTTTTACTCAACACGTGCACATGAGAGAATAGGAAACAACAACAACAACAACAACAACAACAACACAATACCCAGGCAATTTGGAATCCGTGTCATCGGCTATGACCCTTTTGCTTCCGGTTTTTGTCATGGGGAATGATGTGTCCCGGGAGATAAAGGCATCTTCGGAGACATGAAAGACCCAAATATCAGACATGGTGAGTATTTCCTCCACTCATTTTAATAAAGATATCTCCCGCATCATCAAAAAATAATTTTTAATCGTGATTTACATTATTTGATCGCTGATCCCGAATCCAGGCCAAAGTAACGAGAAATTGCAGCATCGTCTGCTATGCACCTGACTGATCTCAGATCTGTCAAAATCATCAGCTGTGCGGCGCTTACATGTACCACGGTATAGTTGGCAAGTATACAGTTGTAAACAAGTTATAGGTAAAGTCAGAAGCGAATGGAAGAAGAATTCTACGTTCGCTTCTAGTATTTATTTTTTTAGATGAGATCCTGTTCTAGGCGGTGTAGTTGTCGTTGTGAAGGTAATGTTGAGGTATTATGTTGAATTAATATATATATATATATATATATATATATATATATATATATATATATATATATATATATATATATATATATGTATGTATTTTTTAGATGAGATCCTGTTATCGACAGGTGTAGTTGTCGTTGTAATGGTCATGTTGAGGTAATATTAATTTTTTTTAGATGAGATCCTGATTTGGCGGTGTAGTTGTTGTTGTGAAGGTGATGTTGAGGTATAATTTTGAGGTAATATATATATATATTTTTTTCGATAAAATCCTGTTCTAGGTGGTGTAGTTGTTGTTGTGAAGGTAACGTTGAGGTATAATGATGAGATCCTGTTCTCAACAGGTGTTGTTGTCGTTGTGAAGGTAATGGTGAGGTAATATTAACTTTTTTAGATGAGATCCTGTTTTACGCGGTGTAGTCGTTGTGAAGGTAATGTTGAGGTCATATTAATTTTTTTTAGATGAGATCCTGTTCTTGGCGGTGTAGTTGTCGTTGTGAAGGTAATGTTGAGTGAATTTTTTTTTTCTCAGATGAGATCCTGTTCTTGGCGGTGTATTTGTTGTTGTGAAAGTAAAGTTGAGGTATAATGTTGAGGTAATATATATATATATATATATATATATATATATATATATATATATATTTTTTTTTTTCGATGAGATCCTGCTCTCGACATGTGTAGTTGGCATTGTGAAGGTGATGTTGAGGTAATATTGAGTTTTTTTTAGATGAGATCCTGTTCTAGGCGGTGTAGTTGTTGTTGTGAAGGTAACGTTGAGGTATAATGTTGAGGTAATATATTTTTTTTTCGATGAGATCCTGTTCTAGGCGGTGTAGTTGTTTTTGTGAAGGTAACGTTGAGGTATAATGTTGAGGTATTTATTTATTTTTTTTTAGATGAGATCCTGTTCTCGACAGGTGTGGTTGTCGTTGTGAAGGTAATGTTGAGGTAATATTAATTTTCTTAGATGAGATCCTGTTCTTGGCGGTGTAGTTGTCGTTGTGAAGGTAATGTTGAGGTAATATTAATTTTTTTTAGATGAGATCCTGTTCCCGGCGGTGGAGTTGTCGTTGTGAAGGTAATGTTGAGGATTTTTTTTTTTCTTCAGATGAGATCCTGTTCTCGGCGGTGTAGTTGTTGTTGTGAAGGTAATGTTGAGGTAATAGGTAAAGTCAGAAGCGAATGTAAGAAGAATTCGACGCTCGCTTCTTGGCTTTGCCGATTCCATATTAATGTGGCGGTTACACAGAGGTGAGGTGTTTTTAATAGTGTGGCGGAGAAGTGTTTTTAATAACATGGCAGTGGCGTGTTTTGAATGACGTGGTGTGAGGTGTTTTTAATAGTGTGGCGGTTACACAGAGGTGAGGTGTTTTTAATAATGTGGCAGTGAGGTGTTTTGAATAACATGGTGTGAGGTGTTTTTAATAGTGTGGCGGTTACACAGAGGTGAGGTGTTTTAATAATGTGGCGGAGAAGTGTTTTTAATAACATGGCAGAGGGGAGTTTTAAATGACGTGTTGTTGAGGTGTTTTAATAATGTGGCGGAGAAGTGTTTTTAATAACATGGCAGTGGGGTGTTTTGAATGACGTGGTGTTGAGGTGTTTTTAATAGTGTGGCGGTTACACAGAGGTGAGGTGTTTTTAATAATGTGGCAGTGAGGTGTTTTGAATGACATGGTGTGAGGTGTTTTTAATAGTGTGGCGGTTACACAGAGGTGAGGTGTTTTAATAATGTGGCGGAGAAGTGTTTTTAATAACATGGCAGAGGGGAGTTTTAAATGACGTGTTGTTGAGGTGTTTTAATAATGTGGCGGAGAAGTGTTTTTAATAACATGGCAGTGGGGTGTTTTGAATGACGTGGTGTTGAGGTGTTTTTAATAGTGTGGCGGTTACACAGAGGTGAGGTGTTTTAATAATGTGGCGGAGAAGTGTTTTTACTAACATGGCAGTGGGGTGTTTTGATTGACGTGGTGTTGAGGTGTTTTAATAATGGGGCGGATAAGTGTTTTTACTAACATGGCAGTGGGGTGTTTTGAATGACGTGGTGTGAGGTGTTTTTCATAGCGAACGCAGTGAGCTTCATACTTAACGCGTGCACATGAGAGAATAGGAAACAACAACAACAACAACAACACAATACCCCTGACAATTTCGAATCCGTGTCGTTGGCTATGACCCTTTTGCGTCTGGTTGTTTTTAAACGCTGTGCGGTGTATAAACACGATTGGGTTTTATTTCTATCTTGTGAATATTACTTAACACGTGCACATGGGAGAATAGGAAACAACAACACAATACCATGGCAATTTGGAATCCATGTCGTTAGCTATGACCCTTTTGCTTCCGTTTTTTTTTTTTTGCTTCTGTTTTTTTTTGTTTCCGGTTTTTGTCATGGGAAATGATGCATGCCGGGAGATAAAGGCATCGTCGGAGACATGAAAGACCCAAATATCAGACATGGTGTATATTTCCTCCACTGATTTTAATAAAGATATCTCTCGCATCATCAAAAAATCATTTTTAATCGTGATTTTCGTTATTTGATCTCTGATCCCGAATCCAGGCCAAAGTAACCGGAAATTGCGTATACAGTTGTGAACAAGTTTTAGGTAAAGTCAGAAGCGAATGTAATAAGAATTCTACGTTCAATCTCGTATTTATTTTTTTAGATGAGATCCTGTTCTCGGCGGTGTAGTTCTCATTGTGAAGATAATGTTGAGGATTTTTTTTTTCAGATGAGATCCTGTTCTAGGCGGTGTAGTTGTCGTTGTGAAGGTAATGTTGAGGTAATAGGTAAAGTCAGAAGCGAATGTAAGAATAATTCTACCTTCGCTTCTCGGCTTTGCCTATTCCATATCAGCGAACGAAGTGAGCTTTATACTTAAAGCGTGCACATAAGAGAATAGGAAACAACAGCAACAACAACACAATATCCTGGAAATTTGGAATCCGTGTGTCGGCTATGACCCTTTTGCTTCCGCTTTTTGTCATGGTGAATGATGCATGCCGGGAGATCATGACCGGAAGTGTTTATTTATTTATTCAATTATTTTTTCCCCAAAGTTATTTTTATAATTCCGAAAGTGATTTTTTTCATGACAGGAAGTGTTTATTTAGTATTTAACATTACCGGGAGTGATTTTGAAACTTTCTGGAACTTTTAATTTCTTTTATTCTTGACCAGAAGTGATGGTTTATTTATTTATTTATTCAATTATTTTTTACTCAACACGTGCACATGAGAGAATAGGAAACAACAACAACAACAACAACACAATACCTAGGCAATTTGGAATCCGTGTCATCGGCTATGACCCTTTTGCTTCCGGTTTTTGTCATGGGGAATGATGTGTCCCGGGAGATAAAGGCATCTTCGGAGACATGAAAGACCCAAATATCAGACATGGTGAATATTTCCTCCACTCATTTTAATAAAGATATCTCCCGCATCATCAAAAAATAATTTTTAATCGTGATTTACATTATTTGATCGCTGATCCCGAATGCAGGCCAAAGTAACCGGAAATTGCAGCATCGTCTGCTATGCACCTGACTGATCTCAGATCTGTCAAAATCATCAGCTGTGCGGCGCTTACATGTACCACGGTATAGTTGGCAAGTATACAGTTGTAAACAAGTTATAGGTAAAGTCAGAAGCGAATGGAAGAAGAATTCTCGTTAAGCTTCGAGTATTTATTTTTTTAGATGAGATCCTGTTCTCGGCGGTGTAGTTGTCGTTGTGAAGGTAATGTTGAGTATTATGTTGACGTAATATATATATATATATATATATATATATATATATATATATATATATATATATATATATATATATGTATATATATATATATATATATATATATATATATATCTATATATATATATATTTTTTTTAGATGAGATGCTGTTATCGACAGGTGTAGTTGTCGTTGTGAAGGTAATGTTGAGGTAATATTAATTTTTTTTAGATGAGATCCTGATTTGGCGGTGTAGTTGTTGTTGTGAAGGTAATGTTGAGGTATAATTTTGAGGTAATATATATATATATATATATATATATATATATATATATATATATATATATTTTTTTTTTTTTTCGATAAAATCCTGTTCTAGGTGGTGTAGTTGTTGTTGTGAAGGTAACGTTGAGGTATAATGTTGAGGTAATTTTTATTTTTTTTTAGATGAGATCCTGTTCTCGACAGGTGTGGTTGTCGTTGTGAAGGTAATGGTGAGGTAATATTAACTTTTTTAGATGAGATCCTGTTTTACGCGGTGTAGTCGTTGTGAAGGTAATGTTGAGGTCATATTAATTTTTTTTAGATGAGATCCTGTTCTTGGCGGTGTATTTGTTGTTGTGAAAGTAAAGTTGAGGTATAATGCTGAGGTAATATATATATATATTTTTTAGATGAGATCCTGTTCTCGACAGGTGTTGTTGGCATTGTGAAGGTGATGTTGAGGTAATATTGAGTTTTTTTTAGATGAGATACTGTTCTTGGCGGTGTAGTTGTTGTTGTGAAGGTAATGTTGAGGTATAATGTTGAGGTAATATATTTTTTTTTTTCGATGAGATCCTGTTCTAGGCGGTGTAGTTGTTGTTGTGAAGGTAACGTTGAGGTATAATGTTGAGGTTTTTTTTTTTTTTTTTAGATGAGATCCTGTTCTCGACAGGTGTGGTTGTCGTTGTTAAGGTAATGTTGAGGTAATATTAATTTTCTTAGATGAGATCCTGTTCTTGGTGGTGTAGTTGTCGTTGTGAAGGTAATGTTGAGGTAATATTAATTTTTTTTAGATGAGATCCTGTTCCCGGCGGTGGAGTTGTCGTTGTGAAGGTAATGTTGAGGATTTTTTTTTTCTTCAGATGAGATCCTGTTCTCGGCGGTGTAGTTGTTGTTGTGAAGGTAATGTTGAGGTAATAGGTAAAGTCAGAAGCGAATGTAAGAAGAATTCGACGCTCGCTTCTTGGCTTTGCCGATTCCATATTAATGTGGCGGTTACACAGAGGTGAGGTGTTTTTAATAGTGTGGCGGAGAAGTGTTTTTAATAACATGGCAGTGGCGTGTTTTGAATGACGTGGTGTGAGGTGTTTTTAATAGTGTGGCGGTTACACAGAGGTGAGGTGTTTTTAATAATGTGGCAGTGAGGTGTTTTGAATAACATGGTGTGAGGTGTTTTTAATAGTGTGGCGGTTACACAGAGGTGAGGTGTTTTAATAATGTGGCGGAGAAGTGTTTTTAATAACATGGCAGAGGGGAGTTTTAAATGACGTGTTGTTGAGGTGTTTTAATAATGTGGCGGAGAAGTGTTTTTAATAACATGGCAGTGGGGTGTTTTGAATGACGTGGTGTTGAGGTGTTTTTAATAGTGTGGCGGTTACACAGAGGTGAGGTGTTTTTAATAATGTGGCAGTGAGGTGTTTTGAATGACATGGTGTGAGGTGTTTTTAATAGTGTGGCGGTTACACAGAGGTGAGGTGTTTTAATAATGTGGCGGAGAAGTGTTTTTAATAACATGGCAGAGGGGAGTTTTAAATGACGTGTTGTTGAGGTGTTTTAATAATGTGGCGGAGAAGTGTTTTTAATAACATGGCAGTGGGGTGTTTTGAATGACGTGGTGTTGAGGTGTTTTTAATAGTGTGGCGGTTACACAGAGGTGAGGTGTTTTTAATAACATGGCAGTGAGGTGTTTTGAATGACGTGGTGTGAGGTGTTTTTAATAGTGTGGCGGTTACACAGAGGTGAGGTGTTTTAATAATGTGGCGGAGAAGTGTTTTTACTAACATGGCAGTGGGGTGTTTTGAATGACGTGGTGTTGAGGTGTTTTAATAATGGGGCGGATAAGTGTTTTTACTAACATGGCAGTGGGGTGTTTTGAATGACGTGGTGTGAGGTGTTTTTCATAGCGAACGCAGTGAGCTTCATACTTAACGCGTGCACATGAGAGAATAGGAAACAACAACAACAACAACACAATACCCCTGACAATTTCGAATCCGTGTCGTTGGCTATGACCCTTTTGCTTCTGGTTGTTTTTAAACGCTGTGCGGTGTATAAACACGATTGGGTTTTATTTCTATCTTGTGAATATTACTTAACACGTGCACATGGGAGAATAGGAAACAACAACACAATACCATGGCAATTTGGAATCCATGTCGTTAGCTATGACCCTTTTGCTTCCGTTTTTTTTTTTTTGATTCCGGTTTTTGTCATGGGAAATGATGCATGCCGGGAGATAAAGGCATCGTCGGAGACATGAAAGACCCAAATATCAGACATGGTGTATATTTCCTCCACTGATTTTAATAAAGATATCTCTCGCATCATCAAAAAATCATTTTTAATCGTGATTTTCGTTATTTGATCTCTGATCCCGAATCCAGGCCAAAGTAACCGGAAATTGCGTATACAGTTGTGAACAAGTTTTAGGTAAAGTCAGAAGCGAATGTAATAAGAATTCTACGTTCAATCTCGTATTTATTTTTTTAGATGAGATCCTGTTCTCGGCGGTGTAGTTCTCATTGTGAAGATAATGTTGAGGATTTTTTTTTTCAGATGAGATCCTGTTCTCGGCGGTGTAGGTGTTGTTGTGAAGGTAATGTTGAGGTAATAGGTAAAGTCAGAAGCGAATGTAAGAATAATTCTACCTTCGCTTCTCGGCTTTGCCTATTCCATATCAGCGAACGAAGTGAGCTTTATACTTAAAGCGTGCACATAAGAGAATAGGAAACAACAGCAACAACAACACAATATCCTGGCAATTTGGAATCCATGTGTCGGCTACGACCCTTTTGCTTCCGCTTTTTGTCATGGTGAATGATGCATGCCGGGAGATCATGACCGGAAGTGTTTATTTATTTATTCAATTATTTTTTCCCCAAAGTTAATTTTATAATTCCGAAAGTGATTTTTTTTCATGACAGGAAGTGTTTATTTAGTATTTAACATTACCGGGAGTGATTTTGAAACTTTCTGGAACTTTTAATTTCTTTTATTCTTGACCAGAAGTGATGGTTTATTTATTTATTTATTCAATTATTTTTTACTCAACACGTGCACATGAGAGAATAGGAAACAACAACAACAACAACACAATACCCAGGCAATTTGGAATCCGTGTCATCGGCTATGACCCTTTTGCTTCCGGTTTTTGTCATGGGGAATGATGTGTCCCGGGAGATAAAGGCATCTTCGGAGACATGAAAGACCCAAATATCAGACATGGTGAATATTTCCTCCACTCATTTTAATAAAGATATCTCCCGCATCATCAAAAAATAATTTTTAATCGTGATTTACATTATTTGATCGCTGATCCCGAATGCAGGCCAAAGTAACCGGAAATTGCAGCATCGTCTGCTATGCACCTGACTGATCTCAGATCTGTCAAAATCATCAGCTGTGCGGCGCTTACATGTACCACGGTATAGTTGGCAAGTATACAGTTGTAAACAAGTTATAGGTAAAGTCAGAAGCGAATGGAAGAAGAATTCTACGTTCGCTTCGAGTATTTATTTTTTTAGATGAGATCCTGTTCTCGGCGGTGTAGTTGTCGTTGTGAAGGTAATGTTGAGGTATTATGTTGACGTAATATATATATATATATATATATATATATATATATATATATATATATATATATATATATATATATATGTATTTTTTAGATGAGATCCTGTTATCGACAGGTGTAGTTGTCGTTGTGAAGGTAATGTTGAGGTAATATTAATTTTTTTTAGATGAGATCCTGATTTGGCGGTGTAGTTGTTGTTGTGAAGGTAATGTTGAGGTATAATTTTGAGGTAATATATATATATATATATATATATATATATATATATATATATATATATATATATATATATTTTGTTTTTCGATAAAATCCTGTTCTAGGTGGTGTAGTTGTTGTTGTGAAGGTAACGTTGAGGTATAATGTTGAGGTAATTTTTATTTTTTTTTAGATGAGATCCTGTTCTCGACAGGTGTGGTTGTCGTTGTGAAGGTAATGGTGAGGTAATATTAACTTTTTTAGATGAGATCCTGTTTTACGCGGTGTAGTCGTTGTGAAGGTAATGTTGAGGTCATATTAATTTTTTTTAGATGAGATCCTGTTCTTGGCGGTGTATTTGTTGTTGTGAAAGTAAAGTTGAGGTATAATGTTGAGGTAATATATATTTTTTTTTAGATGAGATCCTGTTCTCGACAGGTGTAGTTGGCATTGTGAAGGTGATGTTGAGGTAATATTGAGTTTTTTTTAGATGAGATACTGTTCTTGGCGGTGTAGTTGTTGTTGTGAAGATAATGTTGAGGTATAATGTTGAGGTAATATATATTTTTTTTTCGATGAGATCCTGTTCTAGGCGGTGTAGTTGTTGTTGTGAAGGTAACGTTGAGGTATAATGTTGAGGTTTTTTTTTTTTTTTTTTAGATGAGATCCTGTTCTCGACAGGTGTGGTTGTCGTTGTGAAGGTAATGTTGAGGTAATATTAATTTTCTTAGATGAGATCCTGTTCTTGGTGGTGTAGTTGTCGTTGTGAAGGTAATGTTGAGGTAATATTAATTTTTTTTAGATGAGATCCTGTTCCCGGCGGTGGAGTTGTCGTTGTGAAGGTAATGTTGAGGATTTTTTTTTTCTTCAGATGAGATCCTGTTCTCGGCGGTGTAGTTGTTGTTGTGAAGGTAATGTTGAGGTAATAGGTAAAGTCAGAAGCGAATGTAAGAAGAATTCGACGCTCGCTTCTTGGCTTTGCCGATTCCATATTAATGTGACGGTTACACAGAGGTGAGGTGTTTTTAATAGTGTGGCGGAGAAGTGTTTTTAATAACATGGCAGTGGCGTGTTTTGAATGACGTGGTGTGAGGTGTTTTTAATATGTGGCGGTTCAGCAGAGGTGAGGTGTTTTTAACACCATGGCGGTAGGTGTTTTTCTTAATGTGACGGTGAGGTATATTTTTACATCAGGGTGGTGAGGTGTTTTTTCCAACATGGTGGTTCAGTGTTTTGAATACCAACACAAGAGGAAGTCATAAAGCAACTCAAGAAGTGAATGGAGGGAAAAACCAATCAGCTCTCACCTATTCTACTACACTCAAGTTCCATTCACAGGTGAGAGATGTTTGTGGTTCTTTCTTTATTTATGTATTGACTTCTTTTGACGATTACATGAAGTACATGCTTGAGAGCCTCATTGGTATGCATTGCATCCATAAATGACCCACCAACATATACATATATATTGTTGCGAATTCGTGCCCGCCGGCGTGCGGACGGACGCGTCACTCGAATCGCGACCGCGTCGCCCACCGGACGGACAATTCAGTCGTGACCCTCCGTGAACTATCGCCCGGAGCCAGTCACGGGTGGGCCTTTCGACCTCACCACAATCGTGCCAATTGGCCACCCACGTAGGATAGGGTTGTTCGCCAAACTCGACCTACCTAAGTACCCACGCGGATCGTAAACCGGGCGATCGTACCTCGCCGCAGGTCGACTCCGGACATGAACCGCTTTAGCGGTCCGTTCCGTGCTACAGTGATAACCGATCGGTGTTATTGTCGGCCTCGACGGTTCCGATTATTTACCGGGCGTATTAAGCCCACGACGAACCCTTTATGTGAAGCAGGATGGAGGGTCAATAAAGAAAAGACGAAGCGAAACGGGAAAACAGTTCACACAATGCACATTTATTTCCCGGCACACGGAAAGCACTTATATACAGCCATCCAGTCAAAATGCACATATAGCAACCAAAACAAAAGCAACAACGACGCAGAGTTAATACCGACTACGCGCACACATGGCAACACTTATACAGTTCTACTTTACAGACGCCGCCAACACACATTTACACAAAAGCAAAGGAAAGAAGCCACCCTCATAGACAAGGGGGGCAGACAGGCCTGTAGGCCAACTGTGCGTGTGATCTGGAGGAGCGGCCAGGTCCGCGAGACCGGGGGGGGGGTCCTACCCGGGTCCTCGTGATGCGTTGGCGGGCGAGCTGCAGATGTGGCCGCGTGGCTGTGCCCCGACTCCGTGTTCCTTGGCAGGTTTCGTTGGCACGACGTTTGGAGTGGGGTGGCAACGGGGCCCCCTTTTTGCACTATCAATTTTTTTTGCACTGTTGTTGATGCCCTGGGGAAGGAGAATGGCTGGCTGGCTTGGGTCCCGCGACGAGCGATCCCACACCGCGACCTCGTCGCCGCCCGCCGTCCTTCTCGCCTCGGACCCGAGCTCCTTTGCCTCTTCCCGCAACTCTCCTCAGCCGACTGCAGAACCCAACTCAACTCCTCTCTCCTCAGCCGACTGCAGAACCCAACTCTTTGCCACACCGATGACTTCGCAACCCGACTCCACTGACTGCATTCGCCTTGCGCTCGCCTTCTTATAGGCCGGCAGGAGCAGCTAATATGCAAATATCCGGATCAGGATGACCTCGGGGCGGAGCCACGCTCGCCCATTGGTCGGAGGAAAGGGGGCGTGAATCTCCCCTGATCCTAGAACTTGCATATATCGATTTCACACATACGCGCCTTGAGGCGGGGCCAAGCCGCTCCGCACTTGCTAATTGGACGGAGGGGAAGTGGGCGTGTAGCGTTCTTGATCCGAATTCTCCCTCGAAAAGGCGCTATTTGCGCTCGCGGCTCGGTGCGTTCGGCACCAATCGCCGAACGGGCCCGAGACAGTCCGACGCTCAGTGTTCACAGGTGGTGCTGGAATGGCCGTAGAAGGAGAGAGGCGAAGGTGGTGGAGTGGTTTCGGTCGTGGTTTGACGGGAATGGCGGTGATGTGATGATGTGGGAGCGAGTTGTGAAGGTAAAGGTCGTGGCTGTTGGCATTGTTGTTGTTGTTGTCCGAGGGTTGGAGCGTGGTTGCAGTTGGTGACGATGGCTGGCGTGGTGGTTCTTATGTGATGGTTGGTTCAAAATAAAGATAGAACAGAAAAACGGCTATCTCAAAGCATCGCAGCCCGGATGAATCACATAAAATCCCTCTATACAACCGGTTTGGACTAACTACACATGTACTTAGAGATATCTCACCTACGGGCCCTTCATGGTGTAATGCGAATTTCCACAGCCGTAACAATATATATATATATATATATATATATATATATATATATATATATATATATATATATATATATATATATATATATATATATATATATATATATATATATATATATATATATATATATATATATATATATATATATACAGTTAAGCCCAAAATTATTAATGCCCTGACCAAATTTGGAATATTTTGAATCGTGTTATTTGAGGAATGAGTTTCTTCTGACTTAAGTTACATAAGAATGTGACAAACAGCTGAAAGTATCAGTGCAAGAGACATTTCAAGAAATACATTGTTTCGGGGGTATTTTATTGATAGATTTACAAAAAAAGTCATGTCCAGAATTATTCATACTCTTGCTTTGGGCCCTGTCACACCTTGACGTTTTAGCCAGCGTATGGCAAGGTATCAATATGTTTGTAAAACGCCGGTATACGCTGAACTACTGATGATTTTTTTCCAGTTTTGGACGTATTCAGAACGAGTTGGACGTATGCCGAACGTATTGGTAATGTACACAGAACGTTTTGATAAAATATGGATAACTTGTATAAACGAATGCTGAGCGTGTTGTCGGCGTTCACAACCTATGCCCAACGATAGTCTAACTTATGCATAGCGTGCGGCAGCGTATCGCCAACGATCATGTGGCGTCGGCTATTAATAGGCTGTGGCTCGACGAATCAAATCATAACCGCACTCGACATCGAAGTGTCAAGCCGCTGTCACACCTTGACGTTTTAGCCAGCATATGCCGACGTATGAAAAATTTGCCGAATACACTGGCACACGTCGGATACATTATGGGTAAGTTTTGTATACGTTAATGGCACGCTGAAGCACGCTGGCATACATCGTAGTACGTCGACAAATTTTCAGCATGTTGAAAATTTTTCGACGTATGCCAGCGTATGACACACGTTCCGCATACGCTGGCCATAATTTGTAGGCACGTTACGCGATCGTTGACACACGTTACTCATAAGTCGAAAGACGTCGAGGTAATGGTTAGCGTCAGTGTTCCAGACTCCCTGTTTTTTTTGTTTTGTTTTTTCTTCGTTATGACGGTGATGTTGATACTTCGATTTCTAGTGCGGTTATGATTTAAATCGTTGAGCGGCAGCCTATTAATTATATTATATTATATTATATTATAACCGCACAAGAAATCGAAGTGTCAACATCACTGTCATACCGAAGAAAAAAAAAATAAAAAAGAAAACCAGGGAGTCTGGAACACTGACGCGAACCATTACCTCGACGTGTTTCGACTTATGAGTAACTTACAAGTAACGTGTGTCAACGATCGCATAACGTGCCTACAACACGTTACTCATAGGTTAGAAATAAGTTCCGGGTATGCTAAACATTACATTGACGTGTTTTTACTTATGAGTAACTTACAAGTAACGTGTGTCAACGATCGTGTAACGTGCCTTCAACTTATGGCAAGCGTATGCGGAATGTGTGAGTCATACACTGGCATACATCAAAAAATTTCAAGCATGGAAAATTTGTCTAACAGCTCGGCGTACTACGACGTATGCCAGCGTGCTCTTAACATATACAAAACTTACCCATACGTATTCGACGTGTGCCAACGTTTTAGACAAATTTTTCATACGTCTGCATATGCTGGCTAAATCGTCAAGGTGTGGCAGGGCCTTTAGATCAGTTCAAAGTCACATTCAGTAATCAATGGAAAAGCCTCTGTTTGTGATTGCAGCATCCAAATGGTTTTTATACTTGCTCACAAGGTTTTTGCATGTCTGCAGGGATTTTGGCCCACTCCTCCTTCGCGAAGGTCTCCAGCTCTTTGAGGTTGGAAGGCTTCCTTGCCATCACTCCAGTCTTGAGCTCCCTCCACAGATTCTCGATTGGTTTGAGGTCTGGACTTTGGCTTCGCCACTCGAGAACGTCTACATCATTATCCCAGAACCATTTCTTGACTGACTTGGTGGTGTGTTTTGGATCGTTGGCCTGCTGATATGTCCAATGCTCCCCTAGGTGGTTTCTCTGCAGACTGTTTGATGTTTCCAC
>NC_140965.1:109996257-110268757 GCF_056783735.1 Eptatretus burgeri | reverse complement strand
ACCTTGCTGATGATTGGGAGAAGGCTGATTGGTCTGTAGTTACAGGGATCTGTTTTTGCACCTTTTTTATGCAGGGCAGTGATGTTAGCAGCTTTCCAAGCAGATGGCAGATGACCTTGGGCAAATGAGAGGGTGAATAGAACAGAGAGAGGGTGAGCAAGAGCAGAAGAGCAAGCTTTGAGGACACGTGGGCTGATGCCGTCTGGACCGGTTGCAGAATCTGACTCGAGGTTTGAAAGCAAGCTCTCCACCTTGTTAGGAGAAAAGGACACAGAGTCCAGGGACAGTTGGGTGCGACTGGGTAAAGTGGGTAGAGATAGTGATGGGTTTAGGACACAAGATTTAGCTGCAAACACCGAGTTTAGATATTCAGCTTTATCACGTGTGGAATCAGCAGTGCGGCCATTTGAGGTAAGGGAGGGGATGGAGGGGGAACATACACCAGAAACAGATTTGATTAAACGCCACCAGGATTTTGAGGAGGGAGAGAGGTTTGAGAGTTCAGACTTGAGATGAGAAAGATGTTGTTTTCTGGCTCTCCTAAGGGTAGATACACACTTGTTCCGAGCTTTGTGGAAAGAACTGAGATTGCCCTCAGTTGGGTTTGCTTTCCATGAGGCAAAGGCAAGTTGTTTCAGGACAACTGCCTCGCCACAAGCTTCAGTAAACCAATGGCGGGAGGAAGGGTAAGACAACTGAACACGAGAGGGGATAAATCTGTGCATGAGGGAGAGCAAGTTTCTTTGAAAGAATTCCCAGGATGAGTTGATGTTTGACAAAGTAGTGATAGGAGACCAGTCTGTAAGTTTGATGGCTGCTCGGAGACCCTGCCAGTCGGCTTGAGTGAAATGCCAGACTCGACGGCGGTGAGGTGGTTCTCTGATAACAGCCAGAGAGATGTCCACTTTGACAAGGACGTGGTCAGAAGAACCAATTGGAGCAAAGGAAGAGCAGCAGATATTGTCAGGGAAATTTGTCAAAATCAGATCCAGAAGAGATGGAGTACCATTGGTTGAGATCCGGGTCGGGAAGTTGACCAATTGAGTCAGTCCCAATGTTCAGAGTGGTTGCTAACCGATTATAATCAGCTTGATTAAAACTCATTGAGATTGTGTATCGGGAAACAATTCCTTTGAGCTCTTTCATCATCCTAAACGGGCCAGCATGTGAGCCAGAATGGCACGAAAGGACGCAATCATTTGGAGGACGAGGTGAACATGTGTGAGTGAGCCGGCATGACAGGGACACTGGGCAGAAACAATGAAACGTGGGAATCGGAGTTGGACACTGTATGCAATGGTGAACCTCCTCGTTTGACTTTGAATGTTTATTTGAAATATGTTTCAAAAATGTTACGCTGTTGACGTGGTCACTGCAACGTCACTCAGAAGTCACTTCTGAGTGACATCCATTTGACTGGTAGCCGACCGGTATGATCATTAGTACTTGTGAAGTGCAAACCTGGGATTGCAGTCATTGGAGAAAGAGCTGGGTTTTGCACCACAAACAAAAATATGTGCACTAAAAGGGAAAGAAATCCCAAGGTGTATACCCCAACAACATGACTTTCAAAATGATGTAATTTTTTTTCAAAATGCTCAGTGAACATGTGCAGGAACCCTTTGTAACAACAGTCATCATAGCACGGAACATATATCTTGCTTGCTTGATCAGGATTGTAACCGAAAATAGCTCACAAAGCATGTAAAAGAAGCCGAAAATAGTTCAAAAAATACCTGAGAAAGGGGTGTGCCTTTGTACAACGAAAGGGGGGGTACAATGGTGTGTTTAATGGGTGAGGTAGGGCAAATATTCCAAATATATTTTCTGCTGTGGCCAATGATCCTCCATGTTTACAGTAGGTTTCAGTCGACCATTTGCACTGCAGTCGGGGTAAACCATATGCACTGAAGCAACTCGTTCTTCTGACACATACCTTTATATGGGCAGTGTATAGGTAACTGACAGTTCTTTATTGGCAAAAAAAGAAATAACCCGGGTTTTGCATAAAGCAAAATCCATACCTACTGCTTTTAATTCAAACGACATGACAACTGAAAAACGTGTGGACAGGAATTCTGTGCAGTGCTGTAAATGGTGGAAAGGTGAAACACCCTCCCCCACCTGGAGGCGGCGACACACGATCCACATTTACAAAGAGAATTTGCATTGTATACCCCTCATCATTCCCCTAAGACCACTGGCAAAGATAAAAACCTCCCACTTCGTTAATTAGGGTCATGCTCATGGTCGGGTTATTGGCGACTAAACCGTCTCCCCCACCAGGTTTCGTGGTGAGGAGGGTGTTTGAATATGGACACCCAGCAGGATTAAAAACAAAACCTGTCAAAGGGAGGAGGAGCTCCTTGTGAGCCAACGGCCATCCATATCTCATGCCCAAATGTGTCTATGGATAACCTCCTGCAGTTGGGTTACTTTTTTGAGCAGGTTAGTTGCAGGATTTGCACTCCATCCACCGTAAGACCCTTCACTCCGCAAAAGACAAAAACACATAGAAATCTGACAACCCACTCCATTGGAGTACCTCCTGTGCAGCTTCCCTCTGCAGCACATCTCATCGGATGACGGGATTGGAGCAAATCCTTCGGGACCCTCAATCTTTGATGATCAGAGGGAAACCATGGGGTTACATTCCCGGGTCAGATTGCGGTAGTGTGTGTCAGGGTGGTGCTGAGGTGTCATCCACCAGACGGCAGTCTCCTTGGGTTAACCTGCGGCGGTCCCTTTGGTTGGGTGCCTGGAATGTCCTATCCCGAAGAGACAATGATCACCAGTCTCCGTTATCATCTGAGCTCAAGCATTTGAACATCAGTATTGCAGCACTCTCTGAGATTCAGAGACCGGATAATGGTGAGATCATGCCGGGTGGTTACACCCACTCTTAGTCTGGTCACTCTGATGGTCACCACACCCAAAGTGTTGCTGTAGCTGTGTCCAATAAGCTGACTTCATTAATAATTGAGGTAACACCGGTCAACGAACGTATTATGAGACAAAAGATTCATCACTCCTTGGGTGTCATTTCCCTGTTCTCTGTATATGATCCGACTAAGGTGAGTGATCTCACCATGAAGGATGCATTCTCTGCCACGCTCGAGTCTGTGGTTGATTAGTGCCCCAGGTAAGATACCCTTCTAGTCATGGGAGATTTCAATGCTTCGAATGGAACTGATAGGGATTGTAATGAGACATGTTGGTCACCATGGGTCTGAAACTGTGACCCAGAATAGCTTTAAGTTCCTTGACTTTGCAAGAAGTCATGGACTTAGGGTGGCTGGTTCATGGTTTCAGCACCCACAGGCTCATCTCTAGACATGGTATTCCAATGCTGGTGGTGTGGCAAAGGAAATTGACCATGTGCTCATTGATGTTCACTGGAGGATTATCCAGAACTGCACGGTCCACCGGAGTGCTCAGTTCCTCAATACTGAACGCAGGCTTGTGGCAGCAACAACAAAGTTTCAGCTTAACTCCAGGAGAATGGTACCATCCCAGCCTTGGCTGCATGTTGGCAAGCTCAAGGATGAGAAGATAGCTGAGGAGTTTGATAACAGGCTGAGTGAGGATTTGAGGATCTTGGTGCTTTGGGGAATCCTGAAGAGTTGTGGTGTACCTTCAAGACCAACATCCTTGATTTTGCAGGTGGATGTCTTGGAACTCACCATTCGATGGAGAATAATTTTGTCTCTCAAGGGACACTGCATATCATTGGCCAGCGTCACAGGGTCAGGCTTAAGGACAGAACTGAGCTGTTCAGGGAGTTGGGATGTAAAACTGTACAAGTGATAAGAGTGGACAAGAAGGCCTATGTAAGAGGAATCTGTGAGGGGGTGGAGAATCACCAGTGGTCAAGTGATTCTCATCCAGCTTGCAAGGGAATTCACACATTGTGTTCATCTAAGCTCATCCCTCGGTGTACTACAGTTGGAGCAGAGGGTGGTGGGTTCTTGACAGAGGAGCTGGGCCAGTTAATTTGAGCGGCTGCAGCAGGCTGATCCACCAGCTGTTGAGTTGGATGTAAGGGGTGTTCCTATCCCTATTACTGACCTTCCAATGAACTGTGATCCACCTTCCTTTGTGCAAACACAGGCTGCAGAAAATCGGTTGAAATGGGGTTAAGCTACTGGGATCTGTGGCATCCATGCTGAACTTCTCAAGGCTGGTGCAAAAGCTGTGCTCATGTCATTGCATGCAGTTCTGTGCTCTGCCTGGAACATAGGCATCATCCCAAATGACTGGACGAGGGGCCTTGTTGTCCCTCTCTGTAACGAGAAGGGTGTTCACCTGGACTGTAACCGAGGTGATGCTGCTCTCATGGTCGGGCAAGGGCTTTGCTCGGGTAATTATTGATCAGGTTCATTACCAACTGCTTGAGCACCAGTATCCAGAGCAGTTCGATTTTACACCAAAGAGGTCAATGATTGACCGTATCCTTGCTCTTCGAGTCCTCACCGAACGCAGATGAGAGTTTCGGCAGGGGCTGCTTGCAGCCTATGTTGATCTCTGCAAAGTATGATTCAGTGAATCGGGATGCCCTCTGGAGGGTTCTTCATCTTCATTGGGGTGCCACCAAAACTGATCATTCTGATATCTGAACTATACTCTGGTACTGAGAGTGCTGTGAGATATGGTGATACCATCTCCGACTTATTTCCAGTTGATAATGGAGGTCCTCATTGGTATGTGCTGGCCCCCACACTTTTCAGCACTTGCATGTACTGGATTCTGGGGATGATGTGAGAGAGATCAAGCTGTGGTGCATCATTTGGGAATGTCAAGATCTCTGTCCTTGATTTCACAGATGATGCAGTCATCTTTGCAGACTGGATATTGTTTTAGGGTCCTCAAGGTGTTGAATGAGGAGTCAGCGCCAATGGGATTACGGGCTTCCTGGGCCAAAACAAAGGTCCATGCTTTCAATGATATTGTCGATGCTCCTATCTCATTTGTACCTGTTTGTGGTGAGGATGTTGAGATCACGGAGAGATTCACTTACCTTGGCAGTGATATTCTTGTCTCTGCTGGCTGTGAGTCAGATGTTGAGATTTCTGGGTCAGGTCTGCAGAGTCATGGATTCATTGGATCATGCAGTGTGGCGCTGTCAGTACCTGTGCGGGAGTACGAACGTCCAAATCTTCAGGTCCTTGGTGCTTCCGGTCTTACTGTATGGATGTCAGACTTGGACTCTGACCAGGGATCTAAGATGGAGACTCAATTCCTTTGGTACCAGATCTCTTCAGTGAATTGTTGGTTATTACTGGTCAGACTTTGTGTCCAGAGGGACTCAAATGAGATTTGTTACCTTCATAGTCCGTGAGCTTTACTTCCGGCTGTATGGACACGTAACTTGTTATCCTGACGCTGATCCTGCTCGGCAGATTCTCTCTGCGAGGGAGCCTCGTGAGTGGAGGAGGCCAATGGGTGGACCATGTGCCTCATGGTTGCAACAGGTTGATTAGAATCTCAGGGAGATGGGGATGAGCCAGACATCTGTCTGGAGGATGGTCAGACGGAGGCCCCTGGAGTACTGGTGGAAAGTGGATGCAGCGATGTGCTGCTCCTGTGCATGCTCCCATTCCTGACCTGACCTGACCTGACACACATACACACACATTCAGTGTGTGTGCATTCTATGTTTCCAATAAAAAATATGTTGAAAAGACGATTTCAGTTGCAGACTTTTTTGCTCGCAACGGCAGGTTGAAAGTGCCTGGCGAGCAGAACCGAGTCAGTGTAAACACACACAGCACATGTGCAAATGTCCTCGTTAGCATTCATACGTCATTTCAAAAGTCACATATTGGAGAGTATGTGATATAAAGGCATCTTCCTGGGTAAGAGATAGCTTGAAGAGTTTGCTGTTCTCTTCTCAGGGGCAGTCCAGGGGAGGTACTTTGAGTTTGGCATGATAATGGTAAACGATAAAGTACATCTTTCTGGAAGGCATCTTGGGACCCTTTAACACTCATCAGTGTGGAAGACAAAATATATAGCTCGGGTTACATCTACGTCTGACACATGCTACTCATCATATTTCAACATGATGGGGAGTTTTCTTTTTTCGTTAATTTGAGGCAACACTTGAATAACTATATATGATCAGTGTTGAATTCTTCATTTTCATCTTTGGATGAGTCATCACACCATGTCCTTAAAAATCCATTTTCCAAGGGCCTGGTGGACAAATGCTGCATCGTTTATGACTCGTTTTGAAATATCACAAATGTGCATAATATGATTAGCTGTGTATTTTTCAAATCGTTCATTAAAAAAAGTTTTTTTTAAATATTTGTCCGATATCATTGCAGATTGTGTATAAATGAATTACTGCAGAGCATTGCAATATATTCCAGTGTCTGTCTCATGACTTTTGTGCATCACGACACTGGGAGCGCGGCGGTGCCACCAATAAGGTTTCTCCCGCACATTAGGGCAAGAACTTGCAATTTGTTCACGGTGCCATGAATAACTTACCTACACTTGACGAAAGACACCATGGGATGTCCAACGTCCACCAACGACCATGATGATAGATCGGTCCTCAATGGATGTTGAAAATGTTCTTGGAACGACGTACTCACAATAATTCCAAAGAACGCAGTCTTTCCATTTAAAAGTAGGTGTATTAATTAGGCAGGAAACGTTTTCCTCTTCCAATTATTTATGGTTATAATTTGAAAAATAAAAAACTGGCTAGTCTAAAATGAATAATCTGGTTGGCTTGTTCGTAGAACTTGTTGAACAATGCTCATACGTTGACAAGCTTCATTGTCATTGAAAAGGAATTCCGCCCAAAAAAACAAAGGATGCTCTTATGAGCCGCCCATGTTGTTTATTAGCCAGCAGCAGTTCCTTGCTAATGTCCTCACTGCTCTGTATCATTGCCACAAGAGACTTGACATCAAATGTTAGCCTGAAGCAAGAAAATACGTGGTGTGATGCCCTTGGCACGACCGCGATGTTGGTGGATCTACGTAGTCCTGGCATCACAACCTCGTTTCCCGCTGCCTGTCTCCACTGTGTGCTTCGAATAAACTCTCAAGTGATATACAATTCTGTAACAAGGAGGCCATGCCCAGGTCTTATGAAAGATCATTCATCACTTGACAAGACAAGCTGAGCTCACGAGTGCAGAAACGGACTCTAGTCAGTTTGTCAAAGCATTCGTCGTCGTTGTTCGGATGCTGCACAAGGCTGCAGGGTAGCATCATTTGCTGAGGGTGTGGCTGTACCGCTGATGGTAAGGGCAGGATTTTGGAATTTATTCATGGTTCCGGCGATAGCTCACCTACTCTTCGCAAAGGATACCGTGAGATCCTTAAAGTCCACTGACGAATGCTGGAAGACTTGACTCCCGTTTCACATCCATCTGAGGAACGTCACACCCATTGATGAATCACCCTTCCTCTGAAACACCAGGATGGCATTTTATCGCTGTGTTGGGATTCAAACCCAGGCTAGACATATTAATTAGTGGCGAGTGTGCATACCTCCAAGCAATCTTGTCGTCGAAGCATTAAAACCATAGCAGCATTCAATTTCGTTGACGAGCGAATCTTGATAATTCCAAATGCAACTTGTCTGTTTCGTTATTGTCTCTCCAACAGGGTGTTCGAAGGCAGAACGACGACCTCACAATGCCGAATAAATCTCCTTTAATTGGGACTCTGCCTCAAAGCTCATGCTCGAGTTTATTTAATTAATCTTGATTGCCATGATTTCTTTGTCCAGTTTGTCTCATAATGCCCTGATTTACAGTTTTCTTTTATTTCAAAGCATCTTTACAGGGTTGTTTCTAAGTCCAGCACAGCTTCTCTGATTAGAGGAGGATGATGATGATGATGATGATGATGATGATGATGATGATGATGATGTATCCCTACTTCCATATTGGATTCAATTGTGAGTCATTGCTGTGACAACATTCATCATCGATGTGTCGTCGATTTTCTTCTGCTTCCTTTATCTATTCTTTGGTATTTGCTGTTACTTGTCGTTCATTCTGAGACTTTTTTTCAGATTAGCTTCTATTTCTGGGATAATTTGCCATTTGATAATGTCCTCTTCACCTGTATGGAAGAATGAATGGCTGGTGTGCACACAATTTGTGCCAGGTGACCATTATCAGGCATCCTTCGAGCAGAGACAAATTTTCTTACAAATACAATCCAGTAACAACAAATACCAAAGAATAGATAAAGGAAGCAGAAGAAAATTGACCACACATCGGTGACACTTGAGAGTTTTGTCAAACAGTTGCAGTTTATTTTTAATTTTTTTTACGCATAAAGGTTCCACAGATGAACAAAGCCCACCATGGATGCCATGCATGTATTTAAGCAAGTGCATGGTACGCTTCCTCACACCTTCCAAATGCAGATGGCAAACACAAGGACGTGTCAAGAGCCTAAATCAGTTGTCTTCTTTTGCATGCACCTGGTTTTTAAAATTATTAATTAATTATTGCTCACTTGCTAATCAGTATTTGGCAAGTGTAGTGGTGAATATGCAAAAATAAATAAATAATAATAAAAAAATTAACATGAGTTGATGGCGGCCATTGTCATGAAGTCGACTGAAAAATCTTGATTTGAGGTTTTGAGGATGCCTGTTACCAAAAGTCTTGTAACACCAAAACTGTAAATGAACCATCGTAACATTCAGGTGTCTATTTTCTGTAGGCCAGGGTTACAGGGTGTTTCACATATCAGGAATAAACGGTTTTGACCTCTCTTTGCTCGGCCTGGACAAGAATAAATTTTACCACCATGGTCTAGCTAAGAACACAGCACAAACTTAATGAATTGAAAATCCATAATTGTTTTCACTCTTGAAGAATCCTTCCTTCCTGCGGTTATGATTGTGGTATTCAAAGTTTTAGCGGTGATCACTTTAGTTCAGACATTATGTTGTTTCATTTTGCTAGGAGTATAAAAAAGGGACAGTTTGGTCATACCAAGTACCATGGTCTGTTCCATGCGTTTCCAGATAACCCTTGTGTACAACAGTTGGCATTAAAGGAGATGTGGCATGATTTCGGTTTTCTATCTCTTTCTAAATTGAAAGTTTTTTTTTAAAATGAAATAACCTACATTTAATTTCGTGTAACAGCACAATTCAAGTAGTTATTATTCTCACTGTATTGACCAACTTCTCGTGAAATTGCCATTTTTCTACTTGATAGTGGAAGTGATATTCATCGCCAAAATTTCTCCAGCATTAAAAAAAATTCTCCAACATAAAAAAAGTCCTTGTATTCTATCAACATAAATGTATCCTAATATTGCCCCCTTGTCTAATCCTCGCTTTTAGTTAACTAGCGGGCATCCCCGCCCTCCGATCGGGAGTACCCATGTCGGCCCACCAAACAAGGATGAGTGATTTGTGTCCGGGGAGTCATAAAAATGTAAGATCGTCAAGAATAGGATCACCATCAATAAAATGATCACCAGGATGAGTCATGAGGTGAGAAAAGTGTATGATAAAGACACCGTACTGTAATCACCAATGTTGTAATAACCTCAGTGCCGAGACCAACCAATGAGTGAAGGGAAAAATGGGCACACTCCATTCGCCAGTGCCACAACCAATCGATGAGGAAAGAGAAGAATGAGCACACTTGATTGGTCAGTGTCATAACCAATCGATTACTAAATATTGCTTTCATAGGTTCAGCCACACAAGTTCTATTTATTATGATGTAGTAGATTCATCGATGAGGGAGTATTTAATGATGTTGGTAGATCAGACAAGGCCTTCTCTCATAAATGACAAGGCTTTGTCTGATTATGAAATAAAAATTAGGATTTTAAAATTAAAAATAGATAGTTTTCCTCGCGTTTACAAGTGCATGACTTATACTGAAGACGAATACAATCAGAATGACCGTTATATTAAAAGGTTGTTTTTTTCTGGAATTATTATTTTGAGAATACTCGCGAAACATCATGTCCATTTTGAGAATATTCATCAAGCATCGTATCCAATTAGGTAATCGTCATATATGATCATGAATTATTATTGTTACTTAAAGAGATGCTTTGTACCATTCCACATTGAAGTTATTGACTCAAGTTTCTCCATAAAATTGTACACCGCTCCTTCATAATTCCATCTTCAGGCGATGCATGATGCCATTGCCGGGAGCTGAAGGAAGGGAGTACTGAGTTGTCACTCTGTTTGTTTTCTTGTTTTCTTGGTTTGTTTTTCTTGTTTGTTTGTTTGTTTGTCCAGACGATATCTCAGCCATCCTTTGATCTCGGAAGCTGAAATTTGGGGACAAAAGTGAAAATGTGCTTTGGCGAAAAGTATTTTTTAAATTTTTTTATTGATCAATTTATTGATTAATTACTTAATTATTATCGATTTATTAATTATTTAATTATTTTATTTCTCATCTAACATAAACTAGGTATCATTTGTCCACATTCACCGCAGAAGTACACCGCTCCCTCCCAATTCCGTCTCCACGTGCTGCACGGCAGCACTGCCGTGCACTGGAGGATGTATTTATTTATTTATTTGGCAGGGGGCGGTGTCCTTTGAATATACCGCTGCTTGTTTTGTTTTCATTTTTCGTGCCATGCAGTTTAATGAATAGCTAATTCATTTTTAATAAATAAATTCCAGCTTCCTTCTCATTCATTTATATATTCACAGTTCATCAAACTGTTGCACAAACTCACAACCTTTAATTGAAAGAGCAATTTATGGTGAATGAAAATCATAAAGTTTAAAATGTTTAATGAACGGCACTATTTGATGCCCTCTAACCCCTTCATGCTGTGAAACATGTACATAATGTTCAACTGCTCCAAAAGCTGCATGCTCATTGATATCCTTGTACACATCCAAACTAACCATGATGCAAAGAAGGGCCAGTGTGGTATATGGTTCTCATGCCAGCAATGCATGAGTTGATAAATATATGATACCTTACAAGAGTAGTCATGAAATAATTAATATGGATTGCTCAGATGTGATGATATTGATTCCATTGGGAAGGTCTTTTGTTTTAGCTGAAAATAATTGCCTATATGCCCCATAATAGTATTAGTTTAAAGAGTAGTTAGGCAAAGATCAGACAAATCTACCCACAAAACTTTTCAACATCTAATTACAATCCAATACTTCCAGTTCTGGTTTTTGAGGCGACATTCGGTTCTCTCAGGGGTTTCTGCCGACTTTCTCAAAGATATGTTTGTCATTGTTTGTCACGTTTTAGCTGTTTATTTTGTTACTTCCATGTTTCTCTACCCCCTCTTCCTCTTCCTGTGACTTTCAATGACCCACCAGCTTCCTTCTGCATTTTCCGATCCAATCCAGATTCACCAGACACCTTCACAATTTTTTCTTCAATCTCTCCTTCACCGAATCTTGCCTAATCTTCATCAAAAAAGATCGTCTCTTAAAATGTTTCAAATGCCTCTTTCACACTTGTGGTTCTCTGTAATCTATTATAATTCACTACTACTCTTCTTCAAAAGACTATTTTCAATTCGACATTTCCTTCATCCCATGTCGAAAAAGTCCAATTGTTACAACGTTTCTTTTCTCCGTTCTCTTAACTCTGCTTTTTTTGCATCCCTCATGTAATGTCTTGAATCACATCTCTGACTTAAAAAAACAATAATAATAATCCCAGTTTGCAATGCATGTTCGTGTTCCATAAATCGTCAGTTTTTGTCCAACTTCAGTGCCAATTCATTGCACTTCCTTAAATCTAACTCCTCACCTGTTATCCCCTCTCCTTACCACTCCCATCTTACCCCTCATCCTCCCTCTACTCTTTGCACCTCTTCACGGTCTTCTGCTTCAGTATCAGCTCCTCCTCTGTTGTCTCAAATTGTGTGGTGTTCTAACATCTCTGGGCTCCATTATAACCTAGCAGATATCTCACTCTCTCAATCAGAACACTCCACAACATCACAAACATGCTCCTTATTTCCTCTCATCACAAGTCCCCCTCTTCCCAACCCCTCAAATCTTGTACCACCCCCTGCCCACTCCCTTCATCACCATACCACTACCAAGTCTTATCCTTCCCCTCTCCTAACCTCTCCCATTGCCCTCCTTCACCTTGGCCGTGCCTGCTGTTATCATTTCCCCTCCCTCTCAAAGCTTCTCTCTCACTGCAAGCTTCACAGTCTTCCCCCTCCAAGCTTCCTTCTCACCTTTCTGAAAAACTCCCCACTCACCCTTCCCCCTCAACTCTCCCCACTCACCCTTTACCTCCAATATCCCCACTCACTTCCACTTCTCAAAGTTACCCCCCCCACCCCTGACATCCACAAAGCTGCCTCCTTCCCTTGCCCTCTCTCTCTTCCATTTCATCACTCCACTTCCTCTAATCTTCAACTGCCTTCTGCCCCTTCTCTTATGACTCCCCATTGTACTTCAACCAATCACTACAGAGCCTTTTCCCCTCCTCAACAGGCCCTCTCCCCGAGCTCCACTGCAATCCCCCACACTCTTTCAACAACTCGCCTTACCCCCCCCTCCTCCTCCCTCGTCCTACCCTCCACCTCCATTCCCCTCTCCTGTACCCAAAGCCTCATCCCCTCCCTCTTCCTTAACAGTGTGGAAACTGAAGTTTCAGTGTGGATCTGAAACATCTGGGGCCTTCATTCAAGCCTGACAGATTTTTCCATACAGATTTCCAGTGACAAACCAGACATCACCTGCTGAACAGAAACTTTCCTCCTCCAAGATGTCTCATACTCCTTCATATCTCTCCCTGGTTCGTCCCTCCTCAGGTTTGGCAGACCTGAGCCTCGTCTTGGCAGTGGAGTTGCTCTCATGAAAAACGATATTCCTCACTCTCCATGCACTGCCCACACTCTGCCACACCCCCAGGAATACCTCTGGCTATGGCTTCCCCTCCACCCCCCCCCCCCTCATGTATATACGTGTGTTATTCCGTCCACCAAACTGTGATCACTCCAATTACATCCCACTCTCCAAAAACATGGACCAACTTCTATCCACTCATCCCAACTTTCTCTTACTCATATGTGGTGAATTCAATTGTCATCATGCCAGTTGGCTGGGTGTGGGTACTTTACACCTGCCATGGCACTTCAGCAAAAGACTTCTGTGACTCATTGGGACTGACTCAATCATTCAACTTCCAAACCCAGATCTCAACCAATCTCTTCTGAATCTGATTTTGACCAATTTCCCTGAAAATAACTGCTGTTCTTCCTCTGATCCAATTGGTTCATCTGACCACATGCTTGTCAAAGTAGACATCTCTCTGGCTGTTATTGGAGAACCAGCTCAACGCTGTCGAGTCTGACATTTCACTCAGGCCAACTGGCAGTGTCTTCAAGCAGCCATCAAACTTCTAGACTTTTCTCCCATCTCTACTTTCTCTGACATCAACTCGTCCTGGGACTTCTTTCAAAGAAACTTGCTCTCTCTCATGCACAGATTTAGCCCATCTCGTCTTCAGTTGGCCTTCCCATCCACACGCCCATGGTTCACTGAAGCTTGTGTAAAGGTGGTTGTCCTGAAACAACCTACCTTCACCTCATGGAAGGCAAATCCAACTGAAGGCAATCTCAGTTCCTTCCAAAAAGCTCGGAACAAATGTGTATCTACCCTCAGAAGAGCCAGAAAACAACATCTTTCTCATCCCAAGTCTGAACTATCAAACCTGTCTCCATACTCAAAATCATGGTGGCATCTAGATAAGTCTGTTTCTGGTATATGTTCCCCCCTCCATCCCCTCCCTTACCTCATGTAGCTACACAGCTGACACTGCACGTGAAAAGGCTGAATGCCTAATCTTCGTGTTTGCTTCTAAATCTTGTGTCCCAAACACATCATTATCTGTACCCACCTTACCCAGTCACATCCAGCTGTTCCTGGACTGTGTCCCTTTCTTCTGAGAAAGTGGAGATGTTGCTGTCAAATGTCAACTCAGGTTCTGCAATTGGTTCAGATGGCATCAGACAACATGTCCTAAAAACCTGCTCTGTTGCTCTTTCTCATGCCTGGTGTTGGCTTAATGGTTAGGGTGGTGGGCTTAGGATCCGAGTATCCTGAGTTCAAATCCCACTCGGCTGTTGAATTAATACCACGTGGGGTTGACTCTGCCTGTCATCCTTCCGAGGTCGGCAAAATGAGTGCCAGCATGCTGGTATCCTGTGTCGGAGTGGCGACCCGTCCAGGATTGCACCCAATCGCCAAGGAGACTGCTTCGGCAGCACCAACGCTCTGCACAGAGTATGGTCCCAGTGGATGGTTGCTCTTTCTCACCATCTCTCTATTCTATTCATCCTCTAATTTGCTCAAGGTCATCTGCCACATGCTTGGAAATCAACAAACATAACTGCTCTGCATAAAAAAGGTGCAAAACAGATCCGTGCAATTGCAAACCGATCCGGCTTCTCCCAATCATCAGCAAGGTTATGAAATCCATCATTGCTTAAGACATTAAATCCTTCCTCTTCTCCAATGGCTTGATTTCCGATCATCAATTTGGATTCAGACCAGATCACTCAATCATGGACATGCTGCTTCTGCTCTCCCAACAATGTATGGAGATCCTCAATGCATGACATGAAATCAGAGTCATCTCCCACTACATATCGTGTGCTTTCGATATGGTCTGGGACCCTGCCCTGCTCAACAAACTCTCTTCCGTTGGTATCCAAGGCCATCTCCACTCATGGCTCGCAGACTTCCTCTCTTGTCGCAGCCAATGCGTGGCCCATAATGGAGTTCTCTCATCCCCTCTTCCTGTCCAGGCTGGAGTTCCTCAACGCAGCATTCTGGACCCTGTTCTTTTTCTGGTTTTCATCAATGATCTCTCCGACTCTCTGGAAAATTATCTTTATTTCTTTGCTGATGGCTCCATCCTCTGCTGTTCCATCTGTCATCCCTCAGATCAGCAAGCAGCAGCCTCTTCTCTCTCTGCAGATCTGGATAGAATCACAAGCTGGTCCAACACGTGGAACACGGCTTCCAATCCTGACAAATCTGACACTCTCACTGTGTCTTTCCGGAAGGACGGTCTGGAGCCCCCCCCCCCAACCCGCCCATCAACTTTCTCAACAATCCTCGTGAACAAGTCCTTTCACTCGAGCTTCTGGGTCTCACTATCTGCCATGACCTTTCCTGGGAAAGCCACGTTTCCAAGCTGGACTCTATTGCCAGTTGCAGACTGGGCATCTTCCCTCATGCAACATCCTTCCTTGGCACACCTGAGCTCCTGACTACATACAAAGCTTCTGTCTGCAGCCTAATGGAGTACTGCTCTCACCTCTGGGCTTGTGATCCCACCTCTCACCTTTATTGGCTTCACGCTGTGGAAACCAAGGCATTTAGGATCATTGGTGCCTCTCGCGATGAGGCTGAGTCTTTGGGTCTCTCACTCTCTCACCATAGGCAGGTCGGTGGTCTTTCTGTCTTCAACTGTCTCTTCTCCGGTCTTGCCTGCCTCTGCTCTGTCTGCGATATGTCCTCCCCCATCTTTCCTGCAGGGAAAGCTGAAGGTCTGCCAGCATCCCCCTTCTGATAAAACCACCAAAATGAGGAATCACTGCACACCTTCACTCTTTCATTCCTCTTTTTCCCACCTTTGGAATAAACTCCCACACTGTCTTCAATCCCACTCTTCCCTCCAAGTCTTCAAAACAGTTGTTCACCACCACCTCATATCTTCCCCCATTGAAAACCACGATCATTTCTACCCCCATGAAACCTCCACAAACCAACCTCCTTTAAATTTTCTGCTTTCCTTCTTGAAAGTCCCTTTCATGTAAGGACCTGAACGTCGCTGTTGTGTCCATCTTATTTACCCTGTGTACCCTGCCCCATCCCTCTCCTTTCCACAGATCTCCTTATGTCTCTGTTCCACACTGTTTTATCATTCCCCCTACCACCCATCTTATCTCCTGCTCCCCTTGTTGTACATTGTGCGTGTTAGCTCTGATACGAGTGTCGACATTGTATAACAAAATAAACAATAAAATGAGCAATTAGAGATTGCCATCTCTTGCCAGGACTTCTTTTGCGTGGTGTATTTTTATATGTTTTCGGGTAAATCCAATATGGCTGCCAAACCATGTGACCTATGATGTCATATGTGTGACCCTTTTGTTCATCATGGATAGGTGGTCATTTGTGTAAAGTTTCACCTCAATCTTTTCAGCCATTTCAGAGATTTTTGAAGGTTAAAAAAAAACAAAAAAAAAACATGTCTGCCCAATCACATGACCGATGAAGTCGTCAAAAAATTCTGTGGACCATTTTATCCCAAGATGTCCATCAAAAATTTTTCTCCTGATCAGATGTGGTGTTCTGCATATGCAATTATGTCGTCATAACGAGGGAACCTATGACGTCATAAAAATATCGCACTCATTCCCATGAGGAGTACTTGCTGTGTGCGAAGTTCCAGTTTTACCCTTGGTGCCGTTTCAGAAACAGAGATCCAAAGTTTTTTTTCCAATAGGGCTGCTACACCACGTGACCTGTGACGTCATCGTTATCACTTAAACATTCTAAATGCATAGTCGCAGCAATGGTGAAAATTTCATCTCAATCTGTCAAGTGGTTGTGGAGAAAAATACGAAAGTTCTGTGCAGAAAAACAAACAGACAAACAAACGGACCCAAATGCAATACCCTCTCCGAATCCTTCGGCGAGGGTCAAAACTACAATGTAACATTGTTTCGATCTGGATTCTCAGCATCAATTGACTTTCCCGAAGGAATGATACAGGGCAGTACTGATGATCCAAAATATCTCACTATGATCCAATCAAAAGGGTGAGAGGAGTGTTGTGGCCTTTGCAATTGTGATTTGCTTGACGTGTGCCCAAACTCACACAATTGCTCAGATGCTCAGAAGAACAGAGCCAGCCCGTTAAAAACAAAGAAACGAGAACGGCACTCATTGGAGCGCATACTTCTGCCAGGCTGAAAAGTTGACATTTTATATCCCACTGATAGGGTGGACCTGCATCCAGACTTTAAGCAAAATCAAATCGGCTTGTTCTTATCACCTCACCAACTCATCCATCTAGTTTTGTAATAACTCGTCCACAACTTTTTGTGATATCATGCTATATATCGTTTTTGGCACCATCTCTCTGGTGAAGAATCACTTAATAAAAATTTAAAATTCTCCTTTCCTGATCCGGATCATCACCACAATTTAATCACTTCGTCCTTGTCACATGTCCAACCTGTCCACCAAGTTTTGTCTGAATACGTCCATAACTTTTTGATATATCCTGCTCACAGACAGACAAACAGACAGAGAGAGAGGGGTGGAAACATAACCTCCATCCACCTTCGGTGACGTTGGTAACTAATTAATTTAACTGCTCCACACATTTACAGTTACTGTTCCTGTTGCCCATCGAAAGTCATAACAGGCATGCACTGATTATGAACTTTTCAATTAAATGCAACATGTAATCATATCGAGAGAACTTCGCTCCACTCTAAGTCTCTGCACAGAGAAATATTGACTTTAATAAGCAATTGACAGAGATAGACAAGTACACAACAGAGAATGATGGTGAGAGCTCTTTACTGATATTGACTACATCCATCCATCCATTGGGACCATAAAATGTGCAGAGCATTGGTGCTGCCTAAGCAATCTCCTTCGCTATTGGGCACCATCCTGGATGGGTCACCACTCCAATACAGTATACCAGCAAGCTTCCACTCATTTTTCCGACTTCGGAAGGATGACAGGCTCTGGAGTCAACCCCACCTGGTGTTAATTCAACAGCCCTGGAGAATTTGAACTCAGGATCCGTGCGTCCAAAACCCACCATCCTAACCATTAAGCCAACACCAGGCAAATTAACAACATGGCTACGATCAAATTGGCAGTCTGTGAGGTTTAAATGAGTGTGAAGACATGTGACGGCCAGAAGGGAGGAGAAGGCAAATGTCATGATTCTTAGCGAAATATGGTTACATTCTTGTTACTGGCAGCTTGATCCCTGGCTGACAGGACATGAACCTGTGATCTTGCAAGAGCTGTGACATGGCAGAAATGCTGCCATTGGGGCCCAGATTCACTGAAAATCTTGTCCGAATAGTGCACTGGCTTTGCGTGGTCAAACTTGACTATCATCCAAGCATGAACTGCTGTTAGGGTTCTAGTTAGAATTAGACATTCTTACATTTGAGTACAATATAGATATTGGTGTTGCTCCCACGCACTACCCCATCTATATTCAGAAGCGAGGGTTTCCTTCCTCTAAAACAGCTGATGTGAGTCAATCATGTCAGCCCAGCTCATCATTTCAGTATCTTTAATGTGTTTGACCAATGAAATGTTTACACAGCTGTCAAAAAACAATGAATGCAGTTTATTATTATTATTTTTGGTGGCCGTAAGCCACCAATGCAAGCAGCTTGCGGCTGCTTGATACGTCATTACTGGGAGCACAGCTGTGCCACTGATCCAGTGCCCCGTTTTCAGTAATCTGGTGCTCATTTTGCTGACCTCGGAAGGATGACAGGCTAAGTCAACCCACCTGGTGTTATTTAACGGTGAAACAGGGGCTCAAACACAAGACAAGAACTGAAGACCGACCAGCCAGCCACCTTAACCGTTAATCCAACAGCAGGCTTTAATGAAGGCAATATCCCATCATTTTTTATTTAATTACCTTCCAGTCACTGCATACATGAAAGACAATACAGACAAAACAAAACTATACTATAATCTCATTAAGCAAACACATAAAGCAATTAATTTTATGTAAAGTCGCCAAATAATGTTGAAATTATACATTTACATGCTGTCGAAAATTTATAAATCAGTTTATTCACCTAATTTCTAACTCCCTGAGCTCATAACAATATGAATCAAATACGTGGCCTGGGTAGATAAGATTTATAATATTGCTCCTTTGGGTCATGCATACAGACATACATACATACATTCATTCATACATATATTCATACATACACACATATATATATATATATATATATATATATATATATATATATATATATATATATATATATCTTCTTCTTCTTCTTCTTCTTTCGGCTGCTCCCGTTAGGGGTCGCCACAGCGGATCATCCGTATGATCCGCATTGTGATTTGGCACGTGTTTTACGCCGGATGCCCTTCCTGACGCAACCCTGGTCGCCTCTTACGACACAGGGATATGGTACACCTATTTTAACCGGGGTATACACCGGCCCAGTATACTGGTACTCATTTCGCCGACCTCGGAAGGATGACAGGCTGAGTCAACCCCCTGGTGTATTAATTCAGTGGCCCAACGGGGCTTGAACTCAGGACCTTTTGGATCCCAAGCCGCTGCCCTAACCACTGCGCCAACACCAGGCATATATATATATATACATATATATATATATATATATATATATATATATATATATATATATATATATATATATATATATATATATATATATATATATATATATATATATATATATATATATATATATATATATATATATATATATATATATATATATATATATATATATATATATATATATATATATATATATATATATATATATATATATATATATATATATATATAATTTATTTATTTACCAGGCATATATTTATACACACATATATATATATATATATATATATATATATATATATATATATATATATATATATTTATACATATAGATGTATAAATAAATAGATCTGTGAGGACTCCATTCCACATTCTGAAACTGGCCACATGTTTTCTACTCCCATTTTCTCTTTGAAAGGACCATATGGAACCCACCCTCCCCCATCTACTTTCTCAACAATCCTTGAAGAAGTCTTTTCATTCAAACTTTTGGGCCTCACTCTTTGCCATGATCTTTTCTGGGAAAGCCATATCTCTGAGCTGGCCGCCAAAGCCAGTCACCGATTGGACATCCTCCATTGTGCAAAGTCCTTCCTTGGCATAACTGAGCTCCTGACCATGTTAAAAGTTTTCATCTACAGCTCGATGGAATACTGCTCTCCCCTCTGGGCTGATGCGCACACCTCTCACCTTTCTTGGTTTCACGCTGTGGAAACCAAGGCATTTAAGATCATTGGTATCTTCCGTGATGAGGCTGTCTTTGGGTCTCTCACTATCTCACCACAGGTAGGTTGGTGGTCTTTCTGTCTTCTACCATCTCCCCTCCTGCCTCGCCCCACCTCCCCCCACTCCCCCCCCCCCACTCTGTCTGCTATCAGTTCTGCCAATATTTTGTCAGGGCACTCAAGGTCCACCTGCAACCCCCTTCTGGTTAAACTACCAAAATCAAGAATCACTGCCCACTTTCATTCTTTCATTCCTCTTTATCACGCCTTTGGAACAAACTCCCACACTCTCTTTAATCCCACTCTTCCCTCCAGGTCTTAAAAATAGCTGTTCACCACCATCTCTAATCTTCCCCCATCCCACACCATGATCTTTTCAAACCCCGCTAATCCACCCCAAACCCACCACCTTCAAATTCCTTCCATTCCTTCCTGAAAGTCCCTGTAGTGTCCATCTTGTTTACCCTATGTATCCTGCCCCATCACTCTCCCTTCTACAGATCTCCTCATGTGCCGATTCCCCACTGCTTTGTGCTTCCCTCTCCCAACCCTCTTGTCTCCTGCTACTCTTGTTATACGTTCAGTATGTTAGATCTTAAACAAGCCTTAACATTGTATTTAGAATGGAGATACCAATCAAGCACACACACACACACACACACACACACACACACACACACACACACACACACACACACACACACACACACACACACACACACACACACACACACACACACACACACACTTTGATACCAAGGAGGTCTCTGTTTCACCTCATTAAACCCACCCACCAAATGTGAAGATAGCAGGCAATAACAGCAACTTGCATGTATACGTACACACACTCGCACATGCACACGTGTACACACTAATACTTTGAGACCTGGGCCGTGAGCTGAAACCCACGCTATCTTCATGGCAAAGGTCTGCCTGCATGCATGCTCGTCCATGCAGTCACCTTTGCACCCCACAAATTAGCTCACTCCAAATCTGATTCTTACATGCTAGTCCCCTCAACAGAGAGGAAAGGATGGGGGAGCAGGGGGGGGGTGGGAGAGATACAGGAAGGGAAGAGCAAAAGGGGGGGAGAGGGGACGGGTCGAAGAGAGAGAGAGAGAGAGAGAGAGAGAGAGAGAGAGAGAGAGAGAGAGAGAGAGAGAGAGAGAGAGAGAGAGAGAGAGAGAGAGAGAGAGAGAGAGAGAGAGGTTGGAGAGGGAGGTCTCAGGGAGAGGGGAGGGGTCGGAGAGAGAGGGAGTTGTCAGAGAGAGAGGGAGAAGGCAGGGCTCGATTTAGAGGGGTTGGAGAGATGGGGCAGGGTTGGGAGGGAGGGAGAGGGGTGGGTTCGGGGTGGGAGAGGCAGAGGGTTGAGAGAGAGGAGAGGAGGGGAAAGAGGGAGAGTGGAGGGAAAGGGGTGAGGGAGGGAGAGGGGTGAGGGATTCCAGCAGATATGATGCTGTCCATTTGAGAGACAGCACACACTTGATGAATTACCTTGCCTGTGAAACACCGGGATGACAGTTTATAGCTAGTTCAGGATTCAAATGCAGGCTACACAGAGCAAGCATGCGTACCTCTTGGCTTTCCTGCCTTGATATGGCGATTCATTATTTCATAACAAAATATTTTTTATCATTGTGATCAAATAATTTATTTTGCCTTCCTAACTCCAGTAGAGAACCGAGGTATCGCCATTGAAATTTGAACGCATGTCAAGTGGCTTCACCAATCAAAATGGTTGAAGAGACCATGAAAAAATGAAACATTTACTTTTTATTTGTATTTATCTATGCCAAAATGATGGGTCGTATAATGGAAGAACATACAAAACGGGAAACGTCATGGAAAACAAAATTTATTTCACATTTTCAGTGAGCCAGCCACCGCATTTTGCACCGCAGAACAACACATGGCCAATGTAGGCAAGTGACCCCTGAACTTTGTTTGCGTAAGTCTGGTGCTGGCTTAGTGGTTAGGGTGGTGGCTTGGGATCCCAGAGTCCTAAGTTCAAGCCCCGTTGGACACTGAATTAAAATACACCAGGAGGTTGACTCAGCCTGTCATCCTTCCGAGGTCGGCAAAATGAGCACCAGTGTACTGGTAAGGGGGATGCATAGCCGCGTCCCAACCAATGATGCAACCAGCAGCCACAGGGTGAGAGAGAGAGAGAGAGAGAGAGAGAGAGAGAGAGAGAGAGAGAGAGAGAGAGACAGACAGACAGACAGACAGACAGACAGACAGACAGACAGACAGACAGACAGACAGACAGACAGACAGACAGACAGACAGACAGACAGACAGACAGACAGACAGACAGACAGACAGACAGACAGACAGACAGACAGACAGACAGACAGACAGACAGACAGACAGACAGACAGACAGACAGAGAGACTTTGTTCAATTCGACTGATATGCAATATTCAGCGACAGAGCAAATATTGTTGAGTGCTCGCCAAGTGGCTTAAGCACTCCAACAAAATGGTTGATTAGAAACGGCTCACTTGGCACGTGATTAGCAATCACCGAACCATCATATTAAACATTTACCTCCTGGAGACGTCCTAAATGACAAATGTGTCCAAATTGGATAAACTAGTACGTGCCCATAAAAAAATTAATAAATAAATATTCAAACCGCGAGTAACAAACAACAACCACACAGGCCGTTTCTTCGCTCTCGCGTGCCCGTACTTGCGTGGAAGTTCGCATATTATTTGCAGTTACGATTATTCGCAATTAGGTTTCAATACCGAAATATTCAATTAGCGCCAACGTATTTTGCCTTTTCGCAATGTCATCACAAGGAAAAACAAAAAGAGAAGAGAAGAGAGAAAAAAAATTACTTCCTGGTTCGGAGCATACCAGCACTCTGATGTTACCGAAATTTATACACCGTCTAATATGAAAACGATCACAACTTGGGGCATTGTGTTTATCCATAAATGCACATAAGAAATCGAGAAATTATAAGAATACACGAAGTCATCACTCTCCGGAAGCCCTACGTTGTAACCCGTAATGGGGAACGCGACTGAGCTTCCATTCCCCATTGGCCACGCCCATGCAACAACGTGTCTTGTCATTGGTTTGGTAAATAAATTGCCATAACTTGGGAACCACTTGTCCGATTAATATCAAACCTTGAAAAGGCACATCATCAGATCCCCAGTAATATACCTGGCAAGTTTCAATTAGATCGGACCAGGGGTTGTCGAGAAACAGCGGACACACACACACACACACACACACACACACACACACACACACACACACACACACACACACACACACACACACACACACACCAGACACACCTCCTGACTGTTATGGTAATGCAAACTATTCAACCAGAAGGCACATGATGTGATCGGCGGGTAAATCAAAAAATGTGGAGTGTGATGAGCTCTCCCCCGATCTTCATTGGACGTAGTCCTACACCAAAGCATCACCTCCAACCCGGAGGCCTTGGCCTGGCAGCTTTGTCAAACAGACAAAGATTACATGGTCAAAATCAGTTAAACATCAACCGGTGTAGGACGATGGCCAATGGAGATTGGGAAAGGGCTCATCACACTGCACATGTTTTCTATATATATATATATATATATATATATATATATATATATATATATATATATATATATATATATATATATATATATATATATATATATATATATATATATATACAGTGGGGAGAACAAGTATTTGATACACTGCCGATTTTGCAGGTTTTCCCACTTACAAAGCACGTAGAGGTCTGTAATTTTTATTATAGGTACACTTCAACTGTGATAGATGGAATCTAAAACAAAAAATCCTGAAAATCACATTGTATTCTTTTTTAAATAATTAATTTGCATTTTATTGCATGAAATAAGTATTTGATCATCTACCAACCAGCAAGAATTCTGGCTCTCACAGACCTGTTAGTTTTGTCTTTAAGAAGCCCTCCCATTCTCCTTTCATTACCTGTATTAACTGCACCTGTTTGAACTTGTTATCTGCATAAAAGACAGCTGTCCACACTCAATCAATCAGACTCCAACCTCTCCACAATGGACAAGACCAGAGAGCTGTCTAAGGACATCAGGGACAAAATTGTAGACTTGCACAAGGCTGGGATGGGCTACAGGACAATAGGCAAGCGGCCTGGTGAGAAGGCAACAACTGTTGGCGCAATTATTAGAAAATGGAATAAGTTCAAGATAAGTCAATCTCCCATGGTCTGGGGCTCCATGCAAGATCTCACCTCGTGGAGCATCAATGATCATGAGAAAGGTGAGGGATCAGCCCAGAACTACACGGCAGGACCTGGTCAATGACCTGAAGAGAGCTGGGACCACAGTATCAAAGAAAACCATAAGTAACACGCTACGCCATCATGGATTAAAATCCTGCAGCGCATGCAAGGTCCCTCTGCTCAAGCCAGCGCATGCCCCGGCCCGTCTGAAGTTTGCCAATGACTATCTGGATGATCCAGAGGAGGAATGGGAGAAGGTCATGTGGTCTGATGAGACCAAAATAGAGCTTTTTGGTTTAAATTCCACTCGCCGTGTTTGGAGGAAGAAGAAGGATGAGTTTAACCCCAAGAACACCATCCCAACCGTGAAGCATGGAGGTGGAAACATCATTCTTTGGGGATGTTTTCTGCAAAGGAGACAGGACGACTGCACCGTATTGAGGGGAGGATGGATGGGGCCATGTATCGCGAGACCTTGGCCAACAACCTCCTTCCCTCAACAAGAGCATTGAAGATGGGGCGTGGCTGGGTCTTCCAGCATGACAACGACCCAAAACACACAGCCAGGGCAACTAAGGAGTGGCTCCGTAAGAAGCATCTCAAGGTCCTGGAGTGGCCTAGCCAGTCTCCAGACCTGAACCCAATAGAAAATCTTTGGAGGGAGCTGAAAGTCTGTGTTGCCCACCGACAGCCCCGAAACCTGAAGGATCTGGAGAAGATCTGTATGGAGGAATGGGCAAAAATCCCTGCTGCAGTCTGTGCAAACCTGGTTAAGAACTATAGGAAACGTCTGATCTCTGTAATTGCAAACAAAGGTTTCTGTACCAAATATTAAGTTCTGTATTTCAGATGTATCAATTACTTATTTCATGCAATAAAATGCAAATTAATTATTTAAAAATCATACAATGTGATTTTCAGTTTTTTTGTTTTAGATTCCATCTTTCACAGTTGAAGTGTACCTATGGTAAAAATTACAGACCTCTACGTGCTTTGTCAGTGGGAAAACCTGCAAAATCAGCAGTGTATCAAATACTTGTTCTCCCCACTGTATATACATATATATATGTATATATATATATATATATATATATGTATATATATATATATATATATATATACATATATATATGTATATATATATATATATATATATATATTTTCTTTTCTGGTTGGTAAGTTGAGAAAACGAATGGAAGGGGGTTAAACGTAGGGTTATACGAAGGTAAAAGGGTGGGGGTTTGTAAGAATTCAGTTGTCGGGGATTTTGAGTGGAGGATAAAAATGGAAATTAAATTGGAAAAAGAAGCACAAAGAATGGGGAAGTAAAAGGGAATGCAGATTACATGTGGCATATGGGCAGTGCAATGAAGGGGAAAAAGAATATATCTGCTAATAAAATGTAGATAGATTCATAACCCTTTATTCAAGAAATCAGACATTTCAACGTCATACAAGTCTGTTTTATTCCCAAGCATTGCCATATCTACATTCAGAAACTGAAGCAACATTGCATTATGAGCTTTGGCAACCATTCTATCTCTATTCAGATAATCATGTATTCTACACGGAGACATATTTTTAAAATTCACTATCCGTAATTTTTTCTGAGAAACATTTTGCGTTTATAAATCTAAATGATAGCAATCTTTTCATGCGTGCCTGCTAATTTCACAACAATTAAAGGCATAGCTTCTTTGTTTAATAACTAATTATCCCCAAGAATTATCCGAAAGCTATACATTCCCAAGTGATGCAGTTCCTGAAACTGCTGGTATCGACTCAATTATTAACCTGCAAATCTGGTCATGGGGGAAATTTCCACCTGCACAGGCAGTGCAGGATATTGTTATGATGTTACCTCGAGCAAATAAGAGTCGTGGATGACTGAAAAAGTACTTCTTCAATGCAATAGAATGCTGAAAATATTTCAATTTGGTATTTCAAATCTCAATTGTCTTGTCTTTTCTTTGCTCTGCTCGCCAAGAATACCAAGCAGCAGTTTAAATAGAGGGATGATACGAGTAGGCTTACTACAGTGGGAATTGAATGAAAGATTAGACAACCCACTGATGACCACTCTCCCAAATGAGATATCCTGCTGCCTATTGAGTGTTGAAAGGCCAAAAATGGAGTAAAGACAGTACATTTATGTTTCGGCGATAAGGACATACTCCTTTCATTAAAACATTTCTCATGATAAGCTTCATCATTTGTTGAGTTGCAAAGTGAGATGACAGTTTTTGAGCTGAGCATGCCACATTTTTCTGCATAAAAATTTGCACCACCACCTCAAAGTATAATTAAACAGAGAATATCCTTGTGTCATAATAAGCCCAGGTATAAAACGTAGGCGTACTGTGGAATAGTGACGCACCATCTTTCACTGGTAGCACGCCTGCTGGCTGCTCGGTGGGTGGCGAATAGAGAGGGCCAGACAGCGGCCAAGCGGGCATTTATCAGACAAATTACGTTTCCGTGCGATCCCGCGCGTCCACCAGCCGTGGGGCTTGTGCATGCCAACTGTGCAGTACACAGTGAATGATCGCACAGTGTGCGTGGCAGACAAAGGTGCAAAAATGAGTGCTTTGTCAACGACATACTTGCAACCAATCATAATGGCGAAAGGCTTGTGATGATTGCTGAAATTATTATTAATATGTATATAAGACTGGTGGGAAGATTTGTCACATTACGATCCCACAAGCAAGCCTTTAATACATCCTTAAAGCAAATACAGCACTTCGATTTACTTATGAGGATCGAACCATTGACAGAAGATTCCATGCAAATCAATATCATGATGGATGTTGTCATGTTCTTGTGTCTATAGCATGAACTGAATGATTTTTTGTTCGTCTAACTTCCCAAAATCCATGACGATCATTAGTGATTTTACATTGGTGTCTGGTTAATGACATAAAAAATATGCTGATAATTTGAATCATCATCTTGGCAGCAATAATTGTGAAAGTACTTTGATGTCAAGTCATCATGAATATTGCATTCTTTCTTTTTTATATCAAGCAGAGGAATCTGTGGATAAAAAAATATCCTTGTGCCACAGTAAGTCGATATATATATATATATATACATATATATATATATATATACATACATATATATATATATATATATATATATATATATATATATATATATATATATATATATATATATATATATATATATATATATATGTATATATATATATATATATCGTCGATATATATATATATATATATATATATATATATATATATATATATATATATATATATATATATATATATATATATATATATATATATATATATATATATACATACATACATACATAGAAAAGCCTGGTTTTGGCTTAGTGGTTAGGGTGGCGGCTTGGGATCCCAGGGTCCTGAGTTCAAGTCCTGTTGGCAGCTGAATTAACACCAGGGGGTTGACTCAGCCTGTCATCCTTCCGAGGTTGGCGAAATGAGTGCCAGTGTACTGGTCCCGGTGTTTGCCCCTGTTAGAATAGGTGTACCATATCCCTGTGTGTCGTAAGATGCGACCAGGGTTGGTGTCAGGAAGGGCATCCGGCCATAAAACATTGCCTCAAGAAAAAGCCAAACCCCTGCACAGCAGGGAAAAATGGCTGTAAAAACGGTCATTTTTATATACATGTACATATATATGCATATATTTTTGTATATATATATATATATGTATATATATGTATATATATATATATATATATATATATATATATATATATGTATATATATGTATATATATATATATATATATATATATATATATATATACACGACCCCTCCCACACTCCTCAAGCCAAAGAAGCTGCGTAAAGCAACCCAAGAAGACCGACACATGTTAAGTGCTGTGCTGTTTCAAAAACTTCCCAGAGTTCCTCAACAACTATAAAGACGTTCGCACATCGTTCACACATGAGAATCCCAATGCTATACACCCCCTCAGTTACCGGACCAGATTCATCCCTTATTGGCAAATCATCAGTGATGGCGTAGACAGAAATGCATACCAACGAGGCTCACAATCATGTACCACTTGCAAACGTCAAAAGTTCTCATTGTGTACTATGTGTGAATGTCTTTATAGTTGTTGAGGAACATGGGAAGGGTTCGAAACAGCATAGTGCTTGCCTTGAGTAGGTCTTCTTGGGTTGCTTTATGCAACTTCTTCAGCTAGAGGAGTGTGGGAGGGGTCACATATATATATATATATATATATCTATCTATCTATATATCTTCATCTTCTTCTTCTTCTTCTTCTTCTTCTTCTTCTTCTTCTTCTTTCGGCTGCTCCCGTTAGGGGTTCGCCACAGCGGATCATCCGTATGATCCGCATAGTGATTTGGCACATGTTTTACGCCGGGTGCCCTTCCTGACGCAACCCTGGTTGCCTGACGCAACCCTGACGACAGAGGGATATGGTACACCTATTTTAACCGGGGTATACACCGGCCCAGTACACTGGTACTCACTTTGTTGACCTCGGAAGGATGACAGGCTGAGTCAACCCCCTGGTGTATTAATTCAGTGGTCCAACGGGGCTTGAACTCATGACCTTTTGGATCCCAAGCCGCTGCCCCAACCACTGCGCCAACACCAGGCTCTATATATATATATATATATATATATATATATATATATATATATATATATATATATATATATATATATATATATATATATATATATATATATATATATATGTATATATATATATGTATATATATATATATGTATATATATATATATATATATATATGTATATATATATATGTATATATATATGTGTATGTATATATATATATATATATATATATATATATATATATATATATATATATATATATATATATATATATATATATATATATATATATATATACACATACATACATACATACATACATATACTATTATATATATTTATTTTCCTTTTTATATTTTATACATATTATATATATATATATATATATATATATATATATATATATATATATATATATATATATATAATATAAATAGGTATATATATATATATATATATATATATATATATATATATATATATATATATATATATATATATATATATATATATATATATATATATATATATATATATATATATATATATATATATATATATATATATATATATATATATATATATACACACAGTAGACTAGGCGTAAGTCGGCAGCGTGTAACTCGTCACCTTGCCGAAGTCGGCAGCATCAAAAAGTCCCGAATTTATCTCATGTTAAATCCCTTTGAATAAAGGGTCATCCCTCTGTAAGTCGTCATCTCTAAGTCGTCACTTCCTCTAAGTCGTCAGATGTTGTCCGTTCCCGCGTAATGGAAACTAAAGTAAATTACCACTCCTAACTCGTCACACGGAACTACTGCCTCGTGAGAAGCCCGATTTCATGGAATCGTGATGCTCGCTCATTGGTTTACACCGCCAGTGATGGGCCCGCGTACACACGTTGATCGCACTGCAGGCAGGACAATGGCGACAAAGCGTAAACTTACAAATAAAACCTACCAATAAAAATACGACATTATCCAGTTTTGCGAGGCAAACCCACTGATGAAGAAAACAGCCATAGCTGAGAAGTTGGACATCAAACGGCAGACATTGAACGATATCTTGAAGAATAAGGGCAAGATATTTGGACAAGTGGAGAAGATTGCGAGGCCGGTTGTAAGTGTGAAACGCGTGAAATGTGTGTCCTTTGAGGATGTCGATGACGCACTCATCATCTGGTTTCGGCAAATGTTGGCTCAGCCAAATATTCGGTTTCGGCCGATTCGTCCAAATATTCGGCTGATACTGTCTTTCGGTGGAGGATTGCCCTGACAACATCATGGAATACAATGACTTGTTTGAGTCCTTTCTCATGCACCAGATGCCCAAGAGTTTGAGGCAGTCAAACATAACGGATTACTTCGCGAAGGAGTAAAGGATCGATCGGGCTTCGTGTTGAAGTCCGATCATCGTTTTATATTGGCTTGTTTTGTACATTACCGCACTCACTTTCACATAGGCATTGAGTGGTAATCATCACCACGATGACTGTGTGTCATGTAATTTGTCACCATACCATAGCCGATGATATATGAGTTGTCTTACAGTTGTTCATTATCTTTACTTTTGATAAACTGATTCATGAATTCCATCTTTGCTTGATCAGTTTCCAACTCACCAATGAACCCCCACCTATGCCCGAGGATTGTGTTTTCCTTTTGGTACAATAGCCGGCTCTCACACATACGTGTCCAGTCCACGCGTGACTTCATCCTTCACCCCACAGTCATCATGAATGTTCGCATATGCGTAAGTCGTCACATTTCTAAGTCGTCACTTTTTTCTCGGTCCCGATGGTGACGACTTACGCCTAGTCTACTATATATATATATATATATATATATATATATATATATATATATATATATATATATATATATATATATATATATATATATATGTATATATATATATATATATAGCCTGGTGTTGGCGCAGTGGTTAGGGCAGCAGCTTGGGATCCAAAAGGTCCTGAGTTCAAGCCCCGTTGGGCCACTGAATTAATACACCAGGGGGTTGACTCAGCCTGTCATCCTTCCGAGGTCGGCAAAATGAGTACCATTGTACTGGGCCAGTGTATACCCCGGTTAAAATAGGTGTACCATATCCCTGTGTCATTAGAGGTGACCAGGGTTGCGTCGGGAAGGGCATCCGGTGTAAAACATGTGCCAAATCACTATGCGGATCATATGGATGATCCGCTGTGGCGACCCCTAATGGGAGCAGCCGAAAGAAGAAGAAGAAGATATGTATATATATATATATATATATATATATATATATATATGTATACATATATATATGTATATATATATATATATGTATACATATATATATGTATATATATATATGTATATATATATATATATATATATATATATATATATATATATATATATATATATATATATATATATATATATATATATATATATATATATATATATATATATATATATATATATATATATATATATATATATATATATATATATATATATATATACAGTGGGGAGAACAAGTATTTGATACACTGCCGATTTTGCAGGTTTTCCCACTTACAAAGCACGTAGAGGTCTGTAATTTTTATCATAGGTACACTTCAACTGTGATAGACGGAATCTAAAACAAAAATCCTGAAAATCACATTGTATGATTTTTAAATAATTAATTTGCATTTTATTGCATGAAATAAGTATTTGATCATCTACCAACCAGCAAGAATTCTGGCTCTCACAGACCTGTTAGTTTTGTCTTTAAGAAGCCCTCCCATTCTCCACTCATTACCTGTATTAACTGCACCTGTTTGAACTTGTTATCTGCATCAAAGCCAGCTGTCCACACTCAATTAATCAGACTCCAACCTCTCCACAATGGACAAGACCAGAGAGCTGTCGAAGGACATCAGGGACAAAATTGTAGATTTGCACAAGGCTGGGATGGGCTACAGGACAATAGGCAAGCAGCTTGGTGAGAAGGCAACAACTGTTGGCGCAATTATTAGAAAATGGAATAAGTTCAAGATAACAGTCAATCTCCCATGGTCTGGGGCTCCATGCAAGATCTCACCTCGTGGTGCATCAATGATCATGAGAAAGGTGAGGCATCAGCCCAGAACTACATGGCAGGACCTGGTCAATGACCTGAAGAGAGCTGGGACCACAGTATCAAAGAAAACCATAAGTAACACACTACGCCATCATGGATTAAAATCCTGCAGCGCACGCAAGGTCCCTCTGCTCAAGCCAGCGCATGCCCCGGCCCGTCTGAAGTTTGCCAATGACTATCTGGATGATCCAGAGGAGGAATGGGAGAAGGTCATGTGGTCTGATGAGACCAAAATAGAGCTTTTTGGTTTAAACTCCACTCGCCGTGTTTAGAGGAAGAAGAAGGATGAGTACAACCTCAAGAACACCATCCAACCGTGAAGCATGGAGGTGGAAACATCATTCTTTGGGGATGTTTTCTGCAAAGGGGACAGGACGACTGCACCGTATTGAGGGGAGGATGGATGGGGCCATGTATCGCGAGACCTTGGCCAACAACCTCCTTCCCTCAACAAGAGCATTGAAGATGGGGCGTGGCTGGGTCTTCCAGCATGACAACGAGAAGATCTGAATGGAGGAGTGGGCCAAAATCCCTGCTGCAGTCTGTGCAAACCTGGTTAAGAACTACAGGAAACGTCTGATCTCTGTAGTTGCAAACAAAGGTTTCTGTACCAAATATTAAGTTCTGTATTTCTGATGTATCAAATACTTATTTCATGAAATAAAATGCAAGTTAATTATTTAAAAATCATACAATGTGATTTTCAGTTTTTTTGTTTTAGATTCCGTCTTTCACAGTTGAAGTGTACCTATGGTAAAAATTACAGACCTCTACGTGCTTTGTCAGTGGGAAAACCTGCAAAATCGGCAGTGTATCAAATACTTGTTCTCCCCACTGTGTGTGTGTATATATATATATATATATATATATATATATATATATATATATATATATATATATATATATATATATATATATATATATATATATATATATATGTATGCATATATGTATATGTAAATATATAAGACCTATTCAAGTGTCCTGCCATAGTTGGCACGCACCAGCGGTAAACGCTCGGCTGCCCTAATTAAGATCTCATCAAGATAAGATTGGTGCTTTGCCGTGGGCATGCTCCCCGTTCAGGAAGCCACGGCACCTCCAGTGAAACGGAAAATTAGACGGTGGAAACTGGAACTTGTGGTTAACTGATTGGTGTTCCTGGTTGTGAAGCAACCCACTGTATCACAAAGATAATTGTGAGCGGTGGCCCCAGGTCCGGCTCTTCCGAGGACAAACGGGGATTAACCCCTCATAATACAATCGGTACCCACAGCCGCATCACAATATATCTATATATATATATATATATATATATATATATATATATATATATATATATATATATATATATATATATATATATATATATATATATATATATATATATATATATACAGTAGACTAGGCGTAAGTCGTCACCATCGGGACCGAGAAAAAAGTGATGACTTAGAAATGTGACAACTTACACGTATGCGAACATTCATGATGACTGTGGGGTGAAGGATGAAGTCGCGCGTGGCTTGTACACATATGCGAAGTAATCCGTTATGTTTGATTGCCTCAAACTCTTGGGCATCTGGTGCATGAGAAAGGACTCAAACTGGTCATTGTATTCCATGATGTTGTCTGGGCAATCCTCCACCGAAAGACAGTATCAGCCGAATATTTGGCCGAATCGGCCGAAACCGAATATTTGGCTGAGCCGACATTTGCCGAAACCAGATTATGAGTGCGTCATCGACATCTTCAAAGGACACATTTCACGCATTTCACACTTCAATCGGCCTCACGATCTTCTCCACTTGTCCAAATATCTTGCCCTTATTCTTCAAGATATCGTTCAATGTCTGCCATTTGATGTCCAACTTCTCAGCTATGTCTGTTTTCTTCATCAGTGGATTTGCCTCGCAAAATTGGATAATGTCGTATTTTTCATGGTAGGTTTTAGTTGTAACCTTACGCTTAGTCGCCATTGTCCTGCCTGCAGTGCGATCAACGTGTGTACTCAGTTATAAATAGCCTATCACTGGCGGTGTACACCAATGAGCGAGCATCACGATTCCATGAAATTGGGCTTCTCATGACGCAGCAGTTCCATGTGACGAGTTAGGAGTGGTAATTTACTTGAATTTCCATTACGTGTGAATGGACAACATCTGACGACTTAGACGAAGTGATGACTGAGAGATGACGACTTACAGAGGGATGACCCTTTATTCAAAGGGATTTAACATGAGATAAATTCGGGACTTTTTGACGCTGCCGACTTATGCGAAGTGACGAGTTACACGCTGCCGACTTACACCTAGTCTACTGTATATATATATATATATATCTATATATATATATATATATATATGTATATATATATATATATATATATATATATAAATATATATGTGTGTGTGTGTGTGTGTGTGTGTATTAAAAGAATATATATATCTATATATATACACTTAAAGATATCTGTAATGTATAAATATATCTAATATATCATCTATATCTACATATATATATGTATTTTTGCGGACCCTGGTTCAGGGCCAGATGACCTCGGGGGGGGGGGGGGGGGGGAAGCTACCTCGGGTTCCCACCAGGCTCTCCGGAATCGCAGGCCATCGCATACGGATAACTCCATGATGCGGCGGGTTGCTAATCGATCGTGAACACCAATAACTCAACCACATGGCTTCGGGTCCTCTATCTAATGCAACCGGTTACCTAAACTGATCACATGATCTAATTACTGATCAGATGCAGTCGAGCGTAATTGCCAAGGAACGTACCGGCTGGAAGAACGGATCGAAGGGAGATAACGCCCCGGCTGGGCTCGGATACGGATCATGCTGGACCAATGAAGGAAAAGATGAAAATGAGCTGGGAACATTTCTAAATAAGGCATTTATTAACAATCAGGCGAGGAAAATAATGTGGCACAGAAAATGGGGTTTATTATTATGTACAGCAGGGAGAGCAATGAATTTGTGGTGCGACAAAAGGCAAGCAACTTATGAAAGCAGACACAGCGCAGATTTATTCCGATATACCTTCTAGATTCTTAACTTAGGCTATGACAGGCGCAATCACATACACACACACACACACACACACACACACACACACACACACACACACACACACACACACACACACACACACACACACACACACACACACACACACACACACACACACACACACACCCGTTGAAGATGAGATAATTAGAAGGAAGGAGAGGAGATAAGGGCTAACGGCCTCACAATATCTTGTGCGGTCGGTGACCACGCTACCCTGTATGCTTTGGTGGATGCTCCGCTGGGCGATCCCACCTTGAGAGTTGGCACATCGTATCCTGCTAATTACTGTGCCGAGTCTCGTGGAAGCGTGTGCTTGGCACTGGTCTCGAGAGTGGATGGAGCAGGCAGGCAAGGAAGGCGGATCAGTGAGCAGAGGCCAGCAGTGGGACAGGCGGAGTCAGCAGGCGAGTAAAGCGGCCGGATTGGGCAGAGCCAGCAGGCGAGTAAGGTGGGTGGAGTGGTAGCAGGTGAGGAAGGCGGAGTCAGCGGGCGAGTAAGGTGGGCGGAGTGGCAGCAGGCAAGGAAGGCGGATTCAGCAGGCGAGTAAAGCGGAGTCAACAGGTGAGGAAGGAGGGTGGAGTGGGTGGAGGCAGCAGGTGAGACAGGCAGAGTCAGCAGGCGAGTAAGACATCGAGAGTGGGTGGAGTGAGCAGGTGAGGCAGAGAGAGAGAGAGAGAGAGAGAGAGAGAGAGAGAGAGAGAGAGAGAGAGAGAGAGAGAGAGAGAGAGAGAGAGAGAGAGAGAGAGAGAGAGAGAGAGAGAGAGAGAGAGAGAGAGAGTGTACGGCTTCGCGATCCGCCTTTTATAAGCCCCGTGGTGTAGGGTGGGGGACAACCTGAATCGGTGTGTCGTCACCCAAATTGTGCGCTCCTATTGAGCCCAGGACCTGCCCGACCAGGCTCTTATGGCTGGAAGTGGTCCCATTCCTACACCCTGTGTCCCAAAAAAATGTACTCACATTTTGGCTCCTCATAACTCATTGAATTTTTCATTTTTTTTCAGATCAAATTGACCCTAATAATGGCAGAAATATGACAAGGTTTTGAAGAAAGAAAATTTATCATAAAGTTCTACTGGAAGCACGAAAACATCATGGAAGTGCAAAGACAATTTATATTAGAAGACATTTTCACAAAGATCCACCAACGCGACGCACCATTGCTCGCATCCGAGATAAGTTTGAAACAGATGGAACTGTGCATGACGTGAATAAGGAGAGTTCAGGAAGACCACTGTCATGAACCACCCCCACAAAGGAAAATCAATTGCTGGAAACCCTCCACCGATCCCCACGGAAATTTGTACAACAAATGGCTCGTGAGACAGGAATCCCAAAATCAAGCGCCCATCGCATTTTGAAGCGAATTAATTGGAAAAATTACATTCCAAAATTAATCCATGCTCTAAATGAAGACGATCCTGACCGGAGAGCTGAATTTTATGAGTGGTACCTGGGCAAATGCGAAGAAGATGCAGCATTTCCATCCAAAATTGTTTGGAGTGATGAGGCCAGCTTCAAGTTAAATGGCCCAATTAACCGACACAATTGCTCATACTGGGCTCCTGAAAATCCGCATGTTACTATGGAACACCATTTAAACTAACTAGGGGTTACTGTGTGGTGTGGGATATCAGCATTGGGCATCCTGGGGCCATTATTTTTTGACCAAACTGTCACTGGGGATGTTTACTTAAAGTTGCTGCAGGAATCCGTCGGTCCACGTGTCGAAGAGATATTTGATGACGAAGAGATTTACTTTCAGCAAGATAGAGCACCTCCCCACTACCACCGTGACATAAGGGCCTATCTCGAAGCAACTTTTCTGAACAGATGGATTGGGCAAAGAGGTAGTGTTGAATTCCCTGCGCGTTCCCCAGACCTCACTCCAATGGACTTATTTTTATGGGGATATCTCAAAGATAAGGTTTACGGCTCAAAACCAGCAACAGTCGATGAGCTGAAAGAGGAAATTGAAAGACAATGTCTTGCAGTTCCAAATGAAATGATTTGTAACGCTGTTGAATCCATTGGTCTGCATTATCAGCTGTGTTTGGAACGTGATGGTCATCAGTTTGAACATTAGTAAACATGCATTTATCCATTTATCCATTTAACCATTAATCTTGTTTCTAAGTCAATAAACAACGCATTTATTATCATTTAAAGAGTGAGTACATTTTTTTGGGACACCCCGTGTATATATATATATATATATATATATATATATATATATATATATATATATATATATATATATATATATATATATATATATATATATATATATATATATATATATATATATATATATATATGTTCAGTACTCTACCTAAATGCATACTTAGTTCTGCCAAAGCATCCTCATGACAGATTACACTGGGTGATCTTCCATTGCCTTCCAAGCGGAAGTTTGGGCAGAAATTTGTAATTTGTTCACAGTGCTGGTGATAGCTCCTTTATTCCGATCCTTGGAGACACCTAGTATAATGCAGCCAACATATGTATATTGTAAAAGTTCACTTTCTTCAGCATCAGCTGCAGTCCATCACAAGTTGGAGAAGAGGGAGATGAACGATTGTAGAAGGAAGACAGCCTAGACTGAGAAAAAAAAGATACAACCATTGTTGAGTTGATGCCCATGCTTACCCATGAGAAGCTTGTGTGGGTCATGCAGCAGAAAAGGTTAGATGTCACAAATGCAAAGAATAAAACTGTCCAATTAATGTGACTAAGCAGGAGGCCCAGGGTATATGTATCATGTCGAATTTTGCAGTTGATCGTTCAACTTTTGACATGAGATGAAGATTTCCACAACCCTAAACAGTGAGATATTGTATATAAAGACCTTCTCTGCTGTTACTGGTTGAATATTATCAAGCAAATAAATATTAATAGTAATACAAGTTTACTTATAAAGAACTTTGATACAAGAGGAGGCCATTCAGCACATCAAAGCTTATACTATGATTACCAACTCATGGTTGTTTGTCCATGCTCTATCCTTTTAATTGCTTTGCATCAAGCAAAGAAGTAGCACTTACCATTTAAAGTCTTTGATTTGAACCCGGCCAGGATTTGAACCGTCGACCTCCCCGATTCAGAGCTGACGCTCTCACCATTTTGCTACCAAGGCTGGTTTTCTGACATGCTTACTCACAGATAGGTTATGGATGGAGAGTGTATTTCAGGGATGATAAAAACTATGGTGTCTTTCAGCTTACTTTATTTTCCAGAAATAATTTGCCAGCTAGTTGTTCTTAAGAGACGATAAGCACCAAACCTGCCTGGGTTGGGGGTCATGATACATTTGGCAAACCATCTTGATATTATCCAGATCAACATTTAACAATGCTTCCACTGCCTGTCTGTTGCTCAGGTTGAAAACTATGAGACACATGAGACCTCAAAACATTGTAACAAAGTTCTTCAAATAAGCTTAAATGTCATTGGATCATACCAGAAAGAACATTGAACCCAAGATGCTAACTTAGGAGACACTTGCTTTCAGGGTATTGTGGGAGGAAGCAGCATAACATAAGATGTAAAGGCAATGGTAATAGCTTGGATTTTACAAGTGCTTGTTGTTGGGATTTGGTAAAGAAATGTATCGCTGTTGTATTTGTTTCAAGCTTTGTGACAGGCTAGGGGAAGTTACAACCACTAAGATTGCAGCCTGAGAAGGCAGGCTGACATGTAAGATAAGATAGCAATTGTATTTTGTCAAGGTCCATTGAGCCAGCCAGGGTCTTAAGACAGAAGAGTGCACTGCAGGTGGGATGTAGCAAACCATCAGAGGGTGAACAGGTGGTTGAAAAAAACCCCGATCTGGGAGATGTCTATAATGAGAGAGCTATGACAGTACAAGGTCAGCATGTGCATACCATGAGACTTTTTGACACCGTCACTGTCTTCAAATGGATGCCAGCAAGATGGTTGACAAAACAACACTCTCCAGAAAGGAGAATCAGAGGAATAGGAAAAAAAAAGAAGTTCGTTTGACCTAATGAAGGAAACTTTTTCCATTTAGGGATGCAAATCAGGAAGTTTACACATTAAGTGATGACAGCTTCCCACAGATGACCTTAGCTGCTGAACTGAGGATTTTGTTAGTGTTCAACTTATTGCTTGCTGGCATTTGAAATGGCAACAGAACATGAAGTGAGATAGGTCACATGTAAAGAATGCATGTAAAAAGAGAGCATCATGAGGAAGACAGTTGACATCCATTTTTAAGCGATGATGCCACTTCATTATTTGAATATGTACTTTCTTCCATCGATCTGTTCGTCAATCCATTCATCCATTTGTCTGCCCGTCCATCCGTCTGTCAAAAATGACAAAGAGGAGAACTTTTCTAACCCACCGTGCTTAATTCTGAAGTGTTCTAAAGGGTTATTCTGAATGGTTCTAAAGGGTTATTCCAAAGGGTTCAAAAGGGTTCTAAAGTGTTTTTCTCAAGGGTTCGAAAAGGTTGCAAAGGGTAAGGATTCCATTCCTTTCTAGGTTTTGCCGATTTCACATTAAAAATGCCAAACTAAAGCGCTTCCTCTGGTTCCTCAGATTCCATGGGTGCGATTTTTACATTATGCAAAATATGAAAATGTTCGGCAGCTTGAAGAACACACACTCAAGATCATTGTGTTTGCAGATGTGTGTGAGGAGTGTGTGTGATTGTGTGTGTGTGTGTGTGTGTGTGTGTGGGTGATAGAGAGAGGGGGAGAGAGAGAGAGAGAGAGAGAGAGAGAGAGAGAGAGAGAGAGAGAGAGAGAGAGAGAGAGAGAGAGAGAGAGAGAGAGAGAGAGAGACAGAGAGAGAGAGAGAGAGAGAGAGAGAGAGAGAGAGAGAGAGAGAGAGAGAGAGAGATATAATAAGTTGTAGTATATAGGCAATATTATAAATATATAAAGTGTTTGTGTGTGTTTGTACATTATTCTTTCACTGCTGAAACGTAGCACCTCGAGGCCCCGAATTTTGAGTGTAGGAGCTTCAGAATGTTAAGCTCACACAAGTTGGCCTTGATGTCTGTGTTGAGGCCACTAAAGGATGCTGTAAAGTGTACAATGGGATGTGGGATCAGGCAGTGCTGCCACCAGCCCACAGGCCAAAGGTAACCACCGTGAGGTCAATAACGCGATAGCTTTTCAATATCCAACACATCCCAAAAACTCTCACTGGGAAAACACTCACCCAGCTGGGTATTCAATACAATTATCTCAACTTCCTACCCAGTGGTGTATCGAGGAAAAATGCCGCTCAGGGAGAGATGTCAAATTGCCGCCCCCTCGTAACTCACATGCTGAATTGAACACAAAGCCTCATTAAATAACGTTATTGCAAATCAAATCAAGTACAGCGCATTTGCAAATAAACAGTTACACCTTTGTTTTCCACCTTTCAAAATCGTCATCGGTTTACTAAGCATTCAGGATTACAGGAATGAGATGTATTGGCGTACTCAGGGGGTGTGGGGAGGGCGGTGCAAGTGACATTATATTATTATTATTATTATTATTATTATTATTATTATTATTATTATTGTCATTATTTACCGAAGATAGTGACTCAGTAATAAAGTAAATTTATTTGAAACACAAACCAAAATAATCTTGAGTCCAAGAAGGGCGCGTGTAAGATAAGGCCAATTATAAACATAAAACACCAGTTGATCGTCCCCGCCCGCTTCCTTTTTTGTACCCGAGTCTTTTATTATTTGCTATTTTGTCAAACATCCTGGAAAAAAAATATCGCACCGTGTCGGAAGGAAGTTGTGCAGTGAAGCGGCTACACCGTTTAAAAAGTGGCCCCATGGGGGGACTGACGGCTACTTCTCCAACAGGCAGGGTGACTTTACTGTCAATCCATTCTCCAACAGGCAGGGTGACTTTACTGTCCTGATGCAAATAAAGAATAACAAAAACAACAAGAAACTATTATCGAATGAAACATGGTGGTTTAGAAAGGTTCTTCTTCAATCTTGCTGGACGGATGGAAGGACATGAGGTTTTTTGAAGCGGTTTACACCAATTAAAATCTATTTTCTTATTTCCAATTTGCTTCCTACAGGTTCAGTGCTGTCACCTGCTTGAAATTTTACTTGCACACATGATGTGTATTCTGTGTATTTGATTTTTTTTAAAATTATTCATCACGGGGGAGTGGGGTGCCAAAGGAAGGGTCTGCCCCGGGTGGCAAATACTCTAGTTCTCTCTAGGTATCCCTCTGATGAGACGGGAATGCAGGGATTCGACGAGAACGGCGAATTAGAATGAGCTATGACCACAGGAATGAGCTTCAAACACAGGAATAAGCTATAAACATAAGAATGAGACGCGAATGCCTCATCTTCGAGTTTTGTTTCCCAGCATGCTGCACGCTCCTTTTTTCTGGGTTTTCTCTTTGAGGCATCGTTGGCCACAACCATTGGTCAGCAAATGGAGGGCGGGGCCATTTGCACAGTTCAACCCCTCCCTGCACTTGTGCTTTCACATGCCATCGGAAAATTGTCCTCAGAAGTGTTGATAGTGATCGATGAAACAAAACAAATTTGCCGCCCCCCCAAAAAAGTTCCACCCCGTTCACCCCCCCCTCTCCTCGCTCCGCCAGTGCTTCCCTATCAACCAATTTAAAGCTCTTTGTATTTGGACCACCAGTAGTACATGCTCCCTCCAAGAGCCAAATATGGTGTTGAAACCCAATATCTTTTATGCCCATGATCTGGGGTGTGTTCCATTACCACTCAGCTTGCTATCGCTTGCCAAGCCAACCCTTCCTGATCAAAGGTTTCATTGGAGTGGCTGCTTGAGTGCTTAAAATCAAATGAGACACTTGGAGAGTGCTATACAAGCTGATTGGCAATAGAACACACACCCCTGACCTTGGCTACCCCCAGTTCGTATTGCGAATTTGGTGGAGAACAGCCAAGTCGTTTTATATTTTGAAAGGTTCAGACATATCCATGTTCATACGTGCATGACAGAGAATTGCCAAATTTTAGTTTGATATCTATCGTGAGCAAGGAATTGCATGCTCACGTATAAGTGAACAAAAAAAACTAAAAACAATCCCATTCACTCCACCAAATCAATGTGATAATTAGCCTCCACAAAGTGCATGTGGTGGGGCAATGATATGTATAATTTACACAATTGCTCTGCATGCAAATTGATTATTTGGGGGGTGGGGGAGGTGGTGGAGGGCTGTGTGATACGCTCATAAGTGAATATTCAATTGTGCAATGGCATATTAACAAGGTGAAAATCAGCAATCAATTTATTTTCTGCACGCTGCCTCAAATTTCTCAGAAGCTGTCAAATAATGTCAGCACTGTTTGCTGTGTAAAGGCTCGTGGGTCCTGCGATTGGGCTCGATCGTTGTGCTCCAAGGTACTGCAAGCTGAATATAAAAATAAAATAACAGACAGGTTCATTGTAATGCAGCATTATCTACTCGTATGTCTAATACTACTTCTTTAAAGGCCACAATTATTCCCTCCCACCTTGTTGTGGAGTAGGATGGGGAAAATGCAAGGCCCAAGTCTTTCAGGAACCAGCTGGCCAGGCCTAAGGTTCGACTAAAGATGGCAGGAATTTGGTCAAGGTGCACTCGCCTACTCTTCACGAAAGACAGCATGGGATTTTTTATTTATTTTTTAAGTCAAACCAATTAATGCTGGCAGACTGGACACCCAGCTTACTATCCGTTCAAGCGACAGCACACTTCGTGATGCAATGTGCCCAGTCTGCAAAGTATCAATCCGACAGTTTCTAGTTGTGTCTGGAATCGAACCCAGGCTACACAGCTCAAATGGGTTTTCCCCCATCGCAATTGAGAAAGCACAAATTTATTGCCGTGAGAAGCATTGCCCTTTGTCGGAGCAACATGTTGCAAACTGTTGCTCCGACAAAGGGTAATGCTTGAAATGTCAACCTTACCTTCATTCTCAAAGCTGTAAACTTGTGCTTTCTTGACTCCTGTTTGGGAGAATTCATTGATTTCCATCTCTGTAAACACAGTTCATCAAGAGTGTCCCTAATTATAAACAGTTCAAATGTGTGTGTGTGTGTGTGTGTGTGTGTGTGTGTGTGTGTGTGTGTGTGTGTATATGTGTGTGTGTGTGTGTGTGTGTGTGTGTGTGTGTGTGTGTGTGTGTGTGTGTGTGTGTGTGTGTGTGTGTATGTATGTGTATTCACACTCTACAACATGCAAAAATAACAGTTGAGTCGTAAAATTTTATGCAGTGATAGTCTAACCTGAACAAATTGGACACGAAGATAAATCAATTATCAAGGAAGCAAGCAAGATACACACAAAGTTAAAGCATTTTGGACGATACAAAGATGGCAGTCAATTGGTAATGTAGAATTAATTGTATTCGATAATTTAATCAAACATGAAAGTAAAATTATCAAGGGGGTCAATCTATAATAATAAGTGTGTGTGTGTTCTCCCCCATAACTCCAAAACCATTAAACCCCTTCCTCACCCCCGTCCCCTCTCCCACCCCTCCAACCCCTCTCTGCCAATCCACTGACTATATCTCCCACCCCTCATCCTCCCTTTCTCCCAACTTTTTCCCTCTCTATCTCCCCTCTCTTTCCCTCTCTCCCCTCTCTCTCCCACCCCTCTCCCTCTCTATCTCCCCTCTTTGTCCCACCCTTCTCCCTCTCTATCTCCCCTCTCTCTCCCACCCTCTCCCTTCTCCCTCTCTATCCCCCCTCTCTCTCCCACCCTCTCACTTCTCTCTCGCACCCCTCTCCCTCTCTCTGTCTCCTCTCTCTCCAACCCTCTCCCTCTCTATCTCCCCTCTTTCCCTCTCTATCTCCCCCCTCTCTCCCACCGCTCTCCCTCTCTGTCTCTCCTCTCTCTCCCACCCCTCTCCCTCTCTGTCTCTCCTCTCTTTCCCTCCCAGGTCGAAAAACCAGTTAAAACCAGTACACATTTTCAACTGGTCTCTATTGGTTCTAATTGGTCTTTAACTGGTCTCTATTGGTTTCAACTGGTACCAGTTAAATTCAGTCAGAATTCCAATTTCCCAGTTGAAAAAACCAGTAGCTCATATTTGTACCAGTTAAAGTCTTACTGGTTCCAGTTGATACCAGTTGCAATGTACTGGTCCCAGTTGATACCAGTTGCAATGTACTGGTCTCCCAGTTGATACCAGTTACAATGTACTGGTCCCAGTTGATACCAGTTAGTTAAATACATGTATTTCAACTGGTAATATATCACTCTATTCCAATTTTCATATTAAAACCAGTAAGAAACCAACTGGCTTTACCGGTACCAGTTGGCTACTGGTTTTCAACTGGTACCAGTTGACCAGTAAGCTACTGGTCTTTACTGGTTTTTTGACCTACTCTCTATCTCCCTTCTTTCTCCCACCCCTCTCCCTCTCTATCTCCCCTCTCTTTCCCTCTCTTCCCTCTCTCTCCCACCCTCTCCCTCTCCCCTCTTTCTCCCACCCTTCTCCCTCTCTATCTCCCCTCTCTCTCCCACCCTCTCCCTTCTCTCTCCCACCCCTCTCCCTCTCTATCTCCCCTCTTTCTCCCACCCTTCTTCCTCTCTATCTCCCCTCTCTCTCCCACACTCTCCCTTCTCTCTCCCACCCCTCTCCCTCTCTATCTCTCCTCTCTTTCCCTCTCTATCTCTCCTCTCTCTCTCCCACCCTCTCTCTTCTCTCTCCCACCCCTCTCCCTCTCTATCTCCCCTCTCTTTCCCTCTCTTTCTCCCCTCTCTCCCACCCTCTCCCTCTCTATCTCCCCTCTCTCTCCCACCCTCTCCCTCTCTATCTCCCCTCTCTCTCACACCCTCTCCCTCTCTATCTCCCCTCTCTCTCCCACCCTCTCCCTCTCTATCTCCCCTCTTTCTCCCACCTTTCTCGCTCTCTATCTCCCCTCTCTCTCCCACGCTCTCCCACCTCTCTCCCTCTCTATCTCCCCTCCCTTTCCCTCTCTATCTCCCCTCTCTCTCCCACCCTCTCCCTCTCTATCTCCCCTCTTTCTCCCACCTTTCTCCCTCTCTATCTCCCCTCTCTCTCCCACCCTCTCCCACCTCTCTCGCTCTCTATCTCCCCTCCCTTTCCCTCCCTATCTCCCCTCTCTCTCCCACCCCTCTCCCTTTCTATCTCCCCTCTCTTTCCCTCTCTTTCTTCCTTCTCTCTCCCACCTCTCTCCCTCTCTATCTCCTCTCTCTCTCTTTCCCTCCCCTCTCTTAATATTCCCATCTGCAAAAGTGATGGGTTGAATTTGCTAGTGAGTAATAAAACTCCATGGTTAATCGGTTATTTCTTTATTTTTGATGTGCAATACTCTGTTACAGAGTGTCGGTGCTGTCGAAGCAGTTTCTTGTTTTTTTTTGCTTTATCTTCTTATAAATGCTGAGCATCAAGCAAGGGAGCAGTACTTACCATTTTTAAAGGCTTTGGTATGACTCGGCCAGGGTTTTAAAGCACTGTGACCACCAAACATTCAGGGTGGACACTTCAACCATTACATCATCGAATCCGGTTCAATTGGTCATTACGAGTTAATAAATATATCTGGAAACGAAATTGATAATCAAGGAATCGCTTTGCTTTGGGGGAAGCTATTGTCTGGAGCTAAATTTGTGGTTATATAATCTCAGGAGTTTTGTTAGGTCTGCGTCTAGTTGTTCCAGATTTTTGAGAATGCATTTTGGGAGGATTGGGACAAATTGCGTTATTTTAGAGCTTAAACGGCACTCACGATAGAGCACATCCCTCCACCAGGCTGAATAGGCCGGCTCTTGATACGAAGCTGAACCAAAATCGAATCAGCTTGTTCTTTTCACGTAACATATCCCTAGTTTTGTCATAACTCGTCCACAACCTTTCTAAATTCCATGCGATATATCGTGTTGGGCCCGTCCCTCAATGGTGAAGAATCCATAAAAAAATTACAATTCTCATATCCGGATCTGGATCTTCCCCAAAATCGAGTGATTCGTCCGTGGTACACACTCAACCTGTCCATTAAGTTTCGCCGGAATCTGTCAATAGTTTTTTGAGATTTCCTGTTCACAGACAAATGGACAGAGAGACAGACAAACATGTAGTGGTGAAAACATAACCTCCATCCACCTTTGGTGGCGGAGGTAACAACTTCACAGGGACCCATTTTAACGTAGAATATTGTCATTATTACAATCGATTACGATTCCTTGAAAAACAATATTATTATGACAAACTTTGTTTTTTCTTTTTAACCTGATAAGCTCTAGTCCGGGAGCCAACCTGTGTACGAGGCTGTTTTAGGGTTGGTCCTTACAGCCTCTGCTATAAAATTTTACACCCCCAGGATGTTTAGATATATGTTTGCAGTTCATGAAAACCAATGTTGGCAATTCATAAGCTCTTGCGAAAAATTTTGGCGGACGTTTTTGTTTGAGGAAGATTTGAAAAATTTGATAAAACAGCAATTGTCAATATAATTTCTAAAAAAATTAAAAAATCACATTCATGAAAAATAAATGTGAACTAAATGTAAGAATTCAATCAGTGCATTGTAAAATGACAAAAAAAAATTGCCTTTGTGGAAGTAAACCTCGTAAAAGTACATAATTTTGTGAAAAATGCCTTAAAAATAACGTTTTTTTGAAGATGGCCTTTAGAACTTTTCTTATCATAGGCAGATGCTGCATTAGAATACTAATTTCTCTTAATGTGATATGAACATGGTATCCATGGCTAATTAAAACAGCAAATTTGAGTGAGTTCTATCAATTTTTAAAGAGAAAATTAACATTTTTGTCAACCAAAGTTACCCCTACCCCCAAAATCCTCTTACTCTATTGAACACAGTTCGGTTAAGGTTTGCTGGATCCAGGTTGGGTACTTCACAGTTCACTCTTCCAAAGGAAAATTCAATGGTGTTTGGAGTGACATGGCCCTGGAGCAGACATACAACAATGAAGGGAAGACATCTCTGTTCAAAGGCATATCTCAGGCACCAGCTGCTCGAGATAAATATGTGAAGACAGCACCATTTCTCACAGCTGTATCAGAGAACATAAAGTCTATGGCTAATCTAGGCCAACAGGAATCTACTCATCATGGAGAAACACATAAGCAGGCAACAGAAGAACATATGCATGTTGAGGAGATCAAGAAAGTGATATGCCAGCAGATGATAAACCCATTCCAGTGTAACAACCAAGTGGATCTGCTCAATAGAGCAACTGGTGAGAAGGATGCTTCAAAAGACTTGGTCCATGCTCAAGCTAAGGGCATGGAAGCCATTATGAAAGCAGAAGAGGTGGTCTCTATTAAGATTGAACCACTGAAGCTGGTAACTTTCTCCTCACAGAAGAAATCAAACCCATCAAGGAAACAGAGTTTAATCAGGATCTATCAAGATGAGACTGCAGCTACACGTGTGCTGTGTTTCTATCGAGATGCCGACCCAGTCACAAGACAGATTGCATTTTCCCATGAGTGGACAGACTACCCATCATCCCTGTTTGAGGTTGATCCACGCTTAGCACAGGGGGTTGTAATGCGCAAAGGCAACAAGTCTGATTTCGTGGCAGTGCTAATTGCTGAAGCTGAGCAGGATGTTGTTTTACAGCTGCCATCATTACCACAGAGTGACCTATACACAGTTTATCTGGTAGACACAATGGCATTTGTAAATAAATACCAAAAAATGGGTGTGAAAACATTTGGTGAACTTCCCCAGCTGTATCTTCGCAAGCTCCTGCAGTTGAAACCTGAAATGTGCAACTGTGTCAACATCATTGGTGATCAGTATGATTTTGATGATACCCATACTTTGAAGGGTGATGAGCAGCAGAGGAGAAACCAGACAGACCAGGCAAGACAATTCTCACCATCCAAGAGTCTAGAAATTCCGGACTGGAATTTACTCATGAAGAATCCAAGAAATAAAGGAAATCTTCAGAACTTCATTGGCACTTCCCTTTGTGAGAGTCCTGAAGCTATTCCAGATGGAGTGACCATCATTCTTGGTGGTATGATGGAAAACAAAGGTCACACTCTTTCCATCACATCAGCATCAAGTTCAGTTCTGGACTTACCTTGTGAAGAACATGAAGAGGCAGACACAAGGATTATTGCTCATCTTGCATATTGTGTGGAATATCTTGATCACCATCGAGCTGTTGTGCATGCAACAGATACAGACATAATTATGCTGTGTATATATCACTTCTGCTGCTTGAACACATTGCAAGAACTCTGGATACAACGGCAGAATCAATACCTACCTATTCATGAGCTGGTAGAAGTGTTGAGCAAGAAGTACCAGAAAATCCTCTTGATGTCGCACTACACTTCTGTGCACATATGTGTTGTGTGGATGTGACACAGTGAGCTACCCATTCAGAAGGGGAAAAGAAGAGGTCAGGTCAGGTATGGGAGCATGTGCCAGAACAGCGCGTCGCTGCGTCCACTTTCCGCCGGTACTCCAGGGGCCTCCATCTGGCCATCCCCCAGGCAGATGCCAGGCCCATCCCCATCTCCTTGAGATGATGGTCAACCTGCTGCAACCATGAGGCACGTGGTCAGCCCACTGGCCTCCTCCACTCATGAGACTCCCTCGCTGAGAGAATCTGGTGAGCAGGATCAGCGTCAGGAAAACGAGCCACATGTCCATACAGCCGCAACTGACGCTCACGGACTATGCAGGTAACAAATCTCATCCGAGTCTCTCTCAGCAACCGCTCGTTGGACACAAAATCCGACCAGCGATAGCCAAGGATTCTTCGAAGAGACCTGGTACCAAAGGAATTAAGTCTCTGTCTCAGATCCTTGGTCAAAGTCCAAGTCTCGCACCCATAGAGCAAGACTGGAAGTACCAAGGACCTGAAGACTCGGACTTTCGTCCTCCCGCACAGGTACCGGCAGCGCCACACCCCATGATCCAGTGAATCCATGACTCCCCAGGCCCGACCCAGACGTCTATTGACCTCCGGCTCACAACCTGCGGAGACATGAATATCACTGCCAAGGTAAGTGAATCTATCCACGACCTCAACATCCTCACCAGAAACAGACACAGACAGGACAGCAGCATCCAAGATGTCACCGAAAGCCTGGATCTTAGTTTTGACCCAAGAAATCCGTAATCCCAACGGCTCCGACTCCTCATTCAGCACCTCGAGGGCCCCCAAGAGGATGTCTAAAGTCTCCGCAAAGATGACTGCATCATCTGCAAAATCAAGGTCCGAGATCTTGACATTGCCAAACGATGCACCGCAACTTGATCTCTCCGACATCCTCCCTAAAATCCAGTCCATACAAGTGCTGAAAAGTGTGGGGGCAAGTACACATCCCTGACGAACTCCAGTAACAACTGGAAATAAGTCAGAGATGGTACCACCACACTTCACAGCACTCTCAGTACCAGAGTAGAGTTCAGACATCAGATCGATCAGTTTTGGTGGCACCCCACGAAGACCAAGAATCCTCCAGAGGACATCCCGATTCACTGAATCGAACGCTTTACAGAGATCAACATAGGCTGCAAGCAGCCCCTGCCGAAACTCTCGTCTGCGTTCGGTGAGGACACGAAGGGCAAGGATACGGTCAATCGTTGACCTCTTTGGTGTAAAGCCTGACTGCTCTGGACGCTGGTGCTCAAGCAGATGGTGGCGAACCCTATCAAGAATTATCCGAGCAAAGACCTTGCCCGGCACTGAGAGCAGCGTCACCCCTCGGTAGTTGTTGCAGTCTTGGCGATCACCCTTCCCTTTCCAGAGAGGGACAACAAGGCCCCTCTTCCAGTCAGTTGGGATGATGCCTGTGCTCCTGTGAAAAGAAGAGCGGCACAGGTTTCTCTGGGACTGATAGGAAACCTTCCCCACCTTGTTGATTTTGGAAGAGATAGTGAAATGGCAGCAACAGAATGTGTCATTGATGAGGCCAGAGTATACTGGACTGCTCTGTATGGCCAAAAAGGGTTCAGCTGTTTGGATACCCTCAGGCAGCATATGTTTGTCTCTTCAAAATTAGACCTTAGGTCACTGCCAGCAACAGAAGATGCGTTTTACTTCCTTGTTTTAAGAGCATTGTATCAATTGCTTCTGTATAGACGTGCACATCTCAGTGACCGAGCACTTCCCCCAGCCACAACATTTGGCAGAACCCTTATCAATGGAAAACTGGTCCCAATTCTCATGTCTAAGCCAGCCAAGCCAAACATAGACAAAACGGTGTCTTGCATGTGCAAATTATCCAAATGTCTGAAACGATGTTCATGCAAAAAGGCTGCTGTGCCTTGCTGAGTGACATGCATATGCCTTGGTCAGAGAGGTTCATGTGGTGGAGTTGTTTCAGAGAGTGACTCTTCCTCTGAAGAGGATGTTTCATGTCACAATATTGTGTTAATCCATTTCTAATTTTATCTTCCTTAAAACCATGGCATGTAAAAGTATGTTCTTGTTCCTGACCCCATTGATAGTCAAGCATTTCTGAGTTGCATAAATCTTTTGTTGTTTGACATATAACCTTGTCAATTGTAGGTAGGTTAAATCACCAATTGTGATATAGGAAATGAACTCCTCTTTAATATGAGGGGTCATTTGTGTATATAGGTTTAGTGGTTATGATTTTAGGACAATATGAATTACCCCTACCCCCATCCTACATCTTCGCTTTTGCCAACATTTTGTTATCAGAGGGGGCTCGCATAAGTGTTGACTGTGTTGTTGCGCAAGAGTTTCACCATTGCCAACATTGGTTTTCATATACTCAAAGGGTGTCTCTTTATGAAAATCAACACAAAAATTTTATAGCAGACCGGGCAATTTTTTTTTAATTTTGATCGGTTGGCTCCCGGACTACTCATTCTTATGACAATAGATTCACCTCGGATGTGCTTCATTAGCAGAGCTGAAACAAAAGGTGTGCAGTGCAAAAGTGGCCCCCGGCCCCACCAATCATTACTCTGCCCTTGATGGTCAACTTGTACCTTGTTTCCATGCCACACTCATCCCAGTTGGAAAACTTTCCTGCTCCTTATACTGCATTTCCATGTAATTTATCCATTCAATTTTGGGCTGTCAAAGCTAGCTCACCCGTATTATATCCTGACCCTTTGCAAGAGCGAGCAATGAGATGAGTGCCTGCCATTCAGGTGATGAGTAGTTGCACATCTTGAGTCAAACCAAAAGGAAATATGCCATTATTTGGCTGAGGATAATCTAATTTTTCTTTTTTGCTTTTTAGAAGCACTGAGTGGGGCAACAGGCATAGGTTGAGATGTTAGCTTATCACTCGGATACAATGCACATTTTAGGTCTGAAATCTCTCATAGAAGTAGCATGTCTCATGGGCCTAGCAGCCCACCTTAGATTATGGAATCAACTTGTGACCCCAGGAAGGCGAGTTGAGTCCTCAAGACTTGCTGAGAAATAACTGTCCATTAAAAAGTGTAAAAACTGAATGGGATTGTGAGCTATTCACTTAGCTTGGATGGAGGGTCATATGCGGACTGGGGAGAACCCAGGTTTGGGCAGCACGGTTTACAACCTGGGATGTGTGGTGCATGGAAGCAAGGTAGTAGTATATGTGTGCTATCGTCGTACAGAGATATTTTATTGGTGTTGCATGTCTTTCATGTAATTGTATGTTTTAATGGTGCAATGAGTTCAAAAACACCTGTGAATTGGTGAGCGATCTTATGCATTTACACATCCAACAAACTGCTATCACTCAAGCAACTAGAAGGGCACTCGGTGGAGCGCATACCTCCACCACGTAATGCCTGATCCACGAGAACATATCGAGCCCAATACATTGTTGAGATATCATGCTATACAGTACTATATAGTTTTTGAGACAATCTCTCAATGGTGAAGAATCACTTTAAAAATTAAATAATTCTCGCATCCAGATCCGGTTTCGGATTTTCACCAAAATCGAATCATTTCTTCCTTGTAAAACACCCAACCTGTCCCCCAAGTTTCGTCCAAATCCGTCTACAACCTTTTGAGATATCGTGTTATATATCTTAGTTTCACCCCATCTCTCAATGGTGAAGAATCACTTAAAAAATTTATCAGATCCGAATCCGCAATCGGATCATCACCAAAATATGACCAATTTTTCCTTGTCGCACAGCCAACATGTCCACCAAGTTTCAACCAAATCCGTCCACAATTTTTTTGAGATATCCTGCACACAAACAAACAGACAGACAAACAAACAAGCAGTCATAGACTGGTACTTACGAAATCGGCAACTTGACCTCTGACCTTGTCTAATAAAAGCTGTCTCTCGAGAAGGTAGCGGGTCAAACCAGAAGTTTCTACGATGATTCTGTACCAAACCATCAAAAATCGAATGTTTGACCTCACTGTGACCTTGACCTTTGACCGATTTTGACCAAAATATAATCAGCGCTTGCCATCACCCTCATGAATCACGTGGTGTAATTTGACATTAGTAGCCTCTTCCGTTCTCGAGTTATTGTGCCTACAAATAAACACACAAACACACACACACACACACACACACACACACACACACACACACACACACACACACACAAACAGAGGACGGAAGTCATCAATATACTTTCGAAATATTTAGATTTCGTAAGTAGCAAACAGACAAACCGACAGAAAGGGGTGAAAACATAACCTCTTCTACCTTCGGTGGCGGAGGTAAATATTAAACATGTTGGAACGGCTTGTTTTAGAGAACGACCGGAGTACTTAATGTGAAACTGAATAAGCATTGCGTGTCAGTGTTGGAAGTGTGGAAGTACTCATTTGTTCACACTGAAATTCAATAAGGAAGCTCACGGAATTCTACTCAATCAGACCTCAAAGCACCTGGATACTTTAATATTGGCTAGGAAGTACTATATAATCCCCAGAGTCGAGACTTATAATTTTGTGACTTACATCACTTGGCATCACATCACCACTCAGAGAACATTTGGATGACATTAATTTGAATGTCCTCCGAAAAGTTATGTGACCGACCTCACAATAGGCATTGTACCATTGACAAACTTTATTCATTACACATTAATCGACTGTGCATGATCATATTCCTCTTCAATGCACTATATCCAGTGGTCAACCAAATCTTTTTGATCCAATAACAAACATATTACTTCTCAAGTGTACTTAACACAGCGGATGTGGTGATGCATATCCATATTTATTCCCAAAAAGGAAGATAATCATCATTGAACAGTTTTTTTTTAAGTGCAGACTTTTGGATTTCATCTGCATTTTTATGCTCAATTACCATATTCTCACCAATAGTTTTTCAACCAAATTACTATTTAACACACATCGGTGGTAAGCCCTGTTTTCATTATCCAAAGACTGCAAAACTCGACAGCAAAAGTGGTGAAAACTTGTAAGGAAATACTCACCAGTTTTCTTGAACTTCTTAATTTTACTTTCATTCTTTGTATTAACCCTATTCTAATTAACTTCATCGAACAATATCCATATCCCTTTAAGATCTACATGAACAGAACAATGCATGTGCTACAAATTGACCAGGGCATTGGCACACAACAATGGCCCTACTCATTTTGATGGATTAGCAAGTTATCCATGCCTGCACGGGATGCTAAACGTGGTCGGGATGCAGGTGGCAAAAATGCAAATGGTGTCTTCTGTCATCGGGCTGGCAGGATGGGAGCAACAATTCACATTTATTCCCACAACGGATGCAATTTAAATGCTCTGATGGTGGCGAGGTGCTCCGTTTGAAACAGGTTGTTCGATATATGTAGCTTTTTGATACCTAGGGTCCGAAATAATGTACAAAGTCCTGTCTCTTTCAGCAACTCTTCAGAGCTTAGTCTAGCGAGCCCCAGAATCGATCTCATCGCCCTATGCTGAACCCACTCCATTGGAAACTATGTCCTTGCTCAGACGTGGTGACCAAAACTGTACACAATATTATTTATCGATGTTCGATAGGTATGGCATTGTCAACAATCGGGATGCTGATGAGAGATCGACAGGATAATTCACAACAGCACATAGCAACCAAAGATAATCCCACCTGTTCGTTTTCCTTTGTGGATAATGTGCATTCTTGCACATGTTTGAAAATATACCTCTAAAGACCATAATCTATACATAATGCACTAACAGCACTTTTTATGATGTAATAAATAAACAGCCTTGATCTTTGTTGTTTGTGTTCCTGTTCGAGCATAATAAAACGAGATATCTGTGATCAAAAAGTGATTGCCAAGGATAAGCTTACCCCAACCGGGGTAGGCATACCCTTGGCGATCGCACATGACTTACCCTTGGCCCATGATCCAATGATGGCAATATTTTCTTTCAGACCACCATATGACCTTGACCTACACCATTTAGGGGGAAAGAGTAGATTAAGAAAATGTGTTCCCATATACAATTTATCCATAAAACTCAACATTATGAAAATAGGAGGAAAACTATTAAAGTTATGATAGAAGGGCTCTCTTCAACATCGTGACATAGCCAGATATGCCTCTGCCCACATTATGACATTATTATACATACTTGTACCAAGTTTGAGTTAAATCCCTGAACCCAGATTTAAAATATTAAATAAATCTGGCTGCCAGACCATGCATCCAATCAGGTTGAAATTTAAAATATATATATATATATATATATATATATATATATATATATATATATATATATATATATATATATATATATATATATTCCCCATAACTACGAGATCATAGTTGTGAAGTTTCACATTGATTGATGAAGCGGTTCAAGAGAAATAACTTTTCAAAAGATTTTGGTTCAATCCATTATAGCTGCCAGACCATGTGACCTATTCATTATTTGTGAACACCCTGGTGTCCCCAAGGCTTGGTAAACATGTGGGTGAGGTTTCCCCTCGATCAGTCCAGCCGTTCTAGCGAAGGAGATTTTTAAAAGTTTAATCTTCAAAAAAAAATCATAGCTGCCAAACCATGTGACCGATAACATCACAAGTGGAGAACTTTTTTTCCTCGTGGGCAAGCCATCATACCTGTAAAGTTTTGGCTCAATATGTTTTGCGGTTTCCAGAGAAGATGATTATGGAAGGTTTTTATTTCTTTTCAAATGTTTGCCGAATCATGTGACCGATGATATCATCAATTTTTTCCCAAATAATTTAGCCCAAGATGACCCTCAAAACTTTTGAATATTGATCGGATAAGGTGATCGACATATGCAATTATGATGTCACAATGAAGCCACCTATGATATCATATGCCTGGTGTTGGCTTAATGGTAAGGGTGGCGGGCTTTGGATCCTTCGGTCCTGAGTTCAAATCCCGCTCAACTGTTGAATTAATACCAGGTGGGGTTAACTTGGCCTGTCATCCTTCCGATGTCGGTAAAATGAGTGCCAGTATGCTGGTATCCTGTGTTGGAGTGGCGACCCATCCAGGATTGTGCCCATTAGCCAAGGAGACTGCTTAAGCAGCACCAACACTCTGCACAGATTATGGTCCCAATATCCTCCCTTCTCCAATGATATCATCCAAAAAAAAATCACACATTTCCCAGTACTTGACGTGCTAAGTTTCAATCTTTTCCATGGAGTGGTTTTGGAGACAGGTCCAAAGTTTTTCCTTTTTTCAAACATGGCTGCTGCACCACATAACCTATGAGATCATCATTATCATTAAAACATTCCACATAAGTCATTGCACCAATGCTAAAAAGTTTGTGTTAATCGGATAAGTGGTTGCAGAGAAAACAGAGAAGATTAGTATGGATGGACAGATGGACGGACAACCCAAAAACATTTGGCAACTTCATCAGCGAAGGCATAAAAATTGCTTTTGTTAATTAGGTCATAATCCGAAAACGTTAGGTCATGCACACAAATCAAAATATCAGGTGCGCATCAGCAGTGCAGATACGTTATTATGTTGCAAGAACACAAAGCAGTCTTTGAGATTCTGCATTGGCAAATTTGAGCGATGACACAAAAAAAAAGTGTTAATTTTTTCGCACGACATTGACCTTGACCTTTAACTCAGAGAGGTGCCAACATTTACTGTTCGGTAATATCTCATGATGTAAATTAAGCATAATGTGACTTGCTCTTGGATACCTAGGGAGGGCAATTTTGTTCCAATCGATGCTAAAATGTCTATAATTGGGTCATGACCTTGATGTCAATGTCAATGTCAAAAAAAATTATTCAACCCCGCATCTATATAATAAAGCAGGAGTATGTCCGTCTGTCTGACCGTCCTTCCATTAACTACTCCCTCAGAACATTCTGTGCAACCTTTTGGGGTCTCAGGGAGTGTCCAAAGGTGGGTGGGAGTTTTAATAATTTTCTCAATACAATTATCATTTTTAGTTTCCACCCATACAAAACTGCTTTCTCTTTCTCTCTCTCTCTCTCTCTCTCTCTCTCTCTCTCTCTCTCTCTCTCTCTCTCTCTCTCTCTCTCTCTCTCTCTCTCTCTCTCTTTCTCTCTTTCTCTCTTTCTCTCTTTCTCTCTTTCTCTCTTTCTCTCTTTCTCTCTTTCTCTCTTTCTCTCTTTCTCTCTTTCTCTCTTTCTCTCTTTCTCTCTTTCTCTCTTTCTCTCTTTCTCTCTTTCTCTCTTTCTCTCTTTCTCTCTTTCTCTCTTTCTCTCTCTTTCTCTCTCCCCCCACATGGAAACACAGTCACGGGATCAGCATTCGCAGATTCCAAAATTATGCAACAGCAAACATTCACTGATTCGGTAATATCTCAATACAATTGTGATTTTGAGTTTCCACCCAAACAACGCCACTTTTTTTCAATCCTAAGGTGGGTAGGAGGTTTCATAAATTTCTCAATGCAATTATGATTTTGATTTTCCACCCATATGATGCTTGCTCTCACTCGGTATGTAAATTGCATTAATGGGTTCGGCATTCATGGTTTCATCGTTCACCACATGTGGAAACATTCGCTTTTTCGGTAATATCTCAACAAAATTGTTTTTCCTCCCGTACGACGTTTCCACCCATGCAATGTTTCCTCCTGTACGACGCCGATCTTTATCTGAGTGTATGCACATTCGCAGCTTCAGCAATTTATCTTTACAATTGAGATTCACAGTTTGCACCGATCAGATGCCGTAATGTTTCACTCACATTCATGGATTTGGCATGAGCAGCGTCGCCACTGCCCGTGAATAGAAAGATTACTGACCACATTCCGGTCGGGTCAGCTGCAGCAAGTTTTTTGCCCAAGTCATTCATGAACTGGCTGCCCATTAGGGTGGAGTGAAAATGAATATTTTTTGTAATTTTCATATTTTTTGTCTGGAATAGTTTTAAAAAGATGTAACACATAATAATAAGTGATATACCAAATTTTTATTGAATTTCTTTAATGACTTCAGGTAGCCCAAGTCTCTCAGGTCAGGTATGGGAGCATGTGCCAGAACAGCGCGTCGCTGCGTCCACTTTCCGCCGGTACTCCAGGGGCCTCCGTCTGGCCATCCCCCAGGCAGATGCCAGGCCCATCCCCATCTCCTTGAGATGATGGTCAACCTGCTGCAACCATGAGGCACGTGGTCGGCCCACTGGCCTCCTCCACTCATGAGACTCCCTCGCTGAGAGAATCTGGTGAGCAGGATCAGCGTCAGGAAAACGAGCCACATGTCCATACAGCCGCAGCTGACGCTCACGGACTATGCAGGTAACAAATCTCATCCGAGTCTCTCTCAGCAACCGCTCGTTGGACACAAAATCCGACCAGCGATAGCCAAGGATTCTCCGAAGAGACCTGGTACCAAAGGAATTAAGTCTCCGTCTCAGATCCTTGGTCAAAGTCCAAGTCTCGCACCCATAGAGCAAGACTGGAAGTACCAAGGACCTGAAGACTCGGACTTTCGTCCTCCCGCACAGGTACCGGCAGCGCCACACCCCATGATCCAGTGAATCCATGACTCCCCAGGCCCGACCCAGACGTCTATTGACCTCCGGCTCACAACCTGCGGAGACATGAATATCACTGCCAAGGTAAGTGAATCTATCCACGACCTCAACATCCTCACCACAAACAGACACAGACAGGACAGCAGCATCCAAGATGTCACCGAAAGCCTGGATCTTTGTTTTGACCCAAGAAATCCGTAATCCCAACGGCTCCGACTCCTCATTCAGCACCTCGAGGGCCCCCAAGAGGATGTCTAAAGTCTCCGCAAAGATGACTGCATCATCTGCAAAATCAAGGTCCGAGATCTTGACATTGCCAAACGATGCACCGCAACTTGATCTCTCCGACATCCTCCCAAAAATCCAGTCCATACAAGTGCTGAAAAGTGTGGGGGCAAGTACACATCCCTGACGAACTCCAGTAACAACTGGAAATAAGTCAGAGGCGGTACCACCACACTTCACAGCACTCTCAGTACCAGAGTAGAGTTCAGACATCAGATCGATCAGTTTCGGTGGCACCCCACGAAGACCAAGAATCCTCCAGAGGACATCCCGATTCACTGAATCGAACGCTTTACAGAGATCAACATAGGCTGCAAGCAGCCCCTGCCGAAACTCTCGTCTGCGTTCAGTGAGGACACGAAGAGCAAGGATACGGTCAATCGTTGACCTCTTTGGTGTAAAGCCTGACTGCTCTGGACGCTGGTGCTCAAGCAGATGGTGGCGAACCCTATCAAGAATTATCCGAGCAAAGACCTTGCCCGGCACTGAGAGCAGCGTCACCCCTCGGTAGTTGTTGCAGTCTTGGCGATCACCCTTCCCTTTCCAGAGAGGGACAACAAGGCCCCTCTTCCAGTCAGTTGGGATGATGCCTGTGTTCCAGGCAGAGCACAAAACTGCATGCAACGACGCGAGTGCAGCATTTCCACCAGCCTTGAGAAGTTCAGCATGGATGCCACAGATCCCTGGAGCTTTGCCCCGTTTCAACTGGTTCACCGCAGCCCGTGTTTCCACAAGCGATGGTGGACCACAGTTGATTCGAGGGTCAGCAACAGGGATTGTAACACCCTTGACGTCCAACTCAACAGCTGGGGGATCAGCCTGGTACATATATGTACAAGTCTCTCCTGGTACAAGTCTCTCAAATATGACATAAATGGTAAAATAAACAAATATGGATATTTCAGATAAAACTATCTTGATAAAAGTTAATCAAACAGTCATTGCCATTAGCAAATATGCAGTCAATGTCAGAAAATCACATTTTATATTCTTTCTTGGTGTTAAACGTTGCCATCTTATTCCTTGAGTTTTGCCTATTTCTGATCAATCCGTCTCTCGATGACTCACTGCACACTAACTTTGACCCCTTGGTTACGAGTTTGATTCCGCGCTCTACGGCTTGTGTATGGCAAGGGTAACGCTGAAAGTCTACTGATGAGATTTCAGTTTCATTTATTAATGCCCACAGTTCATCATTCGTCATGTTCCGCAATATCGGTGGTTCCGTCACTTTACACGACATCCACTCTACGATTTCCGTGTAATCCTTCGCATCAACATTCAATTTGGGAACAACAAATTGCCGCACCGAACAATCTGTCTCATCTTTCTCTTTCCGTGCCTTCAATATTCTCCTCAGAGCCAACTCGCGTATGGGTGCTCTTTCATCTCTCACCATACACAGCAGAAGATTTTCGGTGTGCGCAAAGTACGCGTTTCTCTGAATTACCGGATCGATAATCTTCTTGTGAGCAGGCGACATGTATCGTGATTTCTGAATCATGTTAAACACGTGAGGAGCTCCGACCTTGCATGGTGGCTTGCTTTTGATGGCAAACCACATAGGTGCATACACACGCATGATGAATGTGGCCAAATGAACCAAGTTTATCGATGGCTTCTCGGTTGAGACATACAGACGCAAGAGGCAGTTCGCCGTTGTTAGCCATCGTGAATGGTTTAAGATTCCGGGTTTACGAAGAGATAGGTCGATTTGGCATTCACCCTTACTCACGGCCTGGCACATCTCATAGAGATAGTTTTGATCTGTGCTTAGATCTTTGGGATTGATTTCCGGTAGTTCTTCATGAATGGCCTTGAACGTCTTTACGGGAAGAGTTGTGCAAGTCTGGAGGGCTTTGCTGATAGGTCCAGAAAAGCTGGTAGGTCCAGTGGTAGATCCGTCTAGTTTTAGGAACAGGTGGCGTAGTGGCAGTTCATTCGCATGCAGAAGACACACAAACCATTGTAAAGGTCAAGTAATATACTCCTCGATGAGCCGAATAACTCCCCGCGATTTACCTGTATTCACAGCCGTACCATTGCAAACAATTGCATCGAGTTTATTTAAATCCGCGTTTCTCCTCTTCAAACATTCTACGATTGCGTCTTTTATGGATTGGCTTGATCCTCCATCTGGAGTTCCGTGGTCATAATACAGAGATCCAGGCTTGGTAATGATGCAGATGTGTTCTTCTTGTGGCGAATCTAGGTGATAGTTCATATCTTCCTCGTGTCTGTTGGTCAGTCTTGTCTTTTCGTCCGTCGAAATAGAGTCCAGAGATATTCGACTCTGCGCCTTATTTTGCTAAGTCACGAGATTTGTTTCTTTCTTTACGTAATTTACTTCTATCAATCACGTCTGTAGTGTCTTCGGAGCTGATGACATTGATATCTTTCAATAGCGCCGTTGTGAGAGATGCAGCTGCCCGATCGGAAACACCAGAACGGTCACATACTTCTTCCACGGATGGTATCTTGATTCGCATCTGATTGATCTTCCTTTTCTTGGCTGGTGTTGGGGTATTTGGGAAAATGGACGGCATATCATCTTTATCTTCTGTCTCACTATGGCTATATTCTGAATTGCTGGCTTCTGTCTGGTCGAGTTGTTCAGTGTTCAGTTGCTTTCGCTTTCGTTCGCACATGATTACAGCCTCCTTGTGCTTGTTCTGTGTCTGTAAATGCTTTGTTTCGATAACATCTGTACTGCCAATCATCATTTTATGACATGTGCATTGATCTTCGAGGAAGAGCTTTTCATTCGTGGGTACCTTTCGCGTTCTCTCGCATAAACATGCACTGTCACATTTGCAGGTATAGATATTGAAAAGTCTATGTGAATCATTCAGAAATATATCAACCTTGGTTTTTACGCTTTCCTGCTCCTTCCGCTCTCCATATGATTTAATAATACTTCTGTATTTCAAGTAGTATGCCTTGAGAATTTGTTTTGCGTGCTTATGAAGTACAGTCGGTAAAGAGGCCTTATTCCACAAACTTTCAACGTCACTACAGACAATGTCAATAATATCATTCAATGATGGGTCTTTGTTGTTCTGCATACACTTCAGATCTTGCTTCACTTTCAAAGAGTACTTCATCACATCATTATACGTTGGAAGGACATTCAAGGGTAACTTGCTTGGAGCACCGAATATATCACATGCTGTCTTTTTCCTTGTAGGCATTGCCGGCGAATTTGCCGCACTCTCCTTGGTACGATTCGACATCTGAAATGTAAGGAATGAAGATACTGTTACGATTCTACAATGTAACAAATAACTGCGTAAAATGCATATTAAGGCGCTGTCACACCTTGATGATATAGCCAGCAATGGCAAGGTATAAAAATGTATGTAAAACGTTGGCGTACGCTGAAATTTTGATGTTTTTAAAAAAAAGTTTTGGTCGTATTCATAACGTGTTGGTCGTATGCATAACATATTAGTAACGAGCACAGAACGTTTCGTTGTCTTATTTATATATATTATATATCTGTATATTTATATATATTATCTGTATATTAAGATAACATACCAACGAATGCTTAGCATGTTGTCAGTGTTCACAACCTATGCCTAACGATAGTTTAACTTAGGCATAGCACGCTGCACGTATCGACGACGAACTCGTGGCATAGCCTGTTAAAAACCTGCCGCACACCGATTTAAATCATAACCGCCTGAAAATTGAAAGTGTCAACCATGCAGTCACACCTTAACGATTTAGCCAGCATATGCCGACCTATGAAAAATTTGCCGAACCAAGCTGGCACATGTCGAATACGTTATGGGTAAGTTGTGTATACGTTAGGAGCACGTTGAAAAACGATGAAGTATGCTGTCATATTTCGTGGTACGTCTCGTACGTCATGAAATTTCAAGCATGCTGAAAATTTTACGACGTACTCGCCGTATGGCTCACACGTTCCGCTACGCTGGGAATAAGTTGTAGGCACGATATGCGATCGTTGACACACGTCGACACAAGTTCCTTGTAAGTTACTCATAATTCGAAAACGTCGAGGTAATGTTTAGCAAACCCGAAACTTATTTTCTCCGTCAAGGCACATTTTCTTTTTTTCTCCTTTGCTCCGTGAAGGCACGTGACGAAATATCTGCAGTTGTTGTTGTTGTTTTTATTTTTTATTTTGTTTTTTTAGTCCATCACAAATTTTAAAATATATTCAGACATTTGCTTTTAAGTTTCGACGTCGACGTGACAATATCCTCAAACAGAAAATATTCACAGAGGAGGAATTAAGAATAAGACATGAGCAAACTGAAGAGGCAATCGGACGTGACGTAATGGCATGTGACGAAATATCGGGCGTTATTGTTGTTTTTTGTTTTTTTTAATGCTGCCAATACGCCATTATATGGGAGCTGGAAATTAGAAACACGTTCAGTAAGTTCTGTGGTCGTCCGGAAGACGTCAATCAAATACGTCTACATACGTCAATATGCATTGGAGGTACGTTACACATAGGTTCAAAGCACGTTACTCATAGGTTAGAAATTAGTTTTGGGTACGCTAAGCATTACCTCGACGTGTTTCGACTTATGAGTAACTTACAAGTAACGTGCCTCGACGTGTGTCAACGGTTGTGTAACGTGCCTACAGCACATTACTCATAGGTTATAAATAAGTTTCGGGTAGGCTAATCATTACCTCGACGTGTTTCAACTTATGAGTAACTTACAAGTAACGTGTGTTGACATGTGTCAACAATCGCATAACGTGACTACAACTTATGGCCAGCGTAGCGGAATGTGTGAGTCATACGCTGACAAACGTCGTAAAATTTCAAGCATGCTAAAATTTGAGGACAACCGCAAAGTACAACGATGAAGGCCAGTGTACTACGATGTATGGCAGTGTTTTTCAGCGTGCTCTTAACGTATACAAAACTTACCCATAATGTATTCGACGTGTGCCAGCGTTTTAGACAAATTTTTCATAAGTCGGCATACGCTGGCTAAATCGTCAAGGTGTGACAGCGCCTTTAGTCTTCATCACTAATTATCGGTTATAATAGAATAGGTAGAATATATATTTATCTCTACAGTATAATATTACAGCTTACCATAATACTTGCAGAATGCAGATGAATATAGATCAATTCAAAAGCAGCATTGTTACTACGCGAATACAGCACTACATTGTGAGATGCACGCAACACACAGCATGTTACACTGTCACAATGTGTACTCAATGTCTTATCATAAGACAATAAAACACATGCCATGCCCATGTTGCCTAGCAACCACATGAGAGAGGGTCCTATGGGTTGGCAAAGACAAGCTGGTAAACTATGCCAGGAATTTTCCATTGCTTGCAATAATTACAATATAATGGGCTCATCTGCCACATTATTTATATTAATTTCTGGTGTAATATTATGCTACATGATCAAAGTTTTAATTAAATATTTAAACTGTTTAAAACACAGATATTAAATTATTATGCAAACTGCATAGTTGTATAATATCATTAACACAGGCAATATAAATTGCAAAAGTAGTTTCGGAGTTATCCCCCTTGAAATATTTATTTTCGCGAAAGTTATAAATATTTTGAGTGAGTTGGGCTACCTGAAGTCATTGTCTGAAATGATTATAATTTTGCATGATGAGTCATTAGTGGGTTCTACATCTTTTACAAACTATTCCAAAGGCATCCTGCATATTCTTATATTTCACTCCACCCTACTGCCCATGCCTGACATTCGACTGAAGGTGGCACAGGAATGTGGAATTTATTAGTTCATGGTTTGACATTCGCCATTTCCGAATTGTCTGTTTGCTTTTGGGCTCCCACCAATCCCTAGCACGGGTACCTCACTAGTTCTTTATGTTTGCATTATCGATGCAAAATTTCATTCCGAAAGTCCAAGCCGGCTCTGCAATACAGTTTGGAAATTTAGAGTGCAGGAAGAAAAAAATTCTTTCCAAATGCTGGTTTAGTACTCCTTGGAATCGAAGAAACCCTGGGGTACCATTGGAAATTGTGGGTGCCAATTGTAGAAACACACGCAACAACAGCAATAAGCCTTCCCCTATGCTATTGGGGGAGGCTTAATAAATTGCATACGTGTTGGTAGTACCCAGGGCACAACAATGGCCTACTCATTTTGATGAATTTGAACTCTCTGTGTCAATGGTCAAACAAAAGGCAACCACCGCGTATGGTGTTCACTTTTGTGGGCCTCGCATCAGTCTGTTTTTCCATGCTTGCCACGACACGTATCTCCCTGCGAGAAGGGAGGGGAGATGAGTTACGGTTTTCGCCTGTACACATACTACAGTGCAAGTGGTTCACTACTGACGGGGAATTATTAACCACAGCACAAATATATATTTGCTACACTTCTCCCACCATCCCCAACACACTGCCTCCCCCCATCCCCCTGCTTCCAAAGGGAGCAGGTGCTTCTCTTGGAGATAACAACACGAGTCATGCATGCATTCTTTCCCCACCACATCTCATCACCTGTTTTTAGATCCTCGTGGAGGATCTCGAAGTCTTACTCACATTGTTGTTCTTCATCTTCTTCTTGTGGACTTTTTTGTTTCACAGCCTACAGTTTTCATCGAAACTTCCTGAAGCTTGGCATATATATATATATATATATATATATATATATATATATATATATATATATATATATATATATATATATATATATTTATATATATATATATATATATATATATATATATATATATATATATACATATATATATATATATATATATATATATATATATATATATATATATATATATATATATATATATATATATATATATATATATATATATATATATATATATATATATATATATATATATATATATATATATATATATATATATATATATATATATATATATATATATATATATATATATATATATATATATATATATATATATATATATATATATATATATATATATATATATATATATATATATATATATATATATATATATATATATATATATATATATATATATATATATATATATATATATATATATATATATATATATATATATATATATATATATATATATATATATATATATATATATATATATATATATATATATATATATATATATATATATATATATATATATATATATATATATATATATATATATATATATATATATATATATATATATATATATATATATATATATATATATATATATATATATATATATATATATATACCCTGTGCAGACAGTAACCATCTCCGATTTTGAAAATTCGTCCTAGAAAAAAAGTTATGATGTCAAAATATCTCCGCTAATGGAAATCGCGTAACAAATTATCTCCGAAACTGGGCAAGCTTTTTGAATTCTGTTTGTGGGAATTGAACAGGGCATTAGCAGAGATGAATTACCGCACATATGATACATCACTATGACGACATATCAATTTTTATGACGTCATTCCTATTTTTTGACATTTTTTGTTTCACAACCCAGAGTTTTCATCGTTTCTTCGTGAAACTTGCCATGTATATGCAGAAAGCCCACGTGCAGGCAGTAACCATCTCCGATTTTGGAAATTCTTCCTAGAAAAAAAGTTGACATCATAATGTCGCCGCTAATGGAAATCGCCTATACCATTATCTCCAAAACTCGGCAAGCTGTTTGAATTTTGTTTGCGGGAATCAAGCCGGGCAGTAGCACAGATAATTTATCGCAAACCTGATACATCACAATGACGTCATATTCGTTTTTATGACGTTATCATTAAGAGGACGAGGATCTTATCTCATTTGAGCTTGTTTTTTAAAATCTTAAAACATATTGTTACGGTTTTGAAAATCCATTTTTTCTTTTTTGCCATTTTGAAAATCTAAAAACATATTGTTATTATATGGTTTTGCCAGCCAGGTCATGAGTGGCCTCTCTCAGACCTGCTTCCTGACCTTTGAAGCTGACGAGCCGCAGATAACTCCACAGCATGACGGGTTGCTAAGCAACCATGGACGCCGTCTGAAACAAATAAATATGGTAGGGTCCTCGTGCCCCAAGTCTCACGTTACCTTACTGGTGGTTTAGTTATCTCAGATGGGGAAACCGTACTATCAATGCCCCACTGTTAGAAATTAATTAGGTATGGCCGAGCAGAACTGTAAGGGAGACATCAGCGAGTCTAACATGGCAAATTGGTGGGGGTACAACCTCCTGTCTACTTATTACACACTAACCAATGGAGGAAACAGATGATTGAGCAGGCTTGGAAAGTATATATTGGTTTAACAAAGGCACATATTTACATAGATGCAGTGTCACATAGAAACAATCTCAACCCCAAGCATGTAAATAATCCCTGAATCATTCAGCTTTAACACAAAAAATACAACATAGGTGTGCCTCATTCCAGCAGGAAATTTAAACAAGGGGTACAGAGAGAGGAGGAAGAAGAATCGGGGAGTATTTTTGACCCCTTTCTCTCCTGCATGTGAGCCGGATGGCCCACAAGGGTCCCAACGTGAAGGGATGGGAGGAAAGGGAGGAGGAAGGGAATGAGGATGGTGTGGTGCAGCATGTCAACAGAGGTGCAAGTGTTTGCAGTGTGTGCGCAAGAGGAAACTGTGGGCATGAATCAGTAACTCCGCCTGGATGGTTCAAGGGGTAGTCATTGATACTCTGTGCCATGACGGATCAAGAGGCAACCGTTGAGCAATTTTATGTCTCAAGTGGACAAAATAGAAGTAGAGATAGCAAGGAAAGATCGTATAAATCAGTGTTGAAGGAACTTGTGCTGCCTGTCCACTTTCTCTGTCTTGGCACCAGGCTGCTCGTCTCGCAGAGATTCGCCCTCATGGAAGTTCGTTCTGGTCGTGCAGCTCAACTCGTACCATTCCTCAGACAGGAAGCAGCTCAGGTGTGAAACAGCAGCGATATCTAGAAATCTCTGGTTTATATACTTCCTGGGCAAGGCATGACTTTTGGGAGTGAAGGTCAATGCAGCACTCAGACCCTCGCTTGCCGCTTTCTCATTGGTATGCCCATGGCCCTTTTCTTCCCTGTCGCTGCTTAGAGGGTCGGTCATGCAATTTTCCTCACCGCAGAACATCCTGGTCCTTGCTTCCTTCATGGTTTCCCTCAGTGGGAGCACTGAACTAGCACAGTGTGGATAACACAGATAATACTGGCGTGGCCTTGCAGGGTGGTGAATGGTGATGGTAGTTCTAATATGGCACAACACAGAGGACCCAGTCAGCAGCAGAATGGCTTTGAATATAATTTAATGTGTGTGTCTATAATGTAATGTGTGCATGTTGCTTTGTGTGTATGGCTGCACTGTAGGAAAGTGTAGGGAAGGAGAGGTTTAAGAGGGATGGGGAGAGGGATTAGAAGGGATAGAGATTTTTGAGAGAGGAGAATTACAAAGATGGGAGAGGGATTGAAGCTGCTGTGCTATACTCGCACAACGCATCTCCCTGTCCCTGATATGAGGGGAAGGGTAACATAATTAAACAAAATTACTGCAGAAATATTTAAATGAGGGATCCTTTATGTGTTGAGTGCGACAACCCAGGGTCTTTCCAAAACCACAACAACATTTTCTGTCAAGAGCACTTCCCTTAATCATCAAGTGTCATGCATTTGATTATGTGCACTGGCTATCCTCAGTCTATGTTGTATTATAGTCATTGTGATGCACAATAGTGGTTGTTATGAGTGTGTGCCAGTTCGCAAATTCTGTGACAAATTGCATTTGTCAAATACTGTATGGTTGGTCTCATGGCCAGGCAAGAGTAGTTGTAAACCTATCCTGCAAATGCCTACACTTAAGAAATCCACTTCTTGTGGATGGTTGATCTTTTCCTATCACCAACATTCAACTTGTGCTCTCGGTCGGTCTTTCCAAGAACAAGTTTTTCCTCCCACGAAGAACGCCACAAACCTGTCACTGGGAGGTGCCTTGCTCGGGCACAGCACTCAATTTTCCGAGATCATGTCCACTGAGGTGTTGTCTCTGAAGAATTCCAATGAGCCTTCTTCTTAAAGCGTTTTCTGTCATATATTAATAATTGAGAACTTGCTGATTAGTTTCACTGGCTTGTAAGTTATAATAGAGGATGAGCAATCACGTCAATGCTCACAGTTGATCCAGTCTTAACTCTTCCTTTTCCACCTACAGTATATATTTTAGTTTATGCCTGGTGTTGGCTTAACGGTTAGGGTGGCTGGATTAACATCTTAGGGTATTGAGTTTGAGCCCCTGTTGTGCCGCTGCACCACACCAGGTGGGTTGACTCAGCCTGTTGTCCTTCTGAAGTTGTCAAAATGAGTCCCAGCTTACTGGTGATGGGGGCACTGCATTAGTGACACAGCTGTGTTCCCAGCAATGATGCAACCAGCAGCCACAGGCTGCATACAAAAATTATAATAATCTTTGTCTGCATTTTGTTTCGAGTGTACATCGAAAACCGTTCAACAGAGGAAATTGAAACTTTACCGCATGGTACATGACCTTTTGATGCAGCACATATATCTTGGATGATGCACCCTCCATCAGAACTTACATCGTGAATGAAACAAAGCCTAATTCCCAGAGACAATGCCACTTCCTCCTGTAAGAAATTTGATCACTTCAGCTTTTATTGTGCTGGGCTGGTGAAAAATGTGAAGAAGAGAAGAAGAGGAAGAAGAAGTACAATTCGCCATTTTAACAGTCTGATTTATACTTTATCCATCTATTCCGACGTCTTTATTAGCCTTGGCAGTTACGAAAACACTCGCAAATAAAAGCTACTTTCTAAAAGCTTGTGAATGTAGTCGAAAGCAGAATTTTCAAAGTATAATTTGTACACATTTACTTGGGACGTGTAGATAGATGCAATGACAAATTTGCCGCATCAAAAAAGTGTCCCAAGTCCTTCTCAAGACTATGCGGGGTAAGTATTCTATGAATACCGTCTAGTTCATTTTTGCATTCACTTTCATTTTTAAGTGGTGATGCCACTTCAATATTTGACTATTTCTGTCCATCTGTCCATAAAAAAAATGAAGAAGAAGAAGAACCTTTCTAAAATAGTGTTTCTTTGAAAAATGGACCATTTTGACTCTTTAGTCCACTGAGACCCCTTTGACCTTTGGTATTTTTTCTAAAGGGTAATTTTAAAGCCTTGTCACCCCCATGTGTCCTCCTCCCACTCTGCTTGATCTCATTCTCTCTCTCTCTCTCTCTCTCTCTCTCTCTCTCTCTCTCTCTCTCTCTCTCTCTCCTCTCTCTCTCTCTCTCTCTCTCTCTCTCTCTCTCTCTCTCTCTCCTCTCTCTCTCTCTCTCTCTTCTACACTGTCTGCTGTTGGTGTTTCTCAATTTCCATTTTGTTCCCTTACATTCTGCTTCAGCACTTCCATGAGCCTCGGTCATGTTTCCAAACACTGTACTGTATGTATATGTATATATATATATATATATATATATATATATATATATATATATATATATATATATATATATATATATATATATATATATATATATATATATATATATATATATATATATATATATAAATATATATATATATATATATATATATATATATTTTTTTTTTTTACAAGAACACGACAAGACAATGTACAAATAAACACAGTGTGTAGATTTCTGGATTCATGTGCTGTATTCTCACATGAGAGCACCAAAGGACAACCCAAAGTTCTATTTTTGAGAATCATATCATTTGTATCCTTCCCATAATCCATGGACCAGTGTGTGTTTGTGTGTGTGTTTAACACTCCCATGACACTTAAGACCCAAAATACCCAAAACATCCAGCTGACCCAAAAGTTCCCGAGGACTAAAAGACCCGAGGACTCAAAAGATACCAAAGAACCCGAAGACCCAAAAGTCCCCGAAGATCCAAAATACCCAAAGTCCCCGAGGACCGAAAAGACCCAGAGGACTCAAAATACCCCAAGGACCCAAAAGACCATACATATATCCATTGGGACCATACTCTGTACAGAGCGTCAGTGCTGCTGAAGCAGTCTTCTGGGCTATTGGGCACAATCCTGGACAGGTTGCCACTCCGAGATCACCCAAAAGATTCTGAGGAACAAAAAGAGCCAAATGGAGTTATACTGTAGTATTCTGATGTGGAATGTAATGTACCAAAATGATCGTCATGATCTCCTGAGTTGATTAGGCTAATTAACTACAAAGAACCCGGAAGAATTCCCATGTTTTAAATGCACGCCATGTTAAGGTGTATGGGGCAGCTTAATAGGTCCTTCCATGGCATGGCATTCCATTTACAAAATAAATGAAAAATCACTCATAGATTTGACAACTTGGCAAAAACAGCACAAAGTAGAATTGCACTCGGTAGAGCACATACCTCTGCCAGGTGGAACAGTTTACCTTTTGTATCTCACTGATGGGCTGGATCCGAATCAAAATCCAATCCGATTGTTCTTTTCACCTATCCAACTCATCCAACTTGTTTTCTCATAACTCATCCACAACTTTTTGCGATATAGCGAAATATTTAGTTTTTGGCCCTATCAATTTTAGAAATTAGCCCTGTGTTGACCTTTTGACCTTAAAATTAATTGGTAGTAGAATTCAGTGACCTGAAATGAAAATGCTCTTCAAATTTCAAATCAATCGGATGAAGATTGAGGATTTTAGAAAAGTTGGCCCAAATTGGCCTTTTGGCCTATTTTCACCTTTTGGCCTATGTTTACCTCAAAAAGAATAGGTGGTTAAATTCAGTGACCTGAATTGTAAACCCTTTTCAAATTTCAACTCAATTGGATACAATTGAGGATTAAGAAAATTTGGCCCAAATTGACCTTTTGGCCTATTTTGACCTATTAGTCTATGTTTACCTCAAAATTAATAGGTGGTTGAATTCATTCACTCGATATGCAAATCGTGTTCAAATTTCAAGTCAATCGGATGAAAATTGAGGATTTTAGAAAATTTGGCCTATGTTGACATTTCAGTCTATGTTGAGCTGTTGGCCTATGTTTACCTCCATGTCTACGAACTCCAGTAACAACTGGAAATAAGTCAGAGGTGGTACCACCACACTTCACAGCACTCTCAGTACCAGAGTAGAGTTCAGACATCAGATCGATCAGTTTTGGTGGCACCCCACGAAGACCAAGAATCCTCCAGAGGACATCCCGATTCACTGAATCGAACGCTTTACAGAGATAAACATAGGCTGCAAGCAGCCTCTGCCGAAATTCTCGTCTGCGGTCGGTGAGGAAACGAAGAGCAATGATACGGTCAATCGTTGACATTTTAGGTGTAAAGCCTGACTGCTCTAGACGCTGTTGCTCAAGCAGATGGTGGCGAACCCAATCAAGAATTACCCAAGCAAAGACCTTGCTCGGCGCTGAGAGCATCGTCACCCCTTGGTAGTTGTTGCAGTCTTGGCGATCACCCTTCCCTTTCCAGAGAGGGACAACAAGGCCCATCTTCCAATCAGTTGGGATGATGCCTGTGTTCCAGGCAGAGCACAAAACTGCATGCAACGACACGAGTGCAGCATTTCCACCAGCCTTGAGAAGTTCAGCATGGATGCCACAGATCCCTGGAGCTTTACCCTGTTTCAACCGGTTCACCGCAGCCCGTGTTTCCACAAGCGAAGGTGGACCACAATTGATTGGAGGGTCAGCAACAGGGATTGTAACACCATTGACGTCCAACTCGACAGCTGGTGGATCAGCCTCGTACAACCGCTCAAAGTAACCGGCCCAGCGGGCCTTCACTTCAGACTCCTCTGTTAAGAGCTGACCCCTCTCTGCTCGAACTGCAGTGCTCCGAGGGATGGGCTTGGATGAACGCAATGCGCGAATTCCCCTGTAAGCGGGACGAGAATCACCTGTCCACAGGTGATGCTCTACCCCCTCACAGATTCCTCGCACATAGGCCTCTTTGTCCACCCTGAGTGCACATACAGTTTTACGCCTCAGCTACCTGAACAGCTCAGCTCTGCCATTCAGCCTGGCCCTGCGACTCTGGTCAATTGTATCCAGTGTGCCTTGAGAGAGAAAATTCTTCTTTGTCCTGCGGTGAGTTCCAAGACATCCACCGGCAACATCAAGGATGGTGGTCTTGAAGGTAATCCATAACTCTTCAGGACTCCCCAAAGCACCCAGACACCCCAAATGTCCAATCAGGCTGTTCGCAAACTCCTCAGCTACTCTCTCATCTTTGAGCTTGCCAACATCCAGCCTAGGCCGGGATGGTACCATTCTCCAGGATTTAAGGTGCAGCTTTGGAGTTGCTACAACAAGCCGGTGGTCAGTATTGAGGAACTGAGCGCTCCGGTAGACCCTGCAGTTCTGGATCATCCTCCAGCGACCGTCAACGAGGACCTGGTCAATCTCCTTTGCCACACCGCCAGCGTTGGAATACCAAGTCCAGCGATGAGCTTTTGGGTGCTGAAACCATGAACCAGCCACCCAAAGTCCATGACTTCTTGCAAAGTCAAGGAACTTAGTGCTATTCTCATTTATAGTTCCTGACCCATGGGGACCAACACACGTCTCATAACCATCCCTATCAGTTCCAGTCGATGCATTGAAATCCCCCACGACTAGAAGTGTATCTCGTCTGGGGCACTGATCAACCACAGACTCGAGTGTGGCGTAGAATGCATCCTTCACGGTGAGGTCACTCGCCTCAGTCGGAGCATAAACAGAGACCAGGGAAATGACACCTAAGGAGTGACGAATCCTTAATCTCATAATACGCTCGTTGACCGGTGTTACCTCAATTATCATTGGGGTCAGCTTATTGGACACAGCTACAGCAACTCCTTGGGTATGGTAACCATCAGAGCGACCAGACCAATAGTAGGTGTAACCACCCACCATTATCTCGCCGCAATCCGGTCTCCGAACGTCAGAGAGTGCTGCAATACCGATGTCCAATGCTTGAGCTCAGATGATAACAGAGACAGGTGATTATCTACTCTTAGGGATAGGACATTCCAGGCACCCACCCGAAGGGACCGCCTCAGGTTAACCCAAGGAGACCGCTGTCTGTTGGACGACACCTCAGCACCACTCCGACACACTCTCCCGCAATCTGACCCAGGGAGTTACCCCATTGTTTCCCTCCTTTCATCAAAGATTGGGGGTCCCGAAGGCTTTGCCCCAATCCCGTCATCCGGTGAGCTGCCCTGCGAAGGGAAGCTGCACAGGAGGTACTCCCACGGAGTGGGTTTTCAGATTTTTTTGCGTTTGTGTGTTTTGCGGAATGAAGGGTTTAACAGTGGCCGGAGTGCAAATCCTGCCACCACCCTCCTAATAAAAAAGTAACCCAACTGCAGGAGGACGTGCGCAGACACAGTTGGGCACTAGATATGGATGGCCGTTGGCTCACAAGGAGCTCCTCCGCCCTTTGACAGGTTTTGTTTTTAATCCTGCTGGGTGTCCATATCCAAACACCCTCCTCACCAGAAAACCTGGTGGGGGAGACGGTTTAGTCGCCGACAACCCGACCATGAAACAGGTTAGTACAGGTTTACATGGTACCTGTAGCAGGTCACAGATCTGACCTGACCTGACTTTTGGCCTAAGTTGATCTAAAAATGAATAGGTGGTTGAATTCAACGTCCTTATGTGCAAATGGTCTTCAAATATCAAATCAATCGGATGAAAAATGACAATTTCAGAGACAATTTTAAAACTTGGCCCATTTTGGGTTGACCTCGTGGCCTATGTTGACCTTTTGAACTATGATAACCTCAAACGTAGTCGGGGGTTGAATTCAATGGCCTAATATGCAAATACTGTTCAAATTTCAAGTCAATCGGATGAAATTTGAGGATTTTGGAAAATTTGGCTCAAATTGGCTTCTTGTCCCATGACCTATGTCGATCTGTTTTGGTCTGCCAAATTTTACAAAACTTCAATGCGTGACCGTCACAGAGTCGGTGACCTTCATCTCTTTAAAAATTCAGAACGATCTGTTGAGTGGTTTGGGTTGGAGGCGAGCGGACAGACAAAAACACACACACGCACACGCACGAACACACACACACACACACACACACACACACACACACACACACACACACACACACACACACACACACGCACACGCACACGCACACAAACACACACACACACACACACATAATAATCATAAAAAAATTGCCAAGTCATAACAAAAATAATTATATTGTAACAAACCACACATTACTACAAATAATATGAACAATAATAATAGTATTATCATTAAATTGGCAAAAAACAATACCGAATGTATAATGTCCACCCTGGCCCAAGCAGACTGGGCTTGGTGAAAGGCAAACCAATGCTCAAGCAGCACAGCAGGCAGGTATGCATCAAGGCCTTGAAGACCAATGAAAAATTGCTCCAATGGACCAACGGGCCCGCAAGTCACTCGAAACTCAAAAGGGTTCCAAATGATAATTATTCTTCAGGCTAATTCTAAAGGGTTCTAAATGATCATTCAAAAGCGTATTTTTTAGGGTACTAAAGGTGAGTTCTCAAAGGTATTTTAAAAGGGTAATGCTAAAGGGTGATTCTCAAGGGTGATTCTAAAGGGTGATTCTAATGGTTTCTAAAGGGTGATTCTAATGATTAAAAATGACAAGTTATTGTTAGGTCAGGCCAGATCAGATCTGTGACTAACTACAGGTATCATGTAAAGCTGCACGAACCTGTTCCATGGTCGGGTTGTCGGTGACTGAACCATCTCCCCACCAGGTTTTCTGGTAAGGAGGGTGTTTGGATATGGACACCGAGCAGGATTATAAACAAAACCTGTCAAAGGGCGGAGGAGCTCCTTGTGAGCCAACGGCCATCCATATCTAATGCCCAACTGTGTCTGCGGACATTGTCCTGCAGATGGGTTACTTCTTATTAGGAGGTTGGTGGCAGGATATGCACTCCAGCCACCGTAAAACCCTTCATTCCGCAAAATATTCTTGAAGCAGAAAAATATCTGAAAACCCACTCCGTGGGAGTACCTCCTGTGCAGCTTCCCTTCGCAGGGCAGCTCACCGGATGATGGGATTTGGGCAAAGCCTTCGGGACCCCCAATCTTTGATGATAGGAGGGAAACCACGAGGAAACATTCTCGGGTCAGATTGTGGGAGAGTGTGGCGGAGTGGAACTGAAGTGTCGTCCACCAGACGGCAGTCTCCTTGGGTTAACCTGAGGCGGTCCCTTCGGTTGGGTGCCTGGAATGTCCTATCCCGAAGAGAGGATGATCACCTGTCTCTGTTATCTGAGCTCAAGCGTTTGGACATCGATATTGCAGCACTCTCTGAGGTTCGGAGACCGGATAGTGGCGAGATCATGGCGGGTGGTTACACCTACTATTGGTCTGGTCGCTCTGATGGTTACCATGCTCAAGAAGTTGCTGAAGCTGTGTCCAATAAGCTGACTCCAATGATAATTGAGGTAACACCAGTCAACGAGCGTATTATGAGACGAAGTATTCATCATTCCTTCAGTGTCATTTCCCTGGTCTTTGTTTATGCTCCGACTGAGGCGAGTGATCTCACCATGAAGGATGCATTCTGTGCTACGCTCGAGTCTGTGGTTGATCAGTGTCCAAGGTGAGATACTCTTCAAGTCTTGAGGGATTTCAGTGCATCAACTGGAACTGATAGGGTTATAAGACGTGTGTTGGTCCCCATGGGTTTGCAACTGTGAAACTGAATAGCTCTAAATTCCTTGACTTTGCAAGAAGTCATGCACTGAGGGTGGCTGGTTCATGGTCTCAGCACCCAGAAGCTCATCGATGGACTTGGTATTCCAACGCTGGTGGTGTGGCAAAGGAGATTGACCATGTCCTCATTGACGGTCACTGGAGGATGATCCAGGACTGCAGGGTCGACCGGAGTGCTCAGTTCCTCAATATTGACCACAGGCTTGTTGTAGCAACTCTTAAGTTGCACCTTAAATCCAGGATAATGTTACCATCTCAGCCGAGGCTGGATGTTGGCAAGCTCAAGGATGAGAGGGTAGCTGAGGATTTTACGAACAGGCTGAGTGGAGATTTGGGGGGGTCTGGGTGCTTTGCGAGATCCTGAAGAGTTGTGAAGTGCCTTCAACACCACCGTCCTTAATATTGCCGGTGGATGTCTTGGAACTCACTGGAGGGCGAAGAAGAATTTTGTCTCTCAAGGGACACTGGATACCATTGACCAGTCACAGGGCCAGGATGAATGGCAGAGCTGAGCTGTTCAGGGAGCTGAGGCGTATAACTGGATGTTTGCTAAAGGTGGACAAGGAGGCCTTTGTGCGAGGAATCTGTGAGGGGGAAGAGCATCATATGTGGTCAAGTGATTCTCGTCCTGCCTACAGGGGAATCCGCGCATTGCGTTCATCCAATCCCATCCCTTAGTGTACTGCAGTTAGAGCAGAGGGTGGTAGGCTCTTGACAGAGGAGTCCGAAGTGAAGACCCGCTTGGCCGGTAACTTTGAGCGGTTGCACCAGGCTGATCCACCAGCTGTCGAGTTGAAAGTCAGGGGTGTTACAATCCCTATTACTGACCCTCCAATCAACTGTGGTCCACCTTCGTTTGTTGAATCACTGTCTGTGGTGAACTGGTTAAAATGGGTTAATGCTCTCGGGATCTGTGGCATCCATACTGAACTTCTCAAGGCTGGTGGAAATGCTGCACTCGCGTTGTTGCATGCAGTTCTTTGCTCTGCCTGGAACACAGGCATCATCCCAACTGACTTGAAGAGGAGCATTGTTGTTCCTCTCTGGAAAGGGAAGGGTGATCGCCAAGACAGCAACAACTACCGAGGGGCGATGCTGCTCTCAGTGCCGGGCAAGGTCTTTGCTTGGATAATTCTTGATAGGGTTCACCACCATCTGCTTGAGCACCAGCGTCCAGAGCAGTCAGGCTTTACACCAAAGAGGTCAAGGATTGACCGTATCCTTGCTCTTCGTGTCCTCACCGAACGCAGACGAGAGTTTCGGCAGGGGCTGCTTGCGGCCTATGTTGATCTCTGTAAAGTGTTCGATTCAGTGAATCGGGATGCCCTCTGGAGGATTCTTGGTCTTGGTGGGGTGCTACCAAAACTGATCAATCTGATGTCTGAATATGGGGTGTGTTGCTGCCGGTACCTGTGCGGGAGGCTGAAAGTCCGAGTCTTCATGTCCTTGGTGCTTCCATTCTTGCTCTATGGATGTGCGACTTGGATTCTGACCAAGGATCTGAGACAGAGACTTGATACCTTTGGTACCAGGTCTCCTCGGAGAATCCATGGCTATCTCTGGTCAGAGTTTTTGTCCAACGAGCGGTTGCTGAGAGAGACTCAAATGAGATTTGGTACCTGCATAGTCCGTGAACGTCAGTGCAGCAGTATGGACATGTGGCTCGTTTTCCTGATGCTGATCCTGCTCACCAGATTCTCGCAGCGAGGGAGTCTTGTGATTGGAGGAGGCCAATGGGCCAACCACGTGCCTCGTGTTTGCAGCAGGTTGATCAGCATCTCAAGGAAATGGGGATGGGCCAGGAATCTGCCTGGGGAATGGCCAGACGGAGGTCCCTGGAGTACTGGCGCAAAGACACTGTGTCAGGTCGGTGTCAGGTCTGGTTAGATCTGTGACCTGCTACAGGTACCATGGAAACCTGTACTAACCTGTTCCATGGTCGGGTTCTCGGTGAATAAACCATCTCCACCACCAGGTTTTCTGGTGAGGAGGGTGTTTGGATATGGACACCCACAGGATTAAAAACAAAACCTGTCAAAGGGCGGAGGAGCTCCTTGTGATCCAACGGCCATCCATATCTAGTGCCCAACTGTGTCTGCAGACGTCCTCCTGCAGTTGGGTTACTTTTTTATAAGGAATTGGTGGCAGGATTTGCACTCCGGCCACCGTAAAACGCTTCATTCCGCAAAACACAAAAACGCAAAAAAATCTGAAAACCCACTCCGTGGGAGTACCTCCTGCACAGCTTCCCTTCGCAGGGCAGCTCACCGGATGACGGGATTGGGGCAAAGTCTTCGGGACCCCTAATCTTTGCTGATTGGAGGGAAACTACGGGGTGACATCCCTGGGTCAGATTGCGGGAGATTGTGTCAGAGTGGTGCTGAGGTGTCGTCCACCAGACGGCGGTCTCCTTGGGTTAACCTGAGGCGGTCCCTTCGGGTGGGTGCCTGGAATGTCCTATCCCTAAGAGAGGATGATCACCTGTCTCTGTTATCATCTGAGCTCAAGCGTTTGGACATCGGGATTGCAGCTCTCTCTGAGGTTCGGAGACCTGATTGCGGCGAGATAATTGTGGGTGGTTACACCTACTATTGGTCTGGTCGCTCTGATGGTTACCATACCCAAGGAGTTGCTGTAGCTGTGTCCAATAAGTTGACCCCAATGATAATTGAGGTAACACCGGTCAACGAGCGTATTATGAGATTAAGGATTCGTCACTCCTTAGGTGTCATTTCCCTGGTCTCTGTTTATGCTCCGACTGAGGCGAGTGATCTCACCGTGAAGGATGCATTCTACGCCACACTCGAGTCTGTTGTTGATCATTGCCCCAGACGAGATACACTTCTAGTCTTGGGGGATTTCAATGCATCGACTGGAACTGATAGGGAAGGTTATGAGGTGTGTGTTGGTCCCCATGGTCAGGAACTATGAACCAGAATAGCACTAAGTTCCTTGACTTTGCAAGAAGTTATGGACTTAGGGTGGCTGGTTCATGGTTTCAGCGCCCACAAGCTCATCGCTGGACTTGGTATTCCAACGCTGGTGGTGTGGCAAAGGAGATTGACCATGTCCTCATTGACGGTCACTGGAGGATGATCCAGGACTGCAGGGTCGACCGGAGTGCTCAGTTCCTCAATATTGACCACAGGCTTGTTGTAGCAACTCTCAAGCTGCACCTTAAATCCTGGAGAATGGTACCATCCCAGCCTAGGCTGGATGTTGGCAAGCTCAGGGATGAGAGAGTAGCTGAGGAGTTTTCGAACAGGCTGAGTGGAGACTTGGGGGGTCTGGGTGCGTTGGGGGGTCCTAAAGAGTTGTGGAGTGCCTTCAAGACCACCGTCCTTGATGTTGCCGGTGGATGTCTTGGAACTCACCGCAGGGCAAAGAAGAATTTTGCTCTCAAGGGACACTGGATACCATTGACCAGAGTCGCAGGGCCAGGCTGAATGGCAGAGCTGAGCTGTTCAGGGAGCTGAGGCGTAAAACTGTACGTGCACTGAGGGTGGACAAGGAGGCCGATGTGCGAGGAATTTGTGAGGGTGTAGAGCATCACCTATGGACAGGTGATTCTCGTCCCGCTTACAGGGGAATTCGCGCATTGCGTTCATCCAAGCCCATCCCTCGGAGCACTGCAGTTACAGCTGAGAGTGGTAGGCTCTTGACAGAGGGGTCTGAAGTGAAGGCCCTCTGGGCCGGTTACTTTGAGCGGTTGCACCAGTCTGATCCCCCAGCTGTCGAGTTGGATGTCAAGGGTGTTACAATCCCTGTTGCTGACCCTCAAATCAACTGTGGTCCACCTTCGCTTGTGGAAACACAGGCTGCGGTGAACCAGTTGAAACGGGGCAAAGCTCCAGGGATCTGTGGCATCCATGCTGAACTTCTCAAGGCTGGTGGAAATGCTGCACTCGTGTCGTTGCATGCAGTTTTGTGCTCTGCCTGGAACACAGGCATCATCCCAACTGATTGGAAGAGGGGCCTTGTTGTTCCTCTCTGGAAAGGGAAGGGTGATCGCCAAGACTGCAACAACTACCGATGGGTGACACTGCTCTCAGTGCCGGGCAAGGTCTTTTTTATTCTTTTTATTTTTTTGTATACCTTGTCGAGGCTCGTATGAGAGCTAACTTACAACTCACAGCAAGGGGGCATGAGACAAGAGGGGCGGGAGTGGAAGGGACAAAACAGTGTGGAAGAGACATTAGGTGAACTGTGGAAGGGAGAGGGATGGGGATTGGATGGGGAACATGGCATAGAGAAGATGGACATTACAGGGACTTTCAGGAAGGAAAGCAGGGGAATTGAAGGAAGTGGGCTTGGGTGGATTATCGGCGGCAGAAAATATCGAGGATTTGGATGGGGGATGATAAGAGGTGTTGGTGAACACCTGTTTTAAAAGCCTGGAGGGAAGAATGGGAAAGAATAGAGTGAGGAGGTTTATTCCAAAGGCGGGAAAAAAGATGAATGAAAGAGTGAAGATGAGCAGTGATTCGTGATTTTGGTTGTTGTCCCAGAAGGGCGTTGTTGGCGGACCTTGAGCGCCCTGTGGAAATGTGGTGGGGACAAATCGCAGAGAGAGCAGGGGGGGCAAAGCTGGAGAGGAGTCGGTAGAAGACAGAAAGACCACCGACCAACCTGCGATGATTGAGTGAGAGGCCCAAAGACTCAGCTTCATTGCGGGAGATGCCGATGATCTTAAATGCCCTGGTTTCGACAGCCTGAAGCCGAGAAAGGTGGGAGGCAGGAGCACCAGCCCAGATGGGAGAGCAGTACTCCATCAGGCTACGGACAAAAGCTTTGTAAGTGGTCAGGAGCTCAAGAGGGCCGAGGAAGGACTTTGCACGACGGAGGATTTCCAGTCGGCAACTGGCTTTTGAGGCAAGGTTGGAAATGTGACTTTCCCAGGAAAGGTCATGGCAGATAGTGAGACCCAGAAGCTTGAAAGAAAAGACTTCTTCCAGAGGATTGTTGAGAAAGTGGAATGGGGGGGGGGGGGTTTCTTAACGGTCCTTTCGAAGAGACATCGTGAGAGTGTGAGATTTGTCCGGATTTAAAGACATGTTCCACGTGTTGGACCAGTTTGTGATTTTATCCAGATCTGCAGTGAGCGAATAAGCTGCTGCTTGCCGGTCTGAGGGAGGACAGATGGTACGGCAGAGGGTGGAGTCGTCGGCAAAGAGAAATTGAGGATTTTCCAGAGAGTCGGAGAGATCATTGATGAAAACCAGAAAAAGAACAGGGCCCAGAACGCTCCCTTGAGGAACTCCAGCCTGCACAGGAAGAGGGGATGAAAGAACTCCATTTAGGGCCACACGTTGACTGCGACAGGAGAGGAAGTCTGCGAGCCATGATATGAGTGGAGATGGCCTTGGATACCATGGGAAGAGAGTTTGGTGAGTAGTGCAGGGTGCCAGACTATGTCAAAAGCAAGTGATATGTCCAGGGATACGGCTCGGATTTCTTGTCTGGCATTGACGACCTCCATCCATTGATGGGAGAGCAGAAGCAGCATATCCAGGGTAGAGTGACCTGGTCTGAAACCAAATTGATGATCGGAAATCAAGCCATTGGAGAAGAGGAAGGATTTCATGTCTGAAGCGATGATAGATTCCATAACCTTGCTGATGATTGGGAGAAGGCTGATTGGTCTGTAGTTACAGGGATCTGTTTTTGCACCTTTTTATGCAGGGCAGTGATGTTAGCAGATTTCTAAGCAGATGGCAGATGACCTTGGGCAAATGAGAGGGTGAATAGAACAGAGAGAGGGTGAGCAAGAGCAGAAGAGCAGGCTTTGAGGACACTTGGGCTGATGCCGTCTGGACCGGTTGCAGAATCTAACTCGAGGTTTGAAAGCAAGCTCTCCACCTTGTCAGAAGAAAAGGACACAGAGTTCAGGGACAGTTGAGTGCGACTGGGTAAGGTGGGTAGAGAAAGTGATTGCTTTTGGACACAAGATTTAGCTGCAAACACCGAGTTTAGACATTCAGCTTTATCACGTGCGGTATCAGCAGTGTGGCCATTTGAGGTAAGGGAGGGGATGGAGGGGGAACATACACCAGAAACAGATTTGATTAAACGCCACCAGGATTTTGAGGAGGGAGAGAGGTTTGAGAGTTCAGACTTGAGATGAGAAGGGTGTTGTTTTCTGGCTCTCCTGAGGGTAGATACACACTTGTTCTGAGCTTTGTGGAAGGAACTGAGATTGCCCTCCGTTGGGTTTGCTTTCCATGAGGCAAAGGCAAGTTGTTTCAGGACAACTGCCTCACCACAAGCTTCAGTAAACCAAGGGCAGGAGGAAGGGTAGGACAACTGAACACGAGAGGGGATAAATCTGCGCATGAGGGAGAGTAAGTTTCTTTGAAAGAATTCCCAGAATGAGTTGATGTTTGACAAAGTAGTGATAGGAGACCAGTCTGTAAGTTTGATGGCTGCTCGGAGACCCTGCCAGTCGGCTTGAGTGAAATCCCAGACTCGACGGCGGTGAGGTGGTTCTCTGATAACAGCCAGAGAGATGTCCACTTTGACAAGGACGTGGTCAGAAGAACTGATTGGAGCGGAGGAAGAACAGCAGATATTTTCAGGGAAATTTGTCAAAATCAGATCCAGAAGAGATGGAGTACCATTGGTTGAGATCCGGGTCTGGAAGTTGACCGATTGAGTCAGTCCTAATGAGTCGCAGAAAGCTTTTGCTGAGGTGCCATGGCAGGTGAGAGAGTTATCCACACCGAGCAACTGGCGTGATGACAATTGAAGTCACCACAGAAGAGGAAGAGAGAGTTTGGATGAGAAGATAGAAGATGGTCCATGTTTTCGGATAGTGAGGTGTAGATGGAGTCATCACATCTCAAGGGTGATTCTGAAGTCTAATTCTGAAGGGTGATTATCATGGGTTCTAAAGGTGATTCTAAATGATAATTCTGAAGGGTGATTATCATGGGTTCCAAAGGGTGATTCTGAAGGATAATTCTGAAGGGTGATTATCATGGGTTCTAAAGGGTGATTCTAAAGGATAATTCTGAAGGGTGATTATCATGGGTTTCAAAGGGTGATTCCGAAGGATAATTCTGAATGGTGATTATCATGGGTTCCAAAGGGTGATGCTGAAGCATAATTCTGAAGGATGATTATCATGGGTTATAAAGGGTGATCATGTGTTCTAAAGGATAATTCTGAATGGTTATTATCATGGGTTATAAAGGGTGATTCGAAATGATAATTCTGAAGGGTGATTATCATGGGTTCCAAAGGGTGATTCTGAAGGATAATTCTGAAGGGTGATTATCTTGGGTTCTAAAGGGTGATTCTAAAGGGTGATTATAATGGGTTCTAAAGGTGATTCTAAATGATAATTCTGAAGGGTGATTATCATGGGTTCCAAAGGGTGATTCTGAAGGATAATTCTGAAGGGTGATTATCTTGGGTTCTAAAGGGTGATTCTAAAGGGTGATTATAATGGGTTCTAAAGGTGATTCTAAATGATAATTCTGAAGGGTGATTATCATGGGTTCCAAAGGGTGATTCTGAAGGATAATTCTGAAGGGTGATTATCTTGGGTTCTAAAGGGTGATTCTAAAGGGTGATTATAATGGGTTCTAAAGGTGATTATCATGGGTTCCAAAGGGTGATTCTGAAGGATAATTCTGAAGGGTAATTATCATGGGTTCTAAAGGGAGATTCTAAATGATAATTCTGAAGGGTTATTATCATGGGTTCTGAAGGGTGATTATTATAAAGGAAAATTCTGAAGGGTGATTATCATGGGTTCCAAAGGGTGATTCTGAAGGATAATTCTGAATAGTGATTATAATGGGTGATTCGAAAGGGTGATTATCATGGGTTCTAAAGTGTGATTCTAAAGTGTAATTATAAAGGGTGAATGTCGAGGGTGATTCTAAACGGTGATTATCATGGGTTCTAAATGGTGATTCTATAGGATAATTCCAAAGGGTAATTCTTCAGTGTAATTCTAAAGGGTGATTCCAAAGGGTGATTCTGAAGGGTGATTATCATGGGTTCCAAAGGGTGATTCTGAAGGGTGATTCTTAAGGGTGATTCTAAAGGGTGATTCTAAAGGGTGATTCTAAAGGGTCATTATCAATGGTTCTAAAGGGTGATTCTAAAGGGTGATTATCATGAGTTCTATAGGGTGATTCTGAAGGGTAACTCCAAAAGGTAATTCTTAAAGGTAATTCTCAGGGGTGATTCTAAAGGGTGATTATCATGGGTACCAAAGGGTGATTCTGAAGGGTAATTCTAAGGGGGTGATTCTAAAGGGTGATTATCATGGGTTCCAAAGGGTGATTCTAAAGGCTGAATATCCTGGGTTCCAAAGGGTGATTCTGAAGGATAATTCTAAAGGGTGATTCTAAATGGTGATTATCATAGGTTCTAAAGGGTGATTCTAAAGGGTGATTATCATGGGTTCCAAAGGGTGATTCTGAAGGGTAATTCTAAAAGGTAATTCTAAAGGGTGATTCTAAAGGGTGATTATCTTTGTTTCTAAAAGGTGATTCTAAAGGGTGATTATCATGGGTTCCAAAGGGTGATTCCAAACGGTGAGAACATGGGTTCTAAAGGGTGATTATCACGGGTTCTAAAGGGTGATTCTAAAGGGTGATTTTCATGGGTTCTAAAGGGTGATTCTAAAGGGTGATTATCATGGGTTCTTAAGGGTGATTCTAAAGGGTGATTCTAAAAGGTAATTCTAAAAGGTAATTCTAAAGTGTAATTCTAAAGGGTAACTCCAAAGGGTGATTCTAAAGGGTGATTCCAAAGGGTGATTCTAAAGGGTGATTATCATGGGTTCTAAAGGGTGATTCTAAAGGGTGATTCTGAAGGGTGATTCTGAAGGGTGATTCTAAAAGGTGATTCTAAAGGGTGATTCTGAAGGGTGATTCTAAAGGGTGATTCTGAAGGGTGATTCTGAAGGGTGATTCTAAAGTGTGATTCTAAAGGGTGATTATATAGTGTGATTATAAAGGGTAATTCCAAATGGTTTCGTTCATTTCTCGGCCTTGCCTATTTCATATTAAAAAAATTCCAACTGAACTGCTTCCTTTGGAGACGGTTGCGATTTTTCTTTAACTCCCAGCCACATTTGATAAATATATTTTCTGTTTTATTTTTCAACAGCCTTTGGACATTAAAAAAAAAGTCTCCCATAAATTGATGTGGGTACATGCACACTGTGTGATCCTCACCACCAAATAAGCTGAGGGAAGGTGTGTCCATCAGCTATTGGAATAGCACAAATTATGGGAGGAAGACGGGGGGGGGGGGTCTCGATGACCACTGCAGTTGCTTCCATATTTTATGACGAACCAAACCGGAAAAAATATTCATTGTCATATGTGAGGTTCTAATCCGACAGGATGAAGCGGATTATGATTATTATTCTGGAGCTTGAAAGAAGAAATCCAATCTTTTAATTTTAATTGGTAAACAGTGATCATTGGGCAGAGCTTAGAGCTTGAGGCTTCGAAAAGGTGAGCAAAACAGGAATAATCCTGGACCCAGATTGTGGTCGTGACAAAAAGCTCTCTCTCTGTCTTGGGAAATAATTTAATTCATAATCCTCAAAACTCACACACACACACACACACACACACACACACACACACACACACACACACACACACACACACACACACACACACACACACACACACACACACACACACACACACACACACACACACACTTTTTGAGCATCGGTTCTGCATAAGTAGTCTCTTGCCAAGGGTGGCTGTTCACATTTGTAAGTGTAGGACAAGGACATTAGGCAAATCCATTTTCTGATTTGATCAATCATTGGGATCATTGGGATCTCCTGTGATGAAACTGTCTGCAATGTGAAAGTAACAGGCATAGACACTCAGTTTGGTGACGTCTCTGTATTCAACCACCTCCTTTTAGGTCTTGCTCCCTCTGCACCCTCTTGGCTCTGTCCTTCCCAGGTTTGTGCAGCACACACACGGTCTACCAGTAATCCTTGTTAAACTCCCAAAATCTAGGCTCACTGCTCACCTCCACTCATTTGTTCCTCCTATTATACCTCTCACATGTGGAATGAACTTCCCCAGTCTGTTCTGTCTCCATTCTTCTCTCAAAGGCTTCAAGAGAGCTGTTCACCACTATCTCAGGTCATCCCCCATCCATACTCATGATCTCTTCTATCCCAAATTACCCCATTTCCAAGAACTCTCTTTTTCACATAATTGTGACCCCCCCCCCACAACCACACACACACACATACACACACCTCCTCATCTCCCTCACTACCTTACTTCTTTTCGTTTGTCAGTTATCGGTTGAGTTTTATTCCTTTTGCTTCATCCCCACTTTCCCCTTCCTCTTATTGCTGTGTTTCATTCAGCTTATGTGCAGCTTATTCACTCCCATGTGTCCTTCTCCCACTCTCCTTGATCTCATTCTCGCTCTCACTTGTCTTCTGCTGTTGGTGTTTCTCACTTTCCATTTTGTTCCCTTACATTCTGGTCTAGCTCTTCCATGAGCCTCGGTAATTTATACAAACACTGTACATTATGTATAAACATATATATATATATATATATATATAGTTTATATTATGTATAAACATATATATATATATATATATATATATATATATATATATATATATATATATATATATATATATATATATATATATATATATATATATATATATATATATATATATATATATATAAACATATATATATATATATATATATATATATATATATATATATATATATATATATATATATATATATATATATATATATATACATATATATATATATATATATATATATATATATATATATATATATATATAAATATATATATATATATATATATATATATATATATATATATATATATATATAAAGCCTGGTGTTGGCGCAGTGGTAAGGGCAGTGGCTTGGGACCCAAGAGGTCCTGAGTTCAAGCCCCGTTGGGACACTGAATTAATATATGTATGTATATGTGTATATATATATATGTATGTATTTATATAATATATATATATATATATATATATATATATATATATATATATATATATATATATATATATATAAATATATATAAACCAAGTCGAAAACACCAGGGGGTTGACCCAGCCTGCCATCCTTCCGAGGTCGGCGAAATGAGCACCAGTTGTACTGGGCCCGGTGTATGCCCCGGTTAGAATAGGTGTACCATATCCCTGTGTGTCGTAAGAGGCGACCAGGGTTGCGTCAGGAAGGGCATCCGGCGTAAAAACCTATGCCAAATCATTATGCGGACAACAAAACGAATTTCCATACCGGATCGGTCGAGGCCCGGGTTACCAACGACCGCCACCGGTACCGGTGGTCAGCAGGGTACCAGTGGAAATTGTGCTACTGCTGGGCGAAGGAGGAGAAGGAGACGGGGAAGGCGAGTCCGGAGGCAGTGGGAGAGGGGGAAGGGTAGAAGTGTGGAGGTGAGAGTTGGAACTCTGAATGTTGGGACGATGACTGGCAAAGGGCGAGAGTTGGCTGATATGATGGAGAGAAGAAAGGTGGACATACTGTGTGTACAAGAGACCAAGTGGATGGGGAGTAAGGCGAGGAGCATTGGAGGTGGTTTCAAACTGTTCTACCATGGTGTGGATGGGAGGAGAAATGGTGTCGGGATAATCCTGAAGGAAGATCATGTCAAGAGGGTATTGGAGGTGAGGAGGGTGTCTGACCGAGTGATGAGTGTGAAGTTGGAAATTGAAGGGGTGATGATGAATGTCATCAGTGCATATGCCCCACATATGGGGTGTGAGATGGAATATAAAGAAGATTTCTGGAGTGAGTTAGATGAAGTGGTGGAGAGTGTATCCAAGGATGAAAGAGTGGTGATTGGAGCAGATTTCAATGGACATGTTGGGGAAGGGAATAAAGAGGATGAGGAGGTGATGGGGAGGTACGGTCTCAACAAGAGAAATGTGGAAGGGCAAATGGTGGTAGAGTTTGCAAAAAGAATGGAAATGGCAGTGGTAAACACGTATTTCAAGAAGAAGGAGGAACACAGAGTGACATACAAGAGTGGAGGAAAGTGCACACAGGTGGATTACATCTTAAGTAGGAGATGCAACCTGAAAGAGATTAGTGACTGTAAGGTTGTGGCAGGGGAGAGTGTAGCTCGACAGCATCGATTGGTGGTCTGTAGGATGACTTTAGAGGTGAGGTTGAGGAAGAGAGTGAGGGCTGAACCAAGGACCAGATGGTGGAAGCTGAAGGAGGAAGACTGTTGCGTGAAATTTAGGGAGGAGGTGAGACAGGCGCTGGATGGTGGTAAAGATGGGTGGGATGATTGGGCAACGACAGCAGAAGTTGTGAGGGAGATAGCGCGGAAGGTACTTGGTGTGACATCTGGACAGAGGAAGGAAGATAAGGAGACTTGGTGGTGGAATGAGGAAGTACAGGAAAGTATAAGGAAGAAGGGGTTGGCTAAAAAGAAGTGGGATAGTCAGAGAGATGAAGAAAGTCGGCAGGAGTACAAGGAGTGGCGTCGAAAAGCAAAAAGAGAGGTGGCAAAGGCCAAGGAAAAGGCATATGACGAGCTGTATGAGAAGTTGGATACAAAAGAAGGGGAAAAGGATTTATACCGATTGGCAAGACAGAGGGACCGAGCTGGGAAGGATGTGCTGCAGGTTCGGGTGATAAAGGACGCAAATGGGAATGTGCTGACGAGCGAGGAGAGTGTGTTGAGAAGGTGGATGGAGTACTTTGAGGAGCTGATGAATGAAGAAAATGAGAGAGAGAGAAGGTTGGAAGAGGTGGAGATAGTGAATCTGGAAGTGGGGTGGATCAGTAAGGATGAAGTGAGGACTGCTATGAAGAAGATGAAAAGTGGAAAGGCGGTTGGCCCAGATGGTATACCAGTGGAGGCATGGAAGTGCTTAGGAGAGATGGCAGTGGGGTTGTTAACCAGATTGTTTAATAAAGTCTTGGAAAGTGAGAGGATGCCGGAGGAGTGGAGATTAAGTGTACTGATTCCGATTTTCAAGAATAAGGGTGATGTGCAGAGCTGTGGAAATTACAGAGGGATAAAGTTGTTAAGCCACACCATGAAGTTGTGGGAAAGAGTAGTGGAAGCTAGGTTGAGAGGAGAGGTGACGATCTGTGAGCAGCAATATGGGTTTATGCCAGGAAAGAGCACCACTGATGCGATGTTTGCTTTGAGAATGTTGATGGAGAAGTACAGGGAAGGCCAGAAAGAGTTACATTGTGTGTTTGTGGATTTAGAGAAAGCTTATGATAGGGTGCCAAGAGATGAGTTGTGGCATTGTATGAGGAAGTCGGGAGTGGTGGAGAAGTATGTGAGGATCGTGCAGGATATGTATGAGGACAGTGTGACAGCGGTGAGGTGTGCGGTAGGAATGACGGACCGGTTTAAGGTTAAAGTGGGATTGCACCAAGGATCGACTCTGAGCCCTTTCCTGTTTGCAATGGTGATGGACAGGTTGACGGACGAGATCAGACTAGAGTCTCCATGGACTATGATGTTCGCGGATGACATCATGATCTGTAGGGAGAGTAGGGAGCAGGCTGAATCGAGCCTTGAGAGGTGGAGGTACGCACTGGAGAGAAGGGGAATGTTAGTCAGTAGGAGTAAGACGGAGTATATGTGCGTAAATGAGAGGGAGGGTGGTGGTATGGTGCAGTTGCAAGGAGTTGAGGTGGGGAAGGTGGATTGGTTTAAATACTTGGGATCAACTGTCCAAAGTAACGGAGAGTGTGGGAGAGAAGTGAAAAAGAGAGTGCAGGCAGGATGGAGTGGGTGGAGAAGAGTTGCAGGAGTGATTTGTGACAGAAGGGTAGCTGCAAGAGTGAAGGGGAAAGTATATAAGACGGTAGTGAGACCAGCTATGTTGTATGGTTTGGAGGCGGTGGCGCTAACAAAAGACAGGAAGCAGAGCTGGAGGTGGCAGAGTTAAAGATGCTGCGATTCTCGTTGGGAGTGACGAGGATGGATAGGATAAGAAATGAGTGTATTAGAGGGACAGTGCAGGTAGGACGGTTTGGAGACAAAGTGAGAGAGGCGAGATTGAGATGGTTTGGACATGTGCACAGGAGGGAAACGGAGTATATCGGGAGAAGGATGTTGAAGATGGAGCCGCCAGGCAGGAGGAGAAGAGGAAGGCCAAAGAAGAGGTTCATGGATGCGGTGAGGGCGGACATGCGGGTGGTTGGAGTGTCAATGGAAGATGTGGAGGATAGAGCAAAATGGAGACAGTTGGTCCGCTGTGGCGACCCCTAGCGGGAGCAAGCCGAAAGAGGAAGAAGAAGATATATATATATATATATATATATATATATATATATATATATATATATATATATATATATATATATATATATATATATATATATATACTTTTTACATATATTTTACCATAACACTACAAGACAAGAGACAAATAAACACAGTATGTAGATGTCTGGGATCATGAGCTGTATGTTCACATGGGAGCACCAAAGTACAACCCAAAGTTCTATTTTTGAGAATAATATCACTTGTCATCCTTACTATAATTCACGGAGCAGTGTGTGTGTGTGTGTGTGTGTGTGTGTGTGTGTGTGTGTGTGTGTGTGTGTGTGTGTGTGTGTGTGTGTGTGTGTGTGTGTGTGTTTGTCGCGCAAATCCTCCTGCAGTTATGGTCTGATTACATCCACACTTGCCCAAAGGATCAGTATGACCCCAGTTAATGTATGGGGGTGTTGTTATTTTTTGCCGGTGGTCTTATTATAATAATTATTGGTTGGGGGGGGGGATGCAAATTCTCTATGTGAATGTGTATCGTGTAGCGCCACTCCAGATGGGAGAGGGTAGTAGTAAAAGAGTCCACCATTTACACTCCAGTGTTCCTGTCCCCACGTTTTCCAGTTCAGTGAAGCGTTTTAAATTGTGTAGCGAGAGATATTTTGGAGAGGTATTTTGAATAAGGATAACACAACCCCCCTGGGCACTCCCTTGGGTGCTTCCAGTTTAAATAATATGTATTATTTCCCTGTGAAGACTAGAGCGGGACTCGTGGAGCACATCGTCTCGCCTCGCATGGTCATTCTGAACAAAAAATTACATCGTTAACTGAACACACTGCTTTTATGGCCCATCTACCTGTATCACCCATGCTCCCCGTGATGTCACATACATTGCCATTATCCATAGCTTTATTGATTATTGATTGATTATTACGATATTTGACAATCACTTTTGTGCACATTAAGGCTAAATTGCGTCAATGGTAGTGAATATGAAAATGTTTTAAAACTATATTCCTCATGGCAAGTCAATCATGCTGTGACGGTTGTGGCTCGGGGAGGACTTTCTGCACCTCCCGGGAGAATGGAAGCACAAACATAAATATTAGTCTGTTATTTCTTTAGAATTCTGTTTAGAAGCTTGGTCAATCGCATTTATGAGCAAATATGTGTTACACATGTGAGTAGATAGGGTTTTGTTCTCATCCCCCCCCCCTTTTTTATATTTCCATCTCTATTTTCCTTTCACTTCCATATCACAATTTTGCGATGACTTTCTTCCTTTATTTCAAACATTCTCTGACACTTCACATCATTCTCCAGCATCCACCTCATTACACACTACAGACATTTCCTCACTTGATAGCATTACCTGCACCGAAGCACCACGTGCAAACAAAACCATCTGCACAAAGCATTCACAAATCATTGCCTCGGGCTTGATGCCAGCTGGACCGGAGAGGAAACCACGTTGACATAGAGATCCAGGGGTGAATATGGAAGTTGCTGGAAGATGCGAAAACATTCCCTTCATAACCACCCCCTCTCTGCGTGATAAAAATGAGGAACAGCTGGGTCAATGAGGAGATGATGCTGGAGGTTCCAGAACATTCCACTCCTTCACCTCGCCCAGTCTGCATGATGAAAATGAGGCACAGCCGGGCCAATGAGATGATGATGGAGGTTCGAGAACATTCCACCCCTTAACCACCCCCAGTGTGAGAAATGAAAATGAGGCACAGCTGGGCCAATGAGGAGATGATGTTGGAGGTTCCAGAACATTCCACCCCTTCACCTCCCCAGTCTGCATGATGAAAATGAGGTACAGCTGGGCCAATGAGGGGATGATGCTGGAGGATCTAGAACATTCCACCCATTAATCTCCCCCACTCTGCGTGATGAAATTGAGGCACAGCTGGGCCAATGAGGATGTGATGCTGGAGGTTTTAGCAGCTTGGATAGAGCGCCTGCCCAGGGACTGGAGTGAGATAAAAGGGCGAAGTCCACTCAGTTCATTCTCTCTCGCAGGAAGGACATCATAGCAAGAAATAGAGCCGTTCTCCTCTAAAATTTCCCCGCTCACAGTACGTGTCTACTGAATGGAGATTCATGCTTTTCCTTCGACCTCATGCTTCTCTCTTTCAAATTGCACACATTTCCCCACATCTGCTTTTTTCTTCTTCACACTTCTTGATTCTTTTCACTTCTTCCTGTTCATTTTTCTCCACGGCGGCTTCCACACTGCATGGTCCTGGCGTGCCTTCAGCACTACAGCTGGGACAGCGCCGCCTCCGAATGCAAATCCCCATATATTTGAACGGAGCGAGCCGTCCTGGACCCACACAACATCGCAGAGGTTTGTACTGGCTCTGGCACGGATGCCAGACCATCGGGGATCTGCCACATGAGGGGAGCATGAAGAGAGAGGTTGGGCACCAGACCGGGCTTGTGGTGACGGTCGCTCAAAGCGGAGCAACTGCAGGTTCGCTGAAGGCATGTTATAGTCCCAAACCTGGTGTTGGCTTACTGGCTAGGGTGGTGGTCTTGGGTTCTTAGGATCCTGAGTTCAAATCCTGCTTGGTCATTGAATTAATAACAGGTGGGGTTGACAGCCTGTCATCATTCTGAAGTTGGCAAAATGATTACCAGCTTGCTGGGATGATTGAGCCATTCAAGTATCCTGTGTCAGAGTGGCGACACATCCAGAATTGTGTCCAATAGCCCAGGAGACTGCTTCAGCAGCATTGACACTGTACAGAGTATGGTCCCAACGGATGGATGGTCTTGAGTTTGATTCCCTGTTTGCTGTTGAATTAACACCAGGTGGGGTTGACTCGGCCTGTCATCCTTTTGTTGTCAGTGAAATGAATGCCAGTGTGCTGGTATACGCAATAGAGGGCACCGAATCAGTGGCCCAGCCGTGCCCTCAAAAAATGATGCAACCGGCAGCCACAAGCTGCACATGATAGCTGTTGTAGTCCCCATTATTTTCTTATCTTCCTCTATAATCCCTATCCTCTCCCCACCACTCTGTGCCCTTCCTTGGGTGTATGGATCCAGTATTGTATTTTGTGTTAAGTGATTGTTGTAACTGCTTCAGGGCGGGTATGATCACGTAAAAGTAAGGGTAAATGTATATGTGTTTCTTCTGAGTTGAATTCTTTCTCATTTTCCCACCATTCTTGATGTTTGAGTGTTCCCGACAATTTCTCATTAATCATCTCTCCATCAATCCTCCCATCATTTTCTGCGTCATTTCTTTACTAGCCTGTGTAATAAATTCATGAAAGCCTTAATAGTGGGGGGTCTTGATTGATCCTGCCTGTGGTTGGCAGAGATAGCGTTCCTGGTGGGGGGGGGGGGGAATGGCCTGAGACTGTAGTTATAACGGTAGCCCACGTAATGCAACATGTGGTACTTGTTCCCTCGGCCAAGCATTGATCGCTGCATAGTTGATGGCACGGTCACCTGTCTGCCACGCTTAACTCACCGGCAAACTGACACTGGGTGTGAAGATCCGGCCCGAGTTAAGGGTGTAGACAGCGTTTGTTGTCTCTCGGGACACACCGTCCTCTCGGAGTTATAGAGAGGCTGCATCCATAATAAATATATGTGAAGTTTCGCATCAATCTGCCAAGCGGTTCTGGAGAAGAAGGTTTTTTTTAACGTTTAAATTTTCAATCAAATATGGATGCCAAACCACATCACCGATAACGTCATAAATTTAATTATTTACTCGTATATCAGATATATGAAGTTTCAGATTTTTCAGAAAAGGATTTTGATTCAACCAATTAAATAACCAATTAAATACCACTTCACTGATGTCATTGTTATCACACGACATACCCATGAACATGGTGACATGTGGTAAGTTTCAATTTTTTTTCGTTAAGCAGTTTCATAGAAAAATATGTCGAATTTTTTTCCTTTCATCCAATATGGCTGACATACCATGTGACCTATGACATCACATTTATCAACAAAAAAAATATTTTCCATTGGGTTGGGGGTGGTGGGGGAGGAGAGTCCTATGTTTAAAGAATCACATAAATTGGATAAGTGGTTGCAGAGAAAAATATTTTAAAAGTGAAAATATAAAGATGCGGATGCAGACACCCAAGCAAACAACAAACACACAAACCTACACACACACACACACACACACACACACACACACACACACACACACACACACACACACACACACACACACACACACACACACCTACACACCTACACACCTACACACCTACACACCTACACACCTACACACCTACACACCTACACACCTACACACACCTACACACACCTACACACACCTACACACACCTACACACACCTACACACCTACACACACAGACCTTCAGAGCCATTTACACCTTATTTAGACCATTTATGCCCTTTAAACCTGAAGACCCATTGGACATCAAAGGGCAGTGAGACCCTAAAAACCCTTTACACCTCAAAGACACATGAGACCATAAAGATCCTTTAGACCCCAAAGCCATTTTAGACCCTGAATACATTTTAGACCCATAAGAACTTAAAGACCCTTTCGACCCACAAGAGCCCAATACCCGTTAAGACCCCAAAGACCCTCCACATCCATAAGACCCTTAAGACAATACTGACCGTGTTAGACTTTCTCTCTGAGGACCTTCTGAAATAACACTTGAGGGTCACCAGCCATAATCATTTGGTCCCGCATTGGTAAACCACCTCAGTACCAAGCTAAGGGGATGCAAAATATAAATAATTAATTAACTTATCTTCCTTGTTTTCAGGTTATGCTCATCTTGGTTAGCGGCACAGGGAAAAGTCCCATATGGCAAAGAGAAAACGATCTCCATGTCAACAATTTCACCCCCATTACAATCAAACGTGATATTTTTGTGATGTAATTATTCCAAAACCTCAGGAATTTTTTAAGATATCAAAAATGAAACTTCCACAGCTTATTTGTACGCATGTGTAGTGTATTTGTACACAGTCTAGTCAAAAGTAGACAAAGGTCAATGCCATTTCAAAACATGTAAACTCTGATTAGGTGGAAATTAGAAAACACAACAACCAAATTGTTATGCACAAATTCCATTATGAAAAACACTTGATAGGTCAAATTTTCCAAATTACCAAATTGCTGTTTCCATGGCAACTATTGTTTATTTCGATTTTGCAAGTATCATATTTTGCATGACATCTTTATTATCCTTAGTGGAGGAGAGGGTATTGCATTTCGGTCCGCTTGTCTCTTTGTTTTCCTGTCTGTTTGTCCGCACAGAACTTTATTGTTTTTCTTCGCAATCGCTTGTTGGATTGAGAAAAAAATTTCACCATCGGAACAACTACTCATGTCGAATGTTTTTATGATAATTATGACGTCATAGGTCACGTTGTTATGGCAGCCACGTTGGAAAAACGGTAAAACTTTGGATCTCTGTAGCTCTGAAACCGCACCAAGAAAAAAAAACTTACAACTTGGCACACGGCAAGTACTACTCGTGGGAAATGTGTGAGTTTTTATGACATCATAGGTGCCTTCGTTATGACGTCATAATTGCACTGTAATGTAGAACACTACATCTAATCAGTATGAACATTTTTCAGTGTCATTTAAAGATAAAATTGTCCACAGAAAGAAAGAAAAATTGATGATGTCATTGGTCACACGATTCGGCAGCCATATTTTTCAAAAAAAACCTTAAAAAAAACCTCTTCTCTGAAGTCGTTGAACAGATCGAGGCAAAACTTTACAAAAATGTTACCCAAGTCATGGGTGTCCAAGTTTGTTCAGGAATAATTGAGAGGTCACATGGTTTGGCAGCCACATTGGATTAAAGAAAATATTAAATAATGTTTTCTCTGGAAACGTTTAATCAATCGATGTGAAACTTCACAATTATGATCTAGTGGTGATGGGTAATACATGTTTTAAATTTCAACTTTATCAGACACATGGTCTGGCAGCCAGAAGGATTAAATTTTTTGATCTGGGTTCTTTTTGTTTTTGGGGTTTTTTGGTTGTTGTTTGAATAAGGCTCACTTGGCTTTGCCTGGATGGGTTTGAGGGTAGAGGAGTAGCAGCTGAAATAAGAGTCCTGTCCAGGTTCTTCCTGATGACTTGCTTGTTCGGGTTCCTTCTGATGACTCCAATGCTGGACTGTACCTATTTTGTCTTCCATTTGATTTTAATTAAATTAATTTTAATCCCATTCTGAATTTAGTTAAATAATAATTTTAAAAAACGACATGAGTCAGGGACAGGTGTCCAATCAAAGTGGGGTTGCATCAAAGCGGGATGTCTTGGTACCCGGTCATTATTGCCAGCAGTTGTAAAGTGGCAGTTATAATTATGTCTCTTATTAACCTCCACCATCGAAGATCGGAGGTAACTGTTTTCACCCCTTTCTGTTTGTTTGTTTGTTTGTGAACAGTATTACGGAAAAACTCCTGGACGGATTTTGACGAAACTTGGTGGGGGATTAGGTATGGTCCAAGGATTATGCCAATAGATTTTGGACTTGGTCCAAAAAAAAAAACTTTTTCTCAAAAAAATTTCGATTTTATTTGAAAAATATTTGAATTTTTTTTTTAATTTCTACATGTTTTAAGTGATTTCCACCCCCCCCCCAAATTGTTAGAGAAAAAAACAACAAATTTTGCAACTTTTTTTTTCAAAAAATTTCGATTTTATTTTTTTGGCATTTCTACATGCGCGTCAATCTCGTTTAGTTTATTCAATCGTGGTTCAGTAGAGTCTGATCCGTCTTGACCTACAATGAATGGGATATCAGGTTCACCTAAGTGACCCAGCAGTATTGGTGGCGGAGGTTTTGCACTCCCCCTCTAGTTAATTATATAATACACCAGTACACAAACGCCCCACAAAACAAGTCCTGGCGAGGGAATGCAATCTCTTATTGCTCTTTTTCTTGTTGTTATTTGCAAAATCGAAGATTCGCAAGTATATTGGTTGGTCTGGTCTTTCATTCTGTCCGTCTGTCTGGTTGTTACTTGCGAAAATCGAAGATTTTTCAAGTGTATTGCTTGGTTGTGTGCTGTCTGTCTCTCTGTCTGTTGCTTTGTTTATATGTTTATCGCCAACAGGTCAAAATTTTAAACCAATGTGCATGAATCTTCACCACATGGAAGTGTTCGTTATAAGCAAGCGCCCATTCTTTTGAGGTCATAGGTCAAAAGGTCAACATAGGCCAAAGGTCAACAACTTTGATTGAACTTCTAAAATCATCAATTTTCATCCGATTAACTTGAAATTTGAAGATGATTTATATTTCAGGTCAATGAATTAAACTAGCCAATTCTTTTATCGGTCAACATGGAACAAAAGGTCAACATAGCCCGGTTCTAAAATTGTCAATTTTCATCCGATCAATTTGAAATTTGAACAGGATGCATATTTCAGGACAATGAATTAAACTAACCAATTCTTTTATAGGTCAACGTGGACTGAAAGGCCAGCATAGGCCAAATTCTAAAATTGTCAATTTTCATCCGATCAATTTGAAATTTGAACAGGATGCATATTTCAGGTCAATGAATTAAACTAACCAATTCTTTTATTGGTCATCGTGGACCAAAAGGACAAAATAGGCCAAATTCTAAAATTGTCAATTTTCATCTGATCGATTCGAAATTTGAACAAGATTTATATTTCAGGTCAATGAATTAAACTAGCCAATTCTTTTATCAGTCAATGTGGACCAAAAGGCCAACATAGGCCGAATTCTAAAATTGTCAATTTTCATCCGATCGATTTGAAATTTGAACAGGATTCATATTTCAGGTCAATGAATTAAACGAGCCAATTCTTTGATAGGTCAACATGGACCAAAAGGCCAACATAGGCCAAATTCTAAAATTGTTAATTTTCATCCGATTGATTTGAAATTTGAACAGGATGCATATTTCAGGTCAATGAATTAAACTAGCCAATTCTTTTAGAGGTCAATGTGGACTGTAAGGCCAACATAGGCCAAATTCTAAAATTGCCAATTTTCATCCCATCGATTTGAAATTTGAACCGGATTTATATTTGTGGTCAATGAATTAAACTAGCCATTTCTTTTATCAGTCAACGTGGACCAAAAGGCCAACATAGGCCAAATTCTAAAATTGTCAATTTTCATCCGATCGATTTGAAATTTGAACTGGATTTATATTTGTGGTCAATGAATTAAACTAGCCAATTCTTTTATAGGTCAATGTGGACCAAAAGGCCAACATAGGCCAAATTCTAAAATTGTCAATTTTCATCCAATCAATTTGAACAGGATTTATATTTCTGGTCAATGAATTAAACTAGCTAATTATTTTATAGGTCAAAATTTTTAATGGATTTTGCAAGTGTCGTGGCTATGCATGACATCTTTCTTGTCAATGGCCTCCAGGTCACAATTTTAAACCAATCTTCACAAAACTTCACAAAATGATGTTTCTCGAAGATCGGTTCAAAACATTAACATCAAGTCATTTATAACCCTGGTCATACTATTTATTTTAAGGTCAAAAGGTCAACATATGCCAAAGGTCAACAACTTAGTTGCGATTTACAAAATCCTCATTTTTCATCCGATTGACTTGAAAGTTGAACAGGATTTGCATATTGTGTTACTGAATTGGGAAACCAACTATTTGCGTTCAAAATATCAAAGGTCAACTCAAGGTCAAACATATAAAATCATCAATTTTTATCTGAAAAATCGACAATTTACGTCCTATTAATTTGAAAGTTGAACAGGATTTGCATAGTCCATCACTGAATTGGGAAAGCAACTATTTTTAAGTTTAAAAGGTCAAAGGTCAACTCAAGGTCAAACTTCAGAAATCATCAATTTCAATCTGAAAAATAATCAATTTTCATCCGATTTGATTAAGATTGTCATTTTTAATCTGAATGAAATGGACAATTTGATGTATCCATGACAACCTTTGGAGAGGGGGGTGGATTTTGCAAGTGTCGTGCTCTGCACGACATGCTTTTCTTGTGTGTTTGTCTCTTTGTCCACACAGAACGTGAGTATGTGTATTAATTACATTCGACCCTTTAGAACCATAAGACCCTCTAAGATCCCTTAGAACCTTTACAACCCTAAGACCCATGAAGACCATGAAGGCTCCTAAAACTCTTAAGACCCCTAAGAGCCTATCGGACCCCTAAACACTGTATAACTTTGAGACCCTCTAAGTTCCTGTACACCCTATAGACCCTGTCATACCCTTTAGAACCCTAAGACCTCGAAGACACTTTTGATCCTCTTCAACTCTTTGGAACCCCTAAGACCCTTTAGAACACCTAAGTCCATTAGACTTTCTGCACTTTTGACCTTTACACCTTTCAGCCATGTTAATACCCTGTTGACCCCTTTGACCCCTCGACCATTTTTTGATGTTTTAAGAACTTTTAAACCCCTTGAGACAATTCTGACCCTTTAGACCTTAACTTACACCCTTTAGACCATTTCTACCTTCTAAGACCCTTTGGACCATTTCGCCGATTTAGACCTTTACAACTTTTCATACCTTTGATCTTTAAACATTTACAACTACACTATTTATACCTTTTAATTTGCAATCAACGACCTATCATTTAGTAGATCCTTCCAATTATTTTCCACACAAAATACACCATACAAAACAAGTTCTGGCGAGGGTCTGCAATCTTTGACTGCTCATTCTAGTTACCTCTGCCACCAAAAGTGAAGGAGGTTATGTTTTCACCCCCTCTCTGTCTGCTTGTCTGTCTATTTGTGTGCAAGATATCTCAAATAGTTGTGGACGGATCCAGATGAAATTTTGTGGACAGATTGGGTGTATGACAATGACGAACTGATTCGATTTTGGTGAAGATCCGGATCCGGATCTTACCACTAGAATATTTAAGTGATTCTTCACCATTGAGAGATAGGGCCAAAAATGATATATAGCACGATATTTCAAAAAGTTGTGGACGGATTCGGATGAAACGTGGAGGACAGGTTGGGTGTGTGACCATGATGAATTGCTTCGGTTTTGGTGAAGATGCGAGTGCAGATTTAGATACGAGAGTTATTTAGTCTTTCTAGTGGTTCTTCATCATTGACAGACAGGGCCAAAAACGATATAAAGCATAATATTTCAAAAATGCATTTGGCCCGATATGCTCTCATGGATCAGGCATTACGTAGCGGAGGTATGCGCTCTATCGGGTACCTTCTAGTTTATTTTGTGTTTCATCACAATGCTGGCTTAAATAAATGTGAAAAATAATACAAGTCGAAGAAAGTAAAACTTTGAACAGATTTCAAAGAAGATGAATAAAAAGAAGTCTTTTATATAGAAAAATCATTATGGTTCAAAAAAGGGAAGCAGTGCAGTATATTAAAATAGAACTTTGATGTAGTGAATTTTTTTTTTTAATCGACCTATTATTCCTGCAGTACACCTGAACCTGGCTATTTTATGTGCATTATCAAAATTGTGCAGAAATAAACTTGATCAAAAATCCCGTGCTTGATATTCAAGGCATGGTTGAAAAGGCTTTTTAAAATCCAACAATGACCACGTAAAATGAGATTTTGGGTATGGGCTTTGTACATCTTCAATATGGTTGAGAAAGGAAATTAATAATCATTTTTGATTAAAATCCCACGCATGGTATTCAAGTATTGGTTTAAAAGGTTTTTTTTCGGGCAGGGTCCCACTTAAAATGTGATTTTGGAGATGGCTTTATAGGCTGCAAGCTTGAGATCATTTATCATTCAGTTCGATTGTGAGGTCAGAAGATCTACAATGTTAGCAATGGTAATCAGAGAACATGATAAGGGCAAGCATATACCATAAGCTTATATTAACTCGATTTCTGCTAGTTCCCTTCATGAACAGCCTTTTTGGCTGCTGGTTGCATCATTGGTTATGGGCACAGTTCTGTCACTGATGCAGTGCCCCTACTATCAATGCACTGTTGCTCATTTCACCAACTTTAGAAGGATGACAGGCTGAGTCAACACCCTGGTGTTAACTCAGCACCCAACGGGTCTCAAACTCAGGACCCGAGGAGCACAAGCCACCACCATAACCACTAAGCCAACACCAGGCTATATTCTGCTAGTTTAGAAGGTGTATATATGCTTTTCGGTTAGACTATTTCATCTTCTGAAAATACAAATGGAAATTACTAATTTTGAATGTCGACCAATCGGAGTTGTCAGTGCCCATGCATCATCAACAACAAAATTATCTTCAAAATGCTTTCTGTCCGACAAAGTGAAAATTGCCTTGTACTTTCTGCTTGTGTTACTCGCTTCAGATGGACTATGCATTGCAAATGTAAAAGTAAATAAATATAAGTACAAGTAAAAAATTATTGCTTTGTATTACTCCGTTCAGATGGACGATGCATCATGAATGTTTGATGAATGTTTGAAAAGTGTCAAAGCTCGTGCAATAGCTAGAACGCAAAATGGAACAGGACGTGATACAATAAAATAACATTAGAAGGAGATTGGGGCAGGGGGACACACCAATGACAGGATTGAGGGATAAAATAGAGGGATCTAGACTTGGAGAAATAAGAATGAGACCTTGGTGAGGACACATGGTGAACAAGACAGATACAGTCACAAACTCTCAACCACAGAAGTGGAAGGAAAAACTGGAAACTTGGAAAGAGTTCACTTTTAGAGAGTGAATGGGGGTAATAAAGATAATTAATGGTTGTGGATTGGGGATGATATGGTATGGTGGTGAGAAGCCATCTTGAAGCCCTGGAGCCCATGAGAAGCCTTCATGAAGCCCTGAATGACATTGAAGATATTGAGGAAGTTGGTTCCACAGGTGGGAAAATGAAGAACAAATTAGTGGATGTGAGCAGTGATTCTAGAGTTTTGGAGTTTCGCCAGAAGGAGGTCACTGGCAGACAGAGTATGCCCTGCAGAAATATTGGTGTGGAAGGGGAGGCCGAGCACCAAAAGTCCAGAGGTAGGGTGAGACTGGAAACAAAGTGGTAGAAGTGTTGGACCAGCTCGTTATTTTATCATACATCTGCAGAGAGGGAAGAGGCTGCTGCCTGCAGATCTGAAGGATGGGAGATGTTACGACAGAGAGTGAAGTCCTCAAAAAATAGATAAAGATGATTTTCCAGAGTCTGAAAGATCGTTGATAAAGATTAGGTTTGGGATGGGCCCCCAACACTGCCTTGGGGACACTCCAGCCTTGATAAGGAGAGGAGATGTGAGGATCCCATTGAGAGCCACATTACCTACGAGATCTACTAGATTAGAGGAAGTCAGTAACGCAAGAGAGAGTTGGCTTTGGATGCCATTGGGAGAGATTTTGGAGAGCAAGGTCAGGTGCTAGACTGTATTGAAAGCCAAGATATACAGTATCTCGAGAGACAGCACTGGTCTCTTGTCTGACATTGAGGGTCTCCATTAATTGTTGGGAGTGTAGAAGCAGTATGTCCAAGGTATAGGGACCCAGTCTGAATATGAAATGATGATCTGAGATGAGGCCGTTAGAGATTAAGGAGCGATTTTGTCACCTGCGATGATGGATCCAATGACCTTGCTCATGAATGGAAGTAAGCTGCTTGGTCTGTAGTTAAGGGGATCAGATTTTGCACTCTGTTTCTGCAAGGTGATGATGTTGGCTGACTTCCAAGAAGATGGAAAATAACCTAGGATAAATGATAGGATGAACCCAGCAGAAAGAGGATGTGCAAGAGCAGCAAAGCAGGTTATTATGACACGTGAACTGATGCTGTCCGGTCTTGTTGCAGAATCAGAGTCGACAGTTGCAAGAAACTTCTCAACCTTCTCTGGTGAAAAAGACACAGAGTCTATGAGCCGTTGGGTGCAACTGGGTAAGGTGGAGCAAGAGCGAGAGTTCAGAGAGCAATGGGTTGGCGACGCAAGATTTGGAAGCAAAGACAGAATGAAGGCGTTCAGCCTTCTCATGAGTGGAATCGGCTGTGGTGCCATATGAAGTGTAGGGAAGGGGTGGAGGGGGACATACTCAAGAGACAAACTTAACAAGGTGCCACCAGGTTTTGGAGGAGAGAAACAAGTTTAAGAGTATAACCTTGAGGTTGGACAGATGTTTTCTGGCTCTCCTTACAGTGGACACACTTATTGTGGGCCTTGTGGAATACACTGAGATTGCCTTTGGTTGAGTTTGTCTTCCAGGAAGATAAGGCAGGTTGATTCAATGCAACTGAGGATTCAACACTAAAGGATTCAGTCTACAAAAGGTGGGAAGAAGGGTTGGATAACTGAAGATGAGATGGGTTGAATATGTGCATAAGCGAGAGCAGGTGGCCGCAGAAGAATTCCCATGCCGAGTTAATATCAGGAGCGGTAGATACAGAAGAGCAGTCTTGAAGTGAGATGGTTGCTTATAGTCCCGGCAGTCTGCCTGAGTGAGTGTCAGACTTGACAGCATTGAGGCAGCTCTCTGAGAATAGTCAGAGAGATGTCTCTCACAAGCATATGATCAGACTCGAACCCCACTTGGTAGAGTGCATACATCTGCCAGGCTGAACAGTTTACATTTTGTATCCAACTAGTAGGCCATATCTGCATCCGGATCTTAACCAAAATCGAATCAGATTATTAATGTCGCCTCCCGATCCAATCCACCAAGTTTACTCAAAACCAATCCATAACGTTTTGAGATATCGGGTTGTATTATCATTTTTGGTCCTATCTCTCAATTGTGAAGAATCACTTAAAAAATTATATTATATGGATTGAGATCTAGATATTTATCAAAATCTAATCAATTCGTCCATGTCACACACTCAAATTGTCCACAAAGTTTCGGCTGAATCCGTTCATAACATTTTGAGATGTCTTGCTCACTGACAAACAGATAGACAAACAAACAGGTGAATACATAACCTCCGTCCATCGGTGGCAGAGGTAATGAACGAATGACAGCAGAGGAAGAGCAGGAGACGTATTGCTCATAAGTTTGTCATCATCAAGTCCAGAAGGGAGGATTTGCTGTTGGTAGAAATCTGGCTCAGAAAGATAATAGATTAAGTCAGTACCATGGAGTCACAGAAATCCTTTGCTGAAGTACAATTTTTGGTGAGAGGTACCAACACCCAGCCAATTTGCATGGTGCCAATTGAAATCACCATATATGAGGAAGAAAGAGTTGGGAGGAGTGGTTAAAAGCCTATTAAGGGTGTTAAAAACCTTTGTGGAGAGATGTCTACATTTTAGATGGTAGTTTAAATTATCGCAGTCTGTTACAACCCTTTGAGACCTTGAACAAGCTTGATTCTCACCATTTGGACATTTTCAATGATACTACAGGATATTAATATTTGTAGCTTCGTCAATAGGGATGCCAAAACGTGACTGCATACTCCCACAAACAGTCTCAATAGGCTTTTGTAGAGCATGATTGATTGAAAATTAAGATTAAATGACTTTGCCAATAAAAGTGGATCAATGGATGCCTTTTTTGTGCTGTTTTAATGTCCAATCATTCCACAAATTGTTAAAGGTATGAATCAACTGGTCCAGATGGTATCAGCACCACATATCCTAAAAACCTGCCCCTCTGCTCTTGCTCACCCTCTCTCTGTTCTATTCACCCTCTCATTTGCTCAAGGTCATCTGTCCTCTGCTTGGAAATCAGCAAACATTACCACCTTGCATAAAAAGGTGCAAAAACACATCCCTGCAACTACAGACCAATCAGCCTTCTTCCAATCATCAGCAAGGTTATGGAATCCATCATCGCTTCATACATTAAATCCTTCCTCTTCTCCAATGGCTTGATTTCTGATCATCAATTTGGTTTCAGACCAGTTCACTCTACCTTGGATATGCTGCTTCTGCTCTCCCAACAATGAATGGAGGTCCTCAATGCCAGACATGAAATCAGAGCCGTATCCCAAGACATATCACTTGCTTTTGACACGGTCTGGAACCCTGTCCTGCTCACCAAACTCTCTTCCTATGGTATCCAAGGCCATCCCCACCCATGGCTCGCAGACGTCCTCTCCTGTCACAGCCAACATGTGGCCCTAAATGGAGTTCTTCCATCCCCTCTTCCTGTCCAGGCTGGAGGTCCTCAAGGTCATGTTCTTGGCACTGTTCTTTTTATGGTTTTCATCAATGATCTCTACGACTCTTTGGAAAATCCTCTTTATCACTTTGCTGATGACTCCACCCTCTGTGATGCCATCTGTCGTCCCTCAGACGAGCAAGCCGCAGCTTCTTCACTCTCTGCAGATCTGGATAAAATCACAAACTGGTCCAACATGTGGAACATGTCTTTCAATCCTGACAAATCTCACACTCTCACTATGTCTCTCCGAAAGGATCGTTTAGAAAACCTCCCCCATCCAATTTCTCAATAATCCTCTGGAAGTAGTCCTTTCATTCAAGCTTCTGGGTCTCACTATCTGCCAAGATCTTTCCTGGGAAAGTCACATTTCCAACCTGGCCTCCAAAACCAGTCTCTGACTGGGAATCCTCCATCATGCAAAGTCCTTCCTCGGCCAAACCTGAGCTCCTGACCACATACAACACTTTCGTCCACAGCGTGATGGAGTACTGCTCTCCCCCTGGGCTGGTGCTCCTGCCTCTCGCCTTTCTCGTTTTCATGCTGTGGAATCCAAGGCATTTAGGATCATTGGTATATCCCACAGTGAGGCTGAGTCATGGGCCCTCTCACTCTCACCACAGGCAGGTCAGAAGTCTTTCTGTCTTCCTTCATCTCCTCTCTGGTCTCGCCCCCCCTCCCCCGCTTTGTCTGCGTTATGTCCCCACCATATTTCCGCAGGTCACTCAAGGTCTGCCAACAACCCCTTCCTGGTAAAACTACCAAAATCACGAATCACTGCTCACCTTCACTCTTTCATTCCTCTTTTTCCCCACCTCTGGAATGTACTCCCACACTCTCTTCAATCACATTCGTCCCTCCAGGCCTTCAAAACAGATGTTCACCACCACCTCTTATCTTCCCCCATCCAAAACCTCGATCTTTTCGACCCCTGTTAATCCACCCCAAACCCACCTCCGTCAAATTCCCTGCTTTCCTTCCTGAAAGTCCCTGTAATGTCCATTTTGTATACCCCGTGTTCCCAGCTCCATCCCACTCCCTTCCACTGATCTCCTAATGTCTCTGTTCCCCACTGTTTTGTCCTCCCCGCTCCCACCCCTCTTGTCTCATGCCCCTCTTGCTGTGCATTGTGTGTTAGCTCTCATATGAGCCTTGACACTGCATACAAAAAAAAGAAAAAAAAAAGGCTAGTTATTCGGCCATAATTCATTAGTGCACATGGCACAGAGCCTTCTCACAAGAGATACCACCTCGCTCCGCCCAGCTAAGGACTCATTCCCATAAGTCCCGGGACCATTTAACCTGACACCCATACTCCCCTCTATCCAGTGCTAGGCAACAAAATTTCACCCAAAGTAGCTTTGCCTTCATACTATAGGTCGACTAACCTTTGATGGTCTATCTTGGAAAATTATGCAGATATTCGAGCTCAAGGTTAGATAATTTAATCCCGTGCGCATGAAGTGAAAAGCGGGGTTAATATAAGCAATTGGTTGAATTTCTCTGTCTGTCTGTCTGTCCTTAAACGGCATTTTATGATCGAGGAACAACTTAATTTTAATTGAATGCTATATTTTGAACACGAATCGGAACATGAACCGAAAAATGAAAGTGAAGTTTAACAGTACTTTGTCTGAATTTTTTCCCGATCGCAGATGCGCAAAGAGAAGTGAGTTTTTTTTTTTTTTAAACTTTGTCTGCCTGTCTAGCATTCAAAAAAAATTGAAAATCATTCCAAACTGGAAACTTACTGTTTTAAGGATGTCATAAAGGACACAAACAACAGGCATGAATAACGAATGTAACGTTTTAAATAATTTGGTGTAAAAGACGGCGGTAAAAGACATCAATGGCGGTAAACTTTCGAAATTTATTTTTCTTCTGCAACAAACGAGGCACGAAGAACTAACATTTTTTCTACAATCTATTTTTTTTTTAATTTCAATTGCATTATATGCTTGAATGCTGGAGAACACAAATCGCCATTTTAGCATACACTTTCAAAAACCTTTCGTTTAGTCGTACTTGGATAAAATATGATGGCATTTTACATCATCACAATCAATCAAATTTTCCATTCTTAGACCTCGCCAATGTCCTTGTTTCTCAAGACTGCATGGGGAAAGGTGTTGTATGAACTCTCTAGTTGACATAGGTATCACATTCACATTTCTATGGTATCAAGTATAAAAGCCTTTAAAATTGGTTGGCTGGTAGTAACAGAGGAGTTCTATGACTCCTCTGTTATTTAATAGGGAAAATACAGCACCGTCAATTTTCCAAAGGCTAAAAAGAAACAAACAAACAAACAATTCAAGTTTTTTTTCATAACAAACAGGCACTTTTTGATTCTACTTGACCTACTTTGACCTCCTCCCTCCTTTGAGATAACTGGAAAGGATTTTCAAAGTTCAACTTTTAACATAATGTCGAGTGTGTTGTTAGCTATTTTAAAATGTGTAGAAAAAGTTGTTCCTGGAGTTTGGAACTCAACTTTTTTCGCCACATTTTCACGTCTCAACTTACACCCTGTGGGCAAGTTTGAGTATAAGCACCATCGAAAAGGTGTCTGCTTAGTTTTGTGACAACTTTCAAAGGATTGATGGCAGTTGCAGGTTTTCTAAATAGCATAAGAGTAGGACTATCATAGTACTGTTATAATAATACGGCTCAGTAAGCACCTGGTAAGTCTAAGCTATGACATATTGGACTGTTTGTTGCTGCCAAATTATTTGTGTTGGTTGAACAATTTGTGTCCACTAATTGCATGAATAAATCATGTAGATGACAAAACAGCAAGTTGCAGTGGGACCAAACAGAATGATCACTCGGCAAGGATGAACACACTCTTCACCAGCACACAATAAGACTGCAGGTGATTTGCAAATCAAAACTAATTGATTTGTTTACTAACCCATGCACAATGTGATTAGTTTATTGAAAATACTCTTGCTGCAGAAATAATTTAGAGAATATGAGTGAGATAGAAAATTCACGAGTTTACAGTGTGGTGGAGGGACACGAAATTGGGGGACACGAGGTGGGGGGGGGTGGGGGAGGAGGAATCTGTACGTGAAGGAGATTAAGTGGGAGAGGGTACTGACGCGAAGGGGTTTACCACCTAATCCTGAACTCATTACAAAATGGGTTTGATTTGAGCATTCCAGGGGAAGATGGATGAATATTGACATCATGATTGGGATGGTGTGAAGGATGATTCAGGGAACAAAGAAGACGGTGCTGTATGAACATGAAAGGAGATGGGGTGTGTGCTTGTGACCAATACAGGAATGAAACAGAAAGGCAGGGAAGAAGAGGAAGCAGTGTGGGAAAAGGATATTTTGAAATGAGTATGTAGGAAGATTAAACTAACTACCGGTTTTTGAGGTGACGGTTGGTTCTCTCAGGGGTCTCTGCCGACTTTCTCAAAGAAAAGTTTCTGGTCATTGTTTGTCGTGTTTTGACTTTATTTTGTTGCCTCCATGTTTACTGTGTGTTCCCAGATCGGTTTTGCTTCAAACTTTGTGCTATTTGGTGAGTTTTTGTCGGTCTTGCCATGTTGGGTTTCCCTGAGGCCGAGCCATCTATGTGCACGATCATGATTATTTTTATGTTCTCCATATTACCATCAGTTCTTATTTTCTACACTTTTCCCACCACCCTCCTACTATACCTCCCAAACATACCCTCTGTTTCATGTCTTAAAATATAAAAAATACAAGAAAAAAACCCCATTTCCCTCATGACCTTATTCCCCACGCAACCACGTGACTTCCGTAGCAACTCTTCTTCCTCCTTCTTTTGCCGATCTACCATCTTCCTTCTACTTTTTCTGACACACATTCACCCACAGCTGTTGAGTGTGTCAGGCAAATTGGTAAAATCATGCCACAAGCATTCCAAAACTGACCAGGACCAACCACACTGTCATCATCAGAGCTGCTCGTGTCCCAAGGTACGGTTGTCCACATCTGCCAACCATCTCAGCTTCAGTGATCCCATTCTGTGCTTGTTCGACTTGCTGCAGGCACAGCCCTTCCAATTCAGCTTGCAGGGCTAGGGCATCAGCCTGCACATGCTCCCGACAGCTGCGTTCGCTGTCCATCTCAGCTTTGAGCTCATGCACTCTCTTCCGAAGACTTTCCACCACTTTTTGGCTTCACTCTTGAAGGACTGCAGTTCAGTATGCAATGCCCTGATCTCCTGGCAAGTGTTCACCTCCGACAGAGACTACTTAGAAAGCTCATCTTCTTCATGCATGTCCTTCTTGCCTCCAATCCAACATCATCATCATCCAATGGTTCACTCCCCACTCCACATTCCTCAAGTTCAAACTCCTTCTCAAGTGGCACACCCTCTGGAGCACACCCTTCTCAACCACTGGATCAAAAGAAGACTGACAAAGTCCTTCATAATGTTCGGCATGTGCCAACAAGTCCAGTATTTGGCAATTCACCTTCGTCAAGCAGTTCATCCACCTGTTTCTCCCAATATCCCTTGCTGAAGAATCCACAAGACTAACATCTGGAAAGGATTCCTGGGGTACATCAGCAACTGCAAGTTCATTGAATGAAAGATGCTGAGCATCATCTTCATCACTTGAATCCTCTACATTCACACCAAGTTGGGGAATTTTCTTCTCAAAGCCTGCACTTGACTCACCCTGGTTCGAGTCAGGATGAGTCTCTTGCTCAACCAACTGGAGGCCATAGTTGCTGCAACTTTCCTCCTCAACACATCCTTCTCGGGATTGTTCCAATATTGGCTCAACTCAATAAACGTCACGACTTGCCTCCTTGTAAGTGCCAAGTTCAGGAAGCAATGCTTCAGAAAGATCACTTTCCTCACATTCAATGTCATCTTCCTTCACAGAATCCAACGTGTCACTCCCTACTGTACAATCATCAAAAAACATTTCTGTTGATCCACTCTCAACTACATCTGTACCTCTGCATTACAACATCGAGAAGCACCCGACTCGTCATCACCCTCTACTTTGGCATCACTTCCACACGGTTTATAAACAATGAGCAATTTGCCTTCACAACTATTATCCAAATCTGAACTCTGGGATTGGTCCTGCAAATTCCTTTCAAAAGCATCACCTTCGCACTGGTACATTTGACAAGCATCCTGCTCTTCCTCTTAGGATCCAGCTGTGACTGTTAAACCACCTTGCACTTTTTTAAAATTGGGCAATTCTCTCTCCAGAGTTAACATCAGCAAGCTCACTTTTGATTGTTTTAAGATCAGCTAATGGCTTAGTGTTTGGCATATCAATGTTACTGTCGCTCTCCTCTACTACATGTCCTGCAAATGGTTCAAACATTGGCTCTGCCAAATCTGCTCGACCCTTTTCAGGAACATCCCCAATGCCAAAGTGCATCAAGTCCAGTTTAACCTCACCACTGGCTCTGTATGAGTCAGTCAGCCCAAGCCTGGTCTCAACATAACCACCAACATCACCACTGAGATTATCAGAAACTTTTGGTTCAATCACCTCTCCCTTTATGGTACTGTGAAAAATGTTCAGCCTTTCCTGTAACATCTCTTCCATCCTTTCTCTCATCAATTGTGGCTCCCACAAGCCTTTATCAACCAACATCCACTCTTGTTCTGTTATACGAGTTTATAACTTTTGCCCCTCCTCAGCCAAACCACCTCCCTGGTGCTTACAAGATCCCGATTCCTCTACCTGCTGTGGCATTATGGCATCCACCCAGGCAGGATAGCCCTCCAGGTACTCATTTACTTCGTCGACCCAATTTCTTCTTCCAATTTTTCCTCCATTGGAACAGCTTGTGTTTTATCCTGTTCTATTTTCAATTGCATTTCTTCCTGTTTTAGGTCAAATTCAGATGCCATTCCTTTCTACATTTTCCCTATTTCACTCCTTTGTTCATCAATTTCGCCCTGCATTCCACCAATCTATTCTTCCAATGCCATTTCTTTCTCTATACCCCCCCCCCATTTTATTCCTTTTTTTCATCAATTTCCTCTTCCATTCCACCAATATGTCCTTCTGATACAATTTCTTTCTCCTTTTCCCCATTTTATTCCTTTGTTCATCAATTTCATCTAACATTCCACCAAACTGTTCTTATAATACCATTTCTTTCTCCTTTTCTCCCATTTCATTCATTTTCTCATAAATTTTGTCTTCCAATCCACCATTCTGCCCCCCGCCCCCCGATTCATCCGTTTGTTTATACATTTCCTTCATTTGTTCATCAAGTTTGCTTGTAATTCTATTAATTCGTCCCATCAATTGTTTTATCATGGACCGGAGAATCATCTCATCTGCTCCCTGGATCTTACCCTGCACTATTGTGGAGGAGGGGGGACTGACGCTCAGGATGGGGGAAGCTTCTACTCGATTGTCATCAACCAATTCTATCCCTGGCTTGCTTCCTTCATGGTCACTATCTAGCACGATCATCACGTGCACGTCCGCAATGTCCTGCGCGTGTTCAATCTCCTAAGAAAACAAAAAAAATTCCCTTAAATTTCCAAGCATTCTTTTCTCCCGACACAAATTAACTATACAATTTGAACCTCGTTCACTGCAACCCTCATCCCCCTCGGTGGTAGAGGTGATCGTTTAAAAATTTTAATTCCCAATTATTTTATTTTATTTTTTTTAGCAATATCTCACTCCGGCACCAAAGGTCATGGTCCCGATGGAGTCAAAAATCCCACCCCAATGCCAATTGTCGTGGTGGGGTGGGGGAGCTCGAAAAATCCCACACCTGACACCAGATGTCATTTCCACGGGGATTAAAACCGACCTGGATAGATAACCGAACAATTTCACTTGGAAGCGAATAGCCGAGTTCCTTGAAGATTAATGGCATGCACACGATGGAGGGCGGTAAGGACGCGTCGCAGACGGGGGCACACAGGTTTATACTCGAACCCACAATGAATAGACAGACACAAGCAATATCTAATAAATCAGGGTTTAATGAACATAAAATCAAGTATTCATAATGAGGAGAACTCAAAGCATAATAATGAAAATAAAACAAAGCATGAGCTAATGAAACATGAGGTAACCTAAATTCATTTTTGAGGTGCTTCCACACATAGTTACAAAAACGGACAAGGGGAAAAGACAAAACAAAATAAAAATCCCTCCTTTATTCTGGCACTTAGCTTCGGGTCCAGAAGTAGTCTCTTATGAGCTTGGGCGATCAAATCCATGTCGTCCTACATGGGAAGCTCACAAAATGGCACCAAGGCACTCTCTGGGTGGGAAACGTACAGGAGGAAATTCGGGTGGTGATATTCAACACCAGGGCTCAGAAACCGCCATGCAGCTTCCTTTCACGACTGTACTTGCCAACCCAGCTCCTCTGCAAAATGGCCCCGCCTTCTTCCTCAAAAACACAACATAAGGCTCCCAGGCGCGGTCTCATGCGACCCAACCGAACAGTCAATGACTAGCGTCTTGCTCCATCACATTTGCAAATTCACACAAATGAATATGATAATCGTGCAGCCTTCTTCATCATGTCGAGGAGAAACAACTGTAATGCCCTTCTCTTCAAACCGCCATCTCTTTACTCCCTTCTCTTTGTGTCCTGACCACCGATCCTGCCTCAATCCTCGTCTGTTGTCCTTGACGTCACTCCCTATCCATCATCTACCCCAGGGGTGTGGTTTCACTAGTTGTCATTCTTGGAGATGGGTTTTTCGCCTCCTTGGAAATGTCCAGCTTGGTTGTTGTTGTTCTGAGCATGTGATTCCTTTTTATCGCCAGTCTTGAAATGCAAAAACATAGGAAAAGGTCAAGGGGCAATCAGAAACTGGGAGAAATTATCCTTAGACCCTCCCTAATTTAACACAGCACCACCCCCCCCCCCCCGGGCATGGTGACACGTAACACTTAAGCTCACAGTTTCCCTACTTCATTTACATCGAGATGTCTCCTACATGTCCACAGGCCATGCTCCTCTATACAATCCTCCCTTTATCATGAAGTTCCTCCATCGACCTCACAAACATAACAGTATGTATAAAGTCCGTAATGAAGATAATTCCGAGACACCTCTGCTAGCTTTCTGTGTATGCTCAATTCATAATGATTTGACTGTTCATGGCAAGAAAACAATGAAAAATCTGTCGCTCACTACAGAAGGTGACTTGACCTTAAAGTCTTTCATATTTCCAACTGATTGCAGCAAATTACTTTCTCCGAAATCCAAGTTTTAGTTTAATCACAAATGGGCCACCCTCGTGTGGTCTGGCTTTCTGGAACATATGAGAATCTAATTGGTGAGGGCATCTGCAAACATATTGTTTTTGCCTGAGGTGAATGTCACATGCACTGGAATCGATGGTGTAATGGTTAGAGCTACACTCTGAATCTGGGGACTCGATGGATTAATGGTTAGAGCTACACTCCCAATCTGGTGTGGTGAATGTCACGTGCACTGGAATCGATGGAGTAATGGTTAGAGCTACACTCTGAATCTGGGTACTCGATGGATTAATGGTTAGAGCTACACTCCCAATCTGGTGTGGTGAATGTCACGTGCACTGGAATCGATGGAGTAATGGTTAGAGCTACACTCTGAATCTGGGGACTCGATGGAGTAATGGCGAGAGCTCCACTCCCAATCTGGGGACTCGATGGAGTAATGGTTAGAGCTACACTCCCAATCTGGGGACTCGATGGAGTAATGGTTAGAGCTACACTCTGAATCTGAGGACTTGATGGAGTAATGGTTAGAGCTATGCTCCCAATCTGGTGAGGTGAATGTCACATGCACTGAACTCTATGGTGTCTTAGTTGGAGCTACACTCTGAATCTGAGAGACCAGTTGTTCAAACCCTGGTCGAGTCATACCAAAGACTTTAAAAATGGTACGTGCTGCTTTCTTGCTTGATGCTCAGCATTTAAAAATGATGGAGCATGGACACGTAACTATTGTTTGGCAATCATAGTGCAGGTTTGATGGGCCTAATAGTCTCCTTCTGTGATTAAGTTATGTGCAAAGGAACTCTTTATTATTAGTCTTGCTTTCTACACTCAGGAATGTTTTTGCAGCTATTTATAGTACTTACAACTGCACAAAATCGAAGAGTAGTCATATTTTCCTGGTTAAAAGTCCTCCAATGCAACATTCCTATGGATCTCACAAAAATTGTGGACGTGAACCAACATACAAGTATGGCGGATCTCGACCAGCATGACGTTTTGAGCACTGTCTATCTTCTGCCATGGTGATGCAATTGACTATATTGAAATCCATTGCATACAATTTGAAATGGTCGCCTGATGAAAATAACTAGTTACGTGTTTTCGCTGAAATATTGATTTTTTTTTCAGCCTCCATATTCTGTTGTGACAGGTAATAATCGTAAGAAGTTCCAAGAATAAAACCATAATTCCGAGAAAGAAAAAGAACTGGCATGAAAGACAAATGAGCAAATATCTCACAGTCTTGACAGAGACAAGGGTTGAGCTGGTGCCAAGGCAGGAAGGAAATTCACGTCAAAATTTCTTGCCATTTTGGCACCTTGCTGCTTTGGCACCTCTCGACTAGTTAATTAAGACCATTGTGGTTGAACCTTTGATGCTGCACTGTTTTATTTTCTCCTGCCAACAAATTAATGTTGAACTTTAAAGCTGATTCTACTTTTATGATGCAGTATTTTAGAATAATGGTCTTGACTGAATTAACCAACGCCATTTTGCATCAGCTGAGGACATAGTTCACAGATAGCATACTTGCCTTTGAGCTGAATAGTCAGGTTGTGATTCCCACCCTCAATATACTCTGTCATTCCAGTGCTTTTGCACGTGTGTTGTTGCATTATTTGCAAGATTCTAAATTCCTGGCCTAACCTACTGGGGACAATGCATTAGCAGCATATCCACCCCTCCTTTCCTTAACCTCAGAAATGATGACTTGTCATCGGAAGCCAGCTGCTTCATATAAATGAATGAATGAATGATGAATGGGCACAACTTATGGCAGCTTGCAGCTCATCTCATGAAGTCCATAGGACATCTCATCAAGGCTGTGTTTAGAGCCCATTTTAAATTTACAACCAGGTGATGTAATAAAGTGGATAGATAGTCTATATCTGAGTTTGAGGAATACTAGACTCTGTCAAGGGTAGTGGAAAATTTGAACGACAAGTTTTATCAACGGAAAGTTGAGAAAGGCCTGCTAGCTACAATGCAAAGCAAAGCAAAGCTGAGTTTCTGGCATTGGCTCTGAAGAAGGGCAAATGCCTGAAACGTTAACTCCATTTTGCATCCCACAACAGTTGATATATCACTTTGTAAACTTCAGTTGATAAAACATCGCAATTGTATCATATCATAAAACCAATTGGCCAAAGGCGAGTTTCTGCACTCCAGAGATTTACTCTGTATGATAGATCTTTAAATTGAGAAAAGAAATAGATTTTTAAAAAGATTCAGATTGTTGAGTTTCATTGTTTTGTTTTTTTACATTTAGCTGTTTACACTCATGGAAGAATACAACAACAGCAGGTGAAAGGTCAGCAAGCAATGTGGGTTGAAGGGGAAACAGATGGATGAGAATGCATCGATACATGTTACGTACAAGTGAATGCATTCATACATTTCGAAACAGGCAAGGCTTGTGGAAGAGCTTGTAGCCTGGTACAAATGGATCAGGACCAACTGAAAAAGGAACAGTAGAGAGATGGTCCCCTCTGCATGCACAATTTGAACGAATTCAGAGCCAAAGTACTGCAAAATTATGGGTTTCTTTTCCAATTCATGTTCAAAATATTACATTCAATTGAAATTGAGTTGCTCCTCGATTATAAACTGACATTTGTATAAAGAAGGGCAGACAGACAAGCAGAGGTAAACCGATTGCTTAACCCTGCTTTTTGCTTCGCATGCGTGGGGTAATAGCTCGGCAGTCATTTGGGTGTACAAGCGAGGTTATGGATGACAAAATTGTTGGATGGTGACAAACAAATCTCACATCCTTCGTCTTTCCAAGATCGTCATACAAATCCATCTATATATTTGCACAAACATCCTCTAAAACTCTCCGACATCACCATCTGCTCTTACCTCCATTGGGCAGAACATGTATCTTTGCTGGACTCCATTGCCAGTTGTTGCAGACTGGACTGGGAATCCTCTGTCATCCTAAATCCTTTCTTGGAAATTCTGAACTACTCTAAGCCTAAAAAAATCCTCAATCTTTAGCACAATGGAGTATTGCTCTCCCCTCTGGGCTAGTACTCCAATTTCTCCTGTATGTTATGGCATCTCTCTCGTTCACTGATGTACCATACACTTCACAGAGTGTCGGTGCCACCAAAGCAGCTTCCTGAGCAAGGGTTATACTGGGTGGTTTGCCATTACCTTCTCAGCAGGAGTTAGGGCAGGAATTTGGAATTTGTTCAGTGCCAAAGACAGCTCGCCTACTCTTCGTGAAGGACACCATGGGGTCTTTAACATCCACCAACTAAATGCTGTCAAACAGGATGACCATTTAATGTCCAACTGAGGGATGGCACACACTTTGCCTGTTAAACACCAGGATGACAGTATATAGCTGAATCGGTATTTGAACCAAGGCGAGACAGCTTAATCATGAGTGTGTATATCTCTAGGCCAACCTGCCAGTCCATATTGTGGAATACAAAGCAATCAATAAAATTAGCATTACAAAAGTACAGAAGCAAAAGTACAGGGCCTGCCTCTCACTCATCACAGATAGGTCGGTGATCAGGTCCTGCCAGGTATCGGAGCATACGCTGGAGCAACATGTCGCTGCGTTCATGTTCTGTCTGTACTTCATGGCCTCCATCTCGCCATCTCCCAGGCAGATGTCTGGCCCATCCCCATCGCCTTGAGATGCCGATCAACAGACTGCAACCACGAGGCACGTGGTTGTCCAATTGGCCTTTTCCACTCATGAGGCTCCATCGCTGAGAGAATCCGGTGAATAGGATCAGTGTCAGGAAAATGAGTCATATGTCCATACAACCGCATCAGCCGCTCATGGACGATGCAGGTAACAAACCTCATTTGAGTCTCTCTGGACACAAAGTCTGACCAGTGATTAACAAGGATTCGCTGAAGAGATATGGTACCAAAGGAATTGAGTATCCATCTCAGATCCCTGGTCAGAGTCCAAGTCTCATATCCATATAGCAAGACTGGAAGCACCAAGGACCTAAAGACTCGGAATTTCTTCCTCCTGCACAAGTACCGACAGCACAAAACCCCAAGATACAGTGAATCCATGACTCCACATGCCTGACCCAGATGTCTTTTGACCTCTCGGTTACAGCCAGCAGAGTCATGAATATCACTGCCATGAATATCACTCTCCGTGACCTCAACATCCTCACCACAAATAGGTACAAGATAGCAGCATCTAAGAGTCAATGAAAGCCTGGATCATCGTTTTTGTCCCAGAAAAACGGAATCCCAGTGGCTCCAACTCCTCATTCAGCAACTTGAAGGCCTCCAAAAGGATATCCAGAGTCTCCGCAAAGAAGACTGAATCATCTGCAAAAGCAAGGTCAGAGATCTTGATATTCACAAACGATGCACTGCAGCTTGATCTCTCTGACTTCTTCCCCAGAATACAGTCCATACAAGTGCTGAAAAGTGTGTGGGGGCCAGCAGACACCCCTGACAAACTCCAATAACAACTGGAAATAAGTCAGAGATGGTGTCACCACATCTCACAGCACTCTCAGTACCAGAGTAGAGTTCAGATATCAGATCGATCAGTTTTTGTGGCACTCCACGAAGACCAAGAATCTTCCAGAGGGCATCCCGATTCACTAAATCCAATGCTTTGCAGAGATCAATATAGGATGCAAGCAGCCCCTGCTGAAACTCTCGTCTGCGTTCAGTGAGGAGCCTAAGGGCAAGGATGCGGTTAATCGTTGACCTCTATGGTGTAAAGCCTGACTGTTCTCGATACTGTTGCTCAAGCAGATGGTGGCAAACCAATTACCCAAGCAAAGACCATGACCGGCACTGAGAGCAGCGTCATCTCTCGGTAGTTGTTGCAGTCCTGGCAATCACCCTTCCCTTTCCAGAGATGGACAACAAGGCCCCTCTTCCAGTCAGTTGGGGTGATGCCTGTGTTCCAGGCAGAACAGAGAACTGCATGCACTGACACAAGTGCAGCATTTCTACCAGCCGAAAGAAGTTCAGCATGGATGTCACAGATCCCAGGAGCTTTACCCGTTTCAACGGGTTCACCTCAGCCTGTGTTTCCACAAATGATGGTGGATCACACTTGATTGGAGGGTCAGCAATCGGGATAGTAACACAATGACATCCAACTTGACAGCTGGTGGATCAGCCTGCTACAGCCGCTCAAAGTTACTATCCCAGCGGGCCTTCACTTTGGATTCCTGTCAAGATTTTCCTCCTATCATCAAGGAATTGGGGTCCCGAAGGCTTTGCCCCAATCCCATCATCCTTTGTGTTGCCCTGCGATGGGCAGCAGCACAGGAGGGACTCCCACGGAGTGGGATTTTCAGTTTTCTTTGCATTTATGGGTTTTGCAGAATGAAGTTCTTTACGGTGGCCAGAGTGCAAATCCTACCACCAACATCATACAAAAAGTAACCCAACTGCAGGAGTACATCCGCAGACACAGTTGGGTAGTAGATATGGATGGCCGTTGGCTCACAAGGAGCTCCTCCACCCTTTGACAGGTTTTGTTTTTAATCCTGCTGGGTGTACATATCCACACAACCTCCTCAACAAGAAACATGGTGTGGGAGACAGTTTAGTCGCCGACAACCATGAAACCTGTACTAACCATGAAAGAGGTTAGTACAGGTTTACACGGTACCTGCATCAAGTCGCAGATCTAATCTGGCCTGAACTAACAATGTTCTTTGCAGACAAAGTCCATAAAAACGTTCCTTTCTGACACAGTTCTGAACAATGTTCCTTGCAGAGTCAATACCTATGTTCCTTTCAGTAAAGCCGCAAAATCAGCACCACCATCGGTTGTTGTTCCGTTGTTATTTGCAGATTATGCGGTTTTACAGTGAGACATCAACCGTACCGATGCTCACCATAACAGTCGGGAGGTGCATCTGATGTATAAATGATGAATGTGGTCATCATTGTTGAGATATTTATTGGTATACCATCCTGATGAGGGCAAATTAGCTGAAAAATCCAGCTTGATGTCTGATGTCTGATGTCTGATGTCTGATGTCTGATGTCTGATGTCTGATGTCTGATGTCTGATGTCTGATGTCTGATGTCTACCATTATAATCTTTGTCTGTTTGATGGAGTCACTGGGCCAAGGCCTCTGTGTTGGGGTGATGCTTTAGTGTTGGACTTTGACCATTGGGGAGTGCTGGTCACACACACACCCCACCCCACATCCATCACCCCCACACATCTACTGATGACTTCCTACCATTGATTTGTTTTTTGACCCATTTTGTTTTCCTTTTTAGGGTTTGGTAGCACTGTTGTGGTATTTGTTCCCTGGGATTTCTAGCTCCATTGCTCAACTATGCTATTGACAATGAATCAGAAGATAAAAGTGGTGGCTCTGTGGTGTGAGACTCAATCATATGTGGACACCCACCAGAGGTTCTGCCCAGAATATGACCTCAGAACACAACACGGACCCCCAAATTGTGCTATTCAACGTATTGTGAAACATTTTTAGCACAAGGTTACAGTGAACAAGCAGAACAAGCGCAACAGTGGAAGGCCAGCATCAGCAACCAAGAGCCAAGCCAACATCAACTCTGTGCGGGATTCTGCAGTGGACAGTCCCAAGAAGTCCCACCGCCATCAAACCAACATCAGTCTGGCGTATCCTCACGAAGGAACTGAAGCTTTTCCCACACATCATCTCTATTAGGCATAACCTGAGTCAAGATGACATGAGAAGGAGATTTGATATGTGAAATTGGCTCAGTGACAGGATGGAGCAGTACCCAAACTGGATCAACCTGATCTGGTTCGGTGATGAAGCCCATTTCCACTTGAACGGTGCCATCAACACACACAACAACATTTTCTGGGGGGGGGGGGCAGAACCACCTGAGGAGATCACTGAGAGGTACCTGAAAGAGCCTAAGGTCACACGTTTCTGTGCCTTCAATGCCAGATAGAGAACGCTAGGGCCTTAATGGTTTGAGAATGACAATAGCAGGACGGTGACGATCAACACTGAATGCTACCGGGCCATACTCCAGAAGTTGCATAATGATCTAGCCCAAAAGGTCACCCCAAACCAGCTTAGTATGACCTGGTTTATGCAGGATGGTGCAACTCCGCATACATCTGGTAACACCATCACTTTCCTGCAGCAGCTCTTCAGAAACCACCTCATTGCCCTGGGTAATGCTTATGACTGGGCACCCCATAGCCTCGACTTGAACCCTCTGGACTGCATGTTCTGGGGTGCTGCCAAGGGATCTGTCTCTGCCAACTGCCCTACTACACTGGATGAGCTGAAGCAGGAGGTGTCATACTACCTCCAGTCAGTGCCTCATGAGAGATACAGGAAAGTTGGACAGAACTTTGGAGTCAGGATCAATGCCTGTCTGAAGGATCAATGTCCCGCAGAGGGGCACACATCGAGAACGTCAATTACAAGGATTTTGTGTAAATGCAATTTCAGACCTTGGGCTCTCACTAATTCGAGCTGTGACTTACTGCAAGGGCAAACAGTGATATAAAACACAATGTCATAAGCTTTCAAGAAATGTTTGGTTCACCTTCCTGAGATTTGTTTTTTTGTAAATAAGCATTGAAAGTTGCATCACTCTTTTTGAAACACCCTGTACTTCCATCCTCACTGTCATTTTTTTTCAATAGATATATAGTTTTTACTTTCAAGCTATGCCCTTTGATCCTATCACTGTCTGTCTTGGTTCCCAAAAAAATTCTGCATCTATTTTGTCCAAACCCTTCATTATCTTGAAAATCTTGATGAGATTCCATTGCAATCACCTCATTTCTGATGTATAAAGTACTGTCTCCTTCTGCCACTCATCATAACTTAGTGTATCGAGCCACATGAGCAATCTCGTTCTTCTGTCATACTCTAGCTCTCAATGACATCTATATCCTTCCTCAGATGTGGTGACCAAAACTGTACACAATAATCAATGGTTAGACATCACTAATTCCCAGCATAAGTGTAACACCACTACTTTAGATCCATAAACAAACCCTCTCCCCCCTCCCACGAGAATTCAACTGAAAATCCTCTTAGCTTTTCCTATTGCTGCGTCACACTGCACTTAATGCATAAACCCCGTATCGACAACAACCCCCAGATCATTCTCTGTGTCACGTGCTCCAAGACTGCTCTTTGCATTATCTAAACTGCCGGCTGTTCCAGTTTAGCTTTCTGCATCTGTCTGCTTCACTTATTCTAACCTTAACTATCCCTATGCTTTCAGCACAAAACTATGAAGATACTTTTAATTTAAAGTACTTGCACAGCACAGTTCTAAATAACTATAAGCATTGCAGAAATAACTGTCTTAAAATCGACTTCTGCTGTCCATTACAATGAAATTGCCAAATAAATATATTCCCATTTCCAAAACAGTTGTGCCATACCTTACCTGGCAGGGGTATCTTGCCCCCACATTGCACAATTAAAACCCATTAAGGCCCTGCATAAAATTTTAACCCAACTTTATGTATCCTGGCCATGTCTTTGTCCGGTTTTAAAGAACTTGTTATTGCCACGGCACAGAAGGTGGACGGAGGTGTTGTTTTTACCCCTGTCTGTCGGTTTGTTTGTCTGTCTGTGACAAGGATCTCTCAAAAATTATGGGTGGATTCGAATGAAATTTGGTGGACAAGTTGGGTGTGTGACAATGATTAATTGATTCAAATTTTGGTGAAGATCCGGATCCGGATGCGAGAATTTAAAAAATGATTCTTCACCATTGATATTGAGAGATGGGACAAAATCTACAGTATACTATCGTAAGAGAGATGTTTGTCTGTGTCGCCATTTTTCTCAGAGGTGGCTGAACGGATCTTTATCAAACTTTCAGAGGTTCATCAGTGACAGCCGCGGAGTGTTTTGGGCAAAAAAAAATTTTTTGAAAGTGTTGAAAAAAAAATTGGATTTTTTATTTTTAATCGCTAAATAGTGCCGAAACCTGAATGACCCTCAACCACATTCCTTAGTGGGTGTATGGAGGTGTTTTAGGCCCCCACACAAAAAGAAAAAAAAACAATTTTGTTTTTGTCAAAGTGGCAACAGGATTAGAACAGCCCGGGCAACGCCGGTTACCCCTGGCATTACGATATTGGACAATATTTTAAAACGTTGTGGATGGGTTATGACAAAACTTGGTGGATGAGTTGAGTAGGTGACAAAGAAAGCCAATTCGATCTTCGTTAAGGTAAGGATGCAGATCCTACATACCATTGGGATAAAAAAAAAGTTAACTGTTCAGCCTGGCGGAGTTATGCACCCCACCGAGTATTGTTCTCGATCATAAAGAAATGTAACAAAGTCCAACAGGTTAGTTTTATAAACATATTATTGTATTTACCTTCTGGAACAAACATCTGCCTTGGGGATGCAAGATGCTCCAATAATGACCCTATAAATCGAATGTTTAAAGTACATTCCTTTAAAAAATAAATGAAAAATAATATTGTTGTGGTTTTCCTAGACCCCAGGGAGTCACAGACAACACATGGGGATTTGTTGCATAATTATCTCCATAGTGAGTGTTCAGCTAAAATACCCCCCCCCCACCCCTTGTATCAGTGGAAGGGGAAGATGCATTGTGAATGTCATTAGACCTATCCCCTTTTGTGCTTTTCCTCATTCTCAAACACACACTCCCCAACTCCATACTTGTATCTCATTCTGAAAACATTCATTTCTCAAAACAATCCATTTCAGTGGCGTTTCGACTGTTTTATCGCCATTCCAGTGCTTCAATCATTATCATGGAATTTTCAGCGCTGCTAGTGCTATTGCTGGACCACTGAGCCATCGGCACCACCAGCGCTGTGCCAGCTGCCCCGCCAACACGCCTCAAACCAACTGCAATTTCTGGATCAAAGTGCGCCAACCAATTGGCATGGTGGGATGCCAAAAGGTGGACGTCAGTGGAGACAGGAAGAAGGGTAATAAAAGTCTGTGGAACAGTTTGTAAGGTGCTGAGAGCGGAGTTCTGGAGTTCGTTTGCTGAGTGCCGGAGTTCAGGTGCTGGGTTCCGCAGTTCGTAGTTTGCCGAGTTCTGAAAGAGTCTGAGTCCAAATAGTTCACATCCTGAGCCCTGGGGAGAGAGACCTGGCCAGATTGACTGAGTTTCCAAAGCAACAAGTGGAATGAGTGCTGACCAAGAACTCCTCCAAAGTAGGTGACGTCTCTCTTACACGTCTTTACACATGAACCTTGCACCCTCACATCTTCTCATTCTCACCTCAATGACTTGCACTGTCACATCTCCCTCATTAACTTGAGTCCACAACAGTTCTTTTCAGAATTCGCATGACAGGCTGCTGCACCACTCCACACCTCCCACACACACACCTCTCACTCACCTGCATCTTACATCTTCTGCGTTACATGTGAGCCATCCAGCTCGCGTATGGGTTTGGGCAGGGTCAACAACATACCCCACTGACATCTTTTCCCTCTATCTGTCAGCCTTACTTGTCTAATTTCCCGGATGTCTGAGGCGCCTATGGCTGTGCTTAGTGTTAAGGTCAAATGTTGAAAGGGGGTTGAGTGCTCGGGGTTAAGATCTTCTCTTGTATGACACTGCAGCCTCGTAAATAAGTGCTTCAATTTTAAAAAGACCTGTTATTTCAAACCTGCTCGGGTGTTTCTCCATTATTTAGACGTAGTATGTAATTAATAGATGGGAGTTTCACCCCACTGGTTTGCTACAGGAGACGGTAGCTAACATTTGTGCTGACGATGAATTGCTCGGCTGTACAAAACAATAAATAGTGGAAACGATGAGAGCGCAGGCCATATCTGGGTTAACTAATTCACTTGGGAGGTAACGCATAATTTGGTTGCTTGGACCCTCCCAAAATTAGTCATTTCAGATGGCACCTGTCGTTGCTTAGCAACTCGCTGTGCTGTGGAGTTATCTGTGGCTCGTCGGCTTTAGGGTCAAAGGTCAGGAAGCAGGTCCGAGAGAGAGGCCACTCATGTTCCGACTGTCAAGCCCGTAACTATATTATGCCACGTTTGCCATACGTATTCATGAGAATGACCAGGGATAATGTATTCATGAGAGTCAGATTGATTTTGACACTTTTGCACTGAAATATTGTGAACGTCTTCATAATATTTCTTGAGGATAAACAATCAAACATGTTGTTATTCCTGAATGGAGTACCAGGAATAAAATAGAATCTTCAGAATGTACTTATCAAAGGAGTGACAATTTGATTTTGATTCCGTTTTTTATTGGTTTAATGAGAGTTATCGATGTGTAAAGTCACTACATGTCTTCAGGCACGTTTATTTGGATATATGGAAGAATATCTCAAAATTTGAGGTAAAAATGGATTGTGGTCATTTCCAGAAACTAGTCGAGTACCCGCCCGATTGGTGATCTTGCTATAAGCATGTAACACATTCTTCTGATGCATACCTATATTTGGGCAGTGTATAGGTAACCGACAGCTTTGTATATGCAAAAAAAACCCCGTTATGTGCATGAAGTAAAAACATACCGACTGCATATAATTCAAAACACCTCACTGCACTGGATAACATGGGGACAGGAATTCTGTCCTGTAAATGGTGGAGACTTGTAATACCCTCCACCACCTGGAGGCGGTGCTACGTGATACACATTTACATAGAGAATTTGTGTTATCCTCCGCCCCCCCTCCCAATCCCCCCAAGACTCCTGGCAAAGATAAAACACCCCTATACATTAATTGGTGTCATGCTGATCCTCTGCAGCAAGTCTGGATGTAATTGGCTCAGAACTGTAGGAGGAGTAGCATGATTAACAAATAAACAAACACACAAACACCGGTCTGAGAATTATAGTAAGGATATGTTTAAAATCTCGACAGTGAGAACCAACATCCATGCAGCGAGTTGTAAATGTGAACCCTCTGCAACAAACCTTCCATCATGCCTCTGTTCCTATGGACATTGACCTGTGCCTAACAGCACCCATGTTTGACCTTTGATCCTGTTCCTTTGACCTTTGATCTTCTATCTGGTTCCCTGATCTTTGACCAGCGTCACGCTATAAAAACCTTCCCTCCAGCCACATCCGTTCTTCACTTTTTCTCTGTCGAAGGGTTAACACTCGATATGTGAGCCATGCCTCATTTCCCATGGTGGTTAACCTACTCATATCGACCTTTATTTGATAAAATCCATTGTTTAACTTGTACTGCAAAAGCAAACTGACACTTACCTTCGCAGAGACTTTGATTTCATCATAACTTCCATCAACCTTTTCTGCTTCTGACAAGTATGACTGAACTCGAATGTGCCCACGCAGTTATCAAACAGCTTTAAAGGTGCAGCTTGAGAGATTCATCCCACAATCAAAAGCAGCAGGTACTTGCAATTTCTAAAAAAATAAAACATTTCCAAGCTGACAAAATTAACTGACATGAAAACTCAGAGGACGTGCACTGGTTTTTGAGTTGACTAGTCTCGTTTCATTTGTCAAGAGAACAAGATCTAACTGTCATTTTGGGACATCGAGGGTAGTTGTATCATAAGGTATGCTGTCTTTCATACGGACCATTAAGCCGAGTGTCTCGTCTGCCAGCTTTTGTTGAAGTTAAAGGTCGGACTGTGACTTTTACAAATAGTCATTTTTGCTCTGACTGCTGATGGGAAGGTAACGACAAACGGATCGCTAGCCGCTGCGTACCTTGGCACAGAAATACTTTGATGGCATAAATCCTCTTGTCAAGAAGATTTGTACATTTGATCATGTGAAACATAGTAATTTAGCTGCATACCAGCATATTGCATCATGGTGGAAAAATGTAGTAAAAAGTTCTCCAACAAGCCCAAATGAGCTAAGATCCTCGTCCTCTTAATGATGACGCCATAAAAACGAATAGGATGTTATTCATTGTGATGTATCAGGTTTGTGATAAATTATCTGTGCTAATGCCCGGCTTGATTCCCGCAAACAAAATTCAAACAGCTTGCCTAGTTTAGGAGATAATGGTATAGGCGATTTCCATTAGCGGCGATATTATGACGTCAAATTTTTTTCTAAGAAGAATTTCCAAAATCGGAGATGGTTACTGCCTGCACGTGGGCTTTCTGCATATACATGGCAAGATTCACAAATATCCTATGAAAACTGGGTTGTGAAACAAAAAATGTCAAAAAATAGGAATGACGTCATAAAAATTGATATGACGTCATAGTGATGTATCATATGTGCGGTAGTTCATCTCTGCTAATGCCCTGTTCGATTCCCGCAAACAGAATTAAAAAAGCTTGCCTAGTTTCGGAGATAATTTTTTAGGCGATTTCCATTAGCGGAGATATTTTGACGTCATAACTTTTTTTCTAGGAGGAATTTTCAAAATAGGAGATGGTTACTGTCTGCGCAGGGTATTTTTACATATAGACGCCAAGTTTCAGGAGGTTTCGAAGAAAACTGTAGGCTGTGAAACAAAAAAGTCCACAAGAAGAAGATGAAGAACAACAATGTGAGTAAGACTTCGAGATCCTCCACGAGGATCTAAAAATGCTGAGGTTCTCACAATTTTTGTGATTATGGATTCTTCCATGTCTTTCAAGGTCTTAAGTAAAATAAATACATAATTTTACTCCGAAGAGGTATTCGGGTTTCATACACATTGGTTTACAGTTATCGTGATTTATTTTTTCACACATTTATGGTTTCCCACAGTTTGTAAAACTCCATTTATAGCAATTGTTATTTACACAAGGATTAATGTTTGGAATGCATTGCTGGATTTTATTTTATTATAAAAATTTTTTTAATCACTTTGTTAGTTGATTTAGTCTTTATGGTTTCTCCATTCAACTGACGATGTTTGGTTACACGGCCCTGACTTAGAATTTTACGAGAAACCTATTCTTGCTCGGAATGTCCCATCGCGCATTGAACCCATCTACTCTCATTTATTTTGAATGACTCTGCGGCTTTAAATGGCACGCTAAGTGGTACACGTATCACGCCAATGCGCATGGCTTTGATCAAGCTGGAAAGCGAAGTAAATTCCCAAGGGAGAGTGGAAAAAAGGAAAAATAGGAAGGTGTAACACGCAGGGGGTGTTTGATTGTGAGATAGGGCACTAAGTGGAAAGAGCAATAACTCTGTCCCCACTCTGCCTCGTTAGTCATATGATTGACTGAACAGTATGTTTATTAAACGTGTTAGTTATCACAAGGTCCATTTAGTAATGTTGAAATGTACAATGGTCTGCCATTCAGATGTCGTTTGAATATATGGGTCGCCCACTGTTCTTGTTTATGCTTGTTAGCCCGACTACAAGCAAATGTGTGTGTGTCTGTCTGTCATTAAATTTTCAACAAAGCTTTATGATGAGAAGATGGTGAAGACAAATTAACAATTTAGTAAAAATGTCAAAGGTCAGCGTCACATAAAATCGTCAATTTTCATCCAATTGACCTGATATTATAATTATCATTTGAGCTTTTGTCATCAAAATTTCAGCAAAGCTTTATTATGAGAATACGGAGACAAATTTATAATTTGGTCGAAAGATCGAAGGTCAGCGTCACATAAAATCATCAACTTTCATCCAATTGACCTTAAATTTTAAGAATTTGCACATTGAGGCACTGAATTGGTTCACCAATCAAAAGCAAAAACAGATTGTTTTTTTATATTTTTTTTCGATCAAAAGGTCAAAGGTCAAGGCTGTATAAAAAGTCTATTTTCATCCGATTGACTTGAAATTTGAGCAGGGTTTGCATATTGGGACACTGAAGCCTCGTGTTTTTGAGGTCAAGATGACCTGAAATCATGAATTATAAAAATTTTTTTTAGCTGTTTTCGTCATGTTTAGCATTTTTAATAATAATAAGAAGAAGTCTGAATACAAAGCTTTGCATTTTCAGATGCTTTCCAGTTCCCTTTGGATTCAGCACTTCCTTCAACTTCTATCCTCGAGGTTGCCGATTTACACAATTCCTTGTACATGTCATAAGTATGTACACACACACACACACACACACACACACACACACACACACACACACACACACACACACACACACACACACACACACACACACACACACACACACACATACACACACACACACTAAAGCATTGTCACTGTTCCAAAGAGTTTCCATGTTGAAATGCATTACTTTTTTATGTTTTATTTGTAATAAGAAACATAATTATCCTATAATCACCAATTGTAACTTTGTAATGATAAAAGTTCCGTTTTCAGTAAGTATGATTACACAAGCTGTCTTATAACTCAGATGTACTTTAGTTTAGTAAAATTCAATGACTGTCAGCTACTTATGCAACTTGTTATTATGTTACAGTATCAAGAAGTCTGGTATATTGAACCAGAATCGTTTTTACCTGGATGTCATTTTATTCCCATGTTTATCTGGGGTATTGTATCATTGAGCTGGGAAGGTAGCACAAGCCTATCCATCTTTACCTTTCTCGTCTGAGTTCAATTTCTGACGTGACTGTAAATTGTCACCATTGTAATATACAAGCCCGACATTGCATTAATGAGCGTTTCATCCTTTGGGGGGGACATATGCTGCGTTTTTGCATTCGCTGGTGGACATTAAAGTCACCAATTTCACAAGACGAGGCCGTTGTGTGTGTGCTGTTATCCTCTAGAAATGACCAATTCATACACCAACCTGTAGGATCATGTGTCAAATAAATTGTCCAGGGTTTGCTGACGACTACAAATGTTCGCAACTTGCATGATTGCTTTGATACTCTGACAGGAATGCGAACATACATTGACCTTGATTATATTATTAGAACTGCAGGACATAATTTCATCCTCAAAGCACGTTTGTTAGGCACAGAATGCAAATAAACGAAGTTAATAAAGAGAAGTTCTAAGCTATGGATTATGGCAGGAAATGAAAGCTTACCATTTGAGGAGCCTCATACGATCTAGAAGTTATTGAGGAATATCATTGTATTTATAAAGAAACAAACAATAAACATTCAGGAGACAGTCATCAGGTTCTGAACACAATGTTCCTGAAAATGTGTTCTTAAGCTCGATGTTTGTATACTGGTACAATAAATCCCCTTTAAATATATTGGTATGGTTGTGGGGGTAGATGGAGGAATTTCATAGAAAAGTTAGGATTGAAGAGAGTTATTTGGTCTGTGGATGTGTAGGAGCCATCTCGATGTAATTACGTAAGGAAACTGTGAGCTTAAGTGCTACGAGTCACCACGGGGGGGGGGGGGGGTGCGGTGTTTATTAGATAGGGATTAAGGATAAGTTCCCCAGTATGTGATTGCCCTCTGTGACCTATTCCTACGTTTTTGCAATGACAAACCATGAAAGATGTGCGTTTTTATAATAAACATGACAATAACAAGCGAGCCAGGCATGCCGAACAGACAAAGGGGCTCCGTCTTCTCGGGTTTGGTGTGAGAAAGCCACGCCCCAGAGGTGGAGGGTGGTTCGGTGTGATGTCAAAGAAAGATTAGGAGGAAAGCACGACTACAGAGTGAGGTACACACGTGGTCGCGAGAGAACGTAGCTTGGAAATGGCCTGTAAGAACAGGGCTTTACGGCTGGCTTTCCTTCGACACATGAAGACGACGACAAGATTCTCATATTCAGGCTGAGACAAATTGGCTTGCGTACTGAGCAAGACTCTAGCCATTGACTGTTCACTGTGAATTGTATATGTTTCTGAGAAGAAAAGGATAGCGTGACTCATGGCCTGACCACGGGGTCTCAGAGATCATCTCGTCGTGTGGGCGATCATTTTGAACACACCGGGTGCAAGAGAGGAATGGTCGGCATATTTGCTAGTGAAAAGAAGCTGCACAGGGTCTCTGAGCCCGGGTGTTAAATACCGCTCACAAATTGCCTGACATACGTGTTCCCGCTGAGATAGAGCAGCTTGGCGCCATATTTTTGGCGCGTCTACATGTGCAGGATGAAGCACCTCGAAGACCCCCAAGTACCCTTAAATACTCAAATGATCCCAAAGACCCAAAATGCCCTAAAGACACCAAAGACCCAAAAGACCCTGAAGACTCAAAAGACTAAAAATGCCCCAAAGACCCAAAAGACCAAAAAGACCCACAAGATCAAAAATACCCCAAAGACCTCAAAGACCCCAAAGAGCCTTAAATACTCAAATTACCCCAAAGACCCAGAAATGCCCTAAAGACCCCAAAGAACAAGAAGACGCAAAAGACCCGAAGACCCACAAGACACAAAGACTCCAAGGACCTGCTGGTCGGATCTTGTCAAGATCAATATCAGACGAAGATCAAGGTAATCTGCTGGTTGGCTACTTGGAAGGTGAGATTCAATGCCAGCAAGTTACATACTCTTACAATGCCTCTCTGCAAGATAGGCAATCAAACTATCAAATCCATTTCTCTGGGCAGCCACCGTCAGAGGGGCAGCTACTGGTTATCTGTGGCCTAACTATGTGCGATAACTTTTCATGAAAAGATGATGTCTTTAAACTGGCATCAAAGGCGATACTACTTGCCATCTGGATATTCTCCATAGAGCGAAGGCATTCCTGAGCTGCAGCAGTTTTGTGGCAGCATACAAGACTTCCATACAGAGTTCAATGAGTTATTCCTCCCAATTCTGGGCTGATGTTCCCACTTGCTATGTTGCTCCTCTTGAAGCAGTCAAAAGCAAAGCCCTCCACATCATTTGAATCTTAAGACAGGAGGTGGTTTCCCAGAGATTGTCAATTTCCCATGCGCAATAGGTTGGTTGGATCTATATTTGATACAAGTTTTCATCTGGTCTTGCTTCTTTTGTCCACTCCCCCCAATGGCATCCTCCAGTCATCCCATGTCACACATATTCCTCAAGAAACCCTCACCGGCCTGCTCACCCTTCCCAAAACCAGGCTGGTTGCCCACCTGCTTTCATTTATCTTCTTATTTTTGCCGATTGAAGAATCCTCATCTCCCCATGTCTGTTATCTCATCCTCACTTTAGTCTTTCAAATATACTACACATTACTACTGCATGGGCTCACCCATGCACATCCATGATCTCTTCAACACAAGTTGATTCTTTCCCATTATATTTACCTCTGCCACTGAAGGTAGATGCAGATTATGTTTTTACCCCTGTTTGTTTGTTTGATCCTTTGTTTGTCTGTTTGTGAACAAAATATCTCAGAAAGTTGTGGACGGATTCGGATGAAATTTGGTGGAGAGCTTGGGTATGTGACACCCTGCCGAAATGATTAGATTTTGATGAAGAAGTGGATCCAGATATGGATCGGTTAATTTTTAAGTGATTCTTCACCATTGAGAAATAGGGCCAAAAACACCATATAGCAGTATATCTCAAAAGGTTGTGGACGGATTCTTGGTGGGCCGGTTGGGTATGCAACAAGGAAGAATTGATTCAATTTTGGTGTAGATCCGGATCCAGATATGAGAGTGTTTTTCGTGATTCTTCACCATTGAGTGGATGAGTTGGTTAGGTGATGAGAACAAGCCGATTCAATTTTCATTCAGTTCCAAATCCAGATCCGGCCTTTCAGTGGGATACAATACGTAAACTAATCAGCCTGGCAGAGGTATTCGCTCCACCAAGTGCCCTTCTTATCCTCTTTGGCCTTTTGTTTCTCATTTTTGTGTTATTCCTCCTTTCCTCCTCGTATAATGGCTTGAGGAAGGGCACTTGCCTGTTCAACATGTATCCTTACCATGTGGTGGAAAAATTGTATATGTAACTTGCAAATATAGGAGTGGGTATCAATCTAAAATACAAGTATGACAGGAAGTTGTTTCAAAGATATACAAACAATGCTGAAAAGACAGTATTGACTGACAATGTTCTGACAATACAACACAACTCACTACAACAAGGGCTCGTGCTGAAAGGACCATTCAATTAGAAATAGATACTTTGAGTTGTCAGTCGGCTCTCCCAAAACGAAGCTGAAGGGAACTGGAAGAGAAGCAAGTGAAGAGAGCAAAGTTCATATTCACTTTTAGATGATTGGCTGATCAGGTGTGTTGACAAATTACCATCACTCAGATCTGTGATTGCATCATCAGGTAAGACGTACATGGACATGGACAAATGATTTACACACGCATCAAAAGTTTTTTGTGCCCAATGCAAAACTGTTCATGAGTAGCAACCTGAGATTGAAGATGAAATGCCTAGTAGATGAGGTGTGTGTGGATGCTCGTTGTGCTATGACGTGGATCTGAATGCTTGATCCCACTCAAGTAACATTTTGAAAGACAAGTTTTTTGTTTTTCAAAGGGACGACCCACGCATATCAACTCCTCAAATCAATAATGGTTAAAGCATACTTGTACCCCTTATCATTATCAAATTCAATGAAATCAGCAGACCAGATATAATCAACTTCCTTGGAATAAACCTTCCTTCTATGAAACTTTGTGATTATTGGTTTATGTAATTCTTCAGCTAATTGCTCTTCAATCTTAATGACATCATTAGAGCCGATAAGTTTTTTTTTGAATTTCCAAGCCCAAGTTTCAATTTAGCACTGATCATCTTCTTCACGATGAACCTATCAACTTTTTCGCTCAAGGTTGGATTTTGTATCAGAGACAAATTATACATTTCTCTTTCAGCTTCATGTTTTTCTTCCAACGTTGTGATATTTCCATAATCAATATCATGCCTCATGCACACTTCATCAACCCTATTGATAGGTTTGCTCCACGGTTTAGGATTGTCAGACTCATCTAATCTTTTATTTAAGTTTGTTCCTGGTCCACAGAAAGAATACCCTCGTAGATGTAATTCCCCTGGTATTCCAGTTGTTGTAAATTTACTTGCTGATATAAACTTTTGTATATCTCCCCTTTGTTTGTGTTTGGTGAATTTACTCTTTTTTTGAGCCACACACCAAACATGTACCTTTTTGTATAACCCTATTATTTTTACTTTTAACATACGAGATATTTTTACTCTTAATTTTCTTTTTATATTTTAGACAATAACTCATTTATTTATGAGAAAAATTCCTACAGAGTGCGAAAACATTTTTAGTTTCCAACATGCACATTTGAATCTTTATTTTTAAAACATAAAGAATCCTCAGAAATATCTTCACTCTCCTCCATTTATTTAAGAAAAAAAAAGTAAAACTTTAATCAAAGTCAATCACACCAACATCATCAATAATATAATCTTTTCCTTCTTTCTCTCCTTTGTCTCCACTTCCTCGTTTAAATCTTCTCCCTGAAACCGATGTTAATAGTCTTGACGCATACATGTCTAATAGACTTGCCAATTCTTTGTTTTCCTCCTCAGTGCATTGAGATGGATTTATTTTCTGTAATACCTTCGATCTTTTTTAAAAGCTCACTGGTTTCCATATTTTTATATTTATTTATTCTCGCTCTTTCCTCCCTCTCCCTCTCCTCCTTCTCTCTTGTCTCAGTTTCTTCAACTTCTTCCTCATCCCTTACTATCCTTGAACCACTGTCACCCCATAGAATATCATACATATAGTGATCTGGATTCTGTGATACTCTTGAATCCACAATTATTTTTCTCATAAGAGGAAACCAATAAGATTTGTTGATGATTTCTAAAACAGTTTTATATTTAATGACCTTTAGAAGTTCATTTTAATTTAATATTTCAATCAAATCTCTATTCGTGGGTTTTATAACATCAGTATAAGGCAGAATTACTTTAATTGGTTATTTTAACAGCTTGGTTAGTTTAATAGGGAGTTGAGCAGAACTCAAGAACCTTAATTCATCATTAAATATCAATCCCTTTTCTTGAACAAGATGAAATATTGCTGGTTGTTCTGTTGGAATGAGTCCTGCTTTGGTTTTTGAATCTGCTGAATATTCATTGTTTTGAAGAGCATTCACAATATAATCAGGGGGTCGATTAATGTCTTCCAGTTGTTGAAATAAACCTTCATCATCATATTCTAATTCTCCTAAATGCTCTAATTCTTCCTCCATCATTTGATCAAAATCTTTTAACATTTGAAGTTTTTTAGGAGAATATTCCATCGTGGGAACTGTGGAAGCATCTATAATTTTTTTCTTGGGAAGTTTCTAAAAGTGGTTCAAAAAATTTCTCTTGTTTTCTTTCAAATGCTTCTTCACCCATTAGTTTCTGTCTGCATTTCTTATTTATGTCTTGCTGTTGTTTTACAACTTTTGAAACCAACTCTTGATGCTCCTCAAATCTTCTTGCTCTTTCTTTCGCATCCATTTATTTATTGGAAAAAAATGATTCACTGAATTATAAAGGTCAACAGGGAAATTTTCCTTTTCTTCATCTTAAAGTTTATGTTTTCAAATAAACCCTTTTCTTGAAATATTTAGTCAAATTCTTTATTAATATTAATACAAGTTGTAATTTCTTCTTCACTAATACTTGTATCTCTGCTTTTCATATGTTTGCGTTGAGTTTCTTCATCAACATCAAAACCGAATGATAAAATCTAAACCCCATTACCACTCAGATGTTTCATAATTTGTCTCATTCCTTCTGGATTACTTTCTAATATCCCAAGACCACCAGATTTTAGTTTCTTTAACTCACTCTTACAATGCGAATATTTTGTTGCACCAAGAGAAACCTCCTCAAATATTTGGCCTTCATTCCTCAATCGCATATGTTCCTCCATTAAAATATAGTAATAATCTTCACCTTCTACTTCTCCAGGTCTTATTGCTCTAGTTGTTGTTGATCCAATACGAACTCCATGGTGCTTTTTAAGCAAATTTAAAATATTCTCATTTGTACGAGACAAGAACCTTGATTTATGAAATGTTTTTCCAGAAGCAGATTTACCCATAAGATTTATAATAATAGTTGTCATTTATATATGTACTTGTTTATAAAATAAAATAAAAATATCTTTTAATATCTCATCTTGTTTCACAACCATATATTTATATTTTTCAGTCGTGTGCTTCATATAATCCCCAAATTCCTTTTTACTACATAATGTAGAACAATTGTCTCTCCAAAGATTGTTTATATTTATTGAATTTAACTTTAATAAAATAAAAGTTTTAGAATTGTTTCTCATTGAGCGACGAGGGAGTTGAAAGTGTGATTGACGAAGATAAATACAATTACAAGAAGAATGTCTCCCTCTTGTGTAGTAGCTATCCATTACCGTATGGTTTCTCTCATTAACACAATCAAAGACAATGAGGTTCTTTTTTTATTCATCCAAATCTTGGGGAGAACGTATATCACCATATTATCACTCAGAATACAAGTTATCGGCTTTGATTTCTTTTATATCTCTGTGTATCTCAAAATAGTTGTATTATATCTTCAATGTTGTAATCATTTGGTTTGTTTTGAAGTTGAAATAAACCGATTATATCTTCTTTTTGAAAACCAGCATTAAAACCTTGTGAGAGTAGTTGATACTCAGGTTGAAAACTTGACTTTGTGAAAATTATTAAATTATCATCATCTAAAAAGTTGGGAGCAAGGAGCATCTTTAAAAGTAAGCAGGTTTTTCCACATCTGCTTGAACCAACTATGAGACATCTTAATGAAATTGGAAGATATTTATGGTTGTTAAATTTTATCTTATTTTCCAAAATGGGCAAAAAATCATTCATTTATATATTTGGAAAACAGGTTTTTAAAATTTTATTGGCTTTTTTGGAAACTATGTTTTATCCGAAGTTCAGGTTTCATTTCAAGATAATCCATTATTTTATTTATACAATATCTTGTGTTGATATTTCCCTGAAAATGACAATCGTTAATAATATAAATCATCAATCCACGAAACATGGTCATCATTTGTTCAGTCTCGTCTCTTGTAAGAAAAGGTGTATTATCACCCTCATACTTTACATTCATTTCTCGAATCAATCTTTTAAAGTAATTCATTTTTGGTGTGAATCTCAAAGAATTATATTCCTTTTCATATGTTTGTTGTCATTAATTAGAAGATAATCTCAGAACATACATTGTTAATAGGCTTTTGACTCTGTGTTTAATCCCCATCTTTCACACACAGGACAATTCTCAAATTTTTCATTTGGAGAATCAGGAAATTCAAGAGGCTCAAAATCCAGTAAACTATTCATATTTATAAAGTAAAACTTTACTTCAAATCAAATTCATCTTCAGTCTCATCTTCAGTACTTTCATTGGTGCTTTCACAATCATCTGTTAAACTACTTTCATCACTATCGTTTGAACACAAACTCTCGGTATCATTACTGTCTTCTGTTCCAACAGAGATACTCTCATCACTCTCATAATCTTCAAAATCTTCAGTTGAATAATGACTCATATTTATTTCGTAGAAAAAAACATTACCATCTATATCCATATACTTTTTTTCATGAACAGATTCAACTACTACATTTTTTATATTAAAGGTAATTTTAAAATGATCCTTAACTCCAACTGAACAAAATGTCATTTCACCTGATATATTAACATCCTTTATTTCATCAGGATTTCAATCTTTGGGGTTGTTGAAAAAAATAAAAGTTTCTCCTTGCATATTACAGATGGTCTTATCTTTTCTTTCTAAAGCTTCATCCATGAGGTTTTTCTTTTTTGATACTTTTTCTTGTTTCATTGCTTTTTCTGGTTTTGAATATATTGCCAGAAGGAGAGGAGAAACTTTTGTTCGAGCTACTTTAATTGATGTTCTTCCAGATATACTAAAAGCCCTTCCACTGAAGGAAATTGAAGAACTCATATTATTTACCATAAATGTTTTCATCCAATAGTTGTTATATTTATCTTTATTCAATTTTATATCCTTGGAATATTACTCAGTATCTTTTTCAAATGAAGAGATTGATTGAAACTTGTCTTTTGTGTCTTGATACATTGTATTTATTAAGTGAAAAAAGTTGGAGGATAAAATTTTTTTGAGCACAGATTAACCGATAAATTAAACGGAATTTTCATCAAGAAAATTTTAACTTTACTTTAAGCAAAGTTTTGTTTTATAAATGTGGTGAATACAACGAACTGCGATGTATGTAATCATGAATATAAATGTTATAAAAAAACACCTTCAAACCAACAAACACATATTCAATCTTTTCAGACAAATATCTCCACTTGACCAAGAAAGAAAACATTGTGATAGATGTGATAATGATTTTCTTTAAAATTATTTTTTTTATAATAAACACCTTCAATCACGCAAACACAAGAACAATGAGGAAAGGGAATGTGCCACTAAATTATCCATTGAAAGCACTGATGGGGCATTTAAAGGACATATAAAAATAAGATTGTTTTGCTTTCAAGATCCTGGACCATCTTCAATCATGGAAGCTGTTGATGTGGTTAAACAAAGTATTGAAACGATAATTAAAAACACATAAAGTGAAAATAAAACTTTTAAGTTTTATGTGGGAGTAAAATTGAATATGGTAAGAGAAGGTGATGAAACTACTCCCTATATGAGGAGAAACCCTCACTTTATCTCATCATTTCAAGATTTTGGAAGATGTGATGTTTATGATGAAGTCCAGAGACAAGAACTCGATGTTGATAACACTGTAATAGGTAGTGGATTTGCGATTACAAAAATATCCTTTTTAGATGTACATATCTTATAATCAGATCCTCTTCAAGCTTCTTCTTGTCATGTCTTACCAAAGAGATAAAACTTAATAAAGCGGTTAGTAGGGTGAATATACTGATTCTGGCTCACTTTTCCCGATATAAATGAATGGGGATTTTCAGCAATTCATATTTTTTTCCCTAAAAATAAACCCCTTTTTTATCTCAAGGTATATTTATTTGTCTCCCCTTTTAACCTCGGGACACTTTTTAAAAATTAAATAAACATGTTGAGTGTGGGGAAGGGTGGGGAGTGGGATGAGGGGGGGGTGGGGTTTTTGTGGGCAGGGGTTTGTGGGGACGTTGGGACGTTGGGATGTGTGGATGTTGGGACGTTGGGAGGGGTTTGTGTGGGCAGGGGTTTGTGTGGGCAGGGGTTTGTGTGGGCAGGGGGTCGTTGTCGTTGGGACATGGGGTCGTTGGGTCAGGTTTATGTGGATGAGGTTTGATGTGGACGGGTGAATAAATGGGTGGATGGGTGGATGGGTGAATGTGCTGGTGGAGCTTGTATGGATGGGTGGACAATTTTTTTAATTAACCAAATGCATATTGTTCAGCTCACTCATTGAACCAATAAAGATTTGTTCATTCTCAAATTCCCTTAATTGGTTAATTTTCTTTGCACAATAATCCCCATCTAAAATATTTAAAAATAAAACATTTGAATCTTTATATTTTTTAAGATACCCCATTTGTGCCATTATGAAATGAGAAACTTCTCTTAATGCTCTTGTTTGACCACCTCCTGAGCCACATATCATTTTGAGATTATAGTAAATTGTTTTTTCATTGTTCAATTTATAACCATCAAAGTTTTCAGTCCATTGAAGGATATTAATTTTTTTCTTTACATCCTCTAACTTACTAGTTTTTAAATTGATTCGCTTATTTGTTTTATTTACCTTTGTTTTAGTTATTTTTTTCAATAAGACTTATTTGATATTTTTCACATTCATTATGTTTTCCATTTATATACCAAGACTGAGATTTTTTCCACTTTTTAGTTTGATTAATACTTGGTTTGACCATTTATATATTGTAAAAAAAACATGGCGGTCGCCCATCTTCCCATCGTTAAAACACAATCTATTCTATACACTTTATCATACAATATCCATATGGAACACAATCTATTCCATTCTCTAAAATAAATCTCTTATGATCAAAGGCTCCGAATGCCTTTTATTTACTTCTTCACTATATATGTTATGTTTATAACTTCTTATTGTATTCATTTTCCTATATTCTTCTTTATTATCCATCAAACAATTATAATAATTTCTAAAACTTATTGATTTCTTTATTACGTATTTCTTTATTCCCTTTAACCTCTTATCAATCTGATCACCATAATTATAAGCATATGCCTTTGCTCTCAATACAATAAACTCATGACTTTTCCACCCAACTCATCCTTAAACTTACCAATAACCTTTTCATTCTTGATTGAAAATAACTCACTCTTCTTACGAAAATTACTTGCATCATATACTCCAATATTTTTCTTCATATCTTTATAAATATCATCAGTTTTTATATCTAGGATAAAACTATCAGTGTCCATATACAACAATGAAACATTTTCACCATACTCTTTCTTTAAGCCATTATACAAATAATCATACATCAATATCTTTGATAAATCAAGAACTGCTGTTGCAATATAAATTGGTTCATCCATTAAATACTTTCCTTTTCCAGATGAATAGCAGAAAAGTTCTCTGAAAAAAAATCTTCTCTCTTAAAACTTGGTTTATTTATCAATCTCGAAGCTTCTTTCCAAGATGTTGCAAATGTAATGTTTTGCCTGTTTGTAACATTCTCCATTGTCTTTCCAAAGACAGTATTATTCATCAATTTATAGAATTCCCCTTCAAATTTTACTTTTGTATTTGTTCTCATATCTGTATTAAATTTGTATTCAAATGCCCCGGGGGAAAACACACCGGGCGTGTATGCCCCGGTTAGAATAGCTGTACCATATCCCTGTGTCTTAAGAGGCGACCAGGGTTGCATCAGGAAGGGCATCCTGCGTAAAACTGTGCCAAATCATTATGCGGATCATAACGGATGATCCGCTGTGGCGACCCCTAACGGGAGCAGCCGAAAGAAGAAGAAGAAGAGAAGAAGAGATCTGTATTGAATTTAATATACTTTTTCATCCAAGGACTTTGTTGAAATTTTAAAACTCTATGAATTTTAGCTACTCTCAATCCTTCTCTCAAAAACTGTTTCAAGCTTTTCTGATGCAAAACATATCCCTCTTTATCATAGAATGTTGTTAATAACTGTTCTGTTGATTTGCCTTTAATATTAAAACTTTTATGATAATCACTTAACCATTCTTTCTTTGGGGTTTCTTTCTCACATGCAAAAGGAAGGTCTTTATGCTTCTTATGAAGATCACCCAGGTAGCTCAAATCAACTTCAAAATAATAACCTTCTTCTTCCTCATTCAATTCCTCTTGAGAAGAAATAACAATATTCATCAAAGCCTTTTCATAATCCTTTTCTTCCACCCACTCTAATTTCCCAAAAGGCAGAGATTAAGACATTGCCCATCCATACAAATTATTAGCATCAAAATACATCAAATAATTACTATCTTTTTCACTATCATAACTTGGAAGATATTTATTATTTGCTTTAGCATATCTTTTTGAACATACTTGTGATATTCCACCTCTCTGAGACTTCTCAATCATCAAAAGTATATCTACATCACTGATTAAATCTATATCTTTTCTTGTCATTTTTAACATTGCACTCCAAGCTAAACCAGGAGCTGTGAAATAGTGGGAAGAATCCAATCCATAACAATTTTTATTATGACAGAGTGATCTAAAAGCTTCAAACACATCAGCTAACAATAAAACATTTGTTTTTAGATACAAATCATGATATTCTCCAAGGGTCTTTATCTTAAATATTTCCCAAATTTCTTGTGCCTGCTTATATTCCTTATCACTTATCTCTTCTTCATAAAGGTTATTATAGAAACTTTCCTTTGAAGGAAGTCGTGTTTCTTTGAATCTCATAAATGAATCCATATAATCATAAGGATAAATTCCCTTACGTGTAAGAATTTTCTCTTTACTTTGAATTTTATTCCTTGTTTGAATTTCCTCTCGAGTTAGAATTCCCTCTTTAATCAGAATTTCATCTTTAATCAGAATTTCCTCTTTAGTTAGAATTCCATTCATTGTTTGAATTTTCTTCATAATTAGAATTTAATCTTTAGTTAGAATTTCTTCATTAATATCCTCATTAATTAGAATTTCCTCTTTACTTTGAATTATCTCTTTAATCTGAATTTCTTCTTTAGTTAGAATTTCCTCTTTTGGAAAGAATGAATTAAGATTTGGAAAAGATCCCCTTGGAGCTTAGATTTGATGCTGGGTGGGCTAGTGGTGTTCCCATGAACTTGTAAGAATCTATAAACCTAATACGAGCTAAAGGTTTTGTGAATATAATTTTTGTAAATGAAATATACTTTTGACTTGTGTTTGTTATGGCAGAAATATTCCCTGGTGTTTTTGAAAGTTCAGTTATATATAGATGTGTATCATAGTTGGCGCTGTTCTGAAGAAAGACTGGAATAAAAGAAGGAAATTTATAACTAAGATAACAACAGGAATGAGCGGGACCTCTATATTTACCAGTAAGATGACAATGATCCCTAACTTTAGACTCCTCAATTTCCTCCTCACAAATATGACAGATATTGTTCTTTCTAAATTCTAATTTTTCTTCTTCAGTTAATTTCATCGGTTCATTTGTTTCTTTCATTAATTTAGTTAGTCTTATACAATCCTTTTCTTATCGTTTTACAAACTCTTGTGAAGCTTTTTTTCCACTATAATGTTCAAGTTTGTTATACTTTTCTCCAACAGATGATTTGATATAATAACATAAACCACAAGGAATATGTTTTTGATGTATATTTGTATATGATTCTTTTGGATTAGGAGAAGCAGTATTTATCTTTTTAAAGATACATTCAAAATCAGCATATATCACAAATGGGTGCATGATAGATTTATTATAGTCTTCAAAAGAAATATTTTTACCAGGTTTAGGCATTGTAATTACAGCTGATTTATGATTATTGCAATATTTTGAATGTTGTTCTAATCGTTCTTTTGTATGAAATGAATTAACACATCGCTTACAAGGGTATATTTTGTTTGCTGTTTTGAATACCTGAGAAGAGATTAATCTTGATAAATTATTGATGTATGTATAATGTGAATTGTTTCCAACACTAAAATATAAAAGATCAATGTGTGTTTCTTCATTTTTATAGTTGTTTGAAATTTTTAATATTTGAACTTTGCTTGTCTCCATTAATCCATATACATTAATAGAAAGATTATTCTTTTTCTCAAATTTAGGAATATCTGTTCGTGGCATTGGGAATTTAAAATCTTTGATGTCCAAGGTATTCTCATATTTCATATATTGTTTTACTCTTTCTGAATTACAATTTGGAGGATGTAAGCAAGCAAGAACAGACCGGAGAAAACATTTATTATCATTTTTATTAATATGAACAACTGCCTTCTTTAGTTTTATTTATTTTGGTAATTCAATATAAGAAGAAGCTTTCAGAGGGTTTGATTTTAGAATGTGTATATCTAAAAAGACGGTTTTTTCAATATTAAATCCACATCCTACCACTGTATTATCAACATCCTCCTCTTGTATTGATAGTTCTTCATAAGCCCCACTATTCAAAAAATCTTGAAATGATGTTATAGAATGAAGATCTGTTCTCAGATAAGGACTTTGTTCTTCATCTTGTCTTTTCAAATTCATTTTCACACCCATATAAAAGTTTAAAGTTTTCATTTCTTTTAATGTCTATTTAATAACTTTTTCAACATCAGGATTCACTATTTCAATTGATTCAGCTATTGATGATGGACCGGGTTCTCCAAATTGAAAAATCCTTCTTTTTATATGCCCTTTAAATGTCCAATCAGTGTTTTCAATATAATAGTCTCCCTTTGCTTTAAACTCATTTTTCTTGTGTTTTTGTGATTGAAGGTGATTCTTATAACTACTCTTCAAAATATCCTTTGAGCAGATATCACAATGTTTTCTTCCCAACTCAAGAGGAGATATTTGATGAAATAGATTAAATGTGTGTTTGTTGGTTTGAAGGTGTTTTTTTTATAATGTTTATATTCGTGATTACAAACATCGCAGAACATTGTATTCACCATATTTCTATAATAAAACTTTGCTTAAACTAAAATTTTCTTGATGAAAATTTCGTTTATTTTGCAGGTGAATTTGTGCTAAAAACTATTTTATCCTCCAACTTTTTTCACTTAATAAATACAATGTTTCAAGACACAAAAGACAACTTTAAATCAATCTCTTCATTTGTAAAAGATACTGAGAAATATGTCAAGGATGTAAAATTGAACAAAGATAAATATAACAACTATTGGATAAAAACAATTATGGAAAATAATGAGTTCTTCAATTTCCTTCAGTGGAAGGGCTTTTAGTATACCTGGAAGAACATCAATTAAAGTATCTCAAACAAAAGTTTCTCCTCTCCTTCTGGCAATACATTCAAAACTAGAAAAAGCAATGAAACAAGAAAAAGTATCAAAAAATAAAAACCTTATGGTTGAAGCTTTAGAAAGAAAAGATAAGACCATCTGTAATAGGCAAGGAGAAATTTGTATTTTTTTTTCTACAACCCTAAAGATGTAAATCCTGATGAAATAAAGGATGTTAATATATCAGGTGAAATGACATTTTGTTCAATAGTAGTTAAGGATCATTTTAAAATTACCTTTAATATAAAAAATGTTGTAGTTGAATCTGGTCATGAAAAAAAGTATATTGATATCGATGGTAATATTATTAAATATGAGTCAATATGCAACTGAAAGTAGAGATGAATTTCAGTTTAAGTAAAGTTTTACTTTATAAATATGCTAGACTTCCATGATTTTCCAGTTGACAAATTTGAGAATTGTCCTGCGTGTGATAGAGTGGGATTAAACACAGAGTCAAAAGCCGATAAACAATGTATATTCTGTGATTATCTTCTAATTAATGACAATAAAAAATTTAAAAAGGAAAATAATTATTTTAGATTTACACCAAAAATGAATTACTTGACAATATTGATTAGAGAAATGAATGTAAAGTGTGAGGGTGATAACACACCTTTCCTTACAAGGGAAGAAACTGAACGTATTAGAGAAATGTTCAAAGGATTGTTGTTATATATTATTCATGATTGTCATTTTCAGGGAAATATCAACACAAGATATTGCATAAATAAAATAATGGATTATCTTGAAATTAAACCCGAACTTAGGATAAAATATCAAGTTTCTACAAAAACCAATAATAAATTTAATAACCTGTTTTCCAAATATATAAATGAATGATTTTTTACCCATTTGGGAAAATAAGATAAAATTTAACAATCATAAAAATCTTCCAAATTCATTAAGATGTCTCATAGTTGGTTCAAGCGGATGTGGAAAAACCTGCTTACTTTTGAAGATGCTCCTGACTCCCAAATTTTTAGATTATGATAATTTAATAATTTTCACAAAGTCGAGTTTTCAACCAGTGTCAACTACTCTCAGAAGGTTTTAATGCTGGTCTTCAAAAAGAAGATATAATCGGTTTATTTAAACTGCGAAAAAACCTAAATGATTATAACATTGAAGATATAATACAACTATTTTGTGATACACAGAGATGTAAAAAGAAATCAAAACCAATAACTTGTATTCTTAGTGATAATACGGATGATATACCATCTCCCCAAGATTTGGATAAATCAAAAAAGAACCTCGTTATCTTTGATGATTGTGTTAATGAGAGAATCCAAACGGTAATGGACAGCGACTACACAAGAGGGAGACATTCTTTGTGTAATTGTATTTATCTTCGTCAATCATACTTTCAACTTCCTCTTCGTTCCATCAGAAACAATGCTCATACTTTTATTTTATTCAAGTTAAATTCAATAGACATAAACAATTTTTGGAGAGATAATTGTTCTACATTATGTAGTAAAAAGGAATTTGCGGATTACATGAAGCACACGACACAAAAACATAAATATATTGTTGTGAAGCAAGATGAGATATTAAGGGATATTTTTTTGTTTTATAAACAATTACATATATAAATGACAACTATTATTATAAATCTTGTGGGTAAATCTGCTTCATGAAAAAACTTTCATAAATCAAGGTTCTTGTATAGTACAAATGACAACATTGTAAATTTACTTAAAAAAACACCCCGTGATACGCATTGTATCAACAACAACTAGAGCAATAAGACCTGGAGAAGTAAAACGTGAAGATTATCACTCTATTTCAGTGGAGGAACATATGCGATTGAGGAATGAAGGTCAAATATTTGAGAAGGTTTCTCTTGGCACAACAAAATATTCACATTGTAAGAGTGAGTAAAGGAAACTAAAATCTGGTGGTCTTGGGATATTAGAAACTAATCCAGAAGGAACGAGACAAATTATTAAACATCTGAGCGGAGTGAAGATTTTATCATTCGGTTTTGATGTTGATGAAGAAACTCAATTCAAACGTATGAAAAGCAGAGATGCAAGTATTAGTGAAGAAGAAATTACAACTCGTATTAATGTTAATAAAGAATTTGATGAAATATTTAAAGAAAAGGATTTATTTGAACACATCTACTTGGAAGATGAAGAAAAGGAAAATTTCCCTGTTGATCTTTACAATTCATGAAATGATATTTTCCAAAAAATAAATGGATGCGAAAGAAAGAGCAAGAAGATTTAAGGAACATCAAGAGTTGGTTTCAAAAGTTGTAAAACAACAGGAAGACATAAAGAAGAAACTCAGACAGAACCTAACGGGCGAAGAAGCATTTGAAAGAAAACAAGATGAAATTTTTAAACCACTTCTAAAAACTTCCCAAGAAAAAATTAAAGATGTTTCCACAGTTCCCACAGTAGAATATACTCCTAAAAAACTTCAAATGTTGAAAGATTTTGATCAAATGACGGAGGAAAATTGGAGCATATAGGGGAATTAGAATATGATGAGGAAGGATTATTTCAACAACTGGAAGAGATGAATCGACTCCCTGATTATATTGTGAATGCTCTTCAAAATAATGAATATTCAGCAGATTCAAAAATCAAAGCAGGGCTCATTACAACAGAACAACCAGCAATATTTCATCTTGTTCAAGAAAAGGTATTGATATTTAATGATGAATTAAAGTTCTCGGGTTCTGCTCAACCCCCTGTTAAACTAACTCCGAGATTAATGTTTCTTCTCACAAAAGATGGAAGACAAGGTTTAACTGTGAGGGATGAATCAAAGTATATTGATAAACCATTGCATATAAAAAATAATGATGATAGAGTAGAAATTGATTTGCTGAACACTCTGAATTAGAGGATTAGTATTTCTGGTAAAAGTAGGAAAAATGAGAAGGAGAAACACATTATTCAGGCTTTAAGTATCCTTGGTTCAGGTATTAGTTTTCTTCCAAATGACCAATCGCAATTAGTTAATAGATTGTTATTGTTAGGTAGTAAGAAGGCTGGAAATAATAATTGTTTTAATGAAGCATCAGCCATTTTAGACCAGTTTATGAACATGAAAATAATTAATAAATCTCAATATAAAGATATTTTATCTCATATTAAATAAGATGAGAAGCACAATTCTGAGTTTTCATTTCACAACAAGCGACCACACATCTTCATTCCCATACCCACGACAACTTGACCCAACAAAAGAATATGAGGCATCTTTATTGTCCAAGGAAACTTATAATACCTTATTTAATATAACTGATAAAAATGACAAGTTTAGTTATATTCCGGGAAGTGGATACAAAACGATAACAGTCTCACCCGGAGCATATGAGATTTCTCAAATATCTTCCGAAATTGCTCGTCTTATGAAAGAACAGGGTGATGAACCAAAAAATATTGTTATAGACATTCAAAAACGTACTTCAAAATCAACGATTAAACTTAAAAATAACTACAAGGTTGATTTCACAATAGATAATTCATTTAGAGAGTTATTGGGTTTCTCCTCAAAAAAGATTGAAACTAATGGGACGTTTTACAGTGATAATGTCATTCAAATATCCTCAGGAATAAATTCGGTGTTAATTCACTGTGATTTGATTGATGGTGTTCATAATGATGGAATAAAAATAAATACAATATTTTCATTCAGCGCAAACTCAACCCCAATTGGTTATAAATTCAATATCGAACCCAAAAATTTGGTTTATCTCCCTGTGTCAGGAAAACACATACACAGAGTAAATTTTAGGATAACCGACCAAGATAATCGTATGATTTATTTTAATGGAGAAGTTATATCCATCAGAATTCACCTACGTGAAGTTTCCAATAAATAAATACGATGGTTATTGTGAGGAAACACGAGTTGGGAAAATATAAAATAATTACAGGGGATGGGATGTTCCTTTCTCCAGACTACAAGGGTGAAGGTATGTATCTTGGTAGAGGATACTATAAACCTAAGAGACAAAGGGGTGTAGGACATCAGTTTAGAGGAGATGGGATAATTGATACGCTAATGGGTATCGATTCAACTATTCTTAAATATAAAGACCTAATTGGTTCAACTGCTTCTGCTGTGGGAAATGTAGCAGGTGCTGTAAAGAGCATAAAAGATGCCCAAAAGGAATCTCATAAATTACAAGCAATTAGAGAAATTAAGAAAGACAAAACTCAGTTGTCCCCCCAAGAACGAAAGAAAATAATTCAAATAATTGGGTCAGGGTTTCAAGAGTTTTAACATCTTTTTTCCGAGATAAATACAAGTATGGAAGCAATTGATAGTATCTATGATTTGGATAATACTATTATCATCTCAAACTCCACTTAAAAAGAAGATTACTTCAAGGTAAATGCAATAAATCGAACAGAATGGAATGCAAATGGTACAAAAAGTTTTGAAATAAATAATCAACAAACCCATTTGAATCTATCCGAAAGTTTCTTGTTGTGTAAATTTAAATTCACTAAGGCTGGGAATAACACAAACGCTACACTTGTAAATTATTTCTTCTGGAAAATGTTTGATAGTGTTCGTTTGTACATTGGAACACAAGAAGTTTAAGCGGTTGATTATGTCTCTGCTGTGACTGAAATGATGAAATTTACACTATATACATTCAGTGATAGAATGGGAAAGGGGGCTGTCAAAGGTTTTATTCCTGATATGTCAACGGGAACAACCACAGACCCTGGATATACTCAAAGGAAAGGAACGTATACTGATGATACAAAAGCAGTTAATAGTTTTACTGTGGCAGTTCCTCTTAAAGGTATATTTGGATTTTGTGATCATGATAAAGCTCTATATGGTCTTAAAATTAGATATCATCACCAAAGGAATGATAATGAAAATAGATTACTTTTTGGTGTTGCTAGTGCTTTTGGTGATCAGAATAAATTTGTAATTGATGAAATGAGTTGGTATATAAGTGAATATACTCCGAATCTTAAAACAGAAGAGATGTTGAACAGAAGACTTAACTCAAAGAAACCACTCAGAGTATCACACCTCAAAAGAAGATGTCAACACGCTAAACTAAACCAAACCACTTACACGTGGAATTTGGGTGTTCTGGAAGGAACCACGATATCTGTGGATCATTTTTTAAAAAACCAGATGGCGATACTGCTACTGATAAGAATAATGCATTGAGTGATAATGCTAAGGTGAAACAACTTCGTGTTTCTCTAGATGGAACATTTTATCCACGAGATAGATTGGAAATTAATTGGGAAAAAATGATTTTGCTGAAGCATACAAGTCTTACCAAAAAGTGTGTGAAAGTAATGGAAATAAAGAACCTATTTTGGATATGACAACATTTAAAAGTTTGTATACAATCTATGCGTTTGACCTGAGTGCTCAAAAGGAAACTATAAAGTCGAATCGAATGGATACTTCCCTATACATTGAAAGAGGAGAGATTGAAGAAGTTGATGCATATTGTTTGCTTTTGGAAGAAACAGAATTACAGATTAATACAGATAATGGTGTTATGATTAGTCTCACATAATTTTTTGTTAAATAAATGAGTGGCAAAGAACCAACTGGGGTATGTGTTAATCAAATCAATATTCATAAACTTTCATCTTGTGTTCAAAATCAAAAGCCTTGTCCGATTAACATTAATACAATTCAGAGAAAAGGAGCAGTAAGAATTTATGTTTTGCTCACAAGAGAACAGGTTAAAATCTTGAACTATACTGGCTCACTTAAAATTAAAATGACAAAACCAATGTTGAAAAAATATTCAATAAGAGAGACGAGTGGAGGATTTCAGCCATTTCTAATTCCTTTATTTGCTGGTTTAAGTGTGGGTGGAGCATTGACGGGTGGTATTTCAACAGCGGTCAAAACTGCCAACGAAAGGAAGGCTAAACTCCGGGCTCAAAAATAATTGGAAAGACATAACAAAGAGTTGGAGAAACAAATTAGTGGAAATTGTGTAATTGTAGATTTTGCTGAAAAACTTGAAGGTCTGCCTGATAAAGCGAGATTGTTAGTTGGAAATATGCTTTCTTCTGTCACACAAGCAGGTGTAAAATTAACTAAAAGAGGTAATGGATTATATCTTTCTAATAAATAAATGAGCATTGATGAGTGGTTTAAAGAATTTGGAAAGAATACAACATCAAATTTACAACTTGTCAAATATTGTAAGAAATTAAAAATTCATAATGTGGTTATTTGTATGAGAGATGAATTAACAAACGTGCCTAAACATACAATGAATATTATTATGAACTTAGAAGATAATAATGGGAACGGTTCTCATTGGGTTTGTATTTTTAATAGTCAAGCCAAATATTATTTTGATAGTTTTGGTCTTCCACCACCTGCTGAAGTCATAAAATTCTTACAGAATGGTGTTTATCAAACATTTCTCGTCCAAGAATTAAATTCCAAGTGTTGTGGTCAATTATGTCTACATGTGTTATTTCAACTCAACAAAAATAAATTTTTTATGACATTGTTTTTAATCTAATATAAATGACTTATGTTGGTCAAGATGGTTCTGTCTTTGGTGTATCCCAAGAACTGGATATTGATTTATCAAATTATTACACAAAGGCACAGGCTGAACGACATAAATATAATATAACCAAATATATTTCTATGAAAAATGCTTATAAATTAAAAAATTATCCAACCCCGACTGACGCGAATGACTTGATGAGATTAAGTGATTTATCACAACATATATCCTTAAATAAAATGGCCGTGTATTCCAAACATACAGAAGTGTTGATTTTATCTCCAGGTCATGCAGAATTCACAGTTCGAATTAAAATAAATTTTTATAATGAAGGGCGTATCGTTTGTATGAGAATACAACAATGGGGGAATGATATGAATGATTTAGGGTGTAATTGGTCATTTAAAATTGACCTAGAAGACCTGGAACAATTAAATCAGTCTCGTAAGGAAGAATATTATCCACTTGGTATAGAGAATGAGTTATGTGGAAGCACGATTAGTAAACAACAAATAAAATAATTTAATAAAGGTAAATATAATAATGGTTTTCCCTAGTTTATATCATGAAAACAGAAAAAACAGGATTATATATAATAAGTAAGGAAATACAAAATGATTTAACTATGGGAAGATGGAGAGGTGTTTCCTGTCATAATATTATTCTAACATATATTTCTAATACATAAAGACGGCAAGAAGGCTTCAAGAAAATTATCATTTCTGTGTCCAAGCATACCTTCAAGAAAAGGGTATTCGGTATTTTAATAAATATGTTCTACAACATAAGAATGAGGTATTTTCAATAAAAGATTGGCTTTATACTGATGTTGATGAACCAAAAACTTTGGATTTAATTAAAATGTTAAATAATGAAAAAATTATAAAGTTAAGAAAACGTAAGGCTCTTTTAGAAATTCAAAAGAAATTTTATTGGATTCCTGTTGTAAAAAAAAATATTTTGGATACAAGAATAACAAGAAATCACGATTAATATATGTATGATATTCTATGGGGTGTAAGTGATTCAAGGATAGTAAGGGACAAGGCAGGAGTTGAAGAGAGGGAAGAGGAGGAAAAGGAGAAGTGAGAGAAGAAAGAGGAGGAAAGAGATAAGAGAGAGAAGAGCGAGAAGGAGGAGAGAGAGAAGAAAGAGAAGGAGGAAAGAGAGAAGAGAGAGAAGGAGGAGAGGGAGGAAAGAGTGAGAATAAATAAATATGAAAATATGGAAACAAGTGAGATTTAAAAAAGATTGGAGGTATTGCAGAAAATAAATAAATCTCAACTCACCGAGGAGGAAAACAAAGAATTGACAAGTCTATTTGCAATATTTTCGATAAGACTATTGTCAAGAACAAGATATTGACTGATTAAATTTTTCATTTTTTTCTTAAATCAATGGAGGAGAGAGTGAAGGCATTTCAAGGATTCTTTACGTTTTAAAAATTAAGATTCAAATGTGCATGTTGGAAACTAAAAAGGTTTTCGCACTCTGTAGGAATTTTTCTCATAAATAAATGAGTTATTGTCTCAAATGTAAAAAGCAAACTTATACTAAAAATATTTCATATTTTAAAAGTAAAAATAACAGGGTTATACACAAAGGTATATGTTCGGTGTATGGTTCAAAAAAAAATCAATTTATCTCCAAACATAAACTCGTCGAGATATACAAAAGTTTTTATCAGGAAGTAAATTTACAACTTCTGGAATACCAGGGGAATTACATCTACCAGGGTATTCTTGCTGTGGTCCAGGCACAAACTTGGATGAAAGATTAGATGAGGCAGACAATCCTAAATCATGGAGTAAGCCCATCAACAGGGTTGATGAAGTGTGCATGAGATATGATATTGATTATGGGAATACCACAACTTTGGAAGAAAAGCATGAAGCCAATAGAGAAATGTTGTATAATTTGTCTCTGATACAAAATCCAACCTTGAGAGAAAAAGTTGATCGGTTCATCGTGAAGAAGATGATCAGTGTTAAATTGAAACTTGGACTTGGAAATTCAAAAAACTTATCGGCTCTAATGATGTCATTAAAATTGAAGAGCAATGAGCTGATGAATTACATAAACCAATATTCACAAAGGTTCAGAGAAGGAAGGTTTATTCCAAGGAAGTTGATTATATCTGGTGTGCTGATTTCATTGAACTCAATAATGATAAGGGGTACAAGTATGCTTTAACTGCTATTGATTTGAGGAGTAGATATGCATGGGTTGTCCCTTTAAAAAACAAAACAGGTAATACTCTTATGTTAGCCTTTCAACAGATATTTAATAAAAGTAAGAGAAAACCTAAAAAATTGTGGACTGATGAGGGTAGAGAGTTTTATAACAAGACATTTATGAATTTTCGAAAAAATAACAGTATTACATTATGCAGTACCTTTAATGAAGGAAAGGCCGTTGTTGTTGAACGTTTTAATCGTACCTTAAAAGAGAGACTATATAAAAAATTCACACAACTCGGTTCACAACAATGGTCATATTTTATTCAGGATATTGTGGATAAGTATAATGACACGATTCACATGTTAACGATTATGAAACCATCAGAAACATTTACAAAATTAAAATATGAAAAAGAGATTAATGTCAGAAAACCGAAGTTCAAAGTTGGTGATATCGTAAGAATATATAGGTGGAAATCTCATTTTGTAAAAGGTTATATTAAACGATGGACGAACAAACTTTTAAAAATTGTTTATGTAATAGATACGGTCCATTGGACTTATCAGATATATGATTTAGAAGGGGAAGAGATTTTAGGTTCATTTTATTCACAGGAATTATAAAAGACAAAACTAAGCAGATAATACCCATGGGAGCAATGGGTTGGTGCTTCACTCCCTCCTACTATACACCGTTGTGGACACTCGAGGGCCAAGTCCGAGGTGTATAACAGTATATAATGTGTCAAGGGGGACGTTCTTAAATCTGTGAACCCCAAACACAGAATCCTCAACTGAATAGTCAAGGCTTAACGTGTGTGTGTGTGTGTGTGTGTGTGTGTGTGTGTGTGTGTGTGTGTGTGTGTGTGTGTGTGTGTGTGTGTGTGTGTGTGTGAGATGTCCCAACCCTCACATTCAAAATCTTAACCCCAACCCTCACATTCAAAATCTCAACCCCAACCCCCCAACCCTCGCCCAACACAATGTCTTTTTCAAAATGAGATTTCCACCTATATATATTTTTTTTTTACGTTTTTTTTCTCTTCTTCCAATTCTGTCTTTTAAGGCTTTCAGGTTTGATGATGTAGAAAGGGGGAGTAAGCCTGCACTTTCTTCCCAGAACTAACAATATATATTTTTTATGTTTTTTTCTCTTCTTCCAATTCTGTCTTTTAAGGCTTTCAGGTTTGATGACGTAGAAAGGGGGAGTAAGAACTTTCTTGATAGGTTTAGATCCCAAAGAGTGGTAGCATTTCAAGTCTCCAAAATAAACCCAACTTTCCAAGTCTCCAAGGTATAACCACATTCCTGTTGAGTTTCCAAGATACGTATCACATTGTGAGTTATCAAGCCAGAACCCACATTTCAAGTCTCCAAAAATATAACCATCTATCCAAGATTCCAAGGTAGAATCATAATTTCCAGAAATATGTGGGTTTCAGTGATAGATGTCACATAGTATAACTGTGGATCATCAAGGAAATCTCCATTTTTTCCAATTTTTATGGGTTTCAGTGATAGATCTCACATCGTATAACTGTGGATCATCAAGGAAAACTCAATTTTTCCAATTTTTATGTTGTTCAGTGATTGATCTCACATAGTATACCTGTGGATCATCAAGGAAAACTCCATTTTTCAAAATGTCTGAAATTTGTGAGTCTCCAAGGTAAAACGTGTATTCTGGCTCATCAAGGTATAACTTGTTCAGTGGGTATTGTCTTGATAACTCGCAATGAGTACTATTGCTGTAAAACTTCTTCAGGATTTTGCTGGTCTCCAAGGTATAACTCTTTGGTTGGGCCATCAAGGTCGAGCTCGTTCTGTGGGTGTTGGTCGCTCATAAGGTGTTCAACCAAGCCAAAAATTTTGCCCCAAGTTGTAGCAAAAGCAGTATTTTCATTTCGTATTTCAGATACAATTTCCTGTGAGAGAAAATAATAATGTATTAATTAAGTGATTTAATTATTAAAGAGTATGCTTCAATCAAACTTTGGAAATAGGAAAATAAAATCTTACCTCAATAGATAAGAGGTTTGAATCCAGTTCATCAACTTGAAGGTTTAGTTCCATACAAATAGTCGATCTATAAGCAAGCTCATCCCACTCAAGCACATTCTAGAATTTTCTAGTGATTTCTTTGTGAGTCAGAGACGAACTGGAAATGATGTAAGAGTAGGCGGGGCTTAGGAAAAGTGTGCGGAGCTTAGGAAAAGTTGTCATGGCTTAGGGAAAAGTGGGCGTGGCTTGTGCAAAAAATAACCTGTGGTCAGAAGGTGGTCAAACAAGAGCATTAAGAGAAGTTTATCATTTCGTAATGGCACAAAAGGGGTATCTTAAAAAATATAAAGATTCAAATGTTTTATTTTTAAATATTTTAGATGGGGATTATTGTGCAAAGAAAATTAAACTATTGAAGGAATTTGAGAATGAACAAATCTTTATAGGTTCAATGAGTGAGCGAAATAATATGCATTGGTTAATTAAAAAAATTGTCCACCCATCCATACAAGCTCCACCCGCACATTCACCCATCCACCCATCCACCCATCTATTCACCCATCCACATCAAACCTCATCCACATAAATCCCTCCCAACGTCCCAACGACCCACGTCCCCACGTCCCCACGTCCCCACGTCCCAACATCCCCACGTCCCCACAAATCCCTGCCCACACAAACCCCTGCCCCACACACATGTTTATTTAATTTAAAAAAGTTTCCCTAGGTTAAAAGGGGAGACAAATAAATATACCTTGGGATAAAAAGGGGGTTTATTTTTAGGGAAAAAATATGAATCGCTGAAAATCCCCCATTCATTTACATGGGGAAAAGTGAGCCAGAATCAGTATATTCACCCTACTGCGGTTGTTAATATTCAAAACAAAGATAACAAAATATTTTCTATGGTCTGTTCTTGCTCACTTACATCCTCCACAATGGAAACCTGAAAGGGTTGAACATTATAAGAAATTCGAGAATACATTAAATGTTAAAGATTTAAAGTTTCCAATGTCATTGAGAGAAATTCCTATATTTGAGAAAATGAATAATCTATCTGTTAATGTATATGGATTAACGGTTACAAACAAAGTTCAGATATTAAAAATTTCAAACAACTCTAACAACGATGAAACACACATTGACCTTCTCTACTTTACTTCAAAGGAAAAATCACATTATGCTTTAATCAAAAATTTATCAAGATTAACCAAATAACAACTATACAAGAGAAAATGTAACACATATCCATCCTTGTAAGAGATGTCTCAACTCCTTTCACACAAAAGAACGATTAAATCATCATTCCAAATATTGTAGGAATCATAAATCAACCATAATCAATTTACCAAAAGCAGGTTCAAACATATCAATCAAAGATTTTAACAAATCTATAAAACATCTGTCTGTAATATATGCTGATTTTGAAAGTATCCTTGAAAAGTTAGATACTGTTTCTCCAAATCCAAATAAATCATACACAAATAAATATCAAAAACATACTACTTGTGGTTTCTGTTGTTATATCAAATCATCTGTTGGTGATTAATACAAGTTTGAACTTTGTAGAGGAGAAGATGCCTCAGAGGAAGATGCCACTGGGACATTATAAGACGATTGGAAAAAGACTGCATTAGACTAAGATAAATAATGGTTAAAACCTATCAACCAATGTCATTAACAAAGGGAGAGAAAATGGAATTTAGAAAGAACAGTATTTGTCATATTTGTGAGGAGAAAATTGAGGGAGAGGTCAAAGTTAGGGATCATTGTCATCTTACTGGAAAATATAGAGGTCCAGCTCATTCCCATTGTAATCTTAATTCCAAGTTAGTTTGGTTTTTCAGCCATCAATATTATGTTGGTTTTTCAGCCATCAATATTATGTTGGTTTTTCACCCTTCAATAATCGTTAGTTTCGTTTTTCAACCATCAATATTATGTTGGTTTTTCACCCTTCAATAATCGTTAGTTTGATTTTTCAATCATCAATATTATGTTGGTTTTTCAGCCATCAATAATAGTTAGTTTTGTTTTTCAACCATTAATATTATGTTGCTTTTTCAACCATCCATATTATGTTGGTTTTTCAGCTATCAATAATAGTTAGTTTGGTTTTTCAACCATCAATATTATGATGGTTTTTCAGCCATCAATAATAGTTAGGTTGGTTTTTCAACCATTGATATACTTTATTTTTTAAAATATGTATGATATTCTCACGAAGGTATCCGACATTGCTTTTAGTTAGAAAATGGGAAAGATGCGTTGCGTAGGGCTTTTAGTTAGGTTTTCCATCTTCAGTCCTTGCTCCTATTCCTCTCCTTTACCCTACTTTGTCTCACACATGAACACAGATGATAACGCACAGAGACGATAATGATGAAAGGAACCAAGCAAAGCACTGTGAGGCTCATTTGCATCTGCACGCCAATTTCCAACTGCTGTCTCACCTCAGACCTTCATTCTGCTTACCACAATGTCACCACGCTCACCACAACCACTCCTCACAACTGTTAAAAATCCCCACAACTTACGTTCATGTCTTAACTACAAACGCTGGAGTTATGAACATTCCCTCCCTCTTCACTACAGGCACGGCCATAATGAGCACCCCCTTCCTCTTCGCCACAACACCACATTTACAATCGCCTCTTGCAATGCCACAACATTCTCTCACCTCTCTACAACAGCCGCAACTGCAGGCAATTCTGTGGACCCTCACCACAGCCTCAAGGGACCGTGAAGGAATGAGAGATGGGTTGTTTTTGGATATAACTCAGGGCGTGAGCATGTGCTGGAGTTTGTTCAAAGGCATTCTGGTAGTGTTGGGATTTCCCCAAATAACCACGTTTGAATGGAGGCCAGCACACATTTTGGGCCAGAAAGTGCTTCCAAAGACTCTCACCCCATGTTAGTCTTGGAGCTCCGATGTGTGACAGGGTCAGAGAGCAAATGGGGCCATTTTCGGTTTCGGGGGCTGGCAAGGAATGGCTATGGCGTGGGACGACCGCTGTTTGCCAAAAAGGAAGCTGGACATCACCAACAGCCCCATTCAATCCGACTCTGAGCCCTCCCTCACTCAGAGCCCCCAAAAAAGGCACAATCCAGTGGAGATTAGTCAGACTGCGGGGAACTTCAGAAGGAGCAGAGTTGCTAGATGCGAGACTCCATACCTTGCCAGACACACCAGACTTCAGAGAGAGCAGACACCTGCAGATGGTGCAGGAGGGCAAGCTTTAGCAATGAGCGAATAATGCCACTGAGTCAGCGTGGCCGAGCGAGGAATCAGCGTAGAATGAGTGACCACTATGGGCCGGGTTCCTTCCATTTCAACGATGCTCAGTTCGGCCGCATCTAGCAGCCAACAATTACACATACAGAATCTTATACAACTCCATTAGGGTCTTTCTCCAATGCATCTTTCTCTCCATTATATCTCTATTCTACTGTGGACACACAAGATCAATCGTCATCGGCAAGTCCCGAACAACTGTTCTTTTCAGAGCGAAACAACCACTCGTTTCAAAGCAAAACAATCATTATTTTCAGAGCAAACCTTACCGACTCGGACCTCACATCTTCCTTTTACACCATGCCACATGACATGCTGTACTACACTCACAACTTTCACTCCTACACCTTAGACACCATCAGTTTTCTCCCTCCTTCCCCTTTCCTAAGCATTTGGGTTGTGCAGATCAGCTGACCACGCCAGGTATTAAGAGGTCACTAATCCTCAACTGCCTCTTATCTTTCTGGGCTCTCTCTAATTTACTCGGGTGTGTGTGTGTGTGTGTGTGTGTGTGTGTGTGTGTGTGTGTGTGTGTGTGTGTGTGTGTGTGTGTGTGTGTGTGTGTGTGTGTGTGTGTGTGTGTGTGTGTGTGTGTGTGTGTGTGTGTGTGATGGCACCCATCATAGCATAAGTTAAGAATGTATAAGTTTATTCTGGATAACTCTGCACTGTCTTGTTTTGTGATTATTGCATGTCTTTTGCCACACCCACAAATTTCTTACTTTCCCCTGCTGTACATTTGCAAATAAATTGCATACTGTGCCACATAACTTTCCTCGCATTGTTAAATATATGTGCCTGTAAAAAATGTACCCAGCTCGTTTTTGTCTTTTCTTCCATTGGTCTCGCATGGTCCACACCTGAGCTGAGCCGGTACGTTATCCCCCAAAATCTGCTTATTGGCTGGTGTGTACTTGGCAGCTCTGCTCAGCTGCACCTGATAAGGTAACACAAGTATGCAGAGGGCATGATAACCGATCAGGCAAACACGTGTTCCTCGTTAAACGGTTGTCAGATGGTGGACACTGGGACATGTGGTCAAGTTATTGGCGTTTGCTGTCGATTAGCTACCTGCCGCAACATGAAGTTATCCGTGTGCGATGGCCTGCAATTCCCGGTGAGTCAAGAGAGGAACTCTGGAAAAACTCCCACCCCCTCCCAACCCATCGTTGTACATCCCGCAACCTCGGTTCCATGACAATACCTTCCGAGCCATTTCAGCCACACGATTCCTTAAAAACCAAAGCTGATACAAACACAGGACTTATGTTGATTGTATCAGGAAACACTCGTCTCTCCAACTGACGCAGGTCCAATGTTTGGCTGTCTGTCTTCAATGGAACCCAGCTCATGTTCCCTGTTCGTGGGGCAATAATTCAACTTTTGGCGAATTGATATTTTCTTCAAAGTTTCAGATTCCACTCCAGATTTCGACACTTATTTAATCCACGAGATCAGATTCTCAAATCCAAAATAATATTTTGATTACATACTTTAATTAGTCCATGACAGTAGATCGTGTTTCCAAGTCAATTAGGCATGCTTGAATTGGCCAAATCAAACTGGTGGCGAAGACCCCTGAGAAGTGAATGTGGGTTGACCGAGGATAAGCCTTTCATGGAGATAAGCTGTGAATCATCTTCAAAATAAGTGTTTGAAATTACCCAAACAACCAATTTTTATTCATGCACTCCATTGGAGTTCCGTTAATATGCATACAAGGTGTGGGGCCATGAGGCTTCATGGTTTTGAAGTTATGGAGGAGAAACACACACACACACACACACACACACACACACACACACACACACACACACACACACACACACACACACACACACACACACACACACACACATACACACTGAATAACTGACATTTATTACCTCCACCACCAAAGGTGAAGAAGGTTATGTTTTCACCCCTTTCTGTCTGTTGGGTAGTTGATCTAGTCTAAAAAAAAAATAAAAAAAAAATCATTTTTTTGAGATTTGTTCTACCCTTATTATCAGTATTTAAAATGGCGATTTCAATTAATACAATGGCGATTTCGATGAAACTTGGTTGGTCGGTTCATACCATGACCTAGTTGTGTGCTAATGACAACCGTTGCTATGGACACCACCGTTGCCAAGCAACGGGACTTTGAAATTTTAGAAAAATCATAAAAAATTAATTTTTTCAAAAATCAAAAATCTGGCCATGAGCGACTGTGGGCAGTACATTCAGCCATATTGTCAAAAATCTCCAGCTGGATCCTAAGAAAACTGTCGGAGAAGATAGACTTTGAATGAACCCTGGTCGAAAACAATAACAAAACGAAGTTTGTTATATCTCAGAGACTATGAGTCAGATATACATGAAACTGGTATGGTAGGTTCATGGTATGTCCTAGTTATGTGTGAGAAAGAACCGTTTCTATGGACCCCTCCGTTGCCGAGCAACGGCCGAAAAACCTCTAAATGTGGGGGTATTTTAACGAAAAAAAAACAATCTGCAGCATTAACCCTTGAAGCTAGAATCATGGATTTTCTTGTGCTTAATCCTCAGGTCATTCCGCATCGAACGGGCCCATCGCGTCAGGTTCTATTGGGTAGTCGACAACCCATATCCGCCTACCGGCTTGTTGGGTAGTCGATATAGTTGAAAAGAAAAATCTCAAAAAAATTTTTTTTGACATTTTTTTATTTTCTACCCTTATTATCAGTATTTAAAACAGCGATTTCAGTTAATACAATGGCGATTTCGATGAAACTTGGTTGGTAGGTTCATACCATGACCACGTTGTGTGCAAATGACAACCGTTGCAATGGACACCACCGTTGCATATCAAGAGGGACTTTGAAATTTTAGAAAAATCATAAAAAATATATTTTTTCGATAATCAAAAATCGGGCCACGAGCGAATGTGGGCAGAACATTTAGCCATATTGTCAAAAATTACCAGCTGGATCCTATGAAAACTGTCGGAGAAGATAGACTTTGAATGAACCCTGGTCGAAAACAATTTAAAAAACGAAGTTCGTTATATCTCAGAGACTATGAGTCAGATATACATGAAACTGGTATGGTAGGTTCAAGGTATGTCCTAGTTATGTGTGAGAAAGAACCGTTGCTATGGACCCCTCCGTTGCCTAGGAACGGCCGAAAAACCTCTAAATATGGGGGTATTTTAACGAAAAAAAACAATCTGCAGCATTAACCCTTGATGCTGGAATCATGAATTTCCTTGTGCTTAATCTTCAGGTCATTCCCCCATCGAATGGGCCCATCGCTTCAGGTTATATTGGGTAGTCGACTACCCATGTCTGCCTACCGGCTTGTTTCTTTGTTTGTTACTAGCAAAATCAGAGATTTTTAAAATATATTGGTCAATCGATTTTGTTATTCTGTCTGTCTGTCTGTCTGTTTATCGCTTACAGGTCACATTTTTTAACTGATCTTCTCAAAATTTCACCACATGTTAGAATTTGTCAGAAGGAAGAAGCATGTTGTTTTGGAGGTCAAAAGGTCAAAAGGTGAACATGGGCCAAAGGTCAACAACTTTGTTGAGATTTCTAAAATTCTCAATTTTCATCCGATTGACTTGAAATTTGAAGAGGATTTATATTTCAGGTCACTGAATTCAACCAGTGAATTATTTTGGAGGATAACATGGATGAAAATGGTCAACATAGACCCAAGGTCAACAACTAAGGTGGTATTTCTAAAATCCTCAATTCCCACTGACTTGAAATTTGAAGCGGAGTTGCATATTTGGTCATTGAATTCAACCACCAATTATTTTTGAAGGCAAATTTGTTTTTTGCATTTTGCAAGCATCATGCTCTGCATGAGGTCTTCTTCTTGTTAATTGCCGGAATCCTTCGGATTTCGGCAATTATGTTGGTCGGTTGTTTGTGTCATTCTGTGTGTCTGTCTGTCTGTCTGTCTGTTTGTTTGTGTGTTTGTTTACCTTGTAACAGCCACACCATTTCAGCGATCATGACCAAACTGGGTAGAGACGTCAGCCATGGTCCAACTTAGACACTTGTCGTTTTTGGTGAATCGAGGTGAAAGGTCAAGGTCACCAAAAAACCGAAATTCTTATTTTCGCAACAACGTCTGCTAAAATGGTCGTATCGACTTCAAACCAAATCCAAAATGTGCATCTTACAATTCTGCATCCAACCATTTGTCTCATTGGGGTGTCACACCAACACCCTTCTTAGTGGTCGGGGGTCAAATGTCAGGTGGGGGGGGGTTTGGTCAAAAATTTAAAATTGCATTAACGCCATTTCAAGTCCGATTGACTTCTAAGTTATGATCATGACCAAACTAAGTGCTATAACTCATTAAACAGTAGCACTATCGACTTATAAGAACCAAATTGATTTCCAGGTTTTTGTTTTTTCAGAGATTATGGAGAAATGACAAAGTTATTCCGGCAATTCCTTGCTTAACAAGCAATTCCATTTGTCTGTTTTTTTCTGTTTGTTTGTTTGTGTACAGGATATCTCAAAAAGTTGTGGACTGATTCGGACAAAATTTTGTGGACAGGTTGGGTGTGTGACAATGAAGAATTGATTCAATTTTGGTGAAGATCCAGATCCAGATCCGACGACTCGAATTTTTAAGGTGATTCTTCACCATTGAAAGATTGGGCTAAACTAATATATAGCACAATATCTAACAAAGTTGGGGGCAGATTCGGATGAAACTTGGTGGACATTTTGTGGGGGTGGCAAGGAAGAATTGATTCGATTTTGGTGAAGATCCGAAAACGGATCTGGACATGAGAATTATTTAATTTTTAAGTGATTCTTCAACACTGAGAAATAGGGCCAAAAATGATATAGTACTGCACAGCATGACATTTCAAAAATGTAATGGGCCTGATATATTATCGTCGATCAAGCATTGCATGGCAGAGGTATGCACTCTTATAAGTGCCCTTCTAGTATTATACGAGTAATTACCACCCTTTGCTTTGCTGACGGGAATAATAAATTAGGTGAGGGAGGTGTGTGTGTGTGTGTGTGTGTGAGAGAGAGAGAGAGAGAGAGAGAGAGAGAGAGAGAGAGAGAGAGAGAGAGAGAGAGAGAGAGAGAGAGAGAGAGACTGAGAGAGAGAGAGACTGAGAGAGAGAGAGAGACTGAGAGAGAGAGAGAGACTGAGAGAGAGAGAGAGAGAGAGAGAGAGAGAGAGAGAGAGAGAGAGAGAGAGAGAGAGAGAGAGAGAGAGAGAGAGAGAGAGAGAGAGAGAGAGAGAGAGAGAGAGACACTGAGACTGAGACTGAGACTGAGAGTGAGAGAGAGAGACTGAGAGAGAGAGACTGAGAGAGAGAGACAGAGACAGAGACAGAGACAGAGAGACAGAGACAGAGACAGAGAGACAGAGACAGAGAGACAGAGAGACAGAGAGACAGAGAGACAGAGAGACAGAGAGACAGAGAGACAGAGAGACAGAGAGACAGACACTTTTGGCCTCTTGATTGTTTGGGATCATGATGTAACAAGAGAAGTTATACCAGTACAAGCAAATGCCTGAGCATTGCCCAACAAAGAAACAAGGTAAATTAAAACTTCAATGTAAGTACACCATCAACAAGTTCACATAAGGATGTGTTCACACACCACTGTTGTGAGAACAGTGTACAATCACTGGAATTAATTTCAAGGTGCACTCGTGCTGTGACCAAGGTTTTAAAGAGATAAACAACATCGGAAACAGAATCACAAACATCTTGAAGTTTGCGTTTCCTTGACATGTATATAGCAAGCTTCGCTTCAGAGGACAAATAATTTGCTAACAGGCACTCGTATTTACGCTGGTGGAAGATGCTAAAACCGTAAACAAAACCACAACAAGTAAAAGTTAGGCCGAGTCCCCGGATAGCACGTGATAAGACTGTAAAAAGGGGTGCCAACCTTGAGCAATCAATAAAAATGTGAAAAATAGTTTCTGTGGCACCGCAGAAGGGACACAATTCTGTGTTATCGGGAGATATACGATGAGATAAAACATTGGATGGTAAAATGTAATGTGCCAGTCGCCACTGCAAATCTCCGGAGCGCTTGGCAGTGGGTGCCTTGTACATAACATGCCAGTTGATCGAAGTAGAATGAGTGGTCTGAAGCATTCTCCCCCAATGTGCTTGTGGTTCCGCAGGTCTATCGGGAACAAGAGTTTTAACACACAAAGCGTAAACAGAAGATTTTTCCATCAATTTAAAGGAGGTGAAACCTTGAAAATGAAGCAAAAGCTCTGGAAAGGGATGTAGGGATAAAGAAAGGTTAGCTTCTACCTGTGGAATCCATTTCAGATTAGTTTGCTTGAAAAAGCGCAGAATCACAGAAAAGATTCTCCCAATAATTCGAATGGACCTCACTCCAGTGGCCACAGCGACGTCAGCAGCTGGCTTCCACTTATAAGGAGGAGTTCTGAGATCTTTTACCTTCGTACATCCAGCATCAATAAACTTCTGCACAAGAATATAATTGCTGCAGACCCCTTCAAAAATGGGGTTTAAAAAGATAGGCTCATTTAAGAACATTTCCAGGGAGTAGTCATTGTTATTTCGGCGAACAGTGACTGCCTGCCATGCCTTCAGCATGCTTCTATAAAACAGGGGGACTGATGCTATATCAACTTTCTTGGTGTCAATAAGGAACAGTTGCTGATCGTAGCCGAGTTTCCCCGCCTGCCGAAGCAGGCAGTGAGCCAAGGCCTTCCACGAGACGTCCGTGTACAGCAGTCTGCGAAGCGAAAGGAGGCGAAAAGCCATCACCTTGCTGGTAATAGCAATCAGCCCCTGTCCTCCTTCAGCAACAGGCAAGTTTAACACACCAGGTTGGAGCCAATGCTTTCCTCCCCAAAAGAAGTCAATAAGAATTGATTGTAATTTTTAAGAAACAAATCTGGGGGCTGCAGTGCTATAAAAACGTGCCAAAGCATTGATGCTGCAAGGTTGTTGATAACAAGGGTTCGGCCCCGATAGGAGAGTTGACAAAGTAAGCCCTTCCACTTTCGTAAACGTCTCTCAGTTTTAATTATTAGAGATTCCCAGTTTTTTAAAATGAAGTTCTCAGTTCCAAGAAAGACGCCTAGGTAAAGAATTCCATCCCTTTTCCATTTAAGTTTCTCGGGAAGAGTCGGAGGAATGGCGCCATTTTGTGGACCAAGATGGAGAGCTCTGCTTTTTCCCCAGTTCACTTTTGTGGAACTTGCCAAACCAAATTCATGAATGCAACGGACCAAGGCTGAGACGTCCTCATTCGAGCGAACGATTGCACAAAGATCATCTGCATAAGCAATCACTTTAAACGGGTTCGCCATTGGTTGAGGAAGGAAACCAAGAAGACGTGCACGCAACCGAATGAGTAAAGGCTCGATCGCAAGAGAGTACAGGAGGCCAGAAAGAGGGCACCCTTGACGAATGCCTCTATTAACCGGGAAAGGGGGACATAAAATGTTGTTAACCTTTAAGAGACTAAAAGTGTTGTTATACAGTAACTGCACATGAGAGATAAAATTTTCCCCAAAACCAAACCCCCGTAAAACAGAGAAAAGATAAAAATGATCAATGGTATCAAAGGCCTTTTCTTGATCTAAGAACACCAACCCGACATTTCTTTGCTCAAGAGAACAGATGTCAATTATATCACGCACAATGAAGATACTGTCATGAATTGTCCTCTTCGGGACACAGTAAGACTGATCTGGGTGTACGATCTCCTCGATTATGGCTTTAAGGCGGTTGGCAAGGGCCTTGGAAAATATTTTGTAGTCTGCACAGAGTAATGAGATGGGACGCCAGTTGTGTGGTTGCTGAAGGTCTCCTTTTTGGGGATAAGGGCGAGGACAGCCCTCCGGCAGCTTAATGGCAGTGAGCCTGATCGTCGACCGTCGATTATAACCTCAAGTAGTTCTGGTCCGAGGAGGTCCCAAAAGGTTTTATAAAATTCCGCAGGAATTCCATCCAGTCCGGAGGCCTTACCCGAGGGTAGAGTTTGAAGAGCAGCTTGGAGTTCCTCCAAAGTTACTTCCTTGTCCATTTGTAGAACTGCAGATTTTGACAAGGTAGGTAAGGAAGAAGTCAGCACTGTTACCATTTTGTTGTCGATTTTCGGAGCACGATAAAGTTCAGTAAAGTAGTGTCTGAGTGAGGCTCTGACATCTTTTGATTGTGTGTTATCCTTCCTTCCTTTGTCCTTACTGAAGTTATCTGCTGACTTCTCTTTGTTTGATCTTCCAGTCCAAAAAGAACTTAGAGGAGGTGTCCAGGTAGCACAAATTCTCCAGTCGGAGACGAATCAGCGCTCCTCTGGCTTGCTTTGCACAAAGTCCAGCAAGAAGAGCTTTTTTCTTCGCCAGCAAGAGGTTGGTTCTTTCATGATTTGAGGCCAAGAGGTTGGTCTGCAAATATAATATTTCTTTGGCAAGCAAGGATTGAAAGGCAGAGTCATATTTGGTGTGGTAGGCTCCATATTGTTGGCAAAAGGATCTTATTTGCACTTTGACGTTGTCCCACCATTTTCCAAGGCAGGGGAAGGAAGTTTTACGTTGGAGCAAGGCTCTCCAGAACACACCAAAGGCATCGACAAACAGTTGGTCATCCAAGAGGCTTGCGTTGAAGGTCCAGTAGGCAGCACCACGATTCCGAACTGGTTGGTGAATCCGAAGTGCGACCATGTGATGGTCTGAGAAGCCGCTCGGAATAATGTCCATATTGCTCACAACATTTAAAAAGGTACTGTTGATGTAGAAACGGTCCAATCTTGCAAGTGATACGTGGCCTTTTGAACACCGACTCCACGTGTATTGGCGGAGAGAAAGATTGCGGATTCTCCACACATCAACCAGGGAAAACTTGGACAAGGCTCTCAACAAAGGCGCTGCGCTTGCTGGGTGCGGCTCCTCTCCATTACGATCAATGGTGGGGTCCATCGTGCAGTTAAAATCTCCACCCAAGCAGACAAGTCCATCAAAATCAATGTGTAAAAGAGAAGTTTCTAAGTGTGTGTAAAAGGTGAGTCTCTCCGTGCTATCGCTAGGTGCGTAGACATTCAGTACGGTGTGTTTAAAGCCATTGTGTGTGAAGGTGAGTGAAATCAAATACCCTTTGATAATCTCATTAAAAACAACACTGGGACTGCAAAAGGAAGGTTGTAAATAAACAGCCACCCCAGCCCTTGGGTGTTCCAGACTACTAAAAAACCATTTTCCCCTCATTGTCCTTTGCCATTCACTTGCACAAGAGGAGCTGCATCTTGTTTCTTGCAAAAGCAAAACATCAATGTGATTTGTCTCAACAAACTGTTTAACTTCTGCTTTATGGATGGAGGAGCGCCCCCCATTAATATTTAAACTCGCTATAGAGAAGGCCATAGGCTAACATAGAATTTTGGTGTTTCAAAAACTTAGTCTCTCTGTGTCTGCAGCTCATTCTTTGCTTTGAGGATGCATTTCCGGAGTCGATACACTTGTGATTCCGTCACACCAAGCTGTCCGGCTTTGAGGAGCAAAAGCTTCGCAGAGATTATAAAGCCGGATAAGTCAGGGAAAAAGTTTTTAATTTTAACATGTTTCTTGCGAAAGGTGTCATGAAGAAACTTTATGATATCAGCAGGTGGAACACTGGTAACACTCTCCGAATCTTGGGAAACTGGATCATTCCATGCTTCAGCACTGCCACAAGAAGCAAGTGATGAGTCCCCGTCCGAATCATAATCCGAGTATCGACCGGTGTCCATTACATTATCGTTATGCTCCAAAGATGGAGCTGATGGTTTAATAAGGGAAGCCTCACATTCCGCTTCCAAAGGGGGAGAAGGAGTCGGAGGAGTCGGGGAGGGAAGAGTGGAGGGAGGAGGAGTGGGGGGAGGAGGAGTGGGGGAGGTGGAGTAGGGGGAGGTGGAGTGGGGGAGGTGGAGGGGTGGGAAGAGGAAGAAGATTAGAAGTGGGAGGGGAGGAGGAGGAGGAGTGGGAGGGTGAAGAAAACGGGGAGGAGGAAGAATACTAATGGAAGGAATGTTATATTCCGCTTGAGATGAACCTGGTGTTTCACTAGTTGAAGCTTTACACCCTGATTCAACCAGGTTTGGAGTAATTGGTGACTTAGAAACGGTACACATTTCACTGTTGGTCTTTTCAGGGAGGGGGGTAACAGTGGATTCGGTGTTAATATCCAAGGTGCCTGTGACTATGGGAGTGGTCACGTGTGCTCCCTGCTGCACAAAACCAATCTCCTCCTCATGTTCACTAACCCCACCGACAAAAAAGTCATCATCCTCTGGAGCAATTACATCAAATCGATATTTCGTTTTAAAAAGAGCATCTATTGTTGCTTCCAAACACGAGTCATTATTCTCGGCAGCCGGCGCCATCTTTTTTGCACAGCTCGCCGTCACATCTTGACTATTGTTATCATTTAAATGCTTCAATTTATGTTTCCTTTTTGAAGGAACAACGGTGAAGCTTTCGTCATCTGTCAGGGGGGGATTTACCTCCACTCTCGGCGGCCCAGGAGATTGTTCGAGTTTGAAGCGTCACCAACGTTCCCAACTCTAGATATACCACTATTCGTCTCAATGGGTTCGACCACACCAGATATGCCACTTAATATATTCTTGGGGCAATCGCTTTTTAAATGTCCCGATTCACCACAGATAAAACAAGTTGTGGTCTCCGTTGCGATATAAATCTGGTAATTGCGGTTTTTATTTTTTAAAGTCATAACTGCATTGAGCGATTGAGCGTTGTTTTTTAGAATGATATAGCAATGACGTCGGAACGACATGATGTGGCGAACCGAAGCGTCAGAGCGGAGACGAAGTGGAATCATGGAGATTCGTGATACAACTGTGCCAAAAACGCTTAATGCAGCTACAATCTCCTCACTCGAGAAGAAGGGCGGGATGTTGGACAGTGTTAATTTTACCGCCATCGTATCGAGATAACTAACGTTAACGAAGACGTCCGGCGGTACGGACAGACCGGTTTCGACCTCCTGAGCCACTTGTCGCTCCTCCGACAAGAAAACCACGACACGTTGGCTCATTTTCGAAGCGGCGAGAACATTCTCGATTCCTCCCAGCTCTCCCAGAGCCATCACCACGTTCTCAACACTAACTCCATCAGGTGGAGTCATTGTCACTCCATTTTTCCGAGTGAGTGACTCGTACACACTATTGTGCAAACGTCCGTTTGCCATAGCTTAAAGCAAAAGAAGAGAAGTTTAAGTTTAACAAAGGAAAACCGTCACAAGCAACCAGCAAGTGGGGTCAAATGAAGTATAAGGGAAAAGAAGAGTATAAGGAAGAAGCTAAACCACCGATAAACGGCAGGCCTATGAAAACAAGGCAGATGAAAAAGTAGGCCCAGAAACCCGAAGGTTTCAAGGAAATCCCACAAAGCACCTACCGTGCGCGCTCTCCTTCCCTCTCTCGTCTCAGCAGGAAGGGAAACAGGGAAAAAACTCCACAAACACGTACGGGGACACAGAGGGAAACGAAATAGGGACAGGAACAACACTAACACAGCACAGTACTCACAGCTGCACACACAGAGCCGCCATGACGCCACACCCATGCACGACTCACCAACGACCAGCAGGGGGCGAGAGAGAGAGAGAGAGAGAGAGAGAGAGAGAGAGAGAGAGAGAGAGAGAGAGAGAGAGAGAGAGAGAGAGAGAGAGAGAGAGAGAGAGAGAGAGAGAGAGAGAGAGAGAGAGAGAGAGAGAGAGAGAGAGAGAGAGAGAGAGAGAGAGAGAGAGAGAGAGAGAGAGAGAGAGAGAGAGAGAGAGAGAGAGAGAGAGAGAGAGAGAGAGAGAGAGAGAGAGAGAGAGAGAGAGAGAGAGAGAGAGAGAGAGAGAGAGAGAGAGAGAGAGAGAGAGAGAGAGAGAGAGAGAGAGAGAGAGAGAGAGAGAGAGAGAGAGAGAGAGAGAGAGAGAGAGAGAGAGAGAGAGAGAGAGAGAGAGAGAGAGAGAGAGAGAGAGAGAGAGAGAGAGAGAGAGAGAGAGAGAGAGAGAGACAGAGACAGAGACAGAGACAGAGAGAGAGAGAGAGAGAGAGAGAGAGAGAGAGAGAGAGAGAGAGAGAGAGAGAGAGAGAGAGAGAGAGAGAGAGAGAGAGAGAGAGAGAGAGACCGAGACTCGAACTGCGGCTCGAACTGCGGCTGCCACCCTGTTTACCTTCTCTGTAAATGGATATCTCTGAGTGGGTTACACACTGCCCGGAGACCCCTGGAGTGCTAAAGAACGCGGGAACCGGACAAACGAACACCCCTAAAGAAGCCAGATCTGCCGCCAAGCCCAACAACCCTGGAGTCCAAACCAAGAAACACGGCTCGGGCCAAGAGACCCTTGAGTCCATCGCACCCGAGCTGCAATGCTTATAAACGCCCTGAGATGGCAGTGTTTTATGCCTTTATTTAATTTCAACACATGTTTTACACATAAAATGTGATAAGCTCCACAATCTCTCAACCCGAGCTGAATCACAAAATTCAAACCACGGAATCAAACCCATCATTGGTCCCAACTGCCAAAAAAGTGCTCATCCAACAAGCCCGCACACTCCCCAACACACAGGGCTCAAAACACAACACAAACATGACAGCATATCAAAACCACCTCCAAACCACAACACAACTACATGTGGGAACTTATCACAACCACCCACTCTTCATCGCTTCATGAAAGTTGGAAGATGGTGAGAGAGGGAGGAGAGAGATGGGAAGGAGGAGTGGGGGGAGCAAGGACAAATGAAGAGATTGGGGGAAGGATGGATAGATGGAATGGATATAATGGAGGGAAGGAATGGATGGATATAATAGAGGGAAGGGATGGAGGGATAGAAGCATGGATGGATGGAAGGGATGTTTGGGATTGAAAGTGGATTCACAGCTAGATCCACAGTTATTCATGAACACACAACACTCCAATCTCACAGATTGAACACAAGGTAAAAGGAATGAATAATAAATGAACAAGTAAAGACATAAAATGTCATAGTCCCTGTTGCTTTAGTAATTTTGCTGTCTGTGTATATAAGGCGAGACCATATTTATGGACAACTAAAATGGCCGCCAGTCTACCATTTGGCCATCTTGATCAGATCACAAAATAAAGTGAGCGGCACATGTATGCCATCATGTACTGTGATTGTGCCAAGTTTCAACAAAATCGGTCCAAGCATGTTTGAGAAATGGCTGGGGACATATCTAAGTCACAAAATGGCCACCAGTCGGCAATCTTGGAGCTGATATCGAAAAAAATGAAGGGCATATGTAAGCCATCATTCTTTATCTGTGTGCTAAGTTTGAACTCGACTGATAAAGGCATGTCCGAGAAATGGTTAAGGACAAGTTCAATACCAGGTTTTTTTAACAACTAAAATGGCCACCAATCTACCAGTCGGCCATCTTTGATCAGATTGCAAAATAAAATGAGGTGCATGTGCATGCCATCATCTGCTGTGCTTCTGCCAAGGTGAAACAAAATCGGACTATGCATGTTTGAGAAATTGTTGGGGACACATTTAAGTCACAAAATGGCCACCGGTCGGGCATCTTGTATCTGATCTCGAAAAAAACGATGTGCATATGCAAGCCATGATTTCTTATCCATGTGAAAAGTATGAACAACATCGATAAATGCATGTCCGAGAAATGGTTGAGGACGTGTTCGATATCGGAAGTATTTTTTCAACTAAAATGGCCGCCAGTCTGCCAATTGGCCATGTTGGATCTGATCTCGAAACAAAATGACTTGCATATGTGCATGCCATCATTCATTACCATTTTGCCAAGTTTGAACAAGACCGGTAAATGCATGTCCGAGAAATGTTTGAGGACGAGAATTGAGGACACTGGGTATTTTTACAACTAAAATGGCCACCAGTCGGCCATCTTTGATGGCATCATGAAACAAAATGATGTGCATATGTATACCATCATGTGTTGTTTTTGTGCCTAGTACAAATAAAATCGGTCCATACATGGATGATATATATGGTTGCGGACACACGCATGCACAGACATGAAAATAGAGACCAAATCCATAAGCCCCATTTCGGACTAAGTCCAAACGGGCGAAAATAATATTATGAGTACAGTATACATAACAGGTGTATGCCTCTGCAGATGCAATTGTTTATATTATCGTTTTGAATCCAACTACGGTGGTTATTTTTGTTAACATAACGAAGCACCTCTCATAATTGCTTGCTCCACATGCCGAGCAGCTAGGCGAGCAGCTAAGCTCTGCTTGCTAACCGAACACACCCCAGATTCGATACACACACAATTGCCCCTACCAGGATTTCGATTAATTCAGGACAGGGTTAAACAATGTCAATAATAAACGAGCTGTGTAACCATTGTTTTCTTGTTTAAGCAATTTTATTACTTATCCTGAAATTGCTGCGAGCCCATGTGAAAATGGGGAAACCGAAAGAAAAAGGAGTGACGAATAACAAGATGTCTTAGCCTCATAAAAATATTTCACCATGTCTTGTTGACTTTCAGAGACCCCTGAATTCAGTCTCGGGGAACTCACTGATCTATATAAAGTGTGCAATCGACAAACAATTTGCTGATTTTAACGTTACGTTTCCCTGAACGATTTTTGGCATTTTAACTTGAAAATATATTTTTGGAACCGACAGATTGGGATTCAGTGCCTTCCAATTGTCTCAACACAACTTATTACCACACTGTAACAAATCAAATGCTTCAGGAACCTTTTCATGAGGTTTTTTCTGAATTTTCCACTTATCCACACAGGACAAGTGCGAAAAGAGGCAACCACATCAAGATAGCAAACCAGAGCTGGAAAAAGAGCACTCTTGAGAACAGCAGCAAAAATACCACTTGGGCAGCAACCAAACCAGGCACAATGCCAGCAGTATAAGAGAACACTTATAAGCATAATGGACAAAACAATATATAAATGTATTTCAAAATCGATGAAATCTGTTCATGATCAGTATGGAGCTGACAAATGCACAGTATGTAGCGGATTCCACTGCCACTACGCACATGTGCAGACCCAACCCACAGTGATAATCGTACTGGAATAAATTTTTTGCTCCTGCTTCAAGAGGTAGCTTGGCCATCTGGAAGGCAAGTACAGGACAGGTGTGTGTGTGTGTGTGTGTGTGTGTGTGTGTGTGTGTGTGTGTGTGTGTGTGTGTATGAGAGAGAGAGAGAGAGAGAGAGAGAGAGAGAGAGAGAGAGAGAGAGAGAGAGAGAGAGAGAGAGAGAGAGAGAGAGAGAGAGAGAGAGAGAGAGAGAGAGAGAGAGAGAGAGAGAGAGAGAGAGAGAGAGAGAGAGAGAGAGAGAGAGAGAGAGAGAGAGAGAGAGAGAGAGAGAGAGAGAGAGAGAGAGAGAGAGAGAGAGAGAGAGAGAGAGAGAGAGAGAGAGAGAGAGAGAGAGAGAGAGAGAGAGAGAGAGAGAGAGAGAGAGAGAGAGAGAGAGAGAGAGAGAGAGAGAGAGAGAGAGAGAGAGAGAGAGAGAGAGAGAGAGAGAGAGAGAGAGAGAGAGAGAGAGAGAGAGAGAGTGAGTTTGTGTTGGACAGTGAATTCCACATTTATAATGCCAAACGACAGGTGCCAGTGTCAGCGGTAAGGGTACGCCAGCCTGTGCTGCAAACAAGCCTTGAAGAAGGCCAATATTTCCACAGCGTGCTCTCTTCCTTGACTATCCCTATACATGTGCACCCTACTGTCATTTGGACGTTTGATGTCATTTGGCTGAAAGGGGAATCGCCCCGAGCTGGGTACAACATGAGCGAGGTCACCAAGTCTCTTCTTTTATCTGCTTCTTCTGTGTCTCAACGTCATTTTACTCAACATCACCTTTCTCGCTGCATGCATCATCTCTCAAGAGCCAATAACACTATTGCCCTTGTTTGCAATGCCTTACCTTGGATAACAATGTTCCCACCTGCTTGGGAAAATCCCTGCCCTGCCATTCAGCCCTGTTAATGTCCAACAATGACGACTACTTCTGCTCCATGTTGAATCGTGATTGACATGCCGTTTTAATTATGCTTCTCAATCGAATTCACATTTCTCCACTCGCTGCTAACATTGCAAATGTCTAACATCACATTACAATCATTTAACAACATTGGCATTCTTTAGTTAACCAACGCTGGAGATACTAAATGATTTTATAACAAAACTAATAATTGTTTGTGTGCTTAATTCAAATTCTTATTTACCAATTTTATAGAAAACGTCTGCTGTTCTTCCTCAGATCCAATCGGTTCCTCTGACCACGTGCTTGTCAAAGTAAACATCTCTCTGGCTGTTAATTAGAGAACCACCTCATTGTCGTAAAGTCTGGCGTTTCACTCAGGCTAACTGGCAAGGTCTTCAAGCACACATCAAACTTATAGAATGGTCTCCCATCTCTACTTTCTCTGACATCCACTCATCCTGGGAATTGTTTCAAAGATATTCATATCTCTCTCTCTCTCTCTCTCTCTCTCTCTCTCTCTCTCTCTCTCTCTCTCTCTCTCTCTCTCTCTCTCTCTCTCTCTCTCTCTCTCTCTCTCTCTCTCTCTCTCTCTCTCTCTCTCTCTCTCTCTCTCTCTCTCTCTCTCTCTCTCTCTCTCTCTCTCTCTCTCTCTCTCTCTCTCTCTCTCTCTCTCTCTCTCTCTCTCTCTCTCTCTCTCTCTCTCTCTCTCTCTCTCTCTCTCAGTCTCTCTCTCTCTCTCTCTCTCAGTCTCTCTCTCTCTCTCTCTCTTTCTCTCTTTCTCTCTTTCTCTCTTTCTCTCTCTCATAGATTTATCCCATGTTGTGTTCAGTTGTCCTACCCTTCCTCACGCGCAAAGTACACTGAAGCGTATGGTGAGGCAATTGTCCTGAAACAACTTACCTTCGCCCCATGCAAGGAAAATCCAACTGAAGGCAGTTCCTTCCACAAAGCTCAGAACAATTGTGAGTCCACCTTGAGGAGAGCAACGAAACATCTTTCTTATCTCAAGTCTGAACTCTCAAACCTGTTACCCTATTGTAAATCCTAGTAACATCTAGTTAAGTCTGTTACTGGTGTATGTTCCCCCTTCATCCCCTCCCTAACCTCAAATGGCCGCACAGCTGACTCTGCACGTGAAAAAGCTAAATACTCAAAATTTTGTGTCCCAAACCCATCACTTTCTGCAACCACCTTACCCAGTCAGCCTCATCTGTTCCTGGACTTTGTGTCCTTTCTCCTGACAAGGTGGAGAGCTTCCTGTCAAACCTCGACTCTAATTCTGCAAACGGTCCAGACAGCATCAGCAAACATCTCCTAAAAACCTGCTCTGTTGCTCTTGCTCATCCTCTCTCTGTTATATTCACCCTCTCATTTGCTCAAGGTCATCTGCCATCTGCTTGGAAATCAGCAAACATTACCACTCTGCATAAAAAAGGTGCAAAAATAGATCCCTGCAACTACAGATCAATCAGCCTTCTCCCAATCATCATCAAGGTTATGGAATTAATCATTGCTTGAGACATTAAACCCTTCCACTTCTCCAATGGCTTGATTTATGATCATCAATTTGGTTTCAGACCAGGACACACTACCCTGGATATGCTGCTTCTGCTCTCCCAACAATAAAAGGAGATGCTCAATGTCAGACGTGAAATCAGAGCCATGTCCCTTGACACATCACATGCTTTAAATATGGTCTGGCACCCTGCCCTGCTCACCAAACTCTCTTCCCATGGTATCCAAGGACATCTCCACTCATGGCTTGCAGACTTCCTCTCCTGTCGCAGTCAATGTGTGGCCCTTTATGGAATTCTCTCATCCCATCTTCCTGTCCAGGCTGAAGTTTCTCAAGGCAGTGTTCTGGGCCCAGTGCATTTTGTGGTTCTCATCAAGGATCGTTCTGACTATCTGGAAAATCCTCTTTATCACTTTGCTGATGACTCTACCCTCTTCCGTACTATCTGTCATACCTCACACCGGCAAGCAGCAGCCTCATCACTCTGAAGATCTTGATAAAATCACAAACTGGTCCAATACGTGGAACATGTCTTTCAATCCTGACAACTCTCTCACTCTCATTCTCACTCTCCCTCTGTCACACCCAAGCTGGGGTCACCTGATCAAGATTGGATTATTTAGACCTTTCTAAACAATCAGGATAATTGATGTTGAAAGGTCCACAGTATCAGAATGTTTTTTTGGATGTGATGATATTGATTTTTATGTAATGAATGTGGTTTTTAATTCCAATACTTTTTTGAGGTGTTAAAGTTACAAAAACAATCCAACCTGGTGGGTAACACCCCTAAAAATTCCAGAAAACCACCATGGTCATTGCATCATCTGTGCGGCGTCATCCCTGAAGCAAATGTCAGCACACAAAGGGTAATGGCCGCACAACTCGCTTAAGACCCATCAGTAAAGTGAATTTAAGGAAGAATTTTCTGATCACGAATCCTCAGATTATGACGATAGTCAAACTCATGATGTAGAAGGTGCTTTCAGACCGTACACATATGAACCCGAGGTCATGAAATACCTGGAGTTAATAACAATTGGGCCGACGTTGAAGAAAGACTCAGCAATTTTAATTTCATTATATATATTTCCACTTATTGTTGTGGCATGGTTTCATGCTTTCAACTGGCTATGAATAACGGTGTGTTGCCAATGCTACCAAGTATGGGGGCACCTCTGATGCAATGCCCCTATTAGCAGTTCACCTAAACTCATTTCACCAACCTCTGAAGGATGACAGGCTGAGTCAATTCAACTTGGTATTAATTCAGTGGCTGACGGGGCTCGACCTCAGGAACCTAAGATCCCAAGCCAACCACCCTAACCACGAAGCCAACACCAGGCTTTACTCGCAAATAACAACTGGTAAATCACAAAACTAGAACGTGCTGAATGTGGAGTTTCATGGTATTTTGACGTAGCACTTCTCTGTAATTATTTTAGTAACTAGAACGGCACGCGTTCGAGCACATACCTCCGCCAGGCTGAACAGTTTACATTTTGTATCACACTGATTGGCCAGATTTGGATCCAGACCTCCAAAATCGAATTGGCTTGTTCTTTTCACCGACCCAACTCATCCACATAGTTTTGTCATAATCCGCCCACAATGTTTTGAGATATCATGCTATATATATCGTTTTTCACCTGCTATCTCAATGATGAAGAATCACTTAATAAAATTAAAAATACTCTCGTGTCCGGATGTACAGTGCAATACTGGACATATACATGATTATTACCATACTGGATGGGATTATCCTCACAATGTAAATGCAGTGAGTGAGTGATGTAAAACAGATTAATATACTGATTGAACATAACTACAGAACCACTGGGGCAATGGTACATGCATAAATATACATTGATGCCGACATCATTAATGTATTGAATGCGTGTATCGTTAAATACTTGCATCTTTCAATAAAGTCTGCATTGAACAAAGTTGCCATTGACTTAATTAGTGTTACGTGATGGCACTGAAAACACCCCTCCCCAAAACACTCCGTAACTCTTGGACATACATCCCCACTGCCCCCATGTGTTGCGTAATTTTTGAATGGCCCTTTTCCACACCTGTTCTGTCCATTTTCTTATTTTCCATTCAATTAGAATTATCGTTAATAATCTTTGTTGGGATTATGTCGGCTTTTTATCGCTTCAATTCACTCATCCCAGACTGGGAATACAGGCCGGTGTCGCACAAATTATCTTCAAAATGGGCGATGCAAATGACGCTTGAAGCAGTTTGACCACGCCACCTTCCTCTGGACAGTTTTACTTTGGCTGTCCAAATTTCTCTTTCAGCTGGATCTTTTGGGAAAAAATACACACTCACACCATCTTAGGTTATACGGTATTGATACAATCAGTAACGATATGCATCTCGATGGCATTCTCAGGACTTTTTCAGAGTTCATAGCACATGTACGTCCCACATAACCACAAGTCCCGAAGCAAAAGTATCCTCGAGATGATGTGGCGGATCACGTGATATATAACAAAATCACATCACTGTGTTTTTTTTGGGGGGGGGGGGCTGGACCAACGGAGTGTACAAGGACACCAAAAACATTAAAATCTTTCTTTCAAGATATTTATTCAAGAAAGAAAACAATGATTAAGTGTGAAGTGAAGCCATATTTATTCATTAACGTACACATGAATTTCTCATTCTGTGGACCTTTAAAGCTGCAGCAAAAATTAACCCAAGTGTGTACCTTGACAATGATGGGACAAATGGCCTCATTTGCTTGTTTGAGGTCGGACTTTTTTGATTTTCAAACGTACAAACACACATATAATAATAATAATAATACCATTTATTTCGCGCCATAAAGGAGCATAGGACTGCCGAGGCAGTTTAATTGGCAAGGAGTACACTCCTGGACTGGTCGGCACTCCGATGCAGGTTACCCCAAATGGTCATTACCCCAGTACACTGGTACTCATTTCACCGACCTCAGAAGGATGACAGGCTGAGTCAACCCCACCTGGTGTTAAAACAATGGACAACATGGGCTCGAACTCAGGACCCTTAGGTCCCAAGCCAGCCAACTTAACCACCAAGTCAACATCAGGCACAAACACACACACACATACATGCATATCATTCCCTTGCAGGGGCAAGGGGTGGGGGAGTGTGCGTTATCCTTCACCTGACCCTGGGTACCCATGGCACATATGTAAAATTTGATGGAGATTGGCCCAGTAGTTTATTTTTCCCATGATTTTTGGATGTACACACAAACCTATGGAGAATTGCCTTGTGGGGAGCTGGGGTGGGGGTGGAGGAGGTTATACCCATGACTTGACTGTGGGTACCCCCAGAACATTTGCAATATTTGGTAGAGAACGGTCTAGCCATTTTTTTCTATGATTGTCAAACGGACACAAACATGCAAACTCAGAATTTCCTTTTGGGGGGGGGGAAGGGAGGGAGGGGTAGCTTAAAACAATTCCCAGATTCTGAAGTACCTACATCCAACATTTGGGACCATTACAGAATGTACTTCGTGTTCACCTGTACAACTTTCAATTCATTCAATTCTGCACCAAGAAGCAACAGCAGGTCCTGCGAGGAATTAGAATGCGATATGTTGCAGTACAATCGATTGTAGTGTTCCAAAATAGCCTTCTTTCTGTGCGAATCTCAAATGCATTATAATGTGCAAGGAAAGATACAACAATCAACCTCAAATGATCCCTTTTCCCAAACTTTTTCATTCCTTACTCAGAGCCGTGCTCTTTGCAGTTTGTAAGAAATTTCTGTTTTTTTACCCATACAACATCCCATATCCTCAATCTTCTAACGTTTACTCAGACTTTTCTTCATTCACCTTTTTGAGATTGTGCGTGCAAAAGTTGTTACAATAGTACTCAAAAATGTTCTGATCAACACATCCATTTTTAGATTGTCTTGATATGTGTGGTAAACCCAGAAAGTATATGACTTGGGGAATGGAGAGGTAGCTCCAAGAACAAACGACCAACACCAAAAAAGTATGGTTTTGCAAAAAAAAAATTGTATACATAGTCAAGGCTCATAGAAGAGCTGGAACACAACGGATAAGGAAATGCAGGAAGAAAAGGGGGAAATAACAACAGCAGGTCTGAGGGAGAGAAAACAAATGAAGATGGATAATCAAGGGATCTGAGTTGTGATGACGTAATTAGCTTGCTTGAATCTTATTTCATCAATTTATTGCATTATTTGTTTCATGATTATGGATTCCAATTGAGAAAGCGTAAGGATTTAATGAGGTCTTTTCTTTGTTGTTTGTAATTATTACACTGAGCTGCAATGTGATGAATGTATCATTGCTTACATGAGGAACAAAACTCCTTCCATCTTTGAGCCTTCTCATGTACGGTATACAAATTAGAGGCTGCTGGAAGAACTACAAACCAGAACAGAGTGGAATGGTACAACTACAACACATTGGAAAGTAGGAAATCTTACCACCGAAAAGGCAGAGGGACCTAACAGAGAGACACCTGGAGGAAAAAAAATGGGTGAGGAGGGAAAAATAAGAGAGTAGAGGAGTCACAGGCATGAACAAGCTGCTTAAAAGCTCAAACACAGCAAGAAGGGAGCTTAAATAAGAGGATGAGAAAAGCAGAAATGAAACAGCAATGGATCAAAAACGGAACGTTGGGTAGAGGGAGAGGGTAGAAAATACAATAACCTGGAAAGGAAGAGATGGGTTTGGAGGATTAATGAGGATGGAAAAAAATCACAGGTATGTGGGGGTGGTGATCCAAGGATTAGGTGAGCAGCTATCTTTAAATCCTGGAGGGAAGAATGATATTTAACAGACAACAGAAGGAAGTGGCTCCACAGATGAGAGAAAAGAGGAACAATTGAATGGATGTGTGCCTGGATTTTGGGAGTTTCAACATAAGTGGGATTTCTCGCAAGTTGCATGAGTCCTAGATAAACCTGGGAGATGAGGGGAGGGGGTGGGGGAGGGATGGAATCAGAGAGCGGTAATGGTCGTTGGCACATAACCAGAAATGAGACTATAAAACAAGCCATGGATGTTTCTGCGACAGTTGAGTAGTTGGGTAGATTCCAATGACTTTGAGGGTCTTGATTTCCACCCCATCAATATGTGAAAGGTGTGAGATAGAGATGCTATCCCAATGGGCAGGAGCTCAAACAAATTTGCACTTATGGCAAGAACTTCAACTGAGATTATATGTGATGCTTCTTAAATAAATAAGTGCTGAAAGAATAATTTATTTACAAAGGGCTTGATGGTGATCTCAGTGTTTCATTTGTTATGGTTGATGCATACAGAGCATGGTTTGGCCACCCATTACATGGCAACAGATACAAAATCAAGCTAATGATGAAACAAACAACATTCTTTTCCGACCTCGCACAAATTGACACCAATATACCCCAAGTAAAAATTACATTCCTGCAGTAATTCTCTGCAGACTACTGCAGTAGGGCCTGTTGTCAACTATAGTATATGAGAGTACTACTCTCACATACTATATTTCTAACTACAGCATTTTTTATGAGTACAGTGGGCTGCAAAAGTATTAACCCCCAACCAATAATGCCACATTTAGATGAATTCTGAATTATGTAGAAATTTCTTTCCAAATTAACTTTTTTATTCATAACTGAGGAGATCAAACAAAACACTGTTATAATTGAAGGAGGTTACATGTAAGGAATATCTGCAAAAAATATGTACAAAACAAAATTCACTGTTTCCAAAAGTATTCAGCCTCCTAGGGCAGGACTTGTTGGAAGCACCTGTTGCAGCAATGACTGCGACGAGTGTTTTTGGGGAGATCTCTACCAGCTTTGTACAGTGATATGGTAAAATATTTGCCAATTCTTCACGTGAAAATTGCTCTAGTTCTGCCAAGTTTGATGTTGATGGACTGCAATCTTCAAGTGTCACCATAAATATTCAATTGGGTTCAAGTCAGGACTTTGACTGGACCACTCAAGAACATTTATTTTCTCATTCAGCCAGTCCGGTGCGGCGATGGATTTGTGCTTTGGATCATTGTCCTGCTGAAATGTGAATCTCCGACCCTGATTCATTGCTGACTCAAGCAGGTTTCATCAAGGATTGTCCTGTATTTTACACCATCCATTGTCCCTTCTATCCTGACAAGCTTGCCAGTCCCTGCTGAAGAAAAGCAGCCCCATAATGTAATGCTGCCACCACCATGCTTTACAAGAAGGACGGTGTTGACTGGGTAATGTGCAGTGTTAGGCTTGCACCAGACGTAACGCTTTGAATTTAGACCAAAAAGTTCAGTTTTTGTCTCCTTTGACCACAAAACCATTCTCCACTTGCCGGCAGTATCAATAACATGCTTTTTTGGAAACTCCATTCGAGCTTTTAGATGTGTCTTTTTAATGAATGGCTTCTTTCTTGCCACCTGTCCAAAGAGGCCAGCTTTGTGAAGGGAACAGGATATTGTTCATTGATGAACACTGATCGCCATCTCATACATAGAGCCTTGCAGATGTTTTGAAGTCATTGTTGGATTTGCAGTAACATCCCAAACCAGTTTCTTGCTTGTCAGGCTGCTGAGTTTGGATGGGTGACATTTTTAATTTATTTATTCGTATGCAGTCTGTGGCTGCTTGGCTGCGTTATTTTCTGGGGGTGCAACTGTGCCCCCTGCTTCCAGTAAGCTTTAACTCATTTTGCCGACTTCAGAAGGATGACAGGCGGAGTCAACCCACCTGGTGTTAATTCAACGGTTTAACAGGGACTTAAACTCAAGACTCTAGGACATTAAGCCTGTCACCTTCACCATTAAGCCAACACCAGGCTTAATGGGCAACCTGATCTGGGTAGAGTATGGGTGGTATGATATGTCTTCCACTTCTTAATTATGGATTTCACCATACTCAAAGGGATACCGAGTGATCTTGTCATCTTCTCATAACCCTCTTCTGAACAGTGCTTCTCCACTACTTTATGTCTGACCCATCAGAGGTTGTTAGCTAAGGTAAGGGCTTGTTTGGCTGGTAAAGTGGCAAAGTGGATTGGAAATTGGCTGAGAGATAGGAGGAAAAGAGTGGCTGTGAGTGAGAGGATGTCTTGCTGGGAGGATGTAAGTAATGGGGAAGCTCAGAGATCAGTATCAGGAACGTTATTATTCATAACTAGCAGAGCCTACCCATCCTTTTGCTGATGGACAAAGTTTCATACTGCTACAAATGGCTCATACACAATGACAGGCTTTGACAGGCCCCACTTCTGGGGGGTTGGAGGCAGTGCCGGATTAAGCCTCGGCTGGCCCTAAGGCACATTTTGAAATTTTAGAGAATGGCCTGAAAATTTTAAATTAGATCTCGGGCTCATGGAAATGGACCCCAGACAAAAGATGAACTGATTCAAGAACAAAATATTTATTACAAAAAAAGACAAATATTTAATGTGAAAATAATTTTTGGCCCGGATTTTTGGCTGGCCCGAAGGCACATGCCTTGTCTGCCTAATGGTTAATCCAGCACTGGTCGGAGGGGGGGGGGAGAAGGGCAGGAGCACAAATCCACCAGTGCAAAGGGAGTGCTTTAACCTCAGCGTTGCCCAGGTAAAAAAAAAAAGAGAAGAGATTGTAATATCCTCTGCCACCACCTGTTGGCACCAGACAGTACAAATTTACAGAGAAAATTTACACCCAACACCACCTCCATTTCCCTCATCCCCACACAAAGTTATTTTTGTACCCCAAGTTTTGAGTGTGTAACTTAAAAGATGTGGCCATTCATAAGGAACAAAGCCACAGACAGGGAGAGGGAGAGGGAGAGCTATATATACATATACAGTACATATATAATATATGAATATGTATGTATGTATGTATGTATGTGTATATATATATATATATATATATATATATATATATATATATATATATATATATATATATATATATATATATATATATATATATATATATATATATATATATATATGTATATCTTCTTCTTCCTCTTTCGGCTTGCTCCCGCTAGGGGTCGCCACAGCGGACCAACTGTCTCCATTTTGCTCTATCCTCCACATCTTCCATTGACACTCCAACCACCCGCATGTCCGCCCTCACCGCATCCATGAACCTCTTCTTTGGCCTTCCTCTTCTCCTCCTGCCTGGCGGCTCCATCTTCAACATCCTTCTCCCGATATACTCCGTTTCCCTCCTGTGCACATGTCCAAACCATCTCAATCTCGCCTCTCTCACTTTGTCTCCAAACCGTCCTACCTGCGCTGTCCCTCTAATACACTCATTTCTTATCCTATCCATCCTCGTCACTCCCAACGAGAATCGCAGCATCTTTAACTCTGCCACCTCCAGCTCTACTTCCTGTCTTTTGTTAGCGCCACCGCCTCCAAACCATACAACATAGCTGGTCTCACTACCGTCTTGTATACTTTCCCCTTCACTCTTGCAGCTACCCTTCTGTCACAAATCACTCCTGCAACTCTTCTCCACCCACTCCATCCTGCCTGCACTCTCTTTTTCACTTCTCTCCCACACTCTCCGTTACTTTGGACAGTTGATCCCAAGTATTTAAACCAATCCACCTTCCCCACCTCAACTCCTTGCAACCGCACCATACCACCACCCTCCCTCTCATTTACGCACATGTACTCCGTCTTTCTCCTACTGACGAACATTCCCCTTCTCTCCAGTGCGTACCTCCACCTCTCAAGGCTCGATTCAGCCTGCTCCCTACTCTCCCTACAGATCATGATGTCATCCGCGAACATCATGGTCCATGGAGACTCCAGTCTGATCTCGTCCGTCAACCTGTCCATCACCATTGCAAACAGGAAAGGGCTCAGAGTCGATCCTTGGTGCAATCCCACTTTAACCTTAAACCGGTCCGTCATTCCTACCGCACACCTCACCTCTGTCACACTGTCCTCATACATATCCTGCACGATCCTCACATACTTCTCCACCACTCCCGACTTCCTCATACAATGCCACAACTCCTCTCTTGGCACCCTATCATAAGCTTTCTCTAAATCCACAAACACACAATGTAACTCTTTCTGGCCTTCCCTATACTTCTCCATCAACATTCTCAAAGCAAACATCGCATCAGTGGTGCTCTTTCCTGGCATAAACCCATATTGCTGCTCACAGATCGTCACCTCTCCTCTCAACCGAGCTTCCACTACTCTTTCCCACAACTTCATGGTGTGGCTTAACAACTTTATCCCTCTGTAATTTCCACAGCTCTGCACATCACCCTTATTCTTGAAAATCGGAATCAGTACACTTAATCTCCACTCCTCCGGCATCCTCTCACTTTCCAAGACTTTATTAAACAATCTGGTTAACAACCCCACTGCCATCTCTCCTAAGCACTTCCATGCCTCCACTGGTATTCCATCTGGGCCAACCGCCTTTCCACTTTTCATCTTCTTCATAGCAGTCCTCACTTCATCCTTACTGATCCACCCCACTTCCAGATTCACTATCTCCACCTCTTCCAACCTTCTCTCTCTCTCATTTTCTTCATTCATCAGCTCCTCAAAGTACTCCATCCACCTTCTCAACACACTCTCCTCGCTCGTCAGCACATTCCCATTTGCGTCCTTTATCACCCGAACCTGCAGCACATCCTTCCCAGCTCGGTCCCTCTGTCTTGCCAATCGGTATAAATCCTTTTCCCCTTCTTTTGTATCCAACTTCTCATACAGCTCATCATATGCCTTTTCCTTGGCCTTTGCCACCTCTCTTTTTGCTTTTCGACGCCACTCCTTGTACTCCTGCCGACTTTCTTCATCTCTCTGACTATCCCACTTCTTTTTAGCCAACCCCTTCTTCCTTATACTTTCCTGTACTTCCTCATTCCACCACCAAGTCTCCTTATCTTCCTTCCTCTGTCCAGATGTCACACCAAGTACCTTCCTAGCTATCTCCCTCACAACTTCTGCTGTCGTTGCCCAATCATCCCACCCATCTTTACCACCATCCAACGCCTGTCTCACCTCCTCCCTAAATTTCACGCAACAGTCTTCCTCCTTCAGCTTCCACCATCTGGTCCTTGGTTCAGCCCTCACTCTCTTCCTCAACCTCACCTCTAAAGTCATCCTGCAGACCACCAATCGATGCTGTCGAGCTACACTCTCCCCTGCCACAACCTTACAGTCACTAATCTCTTTCAGGTTGCATCTCCTACTTAAGATGTAATCCACCTGTGTGCACTTTCCTCCACTCTTGTATGTCACCCTGTGTTCCTCCCTATATATATTATGTATATATATATATATATATATATATATATATATATATATATATATATATATATATATATATATATATATACATATATATATATATATATATATATATATATATATATATATATATATATATATATATATATATATATATATATATATATATATATATATATATATATTGATATATATATATATACATATATATATATATATATATATATATATATATATATATATATATATATATATATATATATATATATATATATATATATATATATATATATATATATATATATATATATATATATATATATATATATATATATATATATATATATATATATATATATATATATATATATATATATATATATATATATATATATATATGCCGGGCGTAGTGGCGTGCGCCTGTAATCCGGCTACTCGGAGGCTTGGGTTGGAGGATCGGTTGAGGACGGGGGCTCTGCACTGGACAGGGTGGAGAGCAGCCTGGAATCATGGCGAAACCCAAATCCTGATCCCTGTGTCGTAAGAGGCGACCAGGGTTGCGTCAGGAAGGGCATCTGGCGTAAAACCTGTGCCAAATCAGTATGCGGATCATAACGGATGATCCGCTGTGGCGACCCCTAACGGGAGCAGCCGAAAGATGAGCAACAACATATATATATATATATATATATATATATACATACACACATATATGTATCAGCGGGGTGTGCTTACACATTGTGTAAGCATACGAACCGTGCTTCGCCATTGTCTTGGGTCGTTCACATGCATTTGATTTTTCATTTATTTATATTTTCATTTACGGATGCTTTCTGACAGTTCTGTGATTTTTACTTGTGTGTCACACCTTCGATGTCCATCAACACACAAAATTACTATTCTTCACCATTGTCTCGGGTCGCTCACCTGCATTCTTTTTTCATTTTTTTTTTATATATTCATTTATGGATGTCCGACAATTTTGTGATTTTACCCGGTGTACCGGTTTCGATGTCCATCGGCATGAATAATTTCAGCTTTCTTCGTCACCCACAAGGTACCAATCTTTAATATCAGTCAGTGAGTCAGTGAGTCAGTCTGTCAGTGGTTAGAAAGAGATTTATATACGAGATAGATTTACATCAATGACTTGGACAGTGGGTTTAAGAACCAGATTTCCAAATTTGCAGTTGACACAAATCTTGGAGGTAAGGTGGATAGCAGAGAGGGTATGTGGTCAGATTAAGGAAAGTCTTGGTACTTTCATAGATTTGGCAAAGATTGGCAGAAGCAGTTTAACATAAAGAAATGTTAGGTGATGGGTAAGAATCATGAAAATAGAGATTACATGATGCAAGAGGCAATCTTGGAACGTGTCACACAGGAGAATGCTCTGGGAGTGGTAATAGATATGGGAGGTGAGCATACAGCAAAGTGCCAGGCAGCTCTAGGTGAGCAAACAAGGTTTTAGGTTGTATTCGTTGGGGGATAAATTAATACATTAAAGGAGGTAGTTATAACGCTACATGAATCTTGTGAGTCCTCATCCAGAATATTAGCTACAGTTTTGGTCACAACATCTGAGGAAGGACATAGCTGCCAATATTTTGGCAGAAAATATTTTCATATATTTAAAAGTGCAAATTTTGGAATACTGTATTTTCTAGTGTATAAACCACACTTTTTTCTCATTAAAAAGGTAAAAGTTGGGGGTGCGGTGAATACACGGGTATAGAAAAAAATCAGTCTGAAAAACAATCAATGCTGAATTTCAATTACATTCAAAATGAACACTTTTTTTTAGCAGTCGGAACTGCTGTTAAGCTCTCACTCTCTCACCGCATGCAGATCGGTGGTCTTTCTGTCATCTACCGTCTCCTCTCTGATTGAGCCCCCCTCTCCCTACTCTGTCTGCGATTTGTCCCCACCATATTTCCACAGGGCGCTCTAGGTCCGCCAACAACCCCCTTCTGGTAAAACTACCAAAATCACGAATCACTGCTCACCTTCACTCTTTCAGTCCTCTTTTTTTCCCGCCTTTGGAATAAATTCCCTACCTCTGTTCAATCTCATTCTTCCCTCCAGGCCTTCAAAACAGATGTTCACCACCACCTCTTATCACCCCATCCAAATCCTCAATCTTTTCTACCCCCGTTAATCCACCCCAAACCCACCTCCTTCAAATTCCCTGCTTTCTTTACTGAAAGTTCCTGTAATGTCCATCTTGTATACCCCATGTTCCCGCTCCATCCCTCTCGCTTTCACAGATCTCCTAATGTGTCTGTTTCTCACTGTTTTGTCCTTCCCACGCCCCTCTTGTCTCATGCCTCCCTTGCTGTCCGTTGTGTGTTCGCTCTCATACGAGCCTTGACAAGGTATACAAAAGAAAAAAAAAACTCATTTCCGCCACTTAAATCTTGAAAATCAGTTCAGGTTAAGAGTTTGTACAATGTTTTATTAACTGTGTGCGGAAATTAAATAAAGTGACGCCCAGAGACCCCGGAGCTTCGATGCGTGGCGTACATAGAGCCCCACAGCTCTGAAAATGCCATTAAAACAAAACAGAAGAAGAAGAACACCTGGTCTCACATCAAAAGAAGAATTATTTACAATAGCTAGACTTTAATAATGGAGCACCCACCTCAAATAAGCTTGAGCGTCAACTTACGTGCATCCGACAACAGGCTGGGGCGGTCGGTGACCCACAAGAAGGTCCGCCTTGTGCTGCGTGAGGACCACCATCACAGTGAAGGAAAAGCGCAATGTGACGATCATCACTACTGGTCATGGGAAGGACTGATTCACCATCATGCTCACTGCACTGCAGATGGTGGCAAGCTTCCCACATATGTCATGTTTAAGAGGAAGACAATGCCCAAAGAAAAGTTTCCAGCCGGCGTCATTGTTCATGCACATCAGAAGAGGTGGATAGATGAGAGACTGGTCCAGGACGGGGTGCGCATGGTCTGGAGTAGTAGGCCTGATGGCGGTCTCTCCTGATGATGGAGCAACCTAGTCCTGGATGCATTCAGTCATCACAAGACCAATGGCGCCATAGCCCTGCTCCGTCGGACCAACACCAATGTCATCATCATCCCAGGCAGGATGACATCGCTCCTGCAGCCCATCGATGTGTCCATCAACAAGCCATTCAAGAACGGGCGATGGCGCTGCTGGTCCGAATGGATAATGAGTGTGGGAAGACCTACACAAAGGCTGTGAGGATGAGAATGGTCGACCTTCCAATGATCTGCGACTGGATTGTCAAGGTATGGGAGGAGATACCGTCAGACATCATCAAGCAAGTATTTTTGAAATGCTGCATCTCCAAAAACATGGACGGCACAGAGGACGACATCAGTTGGGAGGAGGAGGCTGCAAATGACGATGACAGCTACGTGGACAGCGATGGGGATTTGCTCTACTCTGATTTGGACAAGGAGTTGTGTGCCGTCTTTGACAAGGAAAGCATTGACGAGGATTTCCTTGGGTTGAGCTGAAAAGCTTCATCAAACCCAAACGGCCCTTTTTAGTGCCACAGATCCACAAGATATATGTATGATACCGGTATGAATAATTTTCTTCCTTTTTCTTGTAACAAAAAAACTTCTTTAAAATATTAAAGTATAAGAAAGAAAAATAAAAACTTCTTGCTATCCTCACCTCTCTTTTCAACTTCTTGAAAATTTGAATAAGACTGTTCGACAAAATTAAGCAGACATGGGAGTAAGCATGTTGATACCTCCGCCACTTTATTCCATACCAAGTTAATGTACAATCGTATTTAGATGTAGATAAGAAAACAAAATGATTAATACATTCATTTATTTTAAGGGTGAAAAACATATTCTTCTTCTTCTTTAGGCTGGTCCCGTTCAGGGTCGCCACAGCGGATCATCCATATGATCCGCATAGTGATTTGGCACATGTTTTACGCCGGATGCCCTTCCTGACGCAACCCTGGTCGCCTCTTACGACACAGGGATATGGTACACCTATTTTAACCGGGGTATTTTAAGGGTGAAAAACATAGGTGCGGTTAATACACGGCCACGGTTTATACACCGGAAAATAAGGTATCCACACATTTTCCAAAGTTCAGGTATCATTGTGTTACATATGTAGCATCTGGATGATGGTTACATCACTTCTGGGAGAACTGGTGGGTTGCTGATGCAATGCTTCCCATCCATCATAACATACGTTTATAATCTGGGGATGGTAGAGGTACATATTGGCCAACTCTTTGCAAAAGATTCCCATTGTTATCTTAACATCCACAAGCAAAGCAAGCAGATGGCAAAGTCAGCTTGATGTGCGTTTTCAAAGGATGTCAGGTCAGGTATGGGAGCATGTGCCAGAACAGCGCGTCGCTGCGTCCACTTTCCGCCGGTACTCCAGGGGCCTCCGTCTGGCCATCCCCCAGGCAGATGCCAGGCCCATCCCCATCTCCTTGAGATGATGGTCAACCTGCTGCAACCATGAGGCACGTGGTCGGCCCACTGGCCTCCTCCACTCATGAGACTCCCTCGCTGAGAGAATCTGGTGAGCAGGATCAGCGTCAGGAAAACGAGCCACATGTCCATACAGCCGCAGCTGACGCTCACGGACTATGCAGGTAACAAATCTCATCCGAGTCTCTCTCAGCAACCGCTCGTTGGACACAAAATCCGACCAGCGATAGCCAAGGATTCTCCGAAGAGACCTGGTACCAAAGGAATTAAGTCTCCGTCTCAGATCCTTGGTCAAAGTCCAAGTCTCGCACCCATAGAGCAAGACTGGAAGTACCAAGGACCTGAAGACTCGGACTTTCGTCCTCCCGCACAGGTACCGGCAGCGCCACACCCCATGATCCAGTGAATCCATGACTCCCCAGGCCCGACCCAGACGTCTATTGACCTCCGGCTCACAACCTGCGGAGACATGAATATCACTGCCAAGGTAAGTGAATCTATCCACGACCTCAACATCCTCACCACAAACAGACACAGACAGGACAGCAGCATCCAAGATGTCACCGAAAGCCTGGATCTTTGTTTTGACCCAAGAAATCCGTAATCCCAACGGCTCCGACTCCTCATTCAGCACCTCGAGGGCCCCCAAGAGGATGTCTAAAGTCTCCGCAAAGATGACTGCATCATCTGCAAAATCAAGGTCCGAGATCTTGACATTGCCAAACGATGCACCGCAACTTGATCTCTCCGACATCCTCCCAAAAATCCAGTCCATACAAGTGCTGAAAAGTGTGGGGGCAAGTACACATCCCTGACGAACTCCAGTAACAACTGGAAATAAGTCAGAGACGGTACCACCACACTTCACAGCACTCTCAGTACCAGAGTAGAGTTCAGACATCAGATCGATCATTTTCGGTGGCACCCCACGAAGACCAAGAATCCTCCAGAGGACATCCCGATTCACTGAATCGAACGCTTTACAGAGATCAACATAGGCTGCAAGCAGCCCCTGCCGAAACTCTCGTCTGCGTTCGGTGAGGACACGAAGTGCAAGGATACGGTCAATCGTTGACCTCTTTGGTGTAAAGCCTGACTGCTCTGGACGCTGGTGCTCAAGCAGATGGTGGCGAACCCTATCAAGAATTATCCAAGCAAAGACCTTGCCCGGCACTGAGAGCAGCGTCACCCCTCGGTAGTTGTTGCAGTCTTGGCGATCACCCTTCCCTTTCCAGAGAGGGACAACAAGGCCCCTCTTCCAGTCAGTTGGGATGATGCCTGTGTTCCAGGCAGAGCACAAAACTGCATGCAACGACGCGAGTGCAGCATTTCCACCAGCCTTGAGAAGTTCGGCATGGATGCCACAGATCCCTGGAGCTTTGCCCCGTTTCAACTGGTTCACCGCAGCCCGTGTTTCCACAAGCGATGGTGGACCACAGTTGATTCGAGGGTCAGCAACAGGGATTGTAACACCCTTGACGTCCAACTCGACAGCTGGGGGATCAGCCTGGTACAACCGCTCGAAGTAACCGGCCCAGCGGGCCTTCACTTCAGACTCCTCTGTCAAGAGCCTACCACTCTCTGCTCGAACTGCAGTGCTCCGAGGGATGGGCTTGGATGAACGTAATGCGCGAATTCCCCTGTAAGCGGGACGAGAATCACCTGTCCACAGGTGATGCTCTACCCCCTCACAGATTCCTCGCACATAGGCCTCCTTGTCCACCCTCAGTGCACGTACAGTTTTACGCCTCAGCTCCCTGAACAGCTCAGCTCTGCCATTCAGCCTGGCCCTGCGACTCTGGTCAATGGTATCCAGTGTCCCTTGAGAGACAAAATTCTTCTTTGCCCTGCGGTGAACTCCAAGGCATCCACCGGCAACATCAAGGACGGTGGTCTTGAAGGTGTTCCACAGCTCTTCAGGACCCCCCAAAGCACCCAGACCCCCCAAGTGTCCACTCAGCCTGTTCGCAAACTCCTCAGCTACTCTCTCATCCCTGAGCTTGGCAACATCCAGCCTAGGCTGGGATGGTACCATTCTCCAGGATTTAAGGTGCAGCTTTAGAGTTGCTACAACAAGCCTGTGGTCAGTATTGAGGAACTGAGCACTCTGGTAGACCCTGCAGTTCTGGATCATCCTCCAACGACTGTCAATGAGGACATGGTCAATCTCCTTTGCCACACCGCCAGCGTTGGAATACCAAGTCCAGCGATGAGCTTGCGGGCGCTGAAACCATGAACCAGCCACCCTAAGTCCATGACTTCTTGCAAAGTCAAGGAACTTAGTGCTATTCTGGTTCATAGTTCCTGACCCATGGGGACCAACACACACCTCATAACCATCCCTATCAGTTCCAGTCGATGCATTGAAATCCCCCAAGACTAGAAGTGTATCTCGTCTGGGGCACTGATCAACCACAGACTCGAGTGTGGCGTAGAATGCATCCTTCACGGTAAGATCACTCGCCTCAGTCGGAGCATAAATAGAGACCAGGGAAATGACACCTAAGGAGTGACGAATCCTTAATCTCATAATACGCTCGTTGACCGGTGTTACCTCAATTATCATTGGGGTCAGCTTATTGGACACAGCTACAGCAACTCCTTGGGTATGGTAACCATCAGAGCGACCAGACCAATAGTAGGTGTAACCACCCACCATTATCTCGCCGCAATCCGGTCTCCGAACCTCAGAGAGAGCTGCAATCCCGATGTCCAAACGCTTGAGCTCAGATGATAACAGAGACAGGTGATCATCCTCTCTTAGGGATAGGACATTCCAGGCACCCACCCGAAGGGACCGCCTCAGGTTAACCCAAGGAGACCGCCGTCTGGTGGACGACACCTCAGCACCACTCCGACACACTCTCCCGCAATCTGACCCAGGGATGTTACCCCGTGGTTTCCCTCCTATCAAAGATTGGGGGTCCCGAAGGCTTTGCCCCAATTCCATCATCCGGTGAGCTGCCCTGCGAAGGGAAGCTGCACAGGAGGTGCTCCCACGGAGTGGGTTTTCAGATTTTTTTGCGTTTTTGCGTTTTGCGGAATGAAGCGTTTTACGGTGGCTGGAGTGCAAATCCTGCCACCAACCTCCTAATAAGAAGTAACCCAACTGCAGGAGGACGTCCGCAGACACAGTTGGGCACTAGATATGGATGGCCGTTGGCTCACAAGGAGCTCCTCCGCCCTTTGACAGGTTTTGTTTTTAATCCTGCTGGGTGTCCATATCCAAACACCCTCCTCACCAGAAAACCTGGTGGGGGAGACGGTTTAGTCGCCGACAACCCGACCATGGAACAGGTTAGTACAGGTTTACATGGTACCTGTAGCAGGTCACAGATCGAACCTGACCTGACGAAAAGGATGCCATGCTCTTTAATACAACACCCTGCCTGCAAATCACTAGGAACGACAGTTTGTGGTCAGTTCCAGAATCAAACAGAGTCGAGACAACTCAAAGGCAGGTAGAAATAACCTCCGAGCTTTAGCGTTGGCCCTGATTCAAAATCTCATGGAATCATTAGAGATAAATTATTTTAAACTCGAGTAGTGATGAACCCTTAAGTTAATGTAAATATAAAATATGAACACTTTTAAATGTTTTTTCAGGCAGTAAACGATGCCAGTTATACGTTTTTCATTTCACTGCAAGTCATTATAAAAAGCAAAGTTCCACAATAAATCCTAATTTACTTGTCATGGTTTCGTTTCCCAATGCTCGTAAATGCTTTCATAGACTCCATTCAGCAAAAGCAATCCACTCCATGTTGTCGTTTTTCATTTTGGCGCATTGGCTGTTGGTGTCAAATTCCTTTGAGCAGGGGTAGAACGGCCAGCACAAGAGCTGAGTGCCAGGCGTGAGTGGTTTGAATTGAATGCAAATAAATGTATTGACTTTTCTTTTACTTTATTGCCAGAATCATCAAACTAAAATACGCAATTTGGTGTCCATCTGCCTGTCTGTCTGTTTAGTTGTCTGTCTGCTTTATTTTTGACTGCCATACATTCAGTCGTTACTTATCCCCTCTCAACTAAACTTGACAGGAGGACTAAGTGTCACACTAAGGAGGTTGTAGCGACATATTTTGCCCCCCTCCCCAAGGGGTTGTTCCACCTTGGGCAAAATCCACATTAACGTGGATAAATAGCTTACCCTGGCGTTTCACGGACACCCCTACCGGAGGTAAAAAAAATTTTTATAAACCACAAACACATGTGATTACCTTTTTAAACAATCGCTAATGTTGTTTAACACTAAAAACCGAAAGGGAGAAAAATCCAACGTTCTTGAGGCTGGAGCCTAGATATACTGTAATCTATATACCCCAGAGCAATGGTTCTCCACCTTTTGGAGCCGCGACCCCCCATTTTTTTTTAGCTGGGGTTCGCGACCCCCCTCCCGACTCACACTTGAAACACACTGCAATGACGTCACGGAGAGGAAAATCTGAGAGGAAAATGCGGACCTCCTCACGCAGTTCAAACAGTCTGGTTAAAACTTTCCCCCGTGATAGCCATCTGATCTCTGTGTGAAATAGTAGAGATTCGTGTTCCGATCCCATTTCCTGGCAGAGTGTGGCAAACAGTCTGGTATTCACCGGACGGGATTTGATGAAGTTCACCACTTTAATTGCTGTTTGGAGAACATTGAAGAGTTGTGGCTCGAGGTTCTTGCTGGCGAGGGCCTCTCTGTGAATAATGCAATGAGTGAATTTGACATGCGGCGCCACTTCCAAAACTTTAGCTTTCAGTCCCCTTCTTGTCCCCTGCATGGCACCAGCTCCATCTGTACAGAGATGCAATTTTCCTAACTTAGCCCCTCCTCGCGCATTTTACTGTCCAGTTTGTTAAAAATGTCACGACTTGTGCAAGTTCCTTCAAGTGTCGAGCAAAACAACATATCCTCGTACATTTTCCCCTCGTAGCTGTATCTTGAAAAAAACAAGTAACTGTGCATCACTGGAAACATCCATTGTTTTGTCAATTTAGAGGGAAAATCTTCCACTTTTCTTCACTCGGACAATGAGCTGCTCTTTAATGTCGTTGGCCATTTCACCAATGCCCCTCGCCATTGTGTCATTAGACATTGGAATAGTCTCAAGTGTGCTAGCTATTTTTTCACCATGCATAGCTCTGGTCATTGCAATCGCTGCTGGGTGGATCAGGCTCTCTGCAATAGTATGGGGCTTTTTTGGATTGAGCAACCAGGTATTATATGCCACTTCATATGAAGCCAACAGGGCTTTGACAGGGATTGTAGAGTGCTCACGTACAGTCGTCCGTTGGCTCTGTAGTTCTCCCTCCTTACGACGAAAAAAATCTAATGGTTTGTCAATGGAGGATGAGTGTTTGGTTTGTAAATGTCTTCAATTTCACTGGTTTCAAGCTTTTGTGAGCAAGCACTTCTGAACACAGAACACACTGAGAATATTCCACTTCATTTTTGGCTAGGCATGTGAATCCGTACTGCAGAAAGTCAGTCTGATATTTCCGACGCTTGTTGGAGGCCAAATCTGCCGCCGGCACCTTACGTTTTTCAGTTGAACTTGTAACAGTTGGCCCACCTTCACATGTGTCGTCTTGGTCCGCATCTTGAGCTGGCAGGCGTTTTTAAGAAGCTACCGATCCACATTCAGCCACCTTGCAGTAATTAGCTTGCGCCAACATTGACTTTCAGCACCCGCCACTGTGTCCCTCTGTGTCTCTCTCTCTGTGTCTCTCACTCACTCACACACACACACACACACACACACACACACACACACACACACACACACACACACACACACACACACACACACACACACACACACACACACACACACACACACACACACACTTCACTTGCTGTTCAAATCTGTTTCATAATGACTACATTATAACATTGGTATGGGAGATTTAATTGAAAAATCGTTTTCAAAAAATATTTATGAATTTCTTTATTGGGTGGTCGCTGGAGTACCCTTATTGTCAGGTTTTCCGTCTGTGTGTGTGTGTGTGTGTGTGTGTGTGTGTGTGTGTGTGTGTGTGTGTGTGTGTGTGTGTGTGTGTGTGTGTGTCTGCAATGCAAGGCTCCACAGCACAAACCAGCAAACCGATTTCGATGAAACTTGGCAAACAGGTGCCATATGGGCTGGGAGTGTGCGCGTTTGAGTTTCGTTGCTAAGCAACCACCCGTTGCTATGCAGCGGCCAAAAAACCGCGTTTGAAGAACCCAAACGGTATTCAATACTTGTCCTACAGTTTTGAATGTGGAGAAACGAGACTTCAGAATTAAACACTGCGAAATATTTAGAAAATTTAAATTGAGCCGATTTTTGATTTAGGTTTTATTTTTCAAATGGTAGTCCTTCAAAAATAGGGTGTCTATTTACCTCATTTTTTTACTTATGAAATCTTTATTGATGACTTCTGTCCTCTGTTTGTGTGTTTGTGTGTGTGTGTGTGTGTGTGTGTTTGTGTGTAGGCACGATAACTCGAGAACGGAAGAAGTTACCAATGTCAAATTACACCAAGTGATTCAGGAGGGTGATGGCGAGCGCTGATTAGATTTTTTTTCAAAATCGGTCAAAGGTCAAGGTCACAGTGAGGTCAAACATAATTCTGTAATTTCATGTGGAGAAATGGAGTATTTTTGCTTCGGTCGACGTTACGAGTTCGTTTTAACTTCGATTTTAATTTTGTCTTCGGTTTTTGCGATCAATTAGGACGCTTAATACTCTTTTGTCGAAATTCTGGTAAAAATCCGATGTTTTGGAGACGTTTTAAGATTGTATAAAAAAATATTTCACTCGCCGAGTCACGGCTCGTCACGTGTGTGTAGCGCGCTCGAGTAGACGTGTCGTTAAAGGTTTTGCGTGTGCGCGCTGACGGTGTTTTTGATAAAGATGGTGTTTAAAATTCATTTTTTATCCCAATAAAGGTTATTGTCGCATGCCTAACTCGCTAAGCCGTCGGATTATCTAAAGATTGTTGGTGGATGGCCGAATATTACTGTTTTCTGACTTTGATAAAATAATATTAAATAATTGCGTGGAGAAATGAAGATTTTTGCTTCGGTCGACGTTATGAGTTCGTTTTAACTCGGTTCGCAATTCTGTTTTCACTTTTGGTAATGGCTAAGTAAGCTTAATACTCGGTTTTCGAAATTCTGGTAAAAATCGGATGGTTTATGAGATTTATGTCGGGTGTCGTATCTGAGGTATTATGTAGTGAAGATTATGCTAATGAGGGGGATTGTAACACACGGCATTACGCGCTCGTTAGGTCATCTCTATCATCTCAGTAGAGATGACCTAATAATAACAGTCTCGAAGTCTGTCCGTCCGTCCACAATCAAACCGAATAATCAATAGTGGACAAATAACCAATAGTGGAACGGATGTTGTGCATGTCAATGAGACATGCACAACGATATAATTTTTCAAGGTCGTCCAAGGTCGAGGTCAACGTCACGAGGCTGTCAAAGTTGCGAAAATCGTCGATTTCAAATCGTATCTCCTCCCTCATTTATCAAGAGAGATCAAATGTTATTCGTGATTCAGATACTATGGACTATTATCTAGAACAACACGAGCCATTTTTTTGAAATTTGCTCTCGTTCTGATTTTATAGCCCTTCAAACTTCGCTCTGTGCCAGTAGAGTATGTGGTTTAATCCATCGTGCGAGCGTGGTGCATGGGGTTACCGTGCAGGGGTGCGGTATCGTGCAAGGTTTAGCCTAGCCGGGCACGTTGTATCGTGTGTGTTATTGAAGTTGATTTCAACCTCACCAAGACTGGTTTTTGGCCTCGGTGCTCCGTTGGGGATTCCCTTTAACCATTGTGGCGTGGTGGCAGCGTCGGGATATGATTCCACGCACTCTTCACCCCGGAGATGGCGATCGGCAGAACGTCACTGTTACGAGAACCATCTTCGAACCCCAATCGCACATCACAAGAAGGTGAGCGGCCAACCAGCTCACTCTGTAGCTGTGTCATAAACATCGTCTGTACAATGTGCCCGTCGTCAAAATGGCGACCACACACCGTGCACCAAAGCAGTAGTCACTTAGCAAGAGTGAAACGGTGAACTCATTTGAAAATTGGTGACACAATTTTCTTTATACTTTATCACTCGATCCCAACTTTGCGCCCTTCCTCACTGAGGGCGTCACCTGGGAGAAGAAGAGCAGAGCGTTCCCTCTTCGTGGACTTGTGGATGATGGTGACTTATGTGGTGACTTGTGGACTTATGCTGGGTCAGATTGCAAACTACTGCCCTGTGATATCCAGCAACACCATAGTCCGAAACTCCACCTCTGTAGTCAACATATGACAATCGATTCGACAACATTTTGGATTCCAGTCGACAGGCGCACACTTCACTGACTTTGCAGCGATACGCCATAACCCCGAAGAGCGCCATGAAGACTTATACCAACGCCTGATGGCGTTTGTGGAGGATAACTTGCTTCGACAAGATGGCAGCATCTTCCACCATAACCAGGCGATCACAGAAGATGAGGAATTATCTCCCTCGTTGGAGAACTTTATTGTGCTCACATGGCTTTGCCTTGTCCACAGTGGACTCCCCGGACTCGTCAAACAACGCTATGGAACTGAACTCAGGTCCCGCACTTAAGCCTCCATCAAACCGGAGATATCTCAGGCGCTTGACTCACTATTAGATGAGCTCCATGCTGCTGAAGATACAACGTCCTTGCGCACTTCAACGTCTCGACCACAAGTCCCCCGCCCGGCATCGTTCCCATCATCATCAAAATCTCGTCAAGTCTTTTCGGGGACTCGTTCCAACAACCTTACGAAGTCCTGTCCCCTGTGCAAACAAGTACGCCGCACTGATTACAGTCATTTCCTCAGTGAGTGTCCTTTCCTCCCCGAATGAGATCATTGGTACATCGCCAGAGCTCGCCATGTGGCTGACATAACTGAAGTCAGACGACGAGTCTGGAGACATAACATATGTCCATATGGACAAGGTAGTTAATAGCATAGACTATACAGAACCGTCCACTATCTCGCGTGTCCAGACTCACCAGTCTCCATATCTAGACACCTTCCACGGCCACCACACAACCCAAGTTACCATCGACAGTGGGGCCACGGGTAACCTGATTCGTGCGACAACTGTAAGGAGGTTTGGAGCCAAGATTCAGAAGAGTGCACAGTCCACTCGTCAGGCTGATGTGTCTTCCCCTCTTCAAGTGGTTCGTGAGACCAGACTGACACTGACTCGTGACGGAAGGGAATTTCAGTTTAAGGGCCTGGTTCTCGAAAATCTTGACGTAGAAGTATTAGCAGGAACACCTTTCATGGAGTCTAATGACATCTCTATCCGCCCTGCGAAGCATCAAGTTATCCTGGGTGACGGCACCACATATGTTTATGGTTCTCAGGAAGGGAGCCTTAATCGCCATGCAGTACGCCGAGCTCATGTCGTACGTGCCCCACCCCACACAACTACTCTGTGGCCTGATGAGTTCATCGAAATGGTCCTTCCATGTGACATGTCGAGTATTGACTCAGCGTTCGCACTCAAATCTCGCACGAATGCCCCCAATGCGAGGTCGCTGCGACCCATTGAGTACTGGCCCCCACCGAGTGTCATCCGTAGCATCAGTGGGAAGGTTCGGATCCCCAATTTAACTAACGAACCACGAGTACTCAAACGACATGAGCAATTTTGCCAAATCCGCCCTGTGTACATACCCGAAGAACACCCAGATGGCTATACCGAGACCAGCCCCCCCAAATTAAAATGCACACTCACTTCACTCTCAGGACACTCTTCGACTGTCACCATCGACCCTGACAACATGTTTGCTCCTGACACACGATCAAAGTTTTGTGCCCTTCTTGAAGAGTATGATGAAGTGTTTGACCCAGTGTTCCAACGCTACAATGGTGCTGCAGGCCCCTTTGAGGCTGTTGTTAACATGGGCCCCGTTCAGCCTCCACAATGCAAAGGCAGTCTACCACAGTATGGGAAAGATAAACTGCCTGAACTACAACAGAAATTTGATGAACTAGAAAAGCTTGGAGTCTTTGCTCGCCCTGAGGACATGGGGATTACTGTGGAATACCTGAATCCTTCATTCTTCATCAAGAAGCCCAGTGGCGGGTTCCGCTTAGTCACAGCCTTTGCTGATGTGGGCCGATACAGCAAGCCCCAACCCTCTCTTATGCCAAACGTAGATTCCTTCCTTGGCAAAATTGCTCAGTGGAAGTATCTAATTACTACCGACCTTACGAGTGCCTTCTACCAAATCCCATTATCTCGCCAGTCCATGAAGTACTGCAGTGCAGCCACACCCTTCTGGGGAATACGTGTGTATACCAGATCCGCTATGGGTATGCCTGGATCAGAGACAGCACTCGAAGAACTCATATGTCGTGTCCTTGGTGATCTCTTAGAGAAGGGGACCGTCGCCAAACTCGCTGACGACCTCTAATGGTGACACATTGGACGAACTTCTCCAGAACTGGAGAATGGTGTTGCAGGCTCTGCGTAAATGTCGACTTCACCTCTCTGCTAAGAAGACGGTTGTATGTCCAAAGAGCACCACCATCTTAGGATGGATCTGGTCTAGCGGTACTATCCAGACCAGCCCACACCGTGTGGCTACATTCTCTACTTGTTCGGCTCCTGAGAAGGTCAGGGGAATGAGATCCTTTATCGGGGCATGTAAGGTTCTCGCTCGTGTTATCCCCAACTGCTCCGCTCTCTTATCCCCCTTGGATGATGTTGTGGCTGGATGCCAATCACTGTACAGAGTTGTGTGGACTGATGAGTTACATTCTGCCTTCCACAGAGCCCAAGCTGCTCTTTCGTCAGCTCGTACAATTACTCTTCCTCGTCCAAGTGATCAGCTATGGATCGTGACAGATAGTTCTGTCAAAAAACACAGCATTGGATCAACTCTGCACATCACGCGCAATGGAAGAACTCACTTTGCGGGTTTTTTTTAGCGCAAAGTTACGCGGACGCCAACCTACCTGGTTGCCATGTGAAGTCGAGGCCCTTTCCATTGCTGTATCAGTAAAACACTTCAGTCCCTTCATTATCCTATCTAAACATCATGCATCCATCCTCACTGATAACAAGCCGTGCTTACAAGCGTATGAGAAGCTCTGTCATGGTGAGTTTTCAGCGAGCCCTTGTCTATCCACATTCCTGTCCACCGTCAGCCGTTATCAAGCGACCGTACGACACCTCACAGGATCCGCCAATGCCCCATCTGATTTTGCCAGCCACAATGCACCAGACTGTACTGACACCTACTGTCAAATTTGTGCATTCATAAGACGCGGGGAAGAGGCCGTAGTCCTGCAGGTGTCAGCCCAAGACATTATTTCCGGCCGAACCAAACTGCCCTTCACCAACAGAACTGCCTGGATAGCAGTTCAGGCAGAGTGCGCAGACTTAAGGCGGACTCATGCCCCCCTGATTCAGGGCACCTGCCCATCGAAGAAAACAACCAACATCAAGGATGTCAAACGTTACCTCCAGGTTGCGTCACTTTCCAAAGATGGCCTAGTTGTAGTCCGTCGGGACAAGCCCTTGTCCTCGGCATGTGAGTGCATTATTGTCCCACGTCAGGTAGTCAAGGGCTTACTAACAGCATTACACATTCATCTGGATCACCCGAGTCGTCATCAACAATTCAGTTCTGTGATTCACCGCTATTTTTATGCTCTTGACTTGGACAGAGCAATCGATCAGGTAACCTCGAGGTGTCACCAGTGTGCTGCATTGCGCAAAATTCCTCATACCATTAACAAGCAGTCCACTGGAGAACCCCCTGGTGCATCCTTCGCAGTGGATATCATCAAACGCAATCACCAGCTAGTTCTTATATTGCGAGAATGTTCCACTTCCTACACTACATCGTGCATTGTGGAGAATGAACAACACATCACTCTCCGCAACAACTTGATCCGCTTATACATAGAGCTCCAGCCATTGGATGGACCACTTGCTGTCATCCGCACCGATCCGGCTCCCGGCTTCAAACGTCTGGTCCATGATGAGCTTCTTAAACATCACTGGATGTGCATCGAGATTGGTCGCATTAAAAATCCCAACCATAATCCCATCGCCGAGAAGGCAGTTCATGAATGTGAAGACGAACTTTTACGACAGGAGCTGATGGGAGGACCAGTAACTCCACTAACCCTCGCACTGGCCATCGCCAGTATGAACTCACAAGTTCGTGCACGGCGACTCTCGGCCCGAGAGATGTGGTGCCAGCGGGATCAGTTCACCAATCAACAAATGCCTTTCTCGGACTTACAAATGATACAAGCCCAACACCGTCTTCGTTCCATTAACCACCCCCATAGTGAAAAGTCGAAGGCACCCATGGGATCCGTCAAGCCCAATGTGTCAGTGGAAGTCGGTGATTTGATCTATTTGTACTCTGATCGTAACAAGTCATGCGCAAGAAACCGATACCTCGTCTCTGCCACTGATGGACCCTGGTGCACCATACGTAAATCTGTGGGGTCCCAATTGAGGAGTGCAGCTTATCGGGTGAAATAGTCTGAATGCTAAAAAGTTCCAGACTATTGAAAGGATACGCCCCCACTCCCTCGCAATCGGGAATATGGTGTTGCACAACAAACCGAGGACGTTTGCCTCCAACCAGCAACAAAACCACCAGACCCCCCATTCATCCCCTATGAGCTGTCTTCACCTGCCAACAGTGCTGAATCCTTCCCAATCCCTAGCAGCCAGGTACCAGATCTAGGTTCTGATGCATCCCCGAGGCTTGACACCTGTCGTCCTGGTTACTCCAAAGCCATCGGCGACACCTGTGAGGAACATCCAACGGTGTCCCCAACCGTGTACGTTACCAGCCCAAACACTTCAAGGATTTTATTTTGGATGCTTAGAGTCATATTGTGGTCACAATGCTCGCAGAAACTGTCATGGGGCAGAATAATCCCGGAGACCGGAGGGCAATTGACCCGGTGATGGTCTCAGTATATCTGAATGACTGGTACATGATTTATGTGACCTCCTCCAGGTTGTGACCATTATCCTTGTTTAGCTTTGTGTACTCTGCCTCAGTATTTGAAGTCATGTACTGTCACCTACTTTCTTCATTTATAGTCCCAAGCATGATAGTAGATAAATGACATCGTAAAAAAAATAAAAAAAAAATAAGTGGTTACGCCAATAGAGTACGTGGTTTAATCCGTCGTGTGAGCATGGTGCACGGGGTTACCGTGCAGGGGTACGGTATCGTGCTAGGTTTGGCCGAGTCGGGCACGTTGTGTCGTGTGTGTTATTAAAGTTGATTTCAACCTCACCAAGACTGGTGTTTGGCCTCGGTGCTCCGTTGGGGATTCCCTTTAACCATTGAGGTGCTGATTCCCCGTAGTACATACAAAACAAAAAAAAAGTATTAAATCAAGAACCGGAACTCTCCGAGACAAATATTACATTGGAAGCTTTTGTCAGATTTAACTAAAACAATGGAACACAAGTTTATATGCACACTTACTTTCATTTATGACATTAACATTGTCTTGAATGTCAATTTGTACTTTTATTTTCATAAATGATGTGCTGTGATCACGGACTTCTTACAATAACCTGGACCAGCAATGCCATCTACTCGCAGCAGTGAGAACTGGTCACCGGAAATGGCTCAGCGGCCATGTTGCGTTGCCACTTGCTAGTCGCGCGCAATTCAAAAAACCTGTAGATGCATAAAGAGTTTTAACTATTTTGCCAGTATTTTGAACCGGTAAACGTAAAAATGCCACAGTGCGTGGCGTTCGGATGCAATAATAAGTCTGGGAAGAGCTCCACATGCACCTTTCATCGGTAAGAATGCGATTATTGATGCTTTTTTTTCTCTTTCAATCGTCAATATATTTTTAGAGTATTATTTTAAGAAGTTACAATTTAAACGCTAAACGCCAGTATAACAATCTAAATTATGGCAAAGTACAGTCGGTAATTTGAAAGAAAATGTAAAAAAACGATATTATCCAGGAATATGCCGGAAATGAGTTTCCCAGGCATCTCGAATTCAATTTTTCCGGAGATTCATCCCTCCCCATCGACCGCCGTGGCTGCGTAAATAGTTGGGCGGGTAGCTCACAATATTTGTCCATTTGGGGGCACAGGCCCTCCCTATTCCGAGGGTCCTGGGACTAGCGAGTCCACCTAACCCGATGTTACCCCCAAAATCATTTTGCTTCCTACGCGCCTTAGGGTTAGGGGGTCGTATCTATCTTGATATCAGTGATCACATGATTGAGACGGAGGCAGACTGTAATCATGTATTTTCTCTCATACAGCACATCTGTGAGTGCTATACAAAGATTCGTCTCCACCATGTTGTTCGAACCATGAACACTGGCTTGAAAGATAAACCCATCAGGAAAAAAATTCAGCAAACTGATCCTATTTGCACATCAATAGTTTACTAACCATTTACATTGAAGTGTTTCTCCAAGGTTTCAACATATCTTATGTTTCAACCTACTGCGATTACAATAGTTGATAGTCATCTTCTATAGGTCAATGCATATTAAACCAGTCTCATCAGTGTGTAGATTATAGATCATGTTTATTACGGTTGTCCAATGTCTGTTCAATGTTTTCATGATTGATCAATATATTACAGGCCATAAAGGGTAGCTTTAAGCTACCCACTATGGCCTATAATATATTGATCAATCATGAAAACATTAATGAGACTGGTACTGGTTCAATATGCTTCGACCTACAACACAAAGCTACCCTCTATAATATACACATATTAATAGGAGGCCATAGGTTAATCTCTAGATTATAGATCATAGATCATATTTATCAAGGTTGTCTGATGTCTGTTCAATGTTTTGATGATTGGTCAATATATTGTTATGGTTGTGGAAATTCGCAAACCACCATTCAGGTCCCATAGGTGAGATATCTCTGTAAGTACATGTGTAGTTAGCCCCAAACCCGTTGTTTAGAGGGAATAAATGTGATTCATTCGGGATGCGACGCTTTGAGATAGCCGTTTTTCTGTTCTATCTTTATTTTGAACCAACCGCCATCACACAACAACCACCAACCACAACGCCGCTTCACAACAACAACAACACCAACAGCCACGACCTTTACCTTCACAACTCGCTCCCACATCATCGCATCATGCCATTCCCAAACGCACCATGACCATCAAACCACCACCATAAACCCTCCACCACCCTCACCTCCCTCCTTCTACAGCCATTCCCACACCACCTGTGAGCACCGATCGTCGGGCTGTCCTGGGCTCCTACAAGATACGCGCCAAGCCGCGACTGCAAATAGCGGCCTTTCCGAGGAGAATTCGGATCAGGAATGCTACACGCCCACTTCTGATCCGTCCAATCAGCAAGCGCGGGGCGGCTTGGCCCCGCCTCCAGGCGCGTCTGTGTGGAATCGAGATATGCAAATTCTAGGATCAGGGGAGATTCACGCCCCTTTTCCTCCATCCAATGGGCGAGCGTGGCTCCGCCCCCGAGCTCATACTGATCCGGAAATTTGCATATGGGTTCTCCTGCCGGCCTATAAAACGCCGAGCAGAAAAGCAGAGTTGAGTGGCAGAAAAGCGAAGAGAGTTTTGGGGCAGAGAGAAAGAAGAGTTGTTGCGCAAGAGTTGTTGTTGCGGCGGCAGTCAAGTTGGGTTGGAGCGCGGAGTGGATTCGGGAGGCGAGGGCGTCCAGGTGGTTTTCTGCAGTCGGCTGAGGAGAGTTGGGGGAAGAGTCCGAGGAGCTCGGGTCCGAGGCAAGGAAGACGGCGGTCGGCGACGAGGTCGCGGTGGAATCGCTCATCACGGGACGAAAGCAAGCCAGCTATACTCCTTCCCCAGAGCATCAACAATTCCCCCTTTCCCCCACGCTGAGATAGTGCGAAAAGGGGGCCCCGTTCCCACCCCACTCCAAGCGGTGCCAACGAAACCCGCGAAGGAGCACGAAGTTGGGGCACCGCCACGCTGCCACATTTGCGGCTAATCACGAAGACGCGGGTAGGACCCCCCCGGTCTCGCGGGCCTGGCCGCTCTTCCAGGTCCCGCGCACACATTGGCCTACGGGCCCGTCTGCCCCCTTGTCTATGAGGGTGGCTTTCTTTTCCTTTGCTTTTGAGTAAATGTGTGTCGGCGCCATCTGTGAAGTAAAACTGTTTAAGTGTTGCCGTGTGTCGGTCTTAGTCGGTAGTATCTCTGCGTCATTGTTTCTTTTGTTGCATTTGATATGTGTGCACTCCGTGTGCCGCAGAATAAATGTGCATTATGTTGAACTGTTTTCCCGTTTCGCTTCGTCTTTTCTTTAATTGAATCTCCATCTTGCTTCACGTAACTGGTTCGTCGTGGGCTTAATACGCCCGATAATTAATCGGAACCGTCGAGGCCGACGATAACACCGCTCGGTTATCCCGATAGCATGGAACGGATCGCTTAAGCGGCCCGTGTCCGGAGTCGACCTGCGGCGAGGCGCGATCGCCCAGTCTACCATCCGCGTGGGTACTTAGGTAGGTCGAGTTTGGCGAACAAACCTATCCCACGCGGGTGGCCGATTGGCACGATCGTGGTGAGGCCGAAAGGCCCACCAGTGACTAGCTCCCAGCGTTAGTCCGAGAGGGTCACGACAGAATTGTCCGTCCGGTGGGCGACGTGCCGCGATTCGAGTCACGTGGCCGTTCGCACGCCGGCGGGCGCGAATTCGCAACAATATTATTAATTATAAGCCATAAGGCCTATTATTATAGGGGGTAGCTGAAAGCTACCGCCTTATGGCCTATAATAATACAAATATTATAGGCCATAGGGGATTAGCTATACACATTACTGTAGTGAATGCGAGAGAAAAACCTTCGGAGTATAAGGCTTTATTTCACTTGATTGAAGCCGTCTCTACAGACACAAAAGGAATACATGTGCAGTAAGGAATGCATGTGCAGTCGATCACAGCAAAATATATCAGCAATTAGCCAGGATAAGCACGGAGTCCGGTATACTCTCAATTCTCACCATTCAACAAGCACCAAGTGAACCACCGCCGTAAATGACATTGCCCCAGGGACAATCCCACCGACCGCGCGGCATCTCGGTTTTATCTGTCCCGTGTGCGAGCCGTGCGACACGTGATCGCGCGTCACTTCATCCTTTTTTTCATCACATTCTCCCCATCTTTAAAATGCAACTAGAGGCTGAACTAACGCACCATGATTACTTCAAAGCTAGAGGAGCATACATTTCAAGCAGTGTGAACTATTTAAACGACAGAAGCATACATTTCAAGCAGTGAGGATTATTTCGAGTTATAGAAGCATGGTAAGGTGGTGCCATCAAGGGATGCCGATAATCCCCTTTACAGATTGAGTCGGCGAGGGGGTATTATTCGCCGGCCTCTCCGGGAGTAGATGGCGGTTTCACTTGAGGGAGGCTTCTGATCCTTTTGGTGAGCCTCGACTCGAGTCGGAGATGACTCCCCGATCGGCCCCAGGTGGAACGCGGTAGCTCCGCCGTCACCCTTCTCGGGTGGAGTCCCTGGGGGAGAAACACCTGGGGAGGGAATGTCAGAGGGAGGTGTGCCAGATGGTGGTGTACCGGCGGGGGGAGTACCTGAGGGAGCCAAATGACGAACCGACACAGTGGTCTCTCTGCCATCCGGGAGCCTGACATGAGCGTATTCTGGATTAGTATCGATGAGTTCGACCTCTTCCACCATGGGTTCATACTTGCTTTGTCGTACCGGGCGTTTCATGAACACTGTTCCGGGATGGGTTAGCCAGTCGGGCACCGATTGGCCGTCAACATAACGTCGTTGGTGAGTAAACATTCGTTCGTGAGGAGTCGCATTGGTGGACGTGCAGAGCAGAGAGCGTATGGAATTCAGAGCGTCGGGAAGGGTAACCTCCCACCGCTCGGGGCCCAGTCCTCTTGATTTCAACGCCAGAGTTACGGCTTTCCAAATAACTCCATTATATCGTTCTACCTGACCATTACCTTGTGGGTTGTAACCCGTCGTTCGACTAGTTGCGATGCCGTGCTCTAATAGGAACTGTTTTAGCCCGGCCGACATGAAACACGGCCCTCTGTCTGAATGTATGTACGAAGGTTTCCCAAACATAGCGAAGAGGTCAGACAGACATTTCATGACAGTGCCCGAGGTCATATCCGAGCACGGAAACGCGAAAGGGAACCTTGAATACTCATCAACAACAGTGAATATGTATCTGTTGTCTGTCTCGGTCGGCAGGGGCCCTTTGAAGTCAATGTTTAGTCTCTCGAAGGGAGAAGTGGCCTTGATCAGTCTGCCAGAAGCCGAACCATAGAATCTGGGTTTTCGTTCAGCACACACAGGGCATGAAGCATTCATTTGTTTAATATCTTCAATAGAATAGGGCAGGTTCTGTCTGCGTACGAAATGTGCCATTCTGGTTACCCCGGGGTGGCACAGAGACACATGGAGGTCTTGTAAAGCCCGACCGATAGCGGCCGAGCAGTAGACCCGCGAGAAGGTGTCTGCAGCAGGGTTTTCCCTCCCGGGCCGGTAAACAATGTCGTAACTGTAGCAGGCTAGGTCTATCCGCCATCTCATAATTTTTTCATTCTTAATTTTCCCGTTATTTTTCCCATCAAACATGAATGCCACGGATCGTTGGTCCGTAATGAGCGTGAAGTGGTTTCCCAGTAAATAATGTCTCCATTTGCGCAGCGCTTCGACGATGGCGTACGCTTCCTTCTCTATCGCTGAGTGTCTCTGCTCGCTTCCAGAGAGAGTTCTCGAGAAGAACGCGACGGGTCTCCCAGACTGATTAAGCGTAGCAGCTATCGCGTGATCTGAAGCGTCGGTCTCCACCACAAAGGGCACCGAGCTATCGATCGATAAAACCACGGAATTACTGATATCGTCTTTGAGGTTGTGGAAAGTTGTCACAACAGCAGCATCTGGTGGAAAGTTTTTGCAATGCACTAGGGGATGTATTTTCTCGGAGTATTGCGAAATTCATCTCGCATAGTAAGCAAACATGCCGATCACCCGGCGCATTGTCTGCAGGTCCTGCGGTGGGGATAGCTCACGAAGTGGGCGCAATCGTTCAGGATCAGGCTTAATTGTGCCGTCGGCTATCGTGTAGCCGAGAAGGTCAATTGACCTTGCCGAGAATACGCATTTCTCGTAGTTGAGAGTCAGATTATATTTTCTAGCAATGCTCAAGAATCTGTCCAGATTCATATCATGTTCCCCCTGATCCCTACCGCACACTGTGACATTGTCCACGTAAACAAAAGTGTCTTTGAGGTTTTCATCTGAGATGATGTCGTCCATAACCCGTTGGAAGCAAGCTACCCCATTCGTGACACCGAAAGGTATTCTCCTGAATTGAAAGAGGCGCCTACCTGCCTGGAATGCGGTGTAAGGTTTTTCTTCCTCTCGGATGGGAATTTGGTGATAGGCGCTTCGCAAATCGATGGTGCTGAATATCTTATAATTGGCCACGCGTTCGACCATCTCGTCTATGCGCGGCAGGGGGTAGGCGTCGAGTTGGGTGAAACGATTGACCGTTTGGGAATAATCGACAACCATTCGTTTCTTATGGTTCTGACTGCTGGTTACTAACACCTGTGCGCGCCATGGTGAATCGCTCGGTTCTATAATTCCCTCTTCCAGTAATCGCTTGGTTTCTGAAGTGATGAAATTCATGTCAGCAGTGGTATATCGCCGCGATTTTATCGCTATCGGTTTGCAGACCGGCGACAAGTTAGCGAACAGCTGGGGGGACGTTACCTCGGCGGTGGTCAACGCATTTAAAATTAGACGAGGTTTGCTTCCTCCAAAGGGTATTTCGACGCTCGTGTGCTGCTTGAGGACGTTATGACCAAGAATGACGTTATGACGACGTTATGACCAAGAGGACGTTATGACGTTATGACTTGAGGACGTTATGACCCTTACATCCCGATGTGTGTACCCTTTTACGTCCAATTCGACTTTGCAGTACCCTCGTACGCGGTACTGTAGTGAGGTGGCAGCCATGCATACCGTATTGTCTGTCGGGTGGATTATCCATTTCCTGCCCTTCACTAGCGAGCTGTTGACGAAACTTTCAGAGCTACTGGTATCAATCAGTGCCTCAGCCATATGCCCGTTAATTCGTACGTTGATGATAGCCTTGGATAGATTCCCCGGGGAGGCTGCAGTTAATTTATTTTGTGAGTAGAGAGCCGCAGAAGTGGGTTTATGTCTACTTAGAGTAGATTTACATACCCTGGCATAATGCCCTTTCTTGTCACAATTCATGCATGTGGCATCTCTGGCGGGGCATTTTTGATGGGGTGCCTTTTGTACCCACAAAAGAAGCATTTACCAACCGGAGTAGCAGCTGAGGAGTTTGACGTGGCCTGTGTATCCGGCTCCTCGGGTGTTTCTCCATCCCCTATGTCTGGCTGTGTCTGTGCCAGTGGGGTTCCTTGAGTTCCCATCGTAGCAGCGTTCATTAGCAGCATCGGTGTCCCAAATGACTCAGATTGCTGCTGTGCCGTATCCATCGCTCGTGCCTGATCGACTACCTTGTCGAGAGTGGGTTGCGCTTTCTCTAGTAAGCGTTGCCGTATGTGGGCTGATCTAAGTCCTTGGATGAATGCCTCCCGGGTCGCTTCCTTTCGGTGTTCCTCGGCGCTTACGGCCCGGAAGCTGCAGTCTTTTCCCAGCTGATTCAGAGCTTGCAGGAACTGATCGATTGTCTCCCCGGCAGCTTGCCTGCGTGTGTTGAGAAGATGTCGTATGTACACCTCGTTCTTGCGCTTCACGTAGAGCGCCTGCAGCACGTCGATCGCTGCTTCGTAGTTGTCACACTCCGAGAAGAGCCTGTACACGCTGGGCGAGACATGATTCACGAGAGCGGCAAATTTGTCAGCTCCCTCTTCGATGATGGTCAGATAGTGTGAGAAGGAACAGAACCAATGCGACCATTTCATTTCTGAGTCAGTCGCGTTTGGGTCTGCGTCGAACCTCTCTGGTTTGTAGATCTTGTCCATCGTTGGTTGAGAGAGCCGAGAAAACCAAATGGAATAAATTGTAATGAAGACGAGAGAAGAACCTTCAGAGTTTAGGCTTTATTCCATTTGATTGGAGCCGCTTCTACGGGCACACCAGGAAATACAATCGCAGTATGGAGTACAAGCAGTAAGGTATACACGTGCAACTAATCACCGCAAAATAAATCAGTATTATATATCAATCAGTGTTCTCACCATTCAATGAGCACCAAGTGAGCCGGCGACATACAATGGCAATGCCCCTGGGACAAAACCCCGCGGCCGAGCCGACCCTCAGCTTTATCTCTTCTGTGCTCGAGCCGGGCATCACGTGGTCACACGTCACGACCTTCCATTCACCACAATCTTGTCCATAGTCGGTTGAGGCAGCCGAAGGGATCAAGTGAAATAAATTGTAGTGAATGCGAGAGAAAAACTTTCGGAGTATAAGGCTTTATTTCACTTGATTGAAGCCGTCTCTACAGACACAAAAGGAATACATGTGCATTATGCTTCAGTCGACAGAGGCCGTTGCTGGTCCAGGTTATTATAAGAAGTCCGTGGTTGTGATATTAAAAGAAAAAGGTAAATTACACTGCTCGGGACTGCATCGTCATGGCTTACAAACATCGGTTCATAAGGAACTGCTGGCTTTGCAAGCGATTAGCAATGTATGAGGGGGGTGTTTGAAGCCCGCGTACGGCCTGAGACAGGGGTGGGTGGTTTAAAGCCCGCGTACAGGGGTGGGTGGTTTAAGGCCCGCGTACAGGGGTGGGTGGTTTAAGGCCCGCGTACGGCCCGCGTACAGGGGTGGATGGTTTAAGGCCCGCGTACAGGGGTGGGTGGTTTAAGGCCCGCGTACAGGGGTGGGTGGTTTAAGGCCCACGTACAGGGGTGGGTGGTTTAAGGCCCGCGTACAGGGGTGGGTGGTTTAAGGCCCGCGTACAGGGGTGGGTGGTTTAAGGCCCGCGTACGGCCCGTGTACAGGGGTGGGTGGTTTAAAGCCCACGTATGGCCTGCGTACAGGGGTGGGTGGTTTAAAGCCCGCGTACTGCCTGCGTACGGGGTGGGTGGTACGACGGCTGCATACATACTTGATGAAAGTGGTGTCAGACTACATGAAAGCGTTTCAGAAGATGAAGGTGAGCCTGTCGTCATCGCGAGGGGGAAAAATATCCCCGTTCACAGGAACATTTTCGACGTGATGTTGAATCCGTGGACGTCAATAATTGTTCCATATTACTGTATTACCGTAGTTAATAATTACTGATGCATTTGAGATAAATCTACAGTTCGTTGTAATCTTCAAGTATTGTGATGTGATATGAGACATATGGGGGGGGGGGGTAGGTGGGTGGGTGGTCACCCTGCACACAGAGGGGTGGGTGGGTGAGTGGTCACGAGCCTGCACACAGAGGGGGGTGGGCGAGTGGTCACGAGCCTGCACACAGAGGGGGGTGGGCGAGTGGTCACTAGCCTACATACAGAGGGGGGTTGGTGAGTGGTCACTAGCCTACATACAGAGGGGGGTGGGTGGGCGAGTGGTCACTAGCCTACATACAGAGGGGGGTGGGTGGGTGGTCACTTGCCTACATACAGAGGGGGGTGGGTGGTTTTGAAACCCAGAAGTAGAGCGTACGTACTTTATGAACTGCCCCTATTCCAGTCTGGCACAGTCACTTACTTTCGACCTCTGGCAGAGATGACCGGCACTCCCGCTCGGGGGTATTTTTTAAGTCAATTTCAATCCTGTCTTCACTTTTGGAAACGGTTAAGTATGTTTAATACTCGGTTGTCGAAATTCTGGTAAAAATCAGATGTTTTATGAGAGGTTTGGTACAGAATCATCGTAGAAACTTGTGGTTTGCGTCGCTACCTTCTCCAGAGACAGCTTTTATAAGACAAGGTGAGAGGTCAAGTTGACGATTTTTTAAGTACCAGTCTATGACTGCTTGTTTTTTGGATTCGCTATATATGCAAGATATCCCTTATTGTCGGGTTTTCTGTGTGTGTGTGTGTGTGTGTGTGTGTGTGTGTGTGTGTGTGTGTGTGTGTGTGTGTGTGTGTGTCTGTCTGCAACGCGAGGCTCCACAGCACGAACCAGCGAACCGATTTCGATGAAACTTTGCCAACATGTGGAATATATACTGGGAATGTGCGCGTTTGAATTTCGTTGCCGAGCAACCACCCGTTGCTGTGCAGCGGCCGAAAAACCGCGTACAGTATTTTCAATACTTGTCCTTCAGTTTTGAATGTAGAGAAACGAGACTTCAGAATTGAACACTTCAAGATATTTAGAAAATTGTACTTGAGCCAATTTTTGATTGAGGTTTTATTTTTCAAATGGTAGTCCTTCAAAAATCGGGTGTCTATTCACCGTCATTTTTATGAGGGGCTTAGGAAAGTGGGCGGAGCTTAGGGAAAGTGGACGTGGTTGATGAAAAGTGGCGTAGGAAAGTGGGCGTGGCTTATGAAAAATATTGTGTGGCTCAGGAGGTGTGGTCAAACAAGAGCATTGAGAGAAGTTTACGTGTGTGTGTGTGTGTGTGTGTGTATGTGTGTGTGTGTGTGTGTGTGTGTGTGTGTGTGTGTGTGTGTGTGTGTGTGTGTGTGTGTGTGTGTCGGCAACGCGAGGCTCCACAGCACAAACCAGCAAACCGATTATTTTTCAAATGGTAGTCCTTCAAAAATCGGGTGTCTATTCACCATCATTTTTTATGAGGAGTGCCAGTTGGCAAAATACGCAATAGGAAAAATCTTGCCAGGCAGAGTAACAATTGTATGTGAACCAATACGTCTTGGCAATGAATCTTCGTCGTGGATCGGTCAGAATGAAAAGCATCGTATCCAGCGCTTCGATCCTAGCGAATCCCTCATTGCCTACCGGCTTGTTTGTTTGTTTGTAATGGACAGCTCTGGAGGCCAGAGGAGTCAACCGATTTCGATGAAACTTGACAGGTAGGTTCATACCAGGATCTACTTCTATGCTTTTGAGCACCGTTGCTATGGACACCACCTTTGCCTAGCAAAGGGACTTTTAAATATTTGAAAAATCATAAAAAAATCAATTTTTTCGAAAATCAAAAATCGGCTTCCAGGATTTTATGCGCACTATAATCAACCTCTTTGTCAAAAATTTCAGCCCGATCCGTCAAAAACTGTGTGACTAGTATGCAATTATGTAGCGGCCACCCATGTCGCCTACTGGCTTGTTATATATTTGTTTGTTTATTTATTTTGACAACCTACCCGCGACCCCTGAAAACAATCTCGCGACCCCCAGGTTGAGAACCATTGCCCTCGAGGATAATATCACGAACTTTCCTGCCACTTTCCTAAGGAGTGGGTGTATTGGTTCCTTCAAGGATGATTTTACATCACAAAACATTGATTGCGAGCAAGGCTGTGATTGATGGGACATGATGCAAAAAAATTGCATTCAGAAACATTTTTTTATTTAAGCTGTCGCAGTTTATGACCTCCACCACCGACGGTGGAAGGAGGTTATGTTTTCACCCCTGTCTGTCTGTCTGTTTGTTTGTGTGGAGGATATCTTAAAAAGTTGTTGATGGATTTGGATGAAATTTGGTGGGCAGGTTGAGTGTGCGTGTGGGCGTGTGTGCGTGCGTGCGTGCGACAAGGGAGAATTGATTTGATTTTGATGAAGATCCGGATCTGGATACTAGGATTTGAAAAGTGATTTTTCACCATTGAGAGATGGGGCTAAACTGATTATATATTGTTGCGGATTCGCGCCCGCCGGCGTGCGAACGGCCACGTAACTCGAATCGCGGCATGTCGCCCACCGGACGGACAATCCCGTCGTGACCCTCTCGGACTAACGCCGGGAACTAGTCACGGGTGGACCTTTCGGCCTCACCACGATCGTGCCAATCGGCCCCCGCGTGGGATAGGGTTGCTCGCCAAATTCGACCTACCTAAGTACCCACACGGAGGGTAGACCGGGCGATCGCACCTCGCCGCAGGTCGACTTCGGACACGGGCCACTTTAAGCGACCCGTTCCGTACTATCGGGATAACCGAGCGGTGTTATCGTCGGCCTCGACGGTTCGATTAATTATCGGGCGTTTTAGCCCACGACCAACCCTTTACGTGAAGTAAGATGGAGATTCAATAGAGGAAAAGACGAAGCGAAGCGGGAAAACAGTTCAACATAAAGCACATTTATTTCACGATGAACGGAAAGCACACATATACAATTACACCAAAAGCAAATGTAAAAGAAGAAGAAACACAATATTACACAAAAAGCAAATATAAAAGAGAAACACAATGCAGATCTATTACCGACTACGCGAGCACACGGCAACACTTATGCAGTTTTACTTCACAGACGGCGCCGACAACACATATACCCAAAGCAAAAGAAAAGGACCACCCTCAAGGATGAGGCGGGCCTGGGGCCGAGACCGCGTCGGGCCTACCCGTCTGGTGATGAGCCGCGAAATGGCGCTGGCGCCCCGACTCCGCGGGCCTCGCTGGGACTGCCTGGTATGGGGTGGGGACGGGGCCCCCTTCTCACACTATCTCAGCGCGGGAGGAAACAGGAGGGGGTTGTTGATGCTCGGGGATGGAGGATATCTCCCTGTCTCGGGTCCCGCGACGAGCGTCTCCACCACGACCTCGGTCGCGCCGCCGGCCTCTCCCTCCGCAGCTCCCCGACTCCGACACGAGCACCCCCTCGACCGCCTTCGCCACCGCCACCTCTCCACAGCTCCGTCCTCTTCACTCTGACTACTACCACTTCTTCCCAGCTCCACCGACAACTCCCCTTGACTGACGAACGCGGTCGTTTATATGCCCCGTGGCTTCGCTCCTTCACCTTCGACCCTTTACCTCCGACCCTTCACCTCTAACTGGCTCCCCATTGGACCGAGGAAAAGTGGGCGTGAATGCTTTTTGATCCATGAACTTGCATATAGCGACCACACTCCAACGTACCTGGAGGCGGGGCCAAATCGCCCCACGCTCACCGATAGGACGGAACAGAAGTGGGCGTGTCGTTTTTGATCCGTTTTCTTCGGAAAGGCCGGCGCTTTTGCACCCCTGCTCGGTGCGCGCCCTGCACGAGTCCAGTATCGGTGCCCACAAGCGGCGTGGGAATGACGGTGATGCGATGGTTGCGAAGGCGAGTTGTGACGGTAAAGGTCGTGGCTGTTGTTGTGAAGCGGCGTTGCGGTTGGTGGTTGTTGTGTGATGGCTGTTGAGACGTGGTTGGTGGTGGTAGTAATGGCGGCTGGTCCAAAATAAAGATAGTAAAAGAAAAACGGCTATCCTGAAGGGTCGCAGCCCGAGTGAATGACATTTATTCCCTCTAAACAACGGGTTTGGGCCTAACTATACATATACTTACAGAGATATCTCACCTAAGGGACCTGAATGGTGGTTTGCGAATTTCGTCAACCACAACAATATATATGGTGCCACGAGAAGGGGTGATGTAAGGGACACATCGGCCATTTTGGAGTTAATGCCATATCACACTATTTTAACCCTTCCCCTTTCATCCGAGCCTTTCATCATCATATCATAAAAAAATGTCGCTTACATCACTCCTCCTCGCAGGGCCTCATGTATGTATGTATATATATATATATATATATATATATATATATATATATGTATGTATGTATGTATGTATGTATGTATATATATATATATATATATATATATATATATATATATATATATATATATATATATATATATATATATATATATATATATTAGCCTGGTGTTGGCGCAGTGGTTAGGGCAGCGGCTTGGGATCCAAAAGGTCCTGAGTTCAAGCCCCGTTGGGCCACTGAATTAATACACCAGGAGGTTGACTCAGCCTGTCATCCTTCCGAAGTCGGCGAAGTGAGTACCAGTGCACTGGGCCGGTGTATACCCCGGTTAAAATAGGTGTACCATATCCCTGTGTCGTAAGAGGCGACCAGGGTTGCATCAGGAAGGGCATCCGGCGTAAAACATGTGCCAAATAACTATGCGGATCATACGGATGATCCGCTGTGGTGACCCCGAACGAGAGCAGCCGAAAGACGAAGAAGATATATATATATATATATATATATATATATATATATATATATATATATATATATATATATATATATATATATATATATATATATATATATATATATATATATATATATATATATATATATATATCACGATATCTCAAAATTGTTGTTGACGGATTCCGATGATACTTGTTGGACAGGTTCAGTGTGTGAAAAGAAATAATTGATTTGATTTTGATGAACATCCAAATCGGATCTGGATACGAGATTGATTTTACTTTTTAAATGCTTCTTCAGCATTGAGATCGGGCCAAAAACGATTTACTGTATAGCATAATATTTCAAAAATGTATTGGGCCCAATATATTCTCGTCGATCTGACATTGTGTGCCAGAGGTATGTGCTCTACTGAGTGCCTTCTATTTATACTTGAAGTACAAGATCGGCATCTTAAGGAGATTGGCCAAGCATCTGCCTGGGAGATGACCAGATGGAGGTCCCTGGATGAGCGGCGGAAAGTGGACGCACTGACGCGCAGCTCCGGCACATGCTCCCATACCTAACCTGACCTGATAGGCATGACTTCCACAATATAATTAACATCCTGAACGTAGCCTAATGCTGCAACCTAAATTTGGTAGCATTCTGACTGTTGTGTCTGGAGAAGAAAATTTTTGAAGTAATTTATGCGATTTTCCCAAAAATTGACGAAGTTGGCTATTTTGACACACTTCGTCATGTGATCGGCATGACTTCTGCAATTTAACAACCCTTCCCTCATGTTGTACTCCTTAAATGCTTCAAGTTTTATAGCATTTTTTCTATAAAATGGCACAGCAGTAAGGCAATGGGGACCTACTCCAATTGAGGAGTGCTCAAATTGTATGACCATGCATTCTGACCCTTCGTGGTTATGACGTGTTTGATTGAACATGTACTTCAGCCTTCAGGCTGAGGTGCATGTGTGTGCTCGTGGAACAGGACAGTGTACATTTAAGTTTTTTTTTTGATTTTTTTTAAACCTTTTTGTATAAAAAAGGCCATCCTCATAAGTCGAGGGCTAACAAGTCCGAAGCAAATGTCCGTGGATGTTCCCTCTTTGGGGTAGACTGATGTACAAAATTGAGAATTAAATTATCTTCCTGGTCATGGCTGCAGTACAATCCTCTGGAGATGAAGGGGCTGCAGCTCTACAAACATCTATACAGTATCTGATATATAAAGCTCTTTCTAAAGGGGCTGTCACACCTTGACGTTTTAGCCAGCGTATGGCAAGGTATCAAAATGTGTGTAAAACGCTGGCGTACGCTGAAATATTGATGTTTTTTTTTATTTTGGGCGTATAATAACGTGTTGGACGTATGCATAATGTATTAGTAATGTACACAGAACGTTTCAATCACGTATAGATAACTTATACCAACGAATGCTTAGCGTGTTGTCGGCGTTCACAACCTATGGCCAACGATAGTGTAACTTATGCATAGCGCGTGGCAGCGTATCGCCGACGATCACGTGGCGTAGGCTATTCAGAGGCTGCGGCTCGACAATTCAAATCATAACCGCACTAGACATCGAAGTGTGAAGCCGCTGTCACACCTTGACGTTTTAGCCAGAGTATGCCGACGTATGAAAAATTTGCCGAACCACGCTGGCACACGTAGAAAACATTATGGGTAAGTTTTGTATATGTTAAGAGCACGCTGGCATATGTCGTAGTACGCTGGCATACATCGTCGTACGTCGATAAATTTTCAGCATGTTGAAAATTTCTCGACGTACTCGGCGTATGACACACGTTCCGCATACGCTGGCCATAAGTTGTAGGCACGTTACGCGATCGTTGACACACGTCGACACACGTTACTTGTAAGTTACTCATAAGTCGAAACGCGTCGAGGTAATGTTTAGCGTACCCGAAACTTATTTATAACCTTTGAGTAACGTGTTGTAGGCATGTTACGCGATCGTTGATACACGTCGACACACGTTACTTGTAAGTTACTCATAAGTCGAAACGCGTCAAGGTAATGGTTAGCGTCAGTGTTCCAGACTCCCTGGTTTTGTTTTTTTCTTCTTCTTTTCTTCGGCATGACGGTGATGTTGACACTTCGATTTCTCGTGTGGTTATGATTTAAATCGTTGAGCGGCAGCCTATTAATTATATTATATTATAACCGCACTAGAAATCGAAGTGTCAACATCACCACCATACCGAAGGAAAAAAAAAACCAACAAAAAAAAACAGGGAGTTTGGAACACTGACGCTAACCATTACCTTGACGTGTTTCGACTTATGAGTAACTTACAAGTAACGTGTGTCAACGATCGCGTAACGTGCCTACAACTTATGGCCAGCGTTATGCAGAATGTGTGAGTCATACGCTGGCATACGTCGAAAAATTTCAAGCATGGAAAATTTGTCTAACAGCTCGTCATACTACGATGTATGCCAGCGTGCTCTTAACGTATACAAACTTACCCATACCCATTCGACGTGTGCCAGCATTTTAGCCAAATTTTTCATACGTCAGGCATACGCTGGCTAAATCGTCAAGGTGTGACAGGGCCTTCACCACTGACTGAGGTGACAGAGTGACTCACTGACTGATATTAAAGAACAGTACCATACGGGTGACGTAGAAAGCTGAATTTTGCGTTCCGATGGACATAAAAGCTGCTACATGGAAAAAAATCACAGAATTGTTAGATAACTTCCAGAAATGAAAATCTAAATAAATGAAAAAAATAAACGAATATAAATACATCAAAAATCAAATGCAGGTGAGCAACCTGAGACAAGGGGAAGCACGGTTCACATGCTTACACAATGTGTAAGCATACCCTGCCAGTGTGTGTATATATATATATATATATATGTCTATTAAAGGCTGTTTGGTACTACAGAACTTTAATATGGATACAAACAAATACGACATAATAGTGACTGAAGCTTTTCGTGCTGCACTCTTCAGGGTAAAAATCACAGCAAGTGAAGGCGGAAGTAAAGGCGTGTGCTTTATTCGCAAGTCTCAATAAGGTAGGCGCTGATTGGTTCAACCGTAATGACGTTACGGTTAATCCGAATGCCCATTGGTCGGCTCATAATCTTCACCTTGAGCTCCCATTGGCAGGAGCAGAGTTCGTCGATGATTGACATTTGCAACTACATCCTGGAGAGAGGGGGGATGGGTTTCCCCATTCACCATTTGTTGCCATGCTTCTCTTGATCTTTCCATGCTGAAAGAGAAACAGAGATCGTACACATTCCTTTTGACGACATAATATTGGATCGGTGGTCAGGATGAAGGTTGCTTCCAACATACGTAAATGAAACGAGCTCTGACCTCGGCTCAATATCCTGAACATATCTGCATTGTACTGGTCTGCACAGATAGGGTTGGCAACCAGGTGCTGTGCAATGGCAGATGAAGCAGGTTCAGTGGCCGGTGGTTGCTGGATATTTCTACATGCTCGCACTGGTTGTGTTCTGACCCTCACAATCTTTCTTAAAATCGCCAAAGGGACGTGTTGTTTGATCTGATCAGTCAATCTTGGTGTTGTGCGGCCCACGTACCGAGCTTCACATCGGCACTTAAACTCATAAATAACATTGCTGGTTTGTGAGGTGGGGAGCACATCCTTGTTGACTGATGCCAACAATCCGCAAGAGGTAAAGATTACTTGGGGTTGCACAGCCAGAAACGTGTTGGACACAATATGTTTGATTTGTACTTCAAACCTTCGTGATGACTGCCCTTTCCAGGGCATCCTGATATAGACTGGACATTTGTCCGGACCAATCTTCTGATCTTTTGTCATGTTTAGAAACTTGTGTATGTATCTCTTAACCATTCTCACCAAGAATATTTATGATTTTGTCAATTTCATCAGGAACATTCCAAGGTGAACAAATCCTCTGTGCTCTGTTAACCAGGATATTGATCAAGGCAATTTTGTTTCTCATGGAGCTGTAGGAGTCCCACCGAGTATACTGCCCTGTGAAAGTCGGCTTCCAGTAGACGGATGTTGTATAAACAAGGTTGTATCTATCAACCAACACGTCCAAAAACGGTAACATGTTTGACGATTCCAGCTCCGTGGTAAACTTCAGCCCGGGACGGAGAGTGTTGAGCCATGCCTGGAAATTGTCACATGCCGTCCGAGACTCGAACAAAGCAAAAATGTCATCAACATACCGATAGTATATGATTGTCGAGTCAACCCCTTGCCGACTAGTCAGTTTTTGCATTTCGTGATAACCTGCAAATATATTTGCAAGGGCTGGGCCTAATGGAGAACCCATGGCCACACCGTCCGTTTGAGCATACGTCATGTTGTTAAAACTGAATTCCACCTCCCTTGTTGCTGCGTTTATTAATTCAACAAAGACTTGTTCCGAGATCATCAGTTGTTCCAGATCGGTGTGATACAGCAAATGTGCGCATATCCCAATCATCTCCGTCAATTGTACATTCGTGAACAGATATCCTGAACATGTAGTTAAGAGATACGTGCACACGTTTCTCAACACGACAAAAGATCGGAAGATTAGTCCGCACAAATGTCCAGTCTATATCAGGATGCCCTGGGATGGGCAATTATCACGAAGGTTTGAAGCACAAATCAAAAAAATCAAGGTGAAGATGATGAGCCGACCTTTGGGTGTTCGGATTAACCGTGACGTCATTACAGTTGAAACAATCAGTGTCTCCCTTATTGAGACTTGCAAATAAAGCACGCGCCTTCACTTCCTCCTTCACTTGCGATTTTTACCCTGAAGAGTGCAGCACGAAAAGCTTCGGTCACTATTATGTCGTATTTGTTTGTATGTATATGTATATATGTATATATATATATATATATATATATATATATATATATATATATATATATATATATATATATATATATATATATATATATATATATATATGCAGGGTACCTAATGCTGCCAGGCTGGGTGAGCTTTTCCCAGCTGGGGTTTTGGGGTTTTAGCAAGTGTTGGACAATGAAAAGATGCGGTGTTATTGGCCTCATGGTGGTTACCTTTTCGATGGCAGCACTGCCTCATCCCACATCCTAATATACACTTTATAGCGGCCTTTGGTGGCCTCAAAATGGACGTCAAGGCCAATGTTTTGGAGCTTCAAAACTTGTCCAGATTCTGAAGTGTCTACATCTGAACTTTGGGGTCTTCACGTGCTACGGTTTAGCCGTGAAAGAATAACCTACAAATGCACAAACAAACACTTGAAAATATTTATATGATATTTGCGTGTTTGACACCAACATCCAAAACTACAAAATATTTGAATGCACAACAGACGGGAGTTTGAGCACCCAGGTGTATCGCAAACCCACAAGCACAGACCAGGTGCCTTACTACAAAAGTGGTCACCCGACTATGCACAAACGATATTGTGCACGAACCTTGGTTGACCAGGCCAAATCACCATGCAGTGATCAAGACAAACGATGGACCAAAATTGACTCACTGACTGATATTAAAGATCGGCACCTACTGGGTGATGTGGAGCATGGTCTACGAAATCCAAAAAGACACATGATGGACCGATGGACCAAAAGAGCAGTATTACTGTGCATGGGTGATACCTTCTTGATGGCCAACTATCTGCTGCAGCCATTTGGAATCCGGGTCACACATAAACCTTGAGTAATACTCCATCAGCAGCTGTCCAGGTCCAGAGACAGAGTGAATAGAATCATTAAGATGAGCGTGGTCTACGAAATCCCATGTCGTGATTGTGATGCCAATTATGTGAGCCAGATTTCCAAGCGACTTGTGACATGGTTAGCGTAGCATGCAGAGACAAGCTTTCAATAGTAGCTGCACATTGTCACAACCAACAGCACAACTTCGCGAGGGAAAACATGGTTGTCAAAGCTTCAGCATCCTCCTGGATTAACTGGGAAATCCTTGAAGCATGGCTTTCCGGCAGACGGCCAATTAACCGTCATGTCGACCTTCATGCTTCCGATCGAGGATTGCTTAATCGCCCACACCCCTGCCTGTGGGTGTGAAGGTTTGACCTGATACCCAAGGCCAGGGCAGACGTGAAATACACAACCCCGAATCGATGACCCAGACAACCGAACCAGAATCAGATCCACCCACCAATCGCACCCTCACAGGCAAATTCCATAACAATGTTCCTTACAGACAGAGTCAATAACAATGTTCCTTACATAGAGAGTCCATAACTATGTTCCTTTTCGACACAGTCCATAACTCTGTTACTTACAGACACAGTCCATAATTATGTTGCTTACAGACACAGTCCATAACAATGTTCATTGCAGACAAAGTTCAAAACTATGTTCCTTGCAGACACAGTCCATGACTATGTTGCAGACACAGTCCATCCATGCCTTCGTATCTTATCGGGTGTAAATACTGTTACGCTTGTGGGGAGGTTAGATATCACCATAGAGCAGATAAGAATGTATAGAGTAGCATGGCCCTTGGTTTTTGAGTAATTAGCCATCTCTATGTATAAGTAGGGAAACTTTACCTTAAGAATTGTCTTGTTTGCATGTGCATCACACAGGGGGTAGTGCATGATAATTTGTTAGGGATTATGGTTCAGGAATTCATGTGTTAAACCTCGATCCTGCCTGCGTTCATCTCCAGGAGCCTGTTTGTAATCCTGCCCTTCACTTCATTGTCCCTCACCATCGTCTGCTCGCACTGTCATCCTGCTCATCCCTCATCGCCTGCTCATCCCCGCTACCGCCAGAACTGAGTTCCCCCAGTTTTCCCCCCTTTCCATCGGTGACTGAGTCTGTGGTGTGGTGCCATAGTTTTTGTTCTCACTGTACATAATTATTTAATATGACCCAAGACAGGCAAAGCCACAGTGGACCGGCAAAGCCTGCAAATTATCATTGACGAGAAAAGAGTTTCGGCCAGTCGAAGACTCTCCACAAACTTGAGGAATTCAAGTTTTGAACTTCGAGGAATTGAAACTTTGACAAGGCCTTCACCATGACCATAAAGGTAAAGGTCACCAAACTTGGTATCGTTTTATTTCTCTCACCGGGTACTATAAGGCTACTTAAGATCGGAGAAAAAAATTGTTCAGATTTGGCAAGTCATCGCTACCAAAAATCATGTGATTGAAAAGCTCCCAAATCACCAAAAATCAGATTTGTGATGTCATCGCTACCAAAAATTGGACACAGTCAAAATATCGAAAATCTCATGGTCAATCGATGCGGAATTATTCGAAAAATATCCCTGCCAAGTTTAATCTCGATCCAACGCAAACTCGAAATGACAGAGCTGACAGAGACTTTTCAAAGTCGATCCCAAGAACAAGAAGACGGTTATGATTAGCGACATGGGACCAGTTCCTGGTCTAACAAACGTGACACCCGACCTCCATTTCTAAAAAACACGGCTTTTGGAAGATGCAAAAAACGATTCAAGGAAATATTGTAGGTGGCCCTGAAAAGGGCCGGGCCGAAGGACTGTTTCACAGAATTCTAGCTCATCTAAAAGCGTTTGGGATGGTCGCGAAAACTCGCTTCACAAATAGTATCACTTCTGTACAAATTACTGGAATTTACAATAATCATAAAAACATTACATGTAACAATACTTACTCCATAGTATGAACAAAACAAAATTTCTTAATGTACGAACTGTCTGTCCATAGTATGAATGGACGTATTTCGTAATGTTCGTCCTGTCTGTCAAAAGTATGAATGGGCACATTTCATAATGTACAGACTGTCTGTCCATAGTATGAATGGGCGTATTTCATAATGTTCGTCCTGTCTGTCAAAAGTATGAATGGGCACATTTCATAATGTACAGACTGTTTGTCCATAGTATGAATGGGCGTATTTCGTAATGTACGTCCTGTCTTTCCAAAGTATGATTGGGCACATTTCATAATGTACAGACCGTCTGTCAATAGTATGAATGGGCATATTTGGTAATGTATGGACCGTCTGTCCATAGTATGAATGGGCACATTTCATAATGTACGGACCGTCTGTCCATAGTATGAATGGACGTATTTCGTAATGTAGGGACCATCTGTCCTTCGTATGAATGGGCATATTTCGTAATGTATGGACCGTCTGTCCATAGTATGAATGGGCATATTTCTTGGCTTTATTGTAAGGTCCGACTGCCCAGCTATGATGAGGCAACAGTTTATTCCTCACTTTGACTAGACACCTCAATTTCAGGAAAGGCTTTGCGAAAATTTGCATGAAAAACACTTCATTATGGAGATGTTTGTAGCGCTCTTCAGTTTTTATAAGCATTGGTGAAGCTGATACACCGCTTCGCAAAGAAATATGAGTGAGAGGAGAGGAAGCATCTCCTGCGAAATTCAAATTAGGCTCATATCATATCTCAAGCGATTGCCATTGAAAGTTATAGCGCACAATAATGACTGACTGTGACAGTGGGAGATACGTACATGTAACCACATTTGCGGTAGGTCAGTTAACTTCCATATCTATGCCTTAATGGTGAAAAGAAAGCTGATTTTTGAAAGAAGTTGATCTTAGTCATTATTAGCCTAGCCCTAGCGACCACCAGCACCATCAAAAGTTTGGAGGGAACTAACCACAGAAGTTGGAGATATGTGAGGGCAAATGCAGAAATCGATAAACGAAAAAGAATCACAGTGTCTGATACTCACTCTGTATCGAAACGTGTGCAAAGTAATTGAATAAGTGTCTATTAGCTTAGACTTTTTACTGGCAGTGAATTGACTGAGAATTGAAAAAAATGATCGATTTGTTTGCCGTTGCTAGGGTGGTCTTTGGGAGAATTTTTTGAGAAAAACACTCCAAAAAGCTCTATTTACGGGGAAAACTGCTCGCACGCATATGATTTTGTTAAAACATCCTATGAACAATATTTACATCAAATGCGATTTTAATTTTGCCCTACCGCCATAATTGTCCAGAAGCTTTTTCAATTAATTCCATTTTGCCAAGTAACAAAATGGCGGATTTTCATGTATTGCTTAGCAACCGAGGTTAGATACCAAAAATTAGATTTCAAATTTGACGACATGTTTGATGACAAATTTAAGGTCACCTCCTGAAATGATCGACCAGCATTACAACCTGGGTCTCACTCTACAGTTTTATCTTTGATATTTAGCCATAACACCGGCTTCACCTGTTATTGTCGATTTTGTGTCCTCATTTCTTCCCTACCACTACCCGCCGTCGTATCCCTCCACGTTTACATCATCCCTGAGTTATTTTTTGTGGGTACGCGAAATAAACCCGTTGGTTTTACAAGACCTAAGTTTCTCAAGTCGTTCCTCATGACCCGCACCGGCATTGTCTGCCATAATTCGCAACGTCTCCTCAGGAGTTGAGCCGTTCAGGACATCACGGAACTTTAACCTCCAGCTGCGATGAGCTTGACATTAGTCGAGCTGTCGACACTACAGTACTTTTTGTAAACATAAAATAATTCAATAAATCTGGATATAAAATTGTTGAAAGTTCAACTTACTTCTGGACCTTGTCTGTGAGGAACATGGCAATTCATATCGGCCTGTGTGTGCCTACAACCAGTACAGCATTGTTATACCACTCCCTAGACAAAGTGTCCAACATATTTACATATACAGGCTTTGGGACAAGCTTTGACCCCAATTATTTGGCTATGAAACTGATGAAAGCACACAAAGCACAATAACTCAACTGATCGTGAATGTGGGAGTTTCTTTTTAAACTGTTGCAGATCTAAGTTCCATCTCAGATGGATTGAGGTGCCGGAGCACTGCTCTGGCTGGACAACACCCTTGATTAAAAGACAAAGACATACAGCATTTCAAATGTTTGAGCAAACAAAAATATTGTGCATCAGCTATTTTAAACAACGCAATCTCTCGAATGACCTGCAAAGAGCGATCAAACATCAAATTTAGGCCCAGGTAGTTTAGGACCGGCTTCTCGCCAGTGGTAGATGGTGCAGACAACCACTGCTCCACATCCTTCTAACAAAGTGCCATCAACAGCCACGCATGCAATGGGTGACACAACATCAGTACATCACACCCAGAGGATGAACCGTCGATGCTGTGTTTTTTGTTACTTTTTCACCCAAAGTACTAGGTTCTGCTTTTGATCGCAATTATGAACATTGTACAGATGTATCCAGGGAGATTATCCTGATGTTTTGATATTTACGTCCGACAAACATTGTTAAGAGGGGAGCAGCAGCACACACAGGATTGAGATTTCAAAAGTTAAAATAAATATTATACAAGGGATTGATGTAGATTTGGAGAAGCTAACAACAGAACAATCATTTAAGAGAAATGAGAAACGTTTCTTTAAGGACCGGCATCAGAGAAACGGGAAACCTTGAAGGACCAAATGTGTGGAGTGCAGAGTAAGTACATTCCAATGAGGTGTAAAACTAGAAACAGAAAGAGACCAGGGTGGTTGAGCAGTAAGATAAGGAACACTATTAAGGAGAAGCAGAAGGCATTTATTAGGTTTAAAATAATAGGAATGGAGTTAGATTTATATCACGATCGAAGTAAAAAGAGGCAAGTAAGAAAATAACTTGGCAAGCCAAAAGAGAGTATGATAAGGACATGGCTAAGAATATTAAACATAATAGCAAGGCTTTCTTTAAGTATATCAGGGGAAAAGAACAGGTTAGGACCAGTGTGGGCCTATTGAGGAATATCACCGGGAGAGTGGTTAGTGAGGAAAGTGAGATGGCAGGCTTATTAAACAGGTATTTTGCTTCAACTTTTACACAACATCAGTCAGTAGAATTGCCAACAGCTGAGAGTATCTATGGAGGAGGTGAGGAAGGGCTTTTACAGAAGATCCAGGTTGGAGTGGAGGAAGTAAAGGAACAGCGAGGAAATCTCAGAGTAGATGAGGCTCCGAGAGCATTGAGGGCCAGATAATATGCATCCGAGAGTATCGAGGGAAGTGGCTGAGCAGGTAAGCGAGATGTTAACGGATATTTTCAATAGCGCACTGTTGTCAGGAAAGGTACCGGAGGATTGGAGAGCAGCAAATGTAATAACATTATTTTAAAAAGGATTCAGACAAGAATTGGGAAACGATAGAGCTCTGAGTTTGATTTCAGTTGTGAGGAAGGTGTTTGAGACATTAACTTGGGACCAGATGGGGAACCATTTAAACAAATACAAACTAATTAAAGGTCATCAGCATGGATTTACCAAAGGTAGTTCCTGTCTTAAAAAAAATCCTTTAGAGTTCTATGAAGCTGTGTCTGATTGGGTGGATGAGGGAAAGGCAGTGGACATAGTATATCTAGACTTTAAGAAGGCATTTGATAAGGCAGCACATTGGAGGTTGTTAGCCAAAGTGAGGACTTGTGGAGTGGATGGTCAGGTAGCTAATTGGATTGCAAACTGGATTCCTGATAGGAAGCAAAAAGTGGCTGTGAATGGGAGAATGTCTTGCTGGGAAGATGTACATATTGTGGTACCTCAGGGATGAGGCCTCGGACCATTACTATTCATGATTTACATCAACGATTTGGATAGTGGGGTGAATAGTAGGCTTTAGAAATTTGTACATGACACAAACCTTGACACAAATGTCAGTCAGATCAGGCCAGATTAGATCTGTGACTTGCTACAGGTATCATGTAAACCTGTACTAACCTGTTCCATGGTCGGGTTGTCGGCGACTAAACCATCTCCCCCACCAGGTTTTTTGGTGAGGAGGATGTTTGGATATGGACACCCAGCAGGATTAAAAAGAAAACCTGTCAAAGGGCGGAGGAGCTTCTTGTGAGTCAACGGCCATCCATATCTAGTGCCCAACTGTGTCTGCGGACGTCCTCCTGCAGTTGCGTGACTTCTTATTAGGAGGTTGGTGGCAGGATTTGCACTCTGGCCACCGTAAAACCCTTCATTCTGCAAAACACAAAAACGCAAAGAAATCTGAAAACCCACTCCATGGGAGTACCTCCTGTGCAGCTTCCCTTCGCAGGGCAGCTCACCGGATGATGGGATTGGGGCAAAGCCTTCGGGACCACCAATCTTTGATGAGAGGAGGGAAACCATGGGGTAACATTTCCGGGTCGGAGTGGTGTTGAGGTGTCATCCAGCAGACGGCGGTCTCCTTGGGTTAAGCTGAGGTGGTCCCTTCAGATGGGTGCCTGGAATGTCCAATCCCTAAGAGGGGATGATCACCTGTCTCTGTTATCATCTGAGCTCAAGCGTTTGGCCATCAGTATTGCAGCACTCTCTGAGGATCGGAGACCGGATTGCGGCGAGATCATGGGAGGTGGTTACACCTACTAATGATCTGGTCGCTCTGATGGTTACCATTCGTAAGGAGTTGCTGTAGCTGTGTCCAATAAGCTGACTCCAATGATAATTGAGGTAACACCGGTCAACAAGCGTATTATGAGACTAAGGATTCATCACACCTTGGGTGTGATTTCCCTGGTCTCTGTTTACGCTCCGACTGAGGCGAGTGATCTCAACGTGAAGGATGCATTCTATGCCACGTTCAAGTCTGTGGTTGATCAGTGCCCCAGACCAGATACACTTCTAGTCTTGGGGGATGTCAATGCATCGACTGGAACTGATCGGGATGGTTATGAGATGTGTGTTGGTCCCCATGGGTCAGTAACTATGAACCAGAATAGCACGAAGTTCCTTGACTTAGGGTGGCCGGTTCATGGTTTCAGCACCCACAAGCTCATCGCTGGACTTGGTATTCCAACGCAAGCGGTGTGGCAAATGAGAGTGACCATCTCCTTGTTGATGGTCGCTGGAGGATGATCCAGAACTGCAGGGTCTACCGGAGTACTCAGTTCCTCAATACTGACCACCGGCTTGTTGTAGCAACTCTGAAGTTGCACATTAAATCCAAGAGAATGGTACCATCCAAGCCTCGGCTGGATGTTGGCAAGCTCAAGGATGAGAGGGTAGCTGAGGAGTTTGTGAACAAGCTCAGTGGATATTTGGGGGGTCTGGGTGCTTTGGGAGGTCCGGAAGAGTTGTGGAGTGCCTTCAAGACCACCATCCATGATGTTGCCTGTGGATGTCTCGGAACTCACCGTAGGGCAAAGCAGAATTTTGTCTCAAGGGACACTGGATACCATTGAGCAGAGTCGCAGGGCCACGCTGAATGGCAGAGCTGAGCTGTTCAGGGAGCTGAGGCGTAAAACTGTACGTGCACTAAGGGTGGACAAGGAGGCCTATGTGTGAGGAATCTGTGAGGGGGTAGAGGATCACCTGTGGTCAAGTGATTCTCGTCCTGCTTACAGGGGAATCCATGCATTGTGTTCATATAAGCTCGTCCCTCAGTGTACTGCAGTTAGAGCAGAGAGTGGTAGGCTCTTGACAGAGGACTCCAAAGTGAAGGCCTGCTCGGCCGGTTACTTTGAGCAGTTGTACCAGGCTGATCCACCAGCTGTCGAGTTGGACGTCAGGAGTGTTACAATCCCTGTTACTGACCCGCCAATCAACTGTGGTCCACATTCGCTTGTGGAAACACGGGCTGTGGTGAACCGGTTGAAATGGGGTAAAGCTCCAGGGATCTGTGGCAACCATGCTGAACTTCTCAAGGCTGGTGAAAATCCTGCACTGGTGTCATTGCATGCAGTTATGTGCTCTGCCTGGAACACAGGCATCATCTCAACTGACTGGAAGAGGGGCCTTGTTGTCCCTCTCTGGGAAGGGAAGGGTGATCGCGAAGACTGAAACAACTACCGAGGGGTGACAGTGCTCTCAGTGCCGGGCAAGGTCTTTGGTCGGATAATTATTGATAGGGTACAACATCATCTGCTTGAGCACCAGCGTCCAGAGCAGTCAGGCTTTACACCAAAGAGGACAACGCTTGACCGTATCCTTGCTCTTCGGGTCCTCACCGAACACAGACGAGAGTTTCGGCAGAGGCTGCTTGCAGCCTTGATCTATGTTGATCTCTGTAAAGCGTTCGATTCAGTTAATCGGGATGCCCTTTGGAGGATTATTGGTCTTCGTGGGGTGCCACCAAAACTGGTCGATCTGATGTCTGAACTCTACTCTGGTACTGAGAGTGCTGTGAGATGTGGTGGTCCCATCTCTGACTTATTTCCAGTTGTTACTGGAGTTCGTCAGGGGTTTGTACTGGCCCCCGCACTTTTCAGCACTTGTATGGACTGGATTTTTGGGAGGATGTCGGAGAGATCAAGCTGCGGTGCATCGTTTGGGAATGTCAAGATCTGTGACCATGATTTCGCAGGTGGTGCAGTCATCTTTGCAGAGACTTTAGATATCCTTTTGGGGACCCTCTAGGTGCTGAAGGAGGAGTCAGAACCACTGGGATTACGGGTTTCCTGGGTCAAAACTAAGATCCAGACTTTCAATGACATCTTGGATGCTGCTGGCCTGTCTGTGCCTGTTTGTGGTGAGGATGTTGAGGTCGTGGAGAGATTTACTTACCTTGGCAGTGATATTCATGTATCTGCTGGCTGTGATTCAGAGGTCAATAGACGTCTGGGTCGGGCCTGGGGAGTCATGGATTCACTGGATAATGGGGTGTGGTGCTGTCAGTACCTGTGCGGGAGGATGAAAGTCTGAGTCTTCAGGTCCTTTGTGCTTCCAGTCTTGCTCTATGGATGCGAGACTTGGACTCTGACCAAGGATATGAGATGGAGACTTAATTCCTTTGGTACCAGGTCTCTTCGGTGAATCCTTGGCCAACGCTGGTCGGACTTTGTGTCCAATGAGCGGTTGCTGAGAGAGACCCAAATGAGATTTATTACCTGCGTAGTCCGTGAGCGTCAGCTGCGCTTGTATGGACATGTGGCTCATTTTCCTGACGCTGATCCTGCTCACCAGATTCTCTCAGCGAGGGAGTCTCATGAGTGGAGGAGGCCAATGGGCCAACCACGTGCCTCGTGGTTGCAGCAGGTTGATCGGCATCTCAAGGAGATGGGGATGGGCCAGGCATCTGCTTGGGGGATGGTCAGACAGATGCCCCTGGAGTACCGGCGGAAAGTGGACGCCGCGACGCGCTGCTCTGGCGCATGCTCCCATACCTGACCTGACCTGACAAAGCTTGCAGATAAGATTCATAGCAGAGGGGTTGGTGTTCAGATTCAGGAAAGTATCGATACTTGCATAGATTTGGCAAAAGATTCTCAGATGTAATTGAATCTGAGCAAGTGTAAGCTGTTGGGGATGGGGAAGAACAATGAAAATTGAGAATACAGGATGCAAGGGGTAATTTTTGAGCGTGTCACACAGGAGAAGGATCTAGCGGTGGTAATAGATGTGGGAGGTAAGCAGGCAGCACAATGCCAGGCAGCTATAGGTAAATGCAAATAGGTTTTTAGGTTGTATTCGGAGGGTCATTTTTAAATCAAAAGAGGTGGTGTTAACATTGTGCAGGAATTTAGTGAGGCCACATTTACAATATTGTGTGCAGTTTTGGTCACCACATTTCCTGTTGGACAAGGATGCCATCGAGAGGGCTCAGCGCAAGGCTACTAGATTGATTCCGGGCCGAACTAGACTCAGCTCTGAGAGGCGGCTGAAAGAGACAGGGCTTTATACACTAGAAAGAAGGTGGTTCGAGGAGATATGATAGACATGCTCAAGATAATGAAGGGTATCGATAAAATAAGTGCAGATGAATTATTCAACAGAGTCGTCAGTGATAGGACCAGGGGCCATGGCCTGAGAGTAAAGAAGAGGAGAGTTAAGATGGTTGCAAGGCAGGGGTCTTTACTCAGAGAATAGTTAATGCATGGAATAGCCTTCCTGGAAAGGTAGTGGCAGCAGAAACAGTAGATAAGATTAAATTAGAATTAGATAGGTACCTAGAAGTTATGGAGATGTAGGGGTATAGGGATGTAGACAGGACTTTTATTTTGCTTGAGCATTGATGGGTGATTGTATGCATGTGTACGGAGTGCTGTTGGTGGGGGGTCTTGTCAAGGGGGTGTTTTGTGTTTGATGTTGTTTGTGTTTTTACCGAAGCCCATGCCCCCTCCCCAAGGGCAAAAAACAACATTTTGCATTTTCTTCATTGGATCTTGTGTTGATAAATTAGTGTGGTGTTTATGTGGTGCAGGCATGGTGGGCTGAATGGCCTCCACCTGTGTCTGATTTCCTTGTATTTCCTTGTAAAATTGCACAATGACATTTTTGTAAGAGAGGAAACTTGCAATTATGATCAAACATCAATCAAATCCATGAACGAGTGATGGCAAGGGATCATTCACATTTTGCATCAACAAATGCATTTTAAGTTTCTTAATAAAGAAGTTTAGATCAAAGACTATTCCCTTCAATTGCTCACCGAATACTGAAAACAAATTTATTCACCTCTTATTCAGTGTCAGAAACAAAACGGCGATCTGGGAAGTCACTGTGCACGTCATGGCAGATGTAATAGAATACATGACAGGATGCCCAACAATGCAGTGCCTGCTGCTCAAAAAACAAAATTGCTCACAATTATCCATTGTGAAAAAGCTATATCTTACCACATCGTAAAAATAGTTTAAAAAGACAATGAACCACAGTAATTATTTAGTGTTGTCCCCCAAATCTTTTTTCCAAAAAGACAAAATGGTTTGGAAAATTTATGCTCACCAGGGTGTCAAAAAAATTGAATTCAAGGGCTCTTCGACGAGTTGGCCTTCGATGTAAGAGGTGGTGGACTCTCTTTTAAACAGTACAGTGTTTTATTTATTTTTTCTTTCTTTGAAAATAATTTCTGATTTGTACACTGAAAATAATTGATGTGTTTTTGTGTGTTTCTGGACATCTATATGCTCAATTTGCTGATTCTTGGTGTAGAAGAAATCAATCGTCTAAATGTCAGATTCTGGCCGATCAAAGGGCTCATAAGAGAGACAAGCCTGTAATTTCTTGAGGATTTTCCATACCTTTAAAGGTCTGTCAAATTTGCATTTGTTCCCAATCTGAATAGCATCTGTGTCGTACATTTATACATGGTTTTGTGCAACGAATGATGAATTACAATGACCAAGGCTGTCATCTTATGCTATTGGTACGTTGAATCGGATCAGACAGAAAAAAATGGATGGATAACATTGATAAGTATGCTATCCATCACTAAAAAGCAAAGCTGCAGTGCACTGTCGACAGCACAATCACACGTCTGTTGTTGACATACGAAATGGCCTGGATGTGTCCCATTCAAGTAAAATTGTGATTCAAATAATAAACCAGTAGACTCTATCTGTCACAAAATTTAGGAATGCTGGATAAAAACATACGAGGAGTTGCATGCACTGTTTTCACACACTAAGGAAATGCATGGTTGGCAACTCAAACCTGTGAAAGCCCTTCCTATATTTCATTCCATTAAAGGTTTATGGATTGCACTGATTTTGCTCGGCAATTATCTTATTCTCGATTATCTGAACGCCTGACTGAAAATTTGTCCTGATGCAAAAAATGTTTTTATATTTTGCTGTTGGTAAAAAGAAGAAAAATACGTAAGTTCTACTCCTCTAACAATGCTATATACATGATAATATAATGAGTTCCCTGACAAGGTACTTCAATGGAGGAGGTTGCCATTAGCCTGCACAATGGTTGCGATTTACCAACATATGGTTGTTTGGTTGTTTGTCCATGCTCCATCCTTTTCAAATACTGAGCATCAAGCAAGAAAGCAGCACATTTTAAGTCATTGGTATGACTCGACCAGGGTTCGAACCGCTGACCTCCCAGACTCACAACAGATCCTCCAACCATTATACAACATTCTCATATAACACACACACAACACACACATACATATATATATATATATATATATATATATATATATATATATATATATATATATATATTTATATATATATATATCTTTATGTATATATAGATATATATATATATATATATATATATATATATATATATATATATATATATATATATATATATATATATCTATATATATATATGTATATATGTATATATGTATATATGTATATATATATATATATATATATGTATATATGTATATATGTATATATGTATATATATATATGTATATATACATATATATATATATATATATATGTATATATGTATATATGTATATATATATACATATATACATATATATATATATATATATATACATATATATATATATATATATATTGGGTGGTTGCTGCTAGACTACCCTTATTCTCAGTTTTTCCATCTGTCTGTATGTTTTTTGAATGTAATGGACAGCTCTGGAGGCCAGAGGAATCAACCAATTTTGATGAAACTTGACAGGTAGGTTCATACCAGGATCTAGTTGTATGCTTTTGAGCACTGTTGCTATGGATGCCACCGTTGCCTAGCAATGGGACTTTTAAATTTTGGAAAAATCCCCAAAAATAATTTTTTCAAAAATCGGCTTCGAGGTTTTTATGCGCACTATAATCAACCTCTTTGTCAAAAATTTTCAGCCCGATCCGTCAAAAACTGTATGATGAGTATGTAATTATGTAGCGACCACCCATGTCGCCTACCGGCTTGTATACATTATTTTTATATCCAGAATATATATTATTTTTATATACTATTTTTCACTTTCTTCACTCATATTATCAAATGCCTGTTCATCATCACTATGAATCAATGAATACGTTATGCTTTTAAACACCTGAAGATGGCAGCTTTTGTGGATTTATTTAATTTCTGCACATGCGATAACCATGAGAATCTCTGCAATCAAAGAGAATTACCAAAATGAAGCTGAAAAATCGAACTTAAAAGCAGTTCCAACTCATAAAAAATGTTCGTTTGTCCAATTCAGACATATTTGACATTGCAGGCATTTCCAGGAGGTGTATGTTTAATATGAAGGTTCGGTGATTGCTAATCGCATGCTAAGCGAGCTGTTTCTTATCAACTCTTTGATTGGATTGCTTAAGCCACTTGGCAAGTGCTCTACAATATTCTCACTGTCACTGAATGTTGTATGTTCATTGACTTAAACAAAGTTCAGGGGTCACTCGCATGCGTTCTTAATCGCATGTTGTTCTGCGGTGCAACAGGTGGTGGCTGGCTCGCTGAAAATGTAAAATTTTATTTTCCACTACATTTCCCCTTTTTTTCATTCTTCCTTTATATGACCCATCACTTTGGCATAGATAAATGCAAATAATAATTAAATATTTTGTTTTTTAAAGTTTCTTCAACTATTTTGCTTGGTGAAGCCTCTTGGCACGGATTCAAGTTTCAATGGTGATACCGTGATTCTACACATAACGTAGGAAGGCAAAATAAATTATTTGATCACAATGACTAAAAAATGTTTTCAGTTGAGAAATAATGCATCACTATATCATGGCAGGAAAGCCGAGAGGTACATATGTTTGCTCTATGTAGCCTGGATTTGAATCCCGACCCAGTAGTCCGAGGGTTGGCCAGAAAAGCGTGCATTAGGATCCGCACAATGTTTTTCTGCATTTTTGTGATCATCAGACCATCTGAATGAATATTCCGATTGATGCCACTCTGGCACCCTTGAGCATTTTTGTAGAAACCCATTAATATGAAAATTAGTGGTGGCCATTGTCGAAATTACTATTTTTCTTAATATCTCCAAAAGTAAGCATCCAAACAGCCTGGTTGAGGTGTCTACACCCATGTTTGTAGGGTCACTGGTCATGAGAAACCCACTTACAATTTAGTGATATTTAAATCTAGCTCATTAATATGCAAATTAGCAGTCGCCATGAATGAAAATGTAGATAAAGACATAAAGATAAAAAAAAACACTTCAGTCTTTGTGACTACAGATCACTTTATTATTCAGACAGATTCAACAATTTGACAGTATGCAATAAAAGCAGCTAACAACATGAACAAAAGAAGACATTCCTGTGTAAATCAAATGTTCATATATAAAACAGGTTTGTAAACCATATGAAGGCAACTTCAGTGCTTGGTGTCTCATTCAGTGTCAGAGTCATCATCAAGGGAAAATGCAGCAGCTGTCTTGGTGCGCTCATTCCTGCAGCCAGTATCTCCATGGCACGTATAGAAAACTGTGCATGGTAACTTGGCTGTTGTGCAGCGGCATTGAGCTGTGCAGCATTGCTTGTCGGAGGAACATCCACATTGTATTAGCTCCAAGATCTCTGGTGGTGCAAGAGCGACGTTGGGCAGCAGCATAATTGGAAGTAATGATCTTGACGTCTCATCACGTTTCCATCCATACTGAGTGGGATCCAGAAGTGGTGGCTGCAGCTCAGCAGCTGACTTACATATTGCTGTCTGGATATGAGCACGTTGCACGTTTTGTTCAAAGGACTCTGTAGTTGGTGGCAGAGCCTTTAGGTCTGGTGCTTTGATGGCATTTAGTTTAGCCATCTTCATTGACCACACCTCTTTGCGAACATCAGACATGTTGCTTCTCTCCTTGCTACCAAAGCAAACAGCCATGAACATAGTGGCTTCGGCGATGACATCGTCAATAGATGCATCCACATTCCCAAGTTTTTGAAGTGAATGGCCTGCTGCGAGTGTCTTCTTGCCAGTCAGTTTACCTCTACCATACATCTGGGCAACGGTGTCGCAACATGTCAGTGCATGTAAAGCTAGTAGGTCTTGCACCATCCCGGCATGCTTTCTGGCAGTGGCCCCAATGCCAATAAACGATCGGCCAGGACGTGTTGCTTCCATTGTTACGCAGCATTGCAGATGAAGTTCGGCAAAGTGATACACAAGCAAGATTAACACATCAGTATTATCACAGATGACTTCGATGCATTTTGCGCCATCTTCGGCAACTTTAGCGACTTGCTGAATCATGATGACATCTGCCTCCTCATGCGTTGTCTTCAAATCAGTGCGACACCTTTGGGCTCCGTGGTGTATTTCCACTGAGGTAGACTCCTGTTCCATAATGATGAGCCTGTGTTGGCTCTGTTTTCTCTGTTGACTAACGTCAATCAAATTCTGGCAAATCAGTTTGATCAGCTGAACTTTGTTCTCAGTTACTGACAGAAGCACCAGCTGTGGAGGCAGTGGAGTCTGGCAGTTCAACCTGTGGCGCCTGCTAGCTTGCTGCCCATCTCTTACTAATCCTGATCCACTCTTGATGCTGAAATCATGATATCTGTCAAATACCAGAAATACATCCGATTTGTCCACCTTTGCCATGATATAGCTCATGAAGTTGTCAACAAAGTTTTGCACAATTCCCCTGTTAGTCCAATGAATAACCGAGAGGATTGCACAACCATCTAAGATGGTGACTTCAGGTTGTGGACCCAGTCTTGTTGAGATTTCCACTTGGAGATTCTTCTTCAATGTCGACTTGGACTTTGCTATTCTCATCTCCCCCTTTCATCGAACATTGATGTTGGTACAGGTGCAAGCTCGTACTCTAAGATGTCACATAGTTTGATGTTTCGACTTTGTTGGAGTCCCATGACCCTGGAGTACATGAGATTTAGATCACAAACCTCAGAAGATCCCACACGCATGACTTTCCATGTCACTGCCATAGTTATGACTTGTTTAGATGAGGGAGCGTTGAATCCTGCTGGCCAGCTTTCTTCATACGAATGCATCTGTGCTCGGCCAATGTCAACTGCCCTTGGCGCGTTCACCTTCCCCGGTCCAATTCTGCCAGTTACAATGTTGACAACTCTGTCTGCATGTTCGTTTGGGTCAAGTGGGTCGATACAGGACTGGAGTTTTCTCCTTATCTTATCTCAGTCCTCTGCATCAGATAGTATCCGTGATGGCTTCTCTTCCTTGTGAATGGTCACCTCTGTGACTATGTGCCCCTCAGACATATCTGTGAGATCGTGGTCCATCTGACTAAACATGTGCATACTATAGGCCCACTTCTTCAGTGTAGAAGGCTTCAGTGTAATGTCAACGATTCCATGTTTGCCATGACCATTGGGCATGAACGTGGACTCGATGTACATATCCGACCATATGCCGTTCCATAGGCCCTTCTTGTGCCACATCGCGTGATCTCCTTTTAAGAACATTTCCAGAATGTCTCCATGAAGCCTTTCCATTGATCGAAGGTAGTAGAGCCCATATCTAGCATAGTTGTGTTGTCCAGCTGTGAAGAAGTAGGGGAGCATCTCCTTCATAGCCCAAAGATGCAATGGCCAGTCTCCTTCACGCTCAGCACGATCAAACGCCATCATGATGAATACAGGTTTTCGAAGATTCTGTACCCATATTTGTATGGTCATACTCTTTGTTGCTTTCGTTTCAAGAGTGTCCATTAAGTCTTCATGACTTTCTGCCTGAGCCACACTGGAACGAAGGACCTCCTCAGTCACCAATCGCAGGGCCCTAAAGTTTTGGGGAAACTTTTTTCCCCCAAGCATATAAGCAACACCCCCAAAGGCAGATTTCATCACGTCTTCCAGCCCACTTTCAGCCATGAAGTTCTCCACACAACCGATGAAACGGATAAGGGTGTGCATGCTGCCCAGCCTTGGTATGAACTGGGTAAATCGCTCAGGATAATATAAACCCATTTAACATTAACGGCCACTCAATACAGCTGTTGGCCGTTTGTGAAGATGATTATGGTTTGTCCACACTCTGCAGTCAAACGTTTTCCTTCCTCCATTGCTGTAAACATCGTGTCCGGATCAGCTGGATCCATATCTATGAGTGGTGTATAAATGGCCCTCGTTGCATGTTGGATGGATCGTCCATGCTCTCTGCAGAGCTTCATATTAAAGCCACCAAACTCTGGTGTGTTCTGATCAGAAGTGATTTGCTTCAGAAAAGACAAATCCATATCTTGAACTCTCCTAAGTTGTATAGCTTGATGAGCCAATATGCGGAGAGGTGACACCACACTTGTGGCTTCTTCAACTGGCATCACTGGTTTCTCAGGTCCCTTGTACCTTTTAACCGAAATGTCTTCTGTCACAGGTGTCTTCATTTCATCACGGGTCAATCGTCTGATGATGGCTTCATCTTCAGATGTGGAAGATATCTCCCGATCTTTTATGGTAAGTCGTACTGTAAGAGAATGTGTTGAAACGAGTCCATTCTGGGATGAGATATTTGTGTCGAAGTTGTCAGCAACAACCTGAATGAGGCCACATTCAGCATTGGCGGTTCCCCTAATCCCGGAGTGAACAGTTGCAGCCTTTGCTGCTGATCGCTTGAAACGCTGAAACTCATCATATTCACACGAACAGGTCACACGATAGTTGTACAACTGCTCGATGAGGCTTTTACGACTGAGTCGAAGTCCCAGTGTTATTTGGAGTGAAGTTGGTCGATTGGTGATCATATTCTTTATGATGTTTCCGATCAGAGCTCCTGGAAGTGTGCAGTCCAGTTTCGCTGATATTTTGGAGAGTAGCAATTGAAGGGTTGAACTCACTGCTTCATTAGCAATATCTATATTAATTATAGTCTGATAGGAACTGGGGTCGGAAGACAACTGCTTAAATTCCTGTGCAACCTTCTTGGCAATTCGTTCTATGGAAACATCAATGGCGTCATCTTCATCTGATGCTACTAAGTTGATTGCAGTAGACGCTCTGCTGCGAAACAAGATTAAACTAGTGACACCTTCACCAGACAGAACCAGAAGCTCAGAGCCAAGTATATCCAACAATTTGGATAACAGGGTTTGTCGAGAGTATAGCTTTCCTCCATGATCCTTGTACATATTGTAGACTTCTACTGAATTCCAGATGCACAACATGTCGTTTTTCTTCGATAGGATGGTAGAACTGACAGGTGGCTCAATGTCCTGAGTTTCTCTACCACTGTGTGCTGCTGCTGCAAGAGAATGGGGTGCCATGAAGGACTTTCTGCAGTCATCTTGATATCTCGCATCAGCAGCATGAAGATCGCTGATTGCACACATTAATCGTATCTTTACCTGGCGTCCTTCTTCATCCTGGCGGGAATCGATAACATCTGGAAAAGTTTGTTTGAAAGTTGTCCGATCAACACGATCTGCAGTCCTACAAAGGAGAACTTGCCGCCAATGATTAACATTCTTCTTATTAAAGTCCATGATGCACTTTTCTCCGCAAAAAAATGCAATGTTGTTTAAAGTCAAATACTGTCGTCTTTGAACGGCGGCTTCTTTTGCTTGTTGAAGCATCTTCCAAACAGACATTACTCATTCGTTTCAAGGGTCTTTCTGTGTGTGAGGGTGATGTGTACGTTGACACACAGTCTCAATGGCATTTGAGCTCGATAGATTTGTCTGCCTGTAATCTCTGTTCAAGCTCTTCATGTATACCTTCTTGTCTTGCTTTGCTTGACCGGATGATACTTCACCCTGTGTCTGGACCAACTGTTACCAGAGGTTTCCCAGCTTGAGTTGCATTGCAGGGACTGAAGAAACAGTCTCCCATGGTGATGGAGCCTCAACCTGTAACAATAAAGGTAATTATAAACATCAGTAAACATTTAATTTCTTTGTTCGTATTTTAAAAAATTCTCAGGAAACAGGTTCCACCCTGTGTACTTTGAAAAATCAATAAAATACACAGTTGCTTTCAGACAGATCATGTTAAATAAAAAAAAAACTTGCTTGCAAATAATATCGATCATTCTACTGTATCAGAAAACATTACTCTTACTTAAAACTCAGTTCTCTATGTTTCCTTCATTACATTACAAGCCTCAACTTACTTGATAAGAAACAGTTCATGCTGTTGATCTTCTGAGGTCAGCCATTTCTTCACAACTGTACTGTAGTCGGGTCAATTTATGACAAACAACCACCAAACCCACAACAAATTGCAACAAAAAGTTTCTCAGTGGTTTTCATTTCAAGTGGATATACTGATCAATACAAAAAAAAAGTCTACCAAAACCTGACATCCGGAAATGGGTTAAAACAGTTGTTTTCAAGATGGCCGCCACCAGGCTTTGAAATAACTAAAACAGTGATAACTTCTTCAATAATTGTGATTAAAAACATAATTGTTGGTTGTGGTCCAAGGTTTTAATGGATCAGCAATCCACTGGTGTCAATACAATTTAGATCTGATCAGTATTTAACCTGAAATCCAATATGGTGGCATAAAATCAATAAATTGTCTCTATATAATCAAACCTCTGTTAGGCAATCACCCAACATTTATCAAATTCTAACAAAAGGGTTTTCTGTCTATTTCACACGTTCATGAATCTGCTTGGAGCAATAGGCACATTGATGGCGGGAACAGGACTCAAAAACATCCTGGAACTGGTGGACGGTGAAATTGCTGTAGTTCATATGATGTCCGGAAAATCTGTTCAGAGGGCATTCCGAGGCCATCTACTGGTGAGCAAGTGTCTACATCGAATTATTGTGGCATCTGTAGTGGAGGAAAATCCTGAGTTCGTGCTCCAAGTAGAAGAGATTGAGAAAATGTATTCGTCCTTGCTAACGGGTGTCATCTCTCTTGAAAGTGTTGAGGAATCAGCTGCGATTGAGAAGATCACTGATGAACTTGAAAAAAAGAAATCTGAACTTGCTGCACAATCCAAAACGAGTAAGCTATGGCTGGGTTATCAGAAAATGCTCCATACTGCTCGGGCAATGATCAAGGCAGATCGCACTGGGTCTTGAAAGGATCACTTGCAAGTTGTTGCTGATGCCTTGCCAATATTTGCATCAGCTGGATACTACAACTACCAGAAGTCTGCTTATCTCTACGAACAAGAAATGAGTGAACTGGAGAGCAAACACCCAGATGTGTATGAGAAGTTTCAAAATGGCTTCCATGTGATCCGGCGAACAAACCAGTTTTGGGCAGGCCTCAGCTGTGATCTAGTCGTCGAACAAATACTCATGAGATCACTAAAGAGCACCGGTGGCTTGACTCATGGCAGTAAGATGACAGAGGAACACCTTGCATTGTGGACAATGTCAGCCCCCATAACATCTGAGGTCAACGTCACCATGTAGGACTTCAATGATCTCACATATGCAACAAGCAAACAGCATAAAGAAGCAACTCGTGGCAGAATTGAAAGACATGCATTCGACCTCTCGAAGATAAGCACAAAGCTGAATGCATTTTCACCTTTCTCCTTTGATCCTACATTGAGAAATATATTAAATGGTATCGTGGCAAGCGAAGACATCAACGTGCATGAATATGAAGCTGTTGGGAACAAAATCATTGAGAGAATGATTGGACAACCTGTGTTTTCCTTCTCCATTAAGAGGACAGAGAAAGCAAAGACCCTGGGAAATTCTAATGCTCTCCATGTTGCTCCTCACAGAACCATGGACTCCAGTGTGCTATTCCAGTGATTCCTGGTGGTATCCCCAAATAGGTGATTTGTCACTTGAGGACGTGATGAGTTTTGAGCTCAGTCCATACCCTCCATCCCACTTTGAGGACAACAAGATCTTGAGGAAGGCCGACAAACCTCAACTCGCTCAAGCCGTCAATGACCACTGTACCAAGGCATTGGCATGTGAAGGAATACCTGACACCACACCTTCAGCACACCTTATGACTGAAAGGTATGTTCTTGTTGGTGGATCCTTGCTGCACAAGCTCAAGTGGAAGAAGGGAGATACATATGGCAAAATAGACAGAGCATATGCGGACTTCACAACAAAACAGTATGGGACAGCAACTGTTGGCTTTGATGGCTATGGTGCAGGCCCTTCGATAAAGGATAACACTCAGCAGAGACGGGGACAAGCCAACAGCTATCAGACTGTGAACTGCACCAGAAAAACTGAATTTGATGGAAAGAGAGATGAATTCCTATCTGTCGGCAGTAACAAGCAACAGCTGATCACCTTAATAGGTGATCAGCTGAAGAAAATGAGCTGCACAGTTATTCAGGCAGAAGGGGACACTGATGTGGACATTGCCAAGACAGCCGTAAACAGCACAATTCTGCATTCCACCACACTAATCGGAGAGGACACAGATTTGTTGATGCTTTTGCTCCATTACTGTATACTAGATGGAAAACCACTATATTTCAGATCAGACAACCAGTCAAGAAGCAATCTGAAAGTATGTGACATCAATCGGATGAAGCATCTTCTTGGGAATAAGTTGTGCACTCAACTATTATTCCTGCACGCCTTCACAGGATGTGATTCAACATCTCGTGTGTATGGCATTGGGAAAAAATCAGTCTTTCAGAAACTCGTGGAAGATGATCAAGGCCTCCAGTTGTGTGCAGATACATTCACTTTGAGAGGCGTCAGCCATGCTGAAATAAAGAAACTTGGCAGCCAAGCGATGGCCGTTATATTTGGTGGGGAGAGCACAAGTTCTCTGGCAGCCATGCGTTACAAGATATCCACAAAGTAGGTCGCTGCTGCTAAGTCTTTCGTTACACCTGAACGTCTCCCCCCCACAGAATCTGCCACCAAGTTTCATTTTCTCCGAGTGTACTACCAGGTCATGGTTTGGATGGGGATGGAGGGTGACCTCAATCCTCTGGACTTGGGCTGGGGACTTGAAGACGATCGATTTGTACCTATCATGACTGCCATGAATGCTGCACCAGACACTCTTCTGAAGATGATACACTGCAACTGCACCACAGCTTGTGAGACACCCCGTTGCAGCTGCAGAAAGAATGGGCTTCCGTGTACATCTGCATGTGGATCATGCCAAGTGACGTTTTGTGACAATCCACTAAATCAAGCCTCTGAGGAACTAGAGGACAGTGATGAGGACTGAAATTGTAACCAAAGCTGCCATTATGGAATGTTCACAAATAAATGTTTCAGTGGCACCAGGTGTTCAGTGATTTTGTTTCAGATGGAAAATTTATTGATTTTTGCACTCTTGAATTTTGCCGCCATCTTGGATTTCACGTTAAATACTTATCAGATCTAAATTTTGACACCAGTGGATTGCTGATCCATTAAAACCATGGACCAGAACCAACAATTATGTTTTTATCACAATTATTGAAGAAGTTATCACTGTTTTAGTTATTTCAAAGCCCGGTGGTGGCCATCTTGAAAATGACTGTTTTAACCCATTTCTGGATGTCAGATTTTGGTAGACTTTTTTTCTATTCATCAGTATATCTAGTAGGAATGAAAACCGCTGAAAAAAATTTTGTTGCAATTTGCCGTGGGTCAGGTGGTATTTTGACCCGACGACTGGGGATAAACGGCTCTGCGCAAGTTATTTTCAAGCAGTTTTGTTGTTGTTGTACAACTGCACTGCAAAAACGCTGATCGGTGCGGACAAATTCAGGGGGTATGGTTATTCTAATTTTCATATTAATGAGTTAAATTTAAATGTTATCAAATTTTAAGTGGGTTTATCATGACCAGTGACCCTAAAACATGGGTTTGGACACCTCAAGCAGGCTGTTTGGATGCTTACTTCTGGAGATATTAAGAAAAATTGTTATTTTGATAATGGTGACTGCTAATTCGCATATTAATGACCTAAATTTAAATGTTATTAAATTTTAAGTGGGTTTATCATGACCAGTGACCCTAAAAACATGAGTGTAGACACCTCAACCAGGCTATTTGGATGCTTACTTTTGGAGATATTAAGAAAAATAGTAATTTCGACAATGGCCACAGCTAATTTGCATATTAATGGGTTTCTACAAAAATGCTCAAGGGTGCCAGAGTGGCATCAATCGGAATATCCATTCAGATGGTCTGATGATCACAAAAATGCAGAAAAAACATTGTGCAGACCCTAATGCAAGGTCATCTTGAAAAATGATGTTTGTCATCCGGACTACAGCTATAAACTGTCATCCCGGTGTTTCACAAGCAGGGAAATTAAATATGCATGCTGTCTCTCGTATGGATGATAAACTGGGCATCACAACTACTGGAATTCCTCACCCCTCTCTCTCCGTCGGCCCTCTCCCACGCTCACCCCTCTCCCTCTTCTCTCTCAACCCTCTGCCTCTCTCACCCTTATCCCACCCTCTCTCTCCCTCCCGACTCTACCCCCCATGTCACACCCCTCTCCCTCTTTCCGACCCCGACCCCTCTCTCTCTCTCTCTCTCTCTCTCTCTGGCTCCTCCCCTCTCCCCCCCCTTTCCCCCTCTGTTGCGGTGACGAGCATGAATGTATCAGATTCGGAGTGAGCCGACCGGTGGGTTTCAAAGGTCGCTGCATGTACCAGCATGCAGGCAGACCTTTGCCATGAAGATAGCGTGGGTTTTAAATGCTCATGTCCCAGGTCAAAAAGTGTGTGTGTGTGTGTGTGTGTGTGTGTGTGTGTGTGTGTGTGTGTGTGTGTGTGTGTGTGTGTGTGTGTGTGTGTGTGTGTGTGTGTGCACGCACGCGCGCGTGCGCAAGTTGCAGATGTTGCCTGCTATCTCCACAAAATGATGTTGCTTCGCAAAATCTGTATTCAAGGATTTATACTTCCTATTGCCAAGAACAGAGAGCTCCAACAATGCAGCTATTTGTGAAAATTTTCTTCACTGAGAAAAAGCCATTGTGTAAAGCAACGACGTTTACAAATTCACTCATATTCTTCTTCTTCAAGACTCTCCTTTGTAGGTATCTGCATTGATCCCAGGTTGACAGTTACCAATTTTGGCTTCTTCTTCTTCTTCTTCTTTCATGTGTTGTACAAGGCTATGAGTAGCATCATTGGCTGAAGGCGCAGCTGTGCCTCTGACTCAACGCCCCCTGTAGGTTAGGGCAGGAATTTGGAACTTGTTTATGGTGCCAGAGATAACTCACATATTGTTTGCGAATTACATCACCATGGGATCTTTAACATCCACCAGCTAATGCCAGCAGACGGGACTCCCAATTTAACATCCATCTGAAGGACGGCACACAGTTTGATGACTCACCCAGCCTGCAAGTCAACAGGATGACACGATGTAGCTCGGCAAGATTCAAACCCGAGCTGCATGGCTCAGAGGTGAGTGTGCATACCTCTCCGTCATCCTGTAAGCCCACTGACTATGCAAAAATTTTCTTCACTCAAAAAGTTCCTTCTGTGCAACAATGGCATTTGTAGTTCATTCATATTACGGCCTGGGGTTTGCAGTTCGCTACGAGAGGAAGCGCTCGAGTTCCTCCAAACGTCCGGTCCTGAGGACACCAGCAGTAGATACCTCTGTGGCCCAGTGGGTTGCTAGTCAACCACTACCATCAATTGGTACCGCCATTCCTGGCAGGGTTCTCACAACTTCATGTGTTACCTTTCTGTTGGGTTGGCAGAATCAAGGGAGGTCTCGTGCCCTCGATACGTACTTGTCTTATCTTACCTGATCAGGTGCAGCCGAGCAGAGCAGCCAATATGCACAGGCTAACGTGTCGAGCCAAACGGTGGGGTTCAACTTCCCCTGCTAACAATACATGCAGACTATGCTGGACCAGTGGAGGAAAGGTCAACCAAGACAGATTTGAAAGAACAACCAACATCTATTTATTTACCAACACACAAGCAAGCAATGGTGAAAAGCACAATTTTTTACAGGCAAAAGGCAAAAGGCACTGAAGAGCAGACTTAACCCTAACATGTATTCTTCGACAATGTTATTTAGACAAAAGAGAGATGGCCATCATCCAATCTGAGAAGAAGAGACAAGAACTGAGAAAAGAAAGGAACGGAGTATGGGATCAATTTCTTCCCTCACCTCACACAACTCAACGTGGCTGTGCTGTTCAAATATACTGGGGGTGGGATGGGGAGGATGGAGAAGATGGGCAGTCGAGTGGCATTGTAGCGTGATGGTATATACAGTGGCGTCTCTTAGGTGTCCAGACCCAGTGGACAAATCCTCTCTAGCATCCCAGATATGCCAAAGGCATGCTTCTCAGTTTCTGCTGTGCACCAAGGACAAGCAGCTCCACATGAACCAAGCCATGTTCTAGCCTTTCTTCTTGCTCTCTTCCACAGTCTCGGCTCATTTCTTCTCTCCTACACACTCTGAGCTCCTTTCTGCTCCTCACAGGACAAGCTTTTAGGCGACTATCCCATACACACTCTTGGCTCCTTTCTCCTCACAGGACATGGGTTTCCTCTCGTCCAAGTCTCTCTCCCTCTCATTGGTGCAAATCCAATGGGGGCATTTCCACAACGCAACCCACAGAAAATCCCGCGTCATTCTGTGGTGACAGGCATGAGCGCCCCCACCCCCTCCCGCCAGCCCCTTCTTTCACGCACAAAGGATACAGTAAGCATCCCCAGCCCCTTCCTGTAGGGGCAAAACTTCCTTTGTACTGTATGTACTGTACATATGTGTGAAGTGCCGTCATGCAGGCCTCAAATATGCATCAAGCGTCGTGTTTTGTGCCATGAACGTGTGAAATGCAAGAACTGAAGCTTGTGGCGTTGTTGTCCTACCCTTCCTTCCACCCAAGGTACAGTAAAGATTGTGGCTCGGCAATTGTCCTGAAACAAGAATAACAATAAGAAAGCACAGGGAAGGAAGAATGTGGGCAATTCAATTTTGTGCCAATCTGGAGAATTAATTGTTTACGGTGAGTGATGGGTGGTTGGTGGTAAATAATAACAGAATGAGTGAACTCGAGCGGAGAGGGCGACAGATGCACCGGAGGACGAGAATAAACTTGTAGGGTTGATAGAAAGACCGATGGGATGATAGAGGGGTTAAGGAATTTAAGTTTGGTGAAGGGGATTATTGGTGGATTGAGAAAGACAGAGGGTGGCATGTTGGAACAGACCGATGGTAGATTGCAAGTAGCGGTGGGAGGGGGGAGCGGCGGGAAGATATCACACCGGGGAAACACAAACTAACCTCAACGCATGTCCCACCCAAAACTGGGGGTCTGCACTTTGTGGCTCTTGAAGGTATTGTGTGTACTCCACCTTAATCAATCAAATCCCGTTTTTCTCATTATCAATTTTCAGAAAAACATTTGTGAATATCATGAAAGGATAAAACAACACTTGAAAACTTTGGCACTGATAAACAGGAAAATACATCCAACAAGCCGGTAGGCGACGAGGGATTCGCTAGAATCGAAGCGCTGGATACGATGCTTTTCATTCTGACCGATCCACCGACGAAGATTCATTGCCAAGACGTATTGGTTCACATACAATTGTTCCTCTGCCTGGCAAGATTTTTCCTATTGCGTATTTTGCCAACTGGCACTCATAAAAAATGATGGTAAATAGACACCCGATTTTTGAAGGACTACCATTTGAAAAATAATCGGTTTGCTGATTTGTGCTGTGGGGCCTCGTGGTGCAGACACACACACACACACACACACACACACACACACACACACACACACACACACACACACACACACACACACACACAGACGGAAAACCCGATAAACTTCTCTCAATGCTCTTGTTTGACCACACCTGAGCCACACAATATTTTTCATAAGCCACGCCCACTTTCCTACGCCACTCCCACTTTTCATAAACCACGTCCACTTTCACGAAGCTCCGCCCACTTTCCTAAGCCCCTCATAAAAAATGACGGTGAATAGACACCCGATTTTTGAAGGACTACTATTTGAAAAATAAAACCTCAATCAAAATTTGGCTTGAGTTAAATTTTCTAAATATCTCGAAGTGTTTAATTCCGAAGTCTCGTTTCTCTACATTCAAAACTGAAGGACAAGTATTGAAAATACTGTACGCGGTTTTTCGGCCACTGCACAGCAACGGGTGGTTGCTAGGCAACCAAATTCAAACGCAAACATTCCCAGTATATATTCCACATGTTGTCAAAGTTTCATCGAAATTGGTTTGCTGGTTCGTGCTGTGGAGCCTCGCGTTGCAGACACACACACACAGACACACACACACAGACACACACACACAGACACACACACAGACACACAGACACACACACACAGACAGATGGAAAACCTGACAATAAGGGATATCTGGCATATATAGCAAATCCAATTACTGGCAAATAATTCTGCTCTGTTGTTGTGTATGGGAGCTTGGCTGCCAAGGTTGCTGTCATTTCTTGTAAGTATTGCTCTGCTGCTGATACTGTGCCCCTCTATCAGTACACTGGTACTCATTTCACCAACCTCAGAGGGATTATAGGTTGAGTCAACCCCACCTGGTGGTAATTCAGCAGCCAACACGGCTCAAACTCATAATCCTAAGATCCTAAGCCAGCCACCCTAACCACAAAGCCAACACCTGGATTATAATAATTCTGTCTGCAAAACTTACATTCTGTGCACCGCTCATTGTCCGCCACATGGGGAATTTATATTGTTAGCCTCGTTTCTTTTATAAATTTTAAAACCGATTTGCGAGACGAGAGAGCTTTTGGCTCAGATGGCAAAGTGTATCCGGCACGCCTGACCAGATGATCCCCATGTATCGGGTGTTGGTCCTGGCTCGATGGGGTATGCTGGTCGTACTACTATTAATCTGCATTTTTTGTGTTTTTTTTTTAACCCAGTGATGTACTGAAAATGTTATAATATCCAAAATGTGATGTAATTAAAAAAAAATCCTTTAATGGATTTATGTTTCCTTGACCACAAATTCCCGAAGGTCAGTATTACGATGGATCAAACCAACAGGACATTGATTGGCATATGGGCTAACCGCCGTGGGAAGTAAGAAGAAGCAGATGTTTCATGTGTTAAAGAGAAAGAGGGGATGTGGGTGAGGGTTGATGTGGGGTGGGATTGAATCAGAGTTGCATGCGTCAGAGTGGGGTCAGGGATCTACATTTGGAAGAGAAAAATGGTGGTGCAACAAATATTTTATTGTCCATTATATTTTAACAGCAAATCGGTCCAGTGTAATTAAAATTTAATTGGAAAACACTAATATATCGATATTTTCCAAGAATGAGGATAAATCGCAGATATTTACCAATCATCAACGCTTTTTGCTCGTTGTGTTGTCTTATTGCATGATAAAATTATTCCATTATGGTATTTCGTCATTAAATGTCTCATTGTATTGTATGCACAGCCGAGAAGGCTCTGAAATTCATATTATTCCATTTAATTTCCATAAAGAACATCAAATTTTGTCTTGCACTCTCATTGTCAATTAAAAACATTTTTCATGAACCTGGAAACATCTGGGATTATTTAATCAAAATTCAGTTTAATTGACAGTCTTAAATGGAGTCTATTAACAAGTCGAACAGAATGGTGCAGAGATAGACTGTTAACATTTGAGCGGTCAAATCAATTTTTGATTCCTGACCATATGAAATGCTGTCGAATCGATGCTTCCCAGGCAGGGTGGTTTACTCAAAGAGTGTGCCTTCTTTCGGATGCACATTAAGCTGGGTGTCCCATGTGCTGGCATTGACATTGGTTGGTGGACATTAATGATCACACAGTGTGTTTTTACGAAAAGTAGGAAAGTTATCACTTGCAGGCAATAAACGTAGTTTGAATTCCAGAGTCTTGCCTTGGAGCATTATCCTTGCTTTTGTGGCTGCTTTGGCTGCATTCAACCTACATTGAAGCAGAGAGATTGGATTCTGAAGTGCCATACTCTGTTACAGAGTATCGGTGCTGCCGAAGCAGTTTCTTGCCAAGGGTTGTACTGGGTGGTTTGCCATTGCCATTCCAGCAGTAGTTAGGGCAGGAATTTAGAATTTGGCCATGGTGCTGGTGATAGCTCGCCAACTCTTCACAAATGACACCGTGGGATCGTTAACGTACCCACCAACTAATGCTGACAGACAGCACACCCAGTTTAATGTCTCTTTGAGGGACGGCACACACACTGACGAATCACCCTTCCTGAGAAACACCGGGATGACAGTTTATAGCTGTGTTGGGATTCAAACCCAGGCTAAACAGCTCAGAGGTGAGTGCATGTACCTCTCAGCTATCTTTCAAGCCTCAGTATCTTCCCTGAAGAAGCAGTTGCACAGGGCTTTCTCTCTTATTGCAGATAGGTTGATGGTATCTATGTGTTTCTCCCACTTCTGTTCTTGTCTCACTCTTCATACCTTTGTTGGCTTCATCTCCTCCAAAAATGCACCCATTCTTCCAACAACCACCTCCTTGATAACCCACCAAATCAAGTCTGACTGCTTAGCTCCACTTTTTGATGCTGTTTTCTTCCACTTGTGGAGCAACATCCATGACCAATGACCATCCAATTCTACCTATCAGAACTTCACGACAGCAGGGCACCAGAATTGCATGTCATCTCCCACCCTTACACCAATGATATTTTCTATCCCGTTCACACTCCACAACCACACCTCTTACCTGTCGTGTACTTTCTGTCAATGTCTTTGTCTACATCCTCTTTTCCCATTCATTTATCCATCTCTTTTGTTTGCTTCTTCACCATCCTTGTTTTGGTATTTCCCGGTACCCTTCTATCACGTGTTACTTTGCTCTTCCATGAGCCAATTGGTTATATACAAAAAAAGGTGAATTTATTCCAACAGGTCTCATGAGTTCATCAAACTCTCATAGAGAGGAATTCACTTTTAAACAGATAAAAGTGGCAGTACATTTTCATTCCTTAACAAGTGTGATTTGCAAGCTGTACAAGCACAATGTTCAGATCGCAGAAATGTCCATGGGGAAGTGCGAAGGTCCTTGATCAGTGTACTCACCGACTGATCTGTAGGAAGACGATGTAATTGTTCAGAGCATCCTGTGGGTGAAAGAGAATTCAGTTTAAATCTAACTCGGGGAAACAAATAACAAACAAATCCACATGCCTGTGTAAAACGGGAAGAAATTATTTTCATAAATCTGATTTATCGATACAAAGACCCATCAAGCATTGCATCCTCACCTGCTTTTGTTTTGCTTGGGGCAATGAATGCATCTCTTACATACAAGTCTTGAAATGTTAAAGTTGAATTTTTTATTTTATTTTCAAATTGTCACAACTGCACCACAGAATCTTCACTTGGTTTGTCCTGCAATGGTGTACCACTCAGGTTGTTTTTGGTTTTCTATAATACCGTAGTGCATTGTAATCAAACAAATGGTGTGATTTAATCGGCGACGCTAAGTCTTAAACGACAAGAGGTGTGTCACAAGCCTGCTGACAAAGATCGTCTGAAAGTGGTGTTGGTCTCGGCCCAAACTCTTGACAGTGCATCGGAGTGTTGAATGTTTCTATGGCCAAGAACCAATCCTGAAGAGTTTGCCACTCCATTCTAACCAGGCTCGGTGGTGCAATGGAATTGGAGTCTTCTCTGGGAGCTCGGTGGGTTCAAACTGGGAGGTTTTGCTTGATGTTCAGCATTTAAAAAGGATAGAGCACAAATAAACAACCATGGGTTGGCATTCATTGCACACGCTTTCTGGGCCTAATGGCCTCCTGCATTGAGGTTCTTTGTAAGAGGACTCAATATTATTACTCGCGGAGTACCGCCTTATGGGCAATCTTCTGCCAAGCATGCAACACGTTCTTCTGATGCATACCTTCATTTGGGTGGTGTATAGGCAACTGACTGCTCTGTAACACAAAAAATAGCAATAACCTGGGTTACGTGCATGAAGCAACAACATACCGACTGCTTATAATTCAAAACACCTCAGTGCACTGGAAAACATGGGAAAACAGCAGGAATACTGTGCTGTAAATTGCGGAGACTTGTTATACCATCCGCCACCTAGAGGGGGCGTGACATGATACACATTTACATGGAGAATTTGTGTGCCCCCCTCCCCCCCCACCCATTCAAAACCACCAACAAATATAAAAAACACCCTTATACATTAAATGGGGAAAACGCTGTACTGATATAGCAAGCCTGGATATAATTGGGCCAGAACTGTCGTGGAAGTAGCGCGCCAAACACCCGTCCGTGAATTAAAGTAAAGATACAATGTGTGGAATTTCCGCTGAGCCACCATGGGGTTCGAACCCACACAAAAGGGGGGCATTCCAACATGGTTTTGAACCACCTCATCACAGAGCTGCTCATGTTTTCGTCATCAAATATGGTGTGGTGCAACGTATGCTTTTATTTTAAGCATTACCAACATGGGAATGTCATCATATAAGTGTTCTTTTGCAAAAGAATGGCAAAGCAAGAATCTCACTGACAGTTTGTGCACACAGTTGTCACTTCGTTGCAAATGTATAAATCGCCAGTTTTGGATACAATTCATAATTGGCACTTTTGACAGCCTGTGGTGAGACATTTCTAAACAGCTGCTCATTACATGGTTTCTGCAAAATAGTTATTGGGAAAACAAAGACACATATGTACACACACGTCATGAAGTATTTCGGTCAGCATGGTGCACCAACTAAACCCAGCTGAGAGCAAACATCCAGCCTTTCTTACTCAAAGTGAGGAAGGAGGAAACTATTCAACTATTGAGCTGTAAACTTCACACCTTTAAGTGGTTTTCAATCACAAGCTTCCATTGTAGTTTCTCACATTATTCTTTTTCTTGCCTCTGGTGTTGATGTTTACCCAAGAGGGGAGATGACAGTGCTGTATCGCCTTGAGCTTCAGCAATGTTTGTGGTCTGTTCATATATGTGCCATAAATGCTAAGTAGTACCTTATAATGTTACGAATCTGGCAGCCATGAGCACTCAACATTCAGGTCCTTATAGAACAGTTGTATCTGTAAGTGAGTGTTTCAAGTTAGGGCCCCGTCCGTTGTTTAATGTGTAATTAATTGTACGTGCGATGTGAATTATTTTAAAGTTAGGATTTTTACATCACCAACAACAACCCTCTGCTCGTGGCATTGTCGGTGCTCTTCCCACGCTCGTCGGCACGCCCAGAAGCACACTTCTGTCTGGGTCTGCAGCTGACTGCATCCCACACATCCGAGGCGGCTCGTCTGGCACATTAAAACAAGCAGTCGACCATCTCATCACGGAAGATCACCTCGTCTCGCCTCCTCTGGGTTCGGCTGCCCTGGTCCGTTCTTTGGCGACTGTTGCTCCGGGAAGGTGCGGTCGTCCAGCCCGCGAACGCGGCCAGGTATCCAGCACGTTCTCTTCCCTCAGCTCGTCTTCCCTCCGAGCTGAAGGGGCAATAAAGACCACGAGGTCCATCTCTTTCTGGGGTATTTGTGTATGCATGTGTGTGTGTGTCTGTGGGCCCTGTCTCTAAGTAGAACTGTTTAAGGAATTGCTTGTACATTTGATACCTTTCTTTATTCGTGATAACTCTGCTCTGTCTTTCCTTCCCCGATTATTGTTATAAATAAATATCCCTTTTGTTAAATATTCCATTTCGTTTCTGTATTTCTTTTATTGGCTTCACATGGTGCGTGTTGAGAAATAGCGAAGCAGTAAATTGTTCATTTGGACCGACAGGCCTCGGTAACCATCCGCTCGGGTTACACACGAATCGAGCACAGTAACGGCTCATTCTGTTCGAGGCCTGTCGAGGGTGTGAATTCCCCGGTAAGCTTTTCCGCGTGGGTACTTAGGTATATTGAAGTTTGGCAATTAACCCTACTCCACCCGGTCGAATTATTGGCGATTCATGGTCCTGTAAGGGACCCGTGCCTTTCGGACTTATCCGAGGGTCACGACCTAAATTCCGGTGTGTTTGGTGCAGCCGACTCCACTGCTCCCCTAGCGGTCGTGCTCACCACAGATACCTGGCCCCACAACAATAACACCTCTTACCACACACACACACACACACACACACACACACACACACACACACACACACACACACACACACACACACACACACACACACACACACACACACACACACACACACACACACACATATATATTAGAGGGATATGCTTTCACAATGGCCTCCAAAGCCAGTCACCGAATGGGCGTCCTCCATTGTGCAAAGTCCTTCCTTGCACACTTGAGCTCATGACCACATACAAAGCTTTTGTCCAAAGCCTGATGGAGTACTGCTCTCCCTTTGGGCTGGTGCTCCTGCATCTCACCTTTCTTGGCTTCACGCTGTGGAAACCAAGGCATTTTGGATCATTGGTATCTCCCACGTTGAGGCGGAGTATTTGGGCCTCTCACTCTCTCACCGCAGGCAGGTCGGTGGTCTTTCTGTCTTCCACCATCTCGTCTCCGGCCTTTCCCACCCTGCTCTGTCTGAGATATGTCCCCCCAGCCCCCCCACCCTATTTCCGCAGGGCACTCTTGGTCTGACAGCAACCCCCTTTTGGAAAACTAACAAAATCAAGAATCACTGCTCACCTTCACTCTCATTTCTGTTTTTTACCCGCCTTTGGAACAAACTCCAACACTCTCTTCAATCCCATTCTTCCTTCCAGGTCTTCAAAACAGCTGTTCACCACCATCTCTTATCTTCCCCCAACCAAAACCATGATCTTTTGTACCCTCGCTAATCCACCCCAAACCCACCTCCTTCACATTCCCTGCTTTCCTTCCTGAAAGTCCCTGTTGTGTAAGGATCTAAAAGTCCCTGAAGTGTCCATCTTGTTTGCCCCGTGTACCCCACCCCATCCCTCTCCCTTACACAGATCTCCTCATGTCTCTGTTCACCACAGTTTTTTTCCTTCCCTCTCCCACCCCTCTTGTCTCCTGCTCCCCTTGTTGTGTGTTTCTGTGTGTTAGCTCTCATACGAGCCTCGACAGGGTATACAAAATGATATTTAAAAAAAAAAAATGTGGAAGCATACGAACCGTGCTTCCCCATTGTCTCGGGTCATTCATCTGCATTTGATTTTTAATTTATTTATTTTCATTTTTTTTTCGTTTCATAATATTCTCATTTACGGATGCTTTCTGATGGTTCTGTGATTTTTACTGGTGTATCCACTTCAATGTCCATCGGCAGGCAAAATTACCATGATTCTCCATTGTCTCGGGTCGCTCACCTGCATTTTTACCCTCGCTGGAGGAGAGTATTGCATTTGGGTCCCTTTGTTTGTTTGTTTGTTTGTTTGTCTGTCAGTTTGATTGTCTGCATAGAACCATAGTGTTTTTCTCCACAACTGCTTGTCAGATTGGGACGAAATTTTCACTAAAGGAGTGACTACTCAGGCAGAATGTTTTATTGATAACTAGCAAATACAACCCATCGCTTCACTTAAGGAGGGGGGTTTAGAGAGGAGGGAGAGAGATGAAGAGAGGAGAGAGGGAGGGGAGAGAGAGGAGGGAGGGGAGGGAGAGAGATGAAGAAAGGAAAGAGGGAGGGGAGAGAGAGAGAGAGGAGGCAGGAAGGAGGGGAAGCTTGGAAGGGGGAAGAGCGAGGAAAGGGGGGGGGAGAGCTATGCCTCACCAAATGTTGCTATACTGTGGAGGGATGCGAAGAGGGGGTGAGAGAGAGAGACAGAGACAGAGACAGAGACAGAGACACAGAGAGAGATATGAAAAAAAGAAGACAGAAAGGTGAGGGGTGGAGGTGAGGTTAGTAAAGAGAATGATATGTTATGCTTCATGATCGAACACACATAAAAACAACCTCATGTCAGAAAAGCTGTACACATAACGACACAACAGTTTGTAAAGTAATCTGCTGGCACATCTGCAAAAAAACTCAAGTTCCAGAAAATTTGTGGGAACATGAACCAAAAGTAATAACTGAAAACATGGAAGTACCTACCACTCACGTATGACTTCATGATCCCATCGACCGTGAACATCGAAAACAAAGCATTGCTCCCAGCTATCATACTTATGTACAAAAAAAACAAAGAAGAAGGCATTGCTAATTGACGTGTTAATACCAGTAACTTTGGACTAAACAATGCAGAAATCAAGAAAATCACCAAATAACAAGACCTCAAGAATGAAGTGAGAAGATCCTGGAAACTGAAGAAAGCCAAAGTTGCACCAGTGATAGTTGGAGCTGAGGGGATGATGACAAAGAACCTCACAGAGATATTAAACATAGGGGCAGTACGACTGGGCGCTCACCTAGTAGTGGCTGGATAAGATAACCAGGCAACCACGAGTAGGCATGGATGACCCACAAAATATATAATGGAGAAGAAACAAAATACCGATGGAAATTTTTTTTAATGCCATGAACAAACCTTGGTACATTACGGGTGAGAAAGGTTGTGGTCAAGTTTCATCGAAATTGTGCGTGTTTTCAGAAAAGAAAGCAAATACATATTTTCACGGCAGCAACCCCCCCTCCCCCGTAGAACCCCTTAGATCCCAATTTTTTTTAATGTCGTGAACAAACTTTGGTACATCATGAGTGGTGAGGATGGCGGTCAAGCTTCTTCGGAATTGCATGTCGTTTCTGAGAAGAAAGCAAATTAATTTGAGCAGTGACGTAAGGAATGCTATTAAGGAGAAGCAGAAGGTATTTATTAGGTTTAAAACAACAGGACTGGAGTTAGATTTATATCACTATCGGAGTATACAGAGGTAAGTTAAGAAAATAACTCGGCAAGCCAAAAGAGAGAATAAGAAGGACATGGCTAAGAATATTTAACATAATAGCAAGACATTCTTAAGTATATCAGGGGAAAAGAACAGGTTAGGACCAGTGTGGGTCCATTGAGGAATAGTATCGGGAGAGTGGTTAGTGAGGAAAGTGAGATGGTAGGCTTATTAAACAGGTATTTTGCTTCAACTTTTACAAGATAACAGTCAGGAGAATTTCCAATAGCTGAGAGTATCTATGGAGGAGGTGAGGAAAGGCTTTTACAGAAGATTTGTTTGGAGTAGAGGAAATAAAGTAACAGCACGGTAATCTAAGAGTAGATAAGGCTTCGGGTCCAGATAATATGCACCTGAGAGTATTGATGGAGGTGGCTGAGCAGGTCAGCGAGATATTAACGGATATTTTCAACAGCTCACTGGAGTCAGGACAGGTTCCGGAGGATTGGAGAGTAGCAAATGAAAGAAAGGATCCTTTAATATTTTAGAAAAGAAAGGATCATTATTTTAGAAAGGATCCAGAGAAGAATTGCAAAACTATAGACCTATTAGTTTGATTTCAGTTGTGGGGACGGTGTTGGAGACATTAATTAAGGACCAGATGAGGAACCATTTAAATAAATACAGACTAATTAAAGGTCGTCAGCTTGGGTTTACCAAAGGTAGTTCCCATCTTATAAATCTTTTAGAGTTCTATGAGGCAGTGTCTGATTGGGTGGATGAGGGAAAGGCAGTGGACATAGTATATCTCGACTTTATGAAGGCATTTGATAAGGTACCACCATCGGAGGTTGCTAGCCAAAGTGAGGGCTTGTGGAGTGGCTGGTCAGGTCGCTAATTGGATTGCAAAATGGCTCGTGATAGGAAGCAAAGAGTGGCTGTGAGTGGGTGGATGTCTTGCTGGGAGGATATAAGTCGTGGGGTACTTCAGGGATAAGTAATCGGACCATTACTCTTCATTATTTATATCAACGATTTGGATAGTGGGGTGAAGAGTTGGCTTTCCAAATTTGCAGATGACACAAAGCTTGGAGGTAAGGTGAATAGCAGAGGGGGTGGTGATCAGATTCAGAAAGTTTTGATACTTGCATAGATTGGGCAAAAGATTGGCAGATGGAATTTAACCTGAGCATGTATGTGTAATGTGTTGGGGATGGGAAGAGTAATGAAAATAGAGATTATAGGATGCAAGTGGTAATTTTGGAGTGTGTCACACAGGAGAAGGATCTGGGGGTGGTAATAGATACAGGAGGTAAGTAGGCAGCACAGTGCCAGGCAGCTATAGGTAAAGCAAAAAGGATTTTAGGCTGTATAAGGAGTGGGATCAATTATAAATCAAAAGAGGTGGTATTAACATTGTACAGGAATTTAGTGAGGGCCACATCTAGAATATTGTGTGCAGTTTTGGTCACCACAACTCAAGAAGGACGTAGATGCCAGAGGGAGGGTTCAGCGCAGGGCTTCTACATTGATTCCGGGCCTAGCTCGACTCAGCTATGAAGCGCGGCTAAAGGAGACAGGACTTTGTACAGTCGAAAGGAGACAGTTGTGAGGAGATATGAGAGAGATGTTTAAGATAATGACGTGTGTCGCTAAAATAAGTGCAGATGAATTATTCAACAGGGTAAACAGTGATAGGACCAGGGGCCATAGCCTGAGAGTAAAGAAGAGAGTTAAGATTGTAGCAAGGCAGGGGACTTTTACTCAGAGAGTAGTTCATGCATGGAATGGTCTTCCTGGAAAGGTCGTGGCAGCAGAAAAAGTCGATAAGTTTAAATTATAATTAGATAGGTACCTGGAAGTTATGGAGATAGAGGGGTATCTGGATGTTGACAGGACTTTTAGGTAGCTTGAGTGTTGATGGATGATTGTTTGTGTAAGTAGTGCTTTTGGTAGGGGTCTCATCAAGGGGTGTTTGTGGTTGATGTTGTGTGTTTTTTTAACCAAGCACATGCCCCCTTCCCTGAGGGGAAGAAGAAGAAAAAAAAATACAAAAACTACAAAAACTTAAAATAAATAGATTTTTAAAAATCAAAAAATTGTATTTTCTTCTTTGGTTCTTGTGTTGATAAATTAGTATGGTGTTCACGCAGGCATGATAGGCTAATTGGCCTCCACCTGTGTCTGTTTTCCTTTTATTTCCTTGTATATTTTGGGGGGCAACCCTCCTCTCCCCATAGACCCTTCCTCGACACCAATTTTCTTTAATGTCATGAACAAACTTTAGTACATCACGGGTGGTGAAGATGGTGATCAAGTTTCATCAGAATTGTATCTGTGGTTTTGGAGAAAAAGCAAATACATATTTTTGGGGCAACCCCTCTTAAATCTCCTTCGAGCCAGATTTTTCTAATGTCATGAACAAACATTGGTACATCATGTAGGTACATCATGGTACATCATGGTACATCATCATGTACATCATCATCACATTGGTACATCATCATCACATTGGTACATCATCATCACATTGGTACATCATGTAGGTCGTCGTGACGTTTCATAGGAATTGTGTGTTTTGTTTGAGAAGAATGCATATACCTCTTTGGGAAGGGAACCCACCCTCACCCTCACTCCCCATATACTCCCTCTGTATTCCCCTTCAGACCCGTTTTTTAAATTATTTTAATACCATCACGGGTGACGAAGGTTGTGATTAAATTTCATTGAAATCTTATGTGTAGTTTCTGAGAAGCTGCAAGTATTTGTGGACGGACGGCCGGACGACGCGCCATCACATAAGCTCCCCAGAACTACTTTACAGGTGAGCTAAAAACCATCCCTGGGAATATTATTACAAACGAACTACAGTTGGAAGCTGTCCGGGACTCAGTGACGATCCTGAAGAGAACCCTCGGCACAAAACTTTGCAAATAGAAAACTTCACAGCTTGGTCCATGAATCGTGACCCCTTACTGAAATGAAGGTAGATATTTTGAGCCCACCCTGGGAGGACTCCATTCCACATTCTGAAACTTGCATATGAAGATACCAATCAATGACACTCATTTCTCTTTTGTGTATTGAGAGTGAGGATCCATTCCTAAAATTAGCATAACAAAGGGACATGACTGTTAAAATTTAAACCTGAATTTAATGTAACCCTTGTTTTTATTTGCAATATCTGCTTACCCCAACCTCGAAGCAGGAACAAAGACACTCATGCTCACCTTCTGCACTTATAAGAGCACTCTAGTAAGTAAAGGAAGATGGTATTGCTGTTTATGGAGCATCGAGACAAAATGCAGTTCCATTGACTACCCCTTTTTTTTCTCTCAACAATGTCGAGGCTCATATAAGAGCTAACACACAGAAAGTATAACAACAGAAACAGGAGACAAGAGGGGGTGAGAGAGGGAAGGAAAAAACGGTGTGGAACAGAGACATAAGGAGGTCTGTGGAAGAGAGAGGGATCTGGTGGGGTACACTGGGTAAACAAGATGGACGCTACAGGGACTTTCAGGGAACTTTCATGAAGGAAAGCATAGAATTTGAAGGAAGAGGTTTTCGGGTGGATTAGCGGGTGTAGAAAAGATCGTAGTTTTGGATGGGGGAAGATAAGAGATGGTGGTGAACAACTGTGTTGAAGACCTGGAGGGAAGAGTGGGATTGGAGAGAGTGTGAGAGTTTGTTCCAAATGTGGGAAAATAGAGGAATGAAAGATGGAAGGTGAGCAGTGATTCTTAATTTTGGTAGTTTTACCAGAAGGGGGTTGCTGGCGGACCTTGAGCGCCCTGCTGAAATATGGGGCGGACATATCACAGACAGAGCGGGGGTTGGGGTGGGCAGGCTGAAGAGGAGACGGTAGAAGACAGAAAGACCTCCGACCTGCCTGCGGTGAGAGAGTGAAAGATAAAAAGACTCAGCCTCATCACGGGAGATACCAATGATCCTAAATGCCTTGGTTTCCACAGTGTGAAGCCGAGAAAGGTGAGAGGTGGGAGTACCAGCCCAAGAGGGAAGAGCAGTACTCCATCAGGCTGTGGATGAAAGCTTTCTATGTGGTAGACTCATTGTGGAGTCGATTGCAGACTTTCTGTTGATTGTAACAGATCTGGTCCTGAACATATTCTGTCACAGGCAGAAGAGTCTAAGCTGGTAGCACATATAAAAGATCTTGCTGCAGTTGGGAGTGGTTACACAAGGTCTGAGGTATTCACCGTGGCTACAGATTACGTTGTTCACCTCGGGAAGCACCAGAATTATGAGCAGTGCCATGCAGTGTTTCTGCAACTTCATGGGCAGATGGCCTGCACTGGGCATGGTAAAACCGTCATCTTTATCTGAGCCATTAGAGCACATTGTGCATCAGAAGAATCATTCATAAACGACTTCAAAGAATGAGGCGATATTCAAACCAAATACAATTGAAAGAACAAACCACAGCTTATCTAAAATGTAGACGAGAAGGGCATCATTCCAGAATACATGCCACCTAATTTAGTTGCAGGGAGAGGACATCAACCACAAGCTGTCATGGCTGAAAGAAGCAAGACTGAAACCATTAGTGGAGTGGTTAATGAACAGGGAAAATCAGATACCACCTTTCTTTGTTTTTTTTTTTTCCCAGACAGTGAATGGTGCCAGACTTAATGCAGGGGAAAACTGTTGTTGCTGATGGAATTCTGACACAGACCAGATGGTCAAATTCCCAGGTTTTTAGAGACTATACAGTATATTGGACTATTTCCTTAAATATGTACAATGTCGGGATGCTTCAGACACTATACTTGTCCTGGATGATGGTCACAGAAGCCACGCAGCAAATGACCTGATCAACTGGGCTAAGGAAAGCAATATTGTGCTGTTCCTTCTTCCTCCGCACTGAACCCATATCTTACAACCTATGGATGTCGGATATTTTAAGCCCCTTCAGCTGAAGTATAACCAGGAATGTTTATCTTTTGCACGTGCCAATCTTTGTACAGTAACTAGGTATGACATGTGTGGATTGGCTTGTAAAATAAATGCAGTTGAGGCACCACAGGGAATGCCTGAAGGATTGTTTCCGTGTGGTATGATATTGAGACGAATTTCCATCGATCAAAGTCCTACTCCATATTGGATACACCCTCCCTGAAGGCTCCTGTGAGGCTGAACACTCATTTTCTTGCATGCAGTGCCTAAAGACCTAGCTAAGAGATTCAATGGGAGAAAGTTGGATGGCATCTGGCCCTTATGAACATATAGCATGACTTTCCCCATGTCCAAACATGATGTATATGATATTTTCATTCGGAAAAACAAGCGCTATCTTTTCCAAAATAGCACGATTCACGAGTAATATAATAATTCACATTCTGCCACCCTTTCTGAACTTTTTGTGGGGAGACCCCTTGCCCTAAGCTTCACAACCTCTGTGCATGGCGGTGCCAGGCTTCACCCAGTACACAGTCGGTCAACGCCATCATTTCACACCACAGGGGCGCACAGGCCTATTTAAACTAAAAAAGTGGCTGGGAAAGTTTGCCACTTTGGCCCATTAGTTATCATGAATCTGCTGAACTGTTGGGTCAGGGAAGAACACAATGAACTGCAGAAAGCTTCCAAGAATGCACGAAATGCTGATTCCGACGGTCAATTTCGAAAAATTTCCTAGGGAACGACCCTGAAATCCTGACCCACCCTCAACACCATGGCCTAGGTCAGTCCCCCCACTCCCCCACCCATCTTGAAATTCCTGGATCCACCCCAGCAGGGGCAATTCAGTTGGACTTTCCTCCTCCCTGTAGATTTGTCTCATCCATTACCTCATTGAAAGAGTGGAATATTTAGCTGTTCATGCCATTGACTTCAAGCCTTAAAACCCCCTCCCCACCTGAATTGTATCAGTCGTATATGCTAATGTATACATACATGGGTGGACCGAGGCGTGGCTAAAGAGATTCATGTCACCCGCCCATGTTCCGATGCTGTGCTTTGCTGTGTTGTGCCCGTGTCAAGATTAAACCTGTTGTTCCCACTTCAGAGCCTTCATCCCTGTCTATTGGGTACATTACAGTGGCAACGAGGATGTCTTCGTGCATTGGCATATTGCAAGAATACGCAGTGGGGGGTGATTAGGAAGACTATACTGATCGTCTGAAGCAGTACTTCATGGCAAACAAAATGGACACCAATGAGGACGCTGAAAGGCGGCAAGCTGTATTGTTACGAATCTGGAAGCCATTTGCACACAAACAGACAGCAGACCCCAAGTTTAGTTATTTCAATAAGCATGTGTTTATAGTTAGGACCCCATCCGCTATGTCTAATGGGAATTACATGTGTGCGCTGCGAAGTTTCTTTATAGTTAGTTTTTTACATAAATCCCCTTCACTTCTTCGCACCACCGACTCCATTGCAAAAAGGGTTTTTGGCTGAAGGCGTGGGCGGAGTCTGCATCGCATCAGATCGAGGCTCTGCTCCAAGGAAGGGCATGGAGCGTTTCCTCCAGCCAATGGGTGAAGGGCGAGCAGGGCCAAGGCGCTCCAGCCAATGGGAGGCCAGAGTGCCGGAAAGTACTACAGAGTCTCTTTGGGGGGCGGGCCTCCGAGACGCCCCGACACCCCCCCCCCAAGATACCCCGTCCAATCAGGAGGCTCATCACCTCGGGGCCGACTCCACCCAAGGCAGATGAAGTGTTCGCCCCGTCCAAAGGGAAGAGGTTAGGAGTCATCATGGTCATTTTGCTCTCGGGGTGCGTTAGGAGTCATCATGGTGATTGCTCTTGACGTGCGTCGTGAGCGTCGTGGTCATCTGCGATCGTGTACTGCAGTATTTTGCGGTGGCTCCTCATGGTGGTGGTGGTCGAGCAGCCAGGATCATGGGCTCGTGGATTTCGGATCATCGGTTCGAGTCCCACCATGGTGTGTTGGAGTCGGTGTGAATACACGAGGTGGAAAGGTACCCGGCCAGGCTCTGTTCCCCCAGCTGAACTATCCTCCTCAGCTGGAGGACCGACTAAACACCCGACGGGGCCCATTTCTTTTGTGTGTGTGTCTGTGTGTGTGTGTGTGTGTGTGTGTGTGTGTGTGTGTGTGTGTGTGTGTGTGTGTGTGTGTCCATGGGCCCCGTCTTTAAGTAGAATTGCTTAAGTGTTTTATTTTTGTTGTACATTATTTGCATTGCCTATTCGGTCGTAACTCTGCTCTGTGTCTCCCTTCCCGATTATTGCCGCCAGTATAAATAAATCCCCCATTCTTAAATGTTCCAGTTCGTTGCCCATGTTTTCTTCCAATGACCCAGCATGGTGCGGACTTGAGAAATAGTGAGGCAGTCGGTGCTGGAAGTTGTCATTGGGTCCGGCGGACTTTTGTAATTCCGCTCGGTTACACCGGACCGAGGTCGCTAGAGCGACCCGGTTCGACAGAATCCGTTGAGTGTGCGACTTTCCTGGTAATTTGACAACGTGGGTACTTAGGTATATTGAAATTTGGCTATTAACCCTACCCCATGCCGTCAGAGAATTAGCGAGCATGGTCTTAAGTGACCCGTGACCTTCGGAGTTGTCCGAGGGTCATGACCTAAATTCCGAGTGTTTGGTGGGAGACGACCCAACTACTCCACCTAGCGGTCGCTCCTCTCCACCGATCCCCGGCCCACAACTGTATTACTGACCGTATGTGGCGCCCTGACGTACAGCCTCATCAAAGATATTCTTGCCCCAGCCAAACCTTCTAACAAGTCATGAAGAACTCGTCAATCTCGTGAAAAGACATCATCACCCTCAACCGGGTAAGATCGTCTCGAGATAGAAATTTAATACCCACCATCATCAAGATGGTCAGTCAGCATCCGAGTTTGTGGCTTATTTACGCTGACTCACCAAACATTGTGAGTTTACAGATAAATTCGACGAGATGTTACATGATTTCTTTATGATAGGTATCAATAACGAGTCAATTCTTTGGAAACTCCTTACTGAATCCAACCCCAATTTGGCTAAAGTCATGGAAATAGCCACTGCGTGTATGCAAACTGCCGAGAGCCTGCGTGTGATCTCTAACAAGTCATAAGTTATCCAGCAGGACCCATCGGTTGACAAGTTAACTTTTGACTGCAAGCAAAAGTTTTTTTTAGCAAGCCACCAAATTCACCTCCACCTCATGACATTTCTGAATCTACCCGGAAGGTTGGGGTGACTTGTTGGCGTTGTGGTGGTTATCATAAAGCTTTCCAATGTCGGTACAGGAGTTATACCATGACAACTGTGGTAAGCGGGGACACTTGAAGTGTCATTGTTCTCGATCCAAGTTGAAGAACTTGTCTCCTGCTTATCACATTAGGGTGAACGCTGATGCAGCGGATGATAGATCACAGAGAACAGCCTGCAGCCAAGAGTCAAGTGACTAACTTTATGAGGTTTTCTCTGTTGGAACAAAGAGCTCCGATGCTCCAATTATAGTTATATAACAATCGACAAGATCCATGTGAGGATGGAAGTTGATACCGGTGCTTCCAGATCAATTATGAGCGAGATCAAGTTCACTTCCATCTCCCTTCCGAGAAAGGCTCTTGCACTATGGCCTTTATCTACTGATTGACAACATACACCAAGAAGGTGGTTCCTGTCGTTGGCTCAGCTAATATAACTGTAGGATATGGAAGGAGCACTCATGTCCTACCACTACTGATGGTGTGTGGAGAAGGACCAACCCTCTTTGGCCGAGATTGGTTACGAATAATCAGACTTCATTGGAGTGACGTAAACAGAGTCTCTAACTCTGATGCTGGGTACAATACCGTGCTCAACAAATACCCTGGCCTGTTCAGCGATGGTGTTGGCACCTTTGCAGGGCCCAAAGTGAGGACTCATGTTTCTGCAGATGCTCAGCCATTGTTCCATAAGGCTAGACCTGTGCCCTACATGATACGATCGATGATCAAATGTGAGCTTGACTGCCTGCAGAGTGAGTGCATCATCTCACCAATCGAGTACTCCGACTTGGCAGCACCTATCATTGCAATACTCAAAGCAGATGGAACAGTGCGCATTTGTGGGGACTACAAAACGATGATGAACCGCTATGCAAAGCTGTATGGCTACCCTTTGCCCAAAGCAGAGGATCTGTTCACCACTCGTATTCTTCTTCTTCCAGACATTCACTCAGCTTGACTTGACCAATGCCTATGCTCAAATGGAACTGTATGATGATTGCAAGCCCTATACATGCATCAACTCTCATTGAGGACTCTACATGTACAACAGATGCCCATTTGGCAGACGCTCTGCTGCACCAATGTTCCAATGCAAGATGGAGACATTATCAAAACCTGCACCAAAGACAGTTGTATTCCAGGAAGACATACTAGTGACTGCCAAGTCACAACATGAACACCTTGAGAACCTAAACTACGTCCTCAATCGGCTGTCACAAGCTGCGTTATGCCTAAGGCATGAGAAGTGTACCTTTATGGCACGTGAAGTTGAATACCTGAGTCATCAAATCTCCTGTTAAGGCATTTTTCCCTCTCCGAGCAAAGATGAAGCAATTGCGAATGCACAAATGCCACAAAACATTTCAGAACCTCGTGCATTCCTGGGTATGTTGACCTACTTTGGCAATGTCCTGCTCAACTAAGCACAACCGTCGAGCCTCTGCATATTCTCCTCAGGAAGGCATTGTCTGGAAATGGGAATTTGCCAAAACAAGAGCGTTCAAGGCCGCTAAATCCATGCTGTCATCCTCGCCGTTACTTGTCCATTATGACCCATCCAACGAACATATTCTCAGTTGTGATAGCTCTTCATATGGCATTGGGTGTACGTTGTTGCAAACAAATGGAACCGGTAATCTTCAGCCTGTTGCGTACGCATCACGAACCTTATCTCACACTGAACGTCGCTATGCTCAAGTAGAACGAGAGGTGTTAGCGTGTGTCTGGGCCACCTTAAAGATGCACCAATATTTCTTTGGAAGGCATATTTCCATTGAGACTGATCACAAGCCCTTGTTAGGTCTCCTGGGAGAAAGCAGAGCCATTCTGCCAACATCCTCAGGTCATGTACAACATTGTGCATTGACCCTTGCTGGTTATGACTATTCATTGGTTTATCAACTAAATTCATCCCAGAACTTCAACAATCTGGTGATGGCTAACGTCATTCATGATGAGGCACCAATAACCACGAAGCAGATTGCTTGTAATACCAATAGCAATCTACATTTGTCACAAATTAAATGCTGTGTTATGTCAGGTGATTGGCCATCACCACCAGAAGGGGTAAAACCATACCTCATCCAGAAGGTTGGGCTCTCTATTGATACAAACTGCCTGTTTAGGGTAGCCGAGTAATAATTACACCTAAACTCCGCAGGAAAATTATCAGTGAACTCCACAATGCTCAACAAGGCAGAGCCACCATGAAGGCTATTGCCCGAGTCCATGTTTGGTGGCCTGGTTTGGACAGTGACATTGAGTCCAGTGCACACCATTGTTACTCTGGTCAAGCCAATGCCAAGACACCGCCACAGTCTCCACTGGCAATGTGGTCGTGGCCATCAAAACCATAGTCCAGACTGCACATCCACCATGCTGGTCCATTTCAAGGAAAGCTTTTCCTTATCGTCGTTGATGCCCACTCCAAATGGATTGAAGCTCTCGTAGTGCCATTCTCATCCTCTGCTGAAACAACTGAAGCTCTACGTACTATGTTCGCTCAACATGGTATTACAAACTCCATTGTATCAGATAATGGTTCATCATTTACGAGTTCAGAGTTTCAGAACTTTTGTAAAATGAATGGCATGAAGCACGACACATCTGCACCCTACAAACCTGCCAGTAATAGTCAAGCCAAACCTGCTGTTCAGATCATCAAGAATGGTCTAAGCCGTGTCAAGGAAGGCCCCATTCAATCTCGTCTCGCTTGTGTGTTACTCAACTACCACACCAGACCACATCAAACCACCGGTCGCTCACCTGTCAAGCTTCTGATGGGTCATGAATTAACAACACAGTTATCATTAGTGCACTCGCATAACAGTGGAGGTTGAGAATAACAAGCATCAACACAAACGTAATCACGACCAAACGTCTGTATACCGCAACTTCCGGATCAATGATCTTGTGTACGTGTTGAACTCCGGATGTGGAACCAAGTGGTTATCTGGAATAGTTATCGATAACGTTAGTGAAATGATGTTTCTTGTGAAGGTGTGTGATGGAGATGCATGCGTAAACATGTTGACCAACTCAGGTTACGTCATGGGGAGCCAAACATTGAACCGGCTCAAGTGCCTCTGTCACCCACTCCTGTATTAACACCACCTGCGTTTGAACCTTGAGGTGTTTCCTCATGAAAGATTTTCACCCAGGCGTCCACTCGCTGTTAGAAGATCAGCTCGTGTCTGTAAGCCTCCTGAGCGCCTTGATTTGTTTAAAAAATGGCGGGGGGGGGGGGGGGTAAGAGATGAGATGTATCAGTAGTTATGCTAATTCATGCATGCATGGTTGCACCTGGGCATGGTTAAGAGGAGTCATGTGACCCACCCATGTTCTGATGCTGTGTTGTCCCCGTGTCTGATTAAACCTGTTGTTCCCACTTCAGAGCCTACGTCATTGTCTATCAAGTACATTACACCACCCATCACGGTCACCTGTCCATCTTACAATCGTACAAGATATGCAAAAATGATATGTGACAATGACTAGTCAAAACCAATTACCTTCTATTCTTATATCTGTTCATGAAATGTCAGATGGAGTTTTCAAGTTTTATGAGTAAGAAAAACAGGCAAGAGTAAAAAAAAAAAGATTACATTTATATTATTCATATAAAAATCAACAAATTTTACCTTGACTCGAACCATGGTTCTCAAAATAGTGGGGTAAAAAGGAGAGCGATGTGCTTCCGTGTTTAAATGTGACGTCACATCGAGGGAGAAATCTTGTGCTGGAGCAGAAGCCATCGGAAACACGTGACTCTCGGAAACACGTGATGCCATGATTCTCGTGTGGTCTGTCGCATGGACTTGTCCTCAAGATCGTACGGAGTGCCTGAGGGTGCTTCCAGCTCACTCTGCCGACCTGACAGTGTACACATGCATCACCTCTGACAACAATGTGTTGGGTCCTGCATCGATTGAGTTAATGTATATGCTGGCAATATGGAAATAAGAGCTCTTTTTTTTTACATAGTTTGAAGATTAAAATTAGGGTGAAAACATCAGTTTGTGTAAAAGTGAAACCGAAACATGTGCAAAGTTCGAAGGGGGGGGGGTCGCACCCCCTGCACTCCTCCCCCCCCCCAGATCTGCCCTTGTCCTGGTCATCTAGGAAGCTCTCAGCACCATCGTTCATCTTGGACGCTTAATCGAACTCGGAGGAAGGGCAGACCACGGCGGGAGAGTACCGATGAATTGGAACCTCCCAATGCGGTTAAGGCTTTCTCTATCCCCGATGAGCACCATGCCAAAGTATTGGTCATAGTTTCGGCAACCATGTTGGAAAAAGTTTTGACCTCTGTATGTCTGAAATCATACCAAGGAAAAACATTGAAACTTGGCACATAGCAAGTACTCCTCATGGGAAATGAGAGTGATATTTGTATGACATCATAGGTGCCTTCGTTATGATGTCATAAATGCACATGTAGAATGCTACATCTGATCAGTATGAAAAATTTTGAGGGCCATCGAGGGATAAAATGGTCCATTTTTTTTTCTTTTTGATTTTGATTTTTGAATAAGGCTCACTTGGCTGTGCCTGGATGGGCTTGATGGGAGAGGAGTAGCAGTTGAAATGCAAATCCTATCCAGGTTCCTCCTGATGACTTCATCTTTGCTTTTTGCTTGTTTGGGTTCCTTCTGATTAGTCGAATGCAGGACTGCACGTATTTGGTCTTCCATTTGATTTGGATTGAATTTATTTTAATTCCATTCTATATTAGATTGAATAATGAGCCTGTTGGCCTGGTTAGGGCAGCGGCTTGGGATCCAAAAGGTCCTGAGTTCAAGCCCCGTTGGGCCACTGAATTAATACACCAGGGGGTTGACTCAGCCTGTCATCCTTCCGAGGTCGGCGAAAATGAGTACCAGTGTACTGGGCCGGTGTATACCCCGGTTAAAATAGGTGTACCACCATATCCCTGTGTCGTAAGAGGCGACCAGGGTTGCGTCAGGAAGGGCATCCGTCGTAAAACATGTGCCAAATCACTATGCGGATCATACGGATGATCCGCTGTGGCGACCCCAAACGGGAGCAGCCGAAAGAAGAAGAAGATTAGATTGAATAATAATAAACGTTATGGGTCAGGGTCAAGTGTCTGATCAAAGCGGGACATCTTGGTTCCCAGTCATCACTGCCAGCAGTTATAAAGTGGCAGTTCTCGTTACATCTATTATTAACTACATAACACACCGGTACACAAACACCACACAAAATAAACCACACAAAACAAGTCCTGCCAAGGGTCTGCAATCTCTATTTGCTCTCTTTCTTGTTGAATAGGTAAAGGTTGAAGATGTGAAACCTGGTACATTAGAATAAAATCAAAGCAAATGGATATAATATTTTATATATAAATTTAATATGTTTAATATATAATAATTGAATATAATATTTTATAAATGCAATATAATCTTTTAGTTAGGTTTTGTGGTTATCCAATGGCATTTGGATACACGTGATCCAATTTGTCAAGCAACCTCATTGTATGAGAGAGCTTCCTTGCTTTTTCTTTTTTTCTTCAATTGTAAAATTTACACATTGTTATGGTTTCAATTTACTTATACATCAATGATGACAAAACTTGCATTTATATCTCACTGTATCCTTCCTCATTTGTATCAATGAGATTGTTTTGTGTAAATATCGTGTTTTGTCTGAATTATTTTTTTTACAATTTGAATGCTTGAGTAGACCTTGTGCACTGTAAATATATACATAAGAAGACTGAAAAAAAAACTCGACAGTCAAATAACTAGATTGCCTATCTTTGAAATGAAAGTTTTGCTTGAAAGGAAAGCAATACCTTCAATAAAACGAGCTTAAATAGTTTATTTTTTTCGGCTAAAGTTTCTGTGCTATTTCAGCAAACTGTGCTTGAGCATAGAATTGCACTATATAATAGTCTGAGGGAGAAAGAGCATCAGAACTTTCATCAAAAGATTCAATTTCATTTTCTGCTGGATAACATTTACATGCACCATTTTGCGGTTAAAAAAACGACTTCTGATGAATTTTAATGCAAAAGGAAATCTTTTTTTTTTCTTACATTGCAGATGATGAGATTCATGGAGAAGTTGAATGTTTTGATGTTTTTCTACACAAGATCGAGGCTAGTGGAAGAGCAAAATGACAAAGGTAACGAATTGAGTGTGGGGTGGTGGAGCCACATTTGTACTTAATAAGTGGGGGAATGAACAAACATAAAAATATGATATTTGGG
>NC_140965.1:109988757-109991257 GCF_056783735.1 Eptatretus burgeri | reverse complement strand
CCTCTCGTATTACCTGTATTTTCATGTATTGCCTCTTTAACCAGTTTATGTGTTGTGATGCTTATAGTGTCCACTCTGAGTCTCGGAGGTCAGTGATTCAATCTCTGGCCCAGTCATACCAAAGACTGAAAAAATGATACGTGCATGCTTGTGTTTGGCAGCTTCGCATCATAAAAAAAAATCCCCGCATTTAATTGCTTGTTCTTGAGTGTGATGTCATGGAATCTGGGAGCTGGACACTGATTGGGCTCATGAGACCACATGCTGTGGCCATCAAAGTAATAAGCAACAATGACCAACAAAGATGATGTGACATGTCAGATTCTTTGAAAGTGCCAGGTGCAATTGTTTTCCTTTCCCTTCCTTTTTTGTTTTGAATAACTTCACTTCTTCTCTCCATGGGGTCTGGGTGGATGGAGGAAACGTGGCGGTCGGGTGATGGAGGCTCACAAACTCGTGAATACTGGAGGCTGATGGATCGCAAATTAGGAATTGGTATACACTAAGTTCTCCAACAACTTCACTTCGAACAACACCATTTTACTGTAACATCGCTAGCCAATGGGCAATCACTTTTCTTAAAACGTCGTGACATTTCCATACAACATCGTTAGTTCCCGGCGATTGGTACTTGTGGTGATTTATTCTTTCAATGTGCAGATTATGATGGAGTTTAAACCAGGTGATGAAGATACTTAACCCAGACCAAAAGAAATCTCGCTCACATTTAAAACGCAATGACGTGTTGTAATTAACCGAAGTCCGATTTATGATTACTCCTTCCGCCATCTCTTCCATGGTTGGTGAAGAAGAAAAGGGTTTATTGGTGTTGAGCCGCTGTTGCTTTAAGATGGCGTTGAAGATGGCCAGCAGACCAAAGAAATAAAATCTACCTCCTCAATGGTCTTGTTCATGAACAACAAGTCACTTTTCAATATGGTATTGACGTGTTGAGTAACTCGAGAATAAAAATGAAAATGAATTGCAAGGAAAAAGCATGCGAGCTCCCAATCATGTTGTGATGTCGAGCTCCAGGAATGTGGACCTCCTCTTATCCGTCATGCTGATTGGTTGTCTGGAAGGACTCCACAAATTGGCGAATAATGTTCACAAGTTTGCTTTATTACAAATCCTGTATGAGAAAAATGTGTGTATACTATCCCTGCATGGAGAGAACATTGTGCCAAGCACAATCTTGATTTTGAAATCCTACTCATTGTTGACAATGCTTCCTCTTATCTAAGGATGGATGATGTGAGTGAGGAGGTTCAAGTCATGTAGTTGTTGCTGAATACCTCATTGTTTATCCTGCCTATGGATCAAAGCGTTATTGCTGCTTTCAAGGTGCACTATTTGTGGAATACCCTGCAACAAATGAATGAAGTAATGGACAAGGATGAGAGCCTCACCATCTGAATTTTTGGAGTGGGTACAACATCCTCCATGCAGTGGATACCATTGCAGATGTGTGAGAGGAGGAGGAGGGGAGCTGTGCATGAACAGTGGTGTGTGTGTGTGTGTGTGTGGGGAAAATGTTGGCCTGAGTGTGATAACGACATTCGAGGTTTTGAGAACATTCTTCCCCGTGTGCATTCTGATTGAAGTTGGCAAATACAGCTGGGTTTGATGAAGTGCATAATCACGATAATGTGGAAATGCTGGAATCGCACAATGAAGAACTGACAAACTGGGACTTAATGGACCTAGAAACTTGGAAAGAGTGAATGTGCCTGAGAAGGAGGAAGAAAAGACTGAAAAAGTTAGAGTAGAAAATAAATTAACGTGTAAACGAGGCAATCCAGCCAATTGAACAGGGAATCAAAATGTTTTCAAACGATGGTCCGAACAGAGAACGTCGTGCAAAGTGACGAGAGGAGTGCTGGAATATCTAAGATGCTACATGGAATTTTATCATGAAAACAAAAAATCAGTGAAGCAAATGTTGATAACATCTTATTTTAATATGGACAAAACGGCCAGTGAACAATCCCAGGCAGAACCACACAGTGTTGACAAAGTCATAGAGCGTTGGAGGAGGTGGATCCTGCTCAATCCTCCTCCTCATCCTCTTCACATTAGGCCACTCCCCCCACCATTTTCCCTCCCACTCCACCTCCACACGCTCCATCCACGACCATCGCAGGTGAATACAGTACTGTACTGTACATGACTTTACATGTTACGTTTTTGTTACTTATATTATTGTGGAAGAAAAATAATTATATTCATGTACTCTCAATTATAATTGTTGTTGGTATAAATTTAATTTTTCTATGTTGTAGTCGAATTGGCTGTCACTTATGTTTCCCTTTACCCAAGAGTCTTTTGACCTAAATATTGATAAAAGGAATGTCTTACTATGAAACAAGGTGACCTGGTTGATAACATTGCAACTTTTGCCACGATTATGTCATTCTCTTTCCACCCAGTGGACACGTATTGCAGTTTGAGTTCTTTTTGCCTCATGCTTATCCGACCCATGTGGCCAGCTGAAGGTCAT
>NC_140965.1:109951257-109986257 GCF_056783735.1 Eptatretus burgeri | reverse complement strand
CCATACTATCGGGATAACCGAGCAGTGTTATCGTCAACCTCGACGGTTCGATTAATTATTGGGCGTATTTCGCCCACGATCAACCCTTTACGTGAAGTAAGATGGAGATTCAATAAAAGAAAAGACGAAGCGAAACGGGAAAAACAGTTCAACATAAAGCACATTTATTCCGCGGCAAACGGAAAGCACACATATACAATTATGCACCAAAAGCAAATGTAAAAGTAACACGACAATTCTGCACAAAAAGCAAATGTAACAAAAGAAACACAATGCAGATCTACTACCGACTACCGAGCACACGGCAACACTTATGCAGTTTTACTTCACAGACGGCGCCGACAACACATATACTCAAAGCAAAAGAAAAAGGAAGGGGCCACCCTCAACGATGAGGGGGCAGACGGGCCTGGGGATGAGACCGCGTCGAGCCTACCCGTCTGGTGATGAGCCGCAAAATGGCGGCGGCGCCCCAACTCCGCGGGCCTCGCTGGCACTGCCTGGAATGTGGTGGGAACGGGGCCCCCTTCTCACACTATCTCAGCGTGGGGGGAAACAGGAGGGGGTTGTTGATGCTCGGGGGAATGAGGATATCTGGCTGGCTTGGGTCCCGCGACGAGCGACGCCACTGCGACCTCGATCGCGTTACCGGCCTCCCCTCTCCGCAGCTCCCCGACTCTGACACGAGCGCCGACCTCCACAAAGATTCTTGGCTTCTCCGGACCCCGACAGACACCCCCTCGACTGCTTTCGCCACCGCCACAACTCTCCAACTCTTTCCTCTTCTCAACTCTTCAACTCTTCCCAACTGCCTTCGCCGCCGCCACAACTCTCCAACTCTCACACTCTCCACTCTTCTCAACTCCGTCCAACTGCCTCGATTTGCTCCGCGCTCGGCGCTTTATAGTGCGACAGGAGAAATCATATGCAGATTTTTGGATCAGGAATCGCTCAGGGGCGGAGCCACGCTCCCCATTGGACAGAGGAAAAGTGGGCGTGAATGATTCTTGATCCGCGAATCTGCATATAGCGATTATACTCCGACGCACCTGGAGGCGGGGCCAAATCGCCCCACGCTCGCTGATAGGACGGAACAGAAGTGGGCGTGAATCGTTCTTGATCCGATTTCTCGGAAAGGCTGGTGTTTTTGCACCCGCTGCTCGGTGCGCGCCCTGTACGAGTCCAGGATCGGTGCCCACAAGCGGCGCGGGAATGGCGATGATGCGATGGTTGCGAGGGCGAGTTGTGACGGTAAAGGTCGTGGCTGTTGGCGTTGCTGTTGTTATGAAGCGGCGTTGCGGTTGGTGGTTGGTGTGTGAAAGCGGTTGTGGAGAAGGTGGATGTTGTGAAGGCGGTTCTGGAGAAGGTGGCTGTGGTTGTCGAGATGCGGTTGGTGGTGGTTGTGGTGGTAGTAATGGCGGTTCGTCCAAAATAAAGATAGTAAAAGAAAACGGCTATCTAAAAGGGTCGCAGCCCGAATGAATGACATTTATTCCCTCTAAACAACGGGTTTGGGCTAACTACACATATACTCACAGAGATATCTCACCTACGGGACCTGGAATGGTGGTTTGCGAATTTCACATACATACATATATATATATATATATATATATATATATATATATATATATATATATATATATATATATATATATATATATATATATATATATATATATATATATATATATATATATATATATATATATATATATATATATATATACTTCTCTGGAGAAAAATAAGAGACCACTCCAAAAAAATTTTAAATCAGCATCTCTACATGGATGGCAGCCATTCCATTCTAGTTGAATTCCAACACAGGCACACTCATTCTACTTAGTGTGGTACTGATTAGGTGATCACCTGAACCGAATCTTATTTAACAAGGAAAAGTATAAAAACCACTGCTGTGGTCATCACTATCCTCTTGCAATAGGACCAGCTGGATGGTCGTGGAGTCTGAGTCGTGTGTTTGCGGGGATCGGACGGCGAAGGCGACGGAGCTGGGAGTTGAGGTCGAGGAACGAGTCGCGGAGTGAAGCAGGGATGCGGAAGAGGACTCGGGGGCGAGAGTTCGCCGGAGTTGGTGCGGTCCCAAGGCCCCGCTAGCGGGACGGAGCGTCCGCCATTCTCCTTTCTCCACACCGAGCATCAACAATTCCCCCCATCCACTCTGAGATAGCGCCGGTAACCCCGTCCGTTCCCCACCCCAACCGTGGTGTCGACCGACCAACACGTGCTTGCGCAACGCACGCCTAAAGGAGCTCACCGACCACGCCAGGGGATCAGAGTCAGGCACGTTATGCTGACATTGCGGCTAGCCCGCCATGGCGCCACGAGGGCGTGGGGCAGGAAGAGTCCTTCGGTCACGTGGACCTGGCCGCTCACCCAGGTCCCACATACATTTGGTCCACGTCCTGTCTGCCCCCTTGCCTATGAGGGTGGCTTTTATTTGCTTTTTGTGTAAATGTGTGTGTGGTGCCAGTCTTTTAAGTAAACCTGAATAAGTGCCTTTGCTACATTGTATATTAGGTTCGGTTGTAGCTCTGCGTTGCTTTCATTGCTTTGACTGTTATATGTGCATTCTTACTGTATGGCTGTGAATACGTGCTTGCCTTGTGTGTGTGAAATAAAAGTGCTTTTTATATTGTGACCCGTTTCGTTGCGTCCTTTCCTTCTTTTAAAAGTGCCATCTTGCATCACGGAAGGGATTGGTAGTGGGTTTAGACACCCAGCAAGTAATCTGAAGCGTCGAGGTCGGCGATAACTCCGCTTGGTTATCCCCTTAGCACGGAACGAGCCGCTTAAGCGGTTCGTGTCCGGAGCCGACCTGCGGCGTGGTACAACTCCTCGATATGCTACCCGCGTGGGTACTTAGGTATATCGACATTCGGCGATTCACCCTATTTCGCGCTGGTAGAATGCAGACTGGGTTGTGGTGAGGTTAAACCCCCACCCGTGACTGGCTCCTGGCTGTAGTTCCAGGAAGGTCACGACTGAATTGTCCGTCCCGGTAGGCGACGTGGTCGCGATTTGAGCTATGTGACCGATCGCACGCCAGCGGGCGAGAATTCGTAACAATATATGTATATATATATACACACACACACACACACACACACACACACACACACACACACACACACACACACACACACACACACACACACACACACACACACACACACACACACACACACATATATTTACAAACGAAAATCAGGGTGATTCGGTGCATTGTTGAGGCAGTGAAGTCATGAAACTGAGTGAGTTCGTGAAGACTATATGCCTTTTAATCATGTCCTGTTTGAACGTTAATTCACCAAAACCCAATAGACCCCAAACACCAAAAAAGATCCTGAAGACCCTTTTTGACTCCTAAGTTCCGTTAGACCCCGAAGACCATTTACACCCTTCAGAGAGTTTTGACAGCTTCATCCCTGGACCATTTAGACCACTTGGACCTTTCTATATCGCAAATATATTTCAAATAAATATATCACCAATCTATATATAATTCCAGCAGTGTGTGTGTGTGTGTGTGTGTGTGTGTGTGTGTGTGTGTGTGTGTGTGTGTGTGTGTGTGTGTGTGTGTGTGTGTGTGTGTGTGTGTGTGTGTGTGTCTGTCTGTGTGTCTGTGACTGCTTTTTCTCCACAACCACTGGTCCGATCTAATTGAAACTTGCCAGGTATATTGCTGAGGACCTGAGTATGTGCCTTTTCAAGGTTTGATATTAATCTGACAAGTGGTTCCCAAGTTATGGCAATATATTTACCAACCAATGACAGGACACGTTGCTGCGTCAGCGTGGCCGTTGGGGAAGAGATCCTCAGCCGCGTTCCCCATTTCGGGTTACAACGTACGGACTTCCGGATAGTGATACTGTATTCTAATAATTTCTCGATTTCTTTTCCGCATTTATAGCGAACGAAGTGAGCTTAATACTTAACGCGTGCGCGTGAGAGAATAGGAAACAACAACAACAACACAATAGCCCTGGCTCTTTGAAATCCGTGTCGTTAGCTTTGACTTTTTGCTTCCGGTTGTTGTTAAACGCTGTGCGGTGTATAAACACGATTGGGTTTTATTTATATCTTGTGAATATTACTTAACGCGTGCACATAAGAGAATAGGAAACAACAAAAACAACACAATAACCTGCCAATTGTGAATCCGTGTCGTTGGCTATGACCCTTTTGCTTCCATTTTTGTTTTGTTTCTGGTTTTTTTTTTGTTTCCGGTTTTTGTCATGGGGAATGATGCATGCTGGGAGATCATGACCGGAAATGTTTATTTATTTATTCAATAATTTTTTTTCCCAAAGTTAATTTTATTCTTCTGAAAGTGATTTTTTTTTTTCATGACAGGAAGTGTTTGTTTTGTATTTAACATTACCGGGAGTGATTTTGAAACTCTTTCCGGAACTTATATTTTCTTTTATTCTTGACCAGAAGTGATTGTTTATTTATTCAATTATTTTTTTCCCAAAGTTAATTTTAATAAAGATATCTCCCGCATCATCAAAAAATATTTTTTAATCGTGATTTACATTATTTGATCGCTGATCCCGAATCCAGGCCGAAGTAAACGGAAATTGCGTCAAAATCATCAGCTGTGCGGTGCTTACATGTACCACGGTATATTTGGCAAGTATACAGTTGTGAACACGTAATAGGTAAAGTCAGAAGCGAATGTACGACTTCTACGTTTGCTTTAAGGCTTTGCTTAGATACACACAATGCCCCAATCCAGTCATTTACGAGAGCGAAGGAACGGCCTGTGTAGTTGTTTGAATTTTTTTTATTTTTTGGGGTTTTTTTTTTTTTTTTTTGCACGTACGTTTTTTTTCTTTTTCTCTTCTCTTCTCTTTGTGTTTTTCCTTGCGATGACGTTGCGAAAAGGCAAAATACGTTGGCACTAATTGAATAATTGGCCTTTAAAACTAAAATTGCAGCATCAATCGTAACTGCGATATGCAAACTTCCGGGACAGTGAGGACTCACTGTATTCTAATAATTTCTCGGATTTCTTATGTGCGCATTTATAGATAAACACAATGCCCCAATCCAGTCATCATTTATGAGAGCGAAGGAACGGCCTGTGTGGTTGTTGTATCTGGCACGCGGTTTGAAACTTTTTTTTTTTTTTGCACGTACAGCGGCAGGGCACGCGTGCACGCACGTGGGCACGCACACGTACCACATACAGGGCATGCTGAGAGCGAAGGAACGTGGGTTGTGTATTTGTTTGAAAGTTGTTTATTTTTTGCACGTACGGCCACGCAAGCATGTAAGTACGGGCATGACCGAGAGCGAAGGAACGGCCTGTGTGGTTGTTGTTTCTGGCGCGCGGTTTGAAAGTTTTTATTTTTATTTTTTGCATGTACGGCCACGCACATACGGCCATACACTTACGGGCATGCACGTAGTGCATGCACTAGTCTATCTATAATTCCAGCAATGTGTGTGTGTGTGTGTGTCTGTGACTGCTTTTTCTCCACAACCACTGGTCTGATCTAATTGAAACTTGCCAGGTATATTGCTGGGGCCCTGTGTATGTGCCTTTTCAAGGTTTGATATTAATCGGACAAGTGCTTCCCAAGTTATGGCCATTTATTTACCAACCAATGAAAGGACATGTTGCTGAGTAGGCGTGGCTGTGTAGGCCGGTGCACGGCCGGCCGACGATGACGTCACATGTCGTGCCAGCTACGATGGGGATCGGTCCCTTAGTTACCGTGGCGTAGGAGTGGCAATGGTCATGTCATGGCAAGCAAAGACAGGGAGATAAACTTTATTTTAATTTTGATTTTAATTAACTGTGTGTGTGTGTGTGTGTGTGTGTGTGTGTGTGTGTGTGTGTGTGTGTGTGTGTGTGTGTGTGTGTAAGTATCACAGCAGTTGTTACTTCAATGGAAGCGATAATTCATGGAATGCATGTGAACATTCCATACGGGCACACACCACTTCCGGATAGTGATGACTTAATGTATTCTAATAATTTCTCAATTTCTTATGCACATTTATAGATAAACACAATGCCCCAATCCAGTCGTCATTTACGAGAGCGAAGGAACGGCCTGTGTGGTTGTTTGAAAGTATTTTTTGAGGGGGGGGGGGTTTGCATGTACGGGCATGCACGTACCGGAACGTGAGAGTGAAGGAACGGCCTGTGTGGTTGTTTCTGGCTCGCGGTTTGAAAGTTTTTTTTTTCCACGTATGGCCACGCATGTACGGGCACGTACTATTACAAATTTGAAGAAAATAAATGTTTTTATTATGATTGGTGTAAATCATGACTTCACAGTAATTCTGTGACATCAATCTTTGCAACGTCGTGTGGAGAGGCGTATGTGACTAGCCGATCCGCACTCGTTATATATATATATATATATATATATATATATATATATATATATATATATATATATATATATATATATATATATATATACTGTATATACAGGTGGCTGCAAAATTAGGTTTACAGTAAGGATTATACCAGTATTACCAGTATTATAATAGTGGTGCAAGGATTCATTTTATACATGTATTTAAAACATGATTTAATACATGATTAATATGTTTATTATTGATACTAGTGCGGGCCCGTAGGTGCAGGCCCTTAGGTGCGTGCCCGTACCTGCAGCTTCATTCCTTCACTCTCGTAAACGGCGACTGGATTGGGGCATTATTTCAATTAGATCGGACCAACCGTATCATACATGGCCGTAACTTAGGAAACACCTGGGGAACATACTCAGGTCCACAGCGTCAATTGTGACGTCATATCAAACGAAAAAGAAGAATTGTGATGCCCCCCCTCTCTCAAACGCCCCCTCCCCCCTCCCTCCTCTCTCTCGCCCCTCCCTCTGTAAATGTATTCACAAATATCTCCCAAGCTCAACAATTAATTCAAACCTTGGGAAAAAACAGCTTTCAAACCCTTGGGAAACAGCTGTTTCCCTTGGGAAAAATCAAACGTTGGGATTAATTAATAATTTGAACAATTAATTCAAACCTTGGGAAAAAAACACCTTCCAAACCCTTGGGAAACAGCTGTTTCCCTTTGGAAAATTCAAACCTTGGGATTAATTAATTTGAACAATTAATTCAAACCTTGGGAAAAAAATAGCTTTCAAACCCTTGGGAATCAGCTGTTTCCCTTGGGAAAATTCAAACCTTGGGATTAATTAATAATTTGAACAATTAATTCAAACCTTGGGAGAAAACAGCTTTCAAACCTTGGGAAACACTTGAGAGACAGAACGATATCAAACCTTGAAAAGGCACATACTAAGGTCACCAGCATCGATTGTGACGTCATACCAAACGAAGAAGAATTGTGGCGTCAATCGTGCAAAAAAAAAAAATATATATATATATATATATATATATATATATATATATATACATATATATAAATAAACATTAATTGTGACGTCATTCGTGACTTCATATCACCGTGTCCTGTCATTGGTTGACAGACGTCATTGGTCATTATTGGTTGACAGACAATATATAGGTCGTTATTGCTTGACAGACATTGGTCATTGTATCACGTTATTCTTTTTATTACTGCCAATTATTGTGCTATTATTATTATTATTAATATGCTGTTATCATTATTCTGAGATATCTTTGGGAAAAAATGGCATGATAAGGTGGAACGACACTTCAGCTGCGATATATACACCTTTCCAACACTGAAAAAAGCAATAAAATGGCCATAACTTGGGAACCGCTCGTCCGATTAATATCAAACATTGAAAAGGCACATCCACGGGTCCCCGGCAATATTCCTGGCAAGTTTCAATCAGGTTGTCGAGAAATGGCGGTCGCAGACAGACAGACACACAACAGACACACATACAGACACACACACGCACACACACACACACACACACACACACACACACACACACACACACACACACACACACACACACACACACACACACACACACACACACACACACACACACACACACACACAGATTGCTGGAATTATAGATAGATGTTTATTATTGGTATGTTATTATTGATATGCTTGTATAATCAACGAAATACGTTTTGTGCGCACGTTTTGTTTTTCATTACTGTCTAACTACTTTTGCAGATATATATATATATATATATATATATATATATATATATATATATATATATATATATATATATATACAGCATATATATGTATATACTTTGTGTATATATATATATATATATATATATATATATATATCTATATATATATATATATTGTATTTAAACTGTATATATTTATATATATATATATAATGTATATGTGTATACTACATGTATGTATATATGTATATATATATATATATATATATATATATATATATATATATATATATATATATATATATATATATATATATATATATATATATATATATATATATATATCCTGGTGTTGGCGCAGTGGTTCGGGCAGCGGCTTGGGATCCAAAAGGTCCTGAGTTCAAGCCCCGTTGGACCACTGAATTAATACACCAGGGGGTTGACTCAGCCTGTCATCCTACAGAGGTCGGCGAAATGAGTATCAGTGTACTGGGCCGGTGTATACCCCGGTTAAAATAGGTGTACCATATCCCTGTGTCGTAAGAGGCGACCAGGGTTGCGTCAGGAAGGGCATCCGGCGTAAAACATGTGCCAAATCACTATGCGGATCATACGGATGATCCGCTGTGGCGACCCCAAACGGGAGCAGCCGAAAGAAGAAGATATATATATATATATATATATATATATATATATATATATATATATATATATATATATATATATATATATACGTATTATACTGCAGATGTATGTATGTCCGTGTTTAACTCCTGTCCCACAATCCCTCTCACATTTAACAGGAAATACCCTTCCAAACACACTAGCTTCAGGCTGTTATAATATCAAGTTGTTATTAGAAAGGAAGTCAACAGTCAACACGGTAGCATACAATTCATTGGGCAATCAGTAATTTCAAGTACTTTTAGAGAAAGCACAATGTAGAATGTACTCAAGTGGGCAACAATTAGCCTTTGAGGGTTCAACAGTGATGCTCGGAGTTTGCATAGGTTTTCCATCTGCTTAATTTTTCCATAATAATCAGATTATCCTGGACAAGATGTCCTTCCTTTTCTTACCACTCAATACCACTGGAAAGCCTGTCGGCAAACACAGGATTTGTCCTTTCCTTTCTTTCTCACCACCACTCCACACAGGGTGTTGTAATTGTGGACATTTCTGGAAACTGGATTTGTAATGACGATCGTCCACCAGAGAACATGTGGGGTCAACATCTTTCACTATAAGTCTGCTTGCCTCCTTCCCTTAGATTGTGATTAGAGTCGGTCCTTGCTCTGAAACCAACTCAAATGTAGGCATAAAAATTCTAGCACTTACTTTTTCTTCTTTCTCTTCTTTTGCTGTTTTTCTTTTGAGAGAAGCTCCAACTCTCTTCTTTAGTTCTGCCCACACCAATCAGCACAGACAAAGCACGTATGCAGTATGGAAAATTAAAGCAGTACAATAAAACCTACCAGTGACGCTAGTATCACATGCACTATCCAGACTTGTATACTCATACATGCAGCATTTGTCAAAAACAGATCACAAACACAGCACATTCTTGCCACAGTGTGACTCTTCCTATTAAAACATAGGACGTGCCCTTTTCCTCCATTTAAAACTCCATCATTATGTGTGTCACATGACTTTTTGTAATCAGCATCTCAACTCGTCAGGCTGTTTGTTTGGGAATACATTGCTGCTTCTATTTTTATGGAGTGCAAGTTGTCATTTATATAATCTGCTCTGAACACTATTTATATTGTGATTTCATGTAACAAATTATCTTGTATTGGCCTGTTATAGTTCCCATCTAAACAACCGACTCATGATATGAGTTGCCATGGTTCATAACCCCAAATACCAAAAGTGTTTGTCCATTATCTACTCGCATCCTTTTCATCCAAGTGAAAGTACATTGCTGTCTTGTAATGTATTTGTCCACCCTCTCCGTAAGCCTGAGCTTACTGTAAAAATACAAGAATCCATGTTGCTTCTGTCTCGTACCAGCACCCAACCCCCACTCTCTCCACATTGCACTCTGCACTCCCACCTTTTCCTCTTCCCCTCCCTCTGTTGTTGAAATGCTACACTGTGCCGGTACCATGTCGACAATGAAGATACAGCATTGGGAAAAGCAACATTCAGTCCACTTTTATTTTCCACCTTATAAAGATTAATTTTGACAGTATAAACACTCTCAGAGCAGAATGAAGATGTTCTCTCAGTATGCTAATAAATGATGTCAGACTCATCCATTCAAGGATTGTGGATATCCAAATGTCACTGAAACATCCCTGTCATTAAAACTGTAACACTAATACATTGTGAGTAAAATATTAGCTCCTTAGACTGGTGTTCATAGTCTTGGTTACAAAAGAGACAGTGTGTTCAGGTGAAGGAAGAAAAGCATGCATCATTCTGAACAAAAGCTTACAGAAAGCAAACAATCAGCTAGTAGTTTAGTTGGAATTTTAGAAAGATCAAGAGATCATGATAGCCATTGGTTTATGGCCCTGGTTTTAAAAATTAACATATAATTTGGGTATGAATCTTTGTTTTCACAGACTTTGCCTTTCGTTGCTGCAAACTTCATGATGATTGGTGAAGAGGAGCATCAAATGCTGGACTTGAACTAAATGATGCATCATTTGAATTTGAAGACAAAGTAATTATGAGAGTAAGTACCTTAAATTGTTTTCCCATCAGGATATGTCATGACAATACATGGATGCACACTTGCTAGTCGCAAACCTTATGAAGTCGCTCTCGATTTCCACTTTAGGATCTCACTTTAAGAATGAGAAAGCAACTTGTTTAGAATTCAATACCTTATCATGTCCCTGTGCATAATAAAGCCTGGAAATTGAGTAAAAAAAACTGCAGATAGGATTGGATGAATGGGTATAATTGGTCGACGGGGTTTTATGGAAGCAGTCTGGCATTCTCCACGTCTGAAGTGAACAAGAAGCTTCACACGTCGTTCGTAATAGGGACGAAGGAACATATTTTAGGAGTTTCATTTTTGTTGAATCATTAAAATACTTAATCATCATAATTGCAGCTAATTCAGAACATGCCTTGCACCATCCCTTTTACACAATTTTGGAATCAATATTTTCCAGAACATCATTCCTGTTTGGATTGTAACTATGATCGTCAGATTTTGCTCATATCCATTTCCGTTATTTTATTTTCCATTAAAACCAAATCATATGATAAGCATTTATTTCATTCTCTATATTTCCATCCTCCGAGCGATTCTGCATCTGGGAATTCTGTTGACATATTGAGATGTTTCTCTATATCTGATGTATGACAGTGTTCAGGTAACTCATTGCTATACACGGCACTATCTTTTGAAAGGTCAAACGCCAGCATCCGCGACAACTGAAATATCTAAAAGGATTTTCCAAACAAATGTCGACTTATCACTTTACAGTGAGATGGTGTCGCATCTAATGGAAGCCTATCACTACGGTTCTATGAGAAACGTGCTTGCAGTTAATTTCCAATGTTTACACTTTCAACAATTTAACAATGACTGACACAGAATTAAGTTATCCTATTAAGATATAATCTCCAATTATCAAGTTCAGATAAGTCGTGCCCAACTTCTGGTGACACTCATTATCAGATATATTTGCACTCTACTTGTCATTGTATAAAATTTCATCCTTATGACCATGCATTGTAATGAATTACATCGGAGGAGATTGGGACCATACTCTGTGCAGTGCGTTGGTGCTGCTTAAGCAGTCTCCTTGGTGATTGGGCACAATCCTGGACGGATCGCCACTTTGACACAGTATTCCAGCATGCTGGCACTCATTTTTCCGACCTCGGAAGGATGACAGGTCGAGTTATCCCCACCTGGTATTAATTCAACAGCTGAGCGGGGTTTGAATAACAAGATCCAAAGCCCACCACCCTAACCATTATGTCAACACCACGCATAATTACATAATAGTAACAACTAAGGCAGCATTTAACAACACAGAACATAAATTCAACTTACTGGGGTAAATAGATATATTTTAATTGAAAAATGTTTTAATCTTTTCATTGTTGTGCAAATCTGTACGTGTGTGATGTAATCTTAAAATTAAATGTCTTAAAACTAACAATACAGTATAGATTGCAGTATATCTTGATGTGAACAAACATACCCTAAGTGATGACTGCGGCTTAGCTTGACATAACTTACATTCAAGGTATAAATTCAACTTGCGGTTAAATTGGACATAAAAATGTAATGGTTAAATTGGACAACCTTATCAAACTGTTTATACGGCAGTCGGCAGCGATATTCCAGCAAGTGCTTACCTGCACTCCCACCTTTTCCTCTTCGAAAATGTCAAGGCCATCATACATTACACAACTTTATTCCAATATCACAAGTGAAGAAAAATTGAAAGAGCATTTATCCGTTGAGTATTGCAAGAGTGTATCGATTACTATAGATCTGAGAATGATATCTATTATAAAAAAGGAAATCTATTTTCAGACTCACTCACACTCCTTCACCGACATGTTCAGACTGATTAAAATATCCTCTCCACTTCTGGCAAGGCCAACAATGTGTGACATAGTAAAACATTAAAAACATTAGACTAAATGCAATTATTACCTCCGCCGCACCTAAGGTGTACAGAGGTTATGTTTTCACCACTGTTTGTATCTGTCTGTGTGTTTGTCTGCGAGCTGAAAATGTTCTGGCCAGATAACGACAAAAATTTGGTGGACAGGTTTGGTGTGTGAGAAGGACGGATTAATTAAATTTTGCAGAAAGATTTGCATCCAGATATGAGAATTTCTCCAAGTGGTCCTTCACCATTGAGAGATATGGCCAAAAATGAAAATGTAGCATGAGATCTCAAAACGTTGTGGATGGATTATGACTAAACTCGGTGGATGATTTGGACAGGTGAAAAGACCAAGATGATTAGATTTTGGTTCAGGAACGGATACAAATCCGGCCTTTCAGAGTGATACAAAACGTAGACTGTTCAATTTAGCGCAGGTATGCACTACCGAGTGCTCGTCAAGTTGCATACTGATATTAGTAGAACAAATATACAAGTATTGCATTGGGTTATATCGATATTTACCAATTTACATTGTCATGACATAGCCAATACATGCTTTGACGTTTCAGTAATTGAAGTTCAAATTGACTGACATCGCATGATGAGTTATGCACCGAACGGAATGTAGGTGAGGGCAATGATGCAGGTGAGCATCCTGATGAGTTGCTCACTGGAAGGGGATGCAGGATAGGCAGCTTAGGCAGGCGAGGTTGCTGTCGCTCCTGGAGGTGGATGGACAAAGGGCAGAAGAACTCCGTGATTGAGAGTTGCCTGTCAGATTGCCGCAGGTCTCGATGTAGCTCCTGAATGAGCATCACATCATCAACCCACCCTTGAACTTGAGGCAATGCTCCATGACCGGATCAGCGTCTAACAGCCTCTCGGTAACTGACTGCATGTCCTGCAATATCCCAACCCAGGAACTTGACCATGAGTGTAGACCTTGATAGCTCTTCCTTCCTCATCACTGCCCACATCCTCCTCCTCAGAAACCTTGATAATGGCTCCCAATTCCTCCTCAATGAGCTCCTCGCCATGCAAGGTGACAATAACATTCAATTCCTCAGCCTCCATGTCATCAAAGCTATCCCAGACGTTGGTAATCACTTTGGTGCTCGGTACAGTGCTCACCACAACACTTTCTTAGATCATCTTCTCGTTCTTCCGTTGATAGCAAATGGTAGAATCGTTTACTCTGTAGTGTCTGCCCACGGAAGCCACACTCTGTCCTCTCTGACAGCCTTGAGTCCAACCAGATCCACTTTGTGACTCAGGCCTTTCACTTTCTTCTGCCTCTTGGCAGTCGACGCATCTCCAGCATTGGTCTTGCACTTGGGAGCAATGTTTTATCATTGAGCAGAACTAGGAGGCAAAATACTGGTCAGGGCAGAAGGAGTGATGAGAAGAATGATTAAGACCACCAAAATGCTGCATACATGCTGTGGGAATTGTGGATAGGTGTGGGAGGGCAAGTAATCAGCCCATTGTTTTTCTGGGGGATGTTGGTGGATGGAATGTTTCAGCAGATGTACTTTATCAGAAGGGGTAGTTGTGGTGAAGCGTTGTAATTATGCATGTGTCCATGCTAACATTTTACCCAGCAGGTGTCAGATGTGGTGAAACATTTTAATTGTGTAACTTGAGAGAGGTAGGGAGGGAAACATGTTCAGCAGCTCGTAATAGATGCGGTGAAGCATTTTAATACTTATTCAAGGGTCCATGCTAACATTTTACATTTTAATTGATTGTGTAACTTGCTAGAGTGAGGGAGAGGGAAACATCTTCGAGCAGCTCATAATAGATGCGGTGAAGTGTCTTTAAAGCGGAATGGTGGAACAAGTTGCGCAGCTCGGTTACAACGTGCCTGGTGGAAGATATGTTTCAGAACTGTTATGTACATGGCTTGTGGGAAGACATGTTTTTGCATACACAACTATAGTACTGTACTGTATGTGCATACATCTTGATTAGAGCATGCCTGGTGGAAGATGTGTTTTTGAACTGTGTTATGTACATGGCTCATGAAAGAAATGTTTTTGCATACAGTACTATAGTACAGTAGAGTATGTACATACAGCTCACTTATAGCACGGCTCATGGAAGATGTGTTTTGACTTCTGGTTCCAGTTTTTAAGTGACGGTTGGTTCTCTCCAGGAGTTTCTGCTAACTTTCTCAAAGATAAGTTTCTGGTCATTGTTTGTCATGTTTTGACTTTAATTTGATGCCTCTATATTTACTGTGTCTTCCTAGTTAACCTCCGCCATCGAAGATCGGAGGTTACTGTTTTCACCCCTTTCTGTTTGTTTGTTTGTTTGTGAACAGTATTACGGAAAAACTCCTCGACGGATTTCGACGAAATTTGGTGGGGGGATTAGGTATGGTCCAAGGATCATGCCATTACATTTTGGACTTGGTCCAAAATCCAATATGGCCGCTATGGTGGGCATTTTGAAAAAATATTTGAATTTTTTTTTTGGCATTTCTACATGTTTTAAGTGATTTCCAACCCCCCCCCCCCCAAAAAAAAAAAATTGTTAGAGAAAAAAATATATTTTTGCAACTTTTTTTTCAACAAAATTTCGATTTTTTTTTTTTTGCATTTCTACATGTTATAAATGATTTTCAACAAAAAACATGCCAAGATTATAATTGCGGCTGATTTTGGAACTCCAGGTGGATATACCCACGTAAAATCAATATCTGTCTCAAGGAATCTAGTTATGACGAATGAATTGAGTATGTAAAAGTTAAAAGTAAAAGGGAAAGTTACAAACTATAACACTGTGAGCACTGTTGACGTCAAATTGAATGAATAGGATATCAGGTTCACTTGAGTGACCTTGCAGTATTGGCGGTAGAGGTTTTGCACTCAACCGAGTGCTCCCCCTCTAGTTCAGTTTTGTTTTCAAACTTGTGCTAATTTTGTGTGTATTCATCACTCTTGTCATGTGGGGTTTCCCTGAAGACTACCCGTCTTCCTGTCTCTGTGCACGATTATGTTTATTTGTATTTTCTCTTTATTATGACCCATTTTCATTTTCTCCACTTTTCCCTTTACTTCACCCTCCTTCTATCCCTCCCAAATATACCCTCTGTTTCTTGTCTTAAAATGTAAAAAATACAACAACAAAAAACCTTTTCCCTCCTTGCCAATCTACCATCTTCCTTCTACTTTAACTGACCCACATTCAACATGCACCTTGACAATTTTTCTTCAACCTCCCATTCACCTTATCTTGCCGAATCTTGATCAAAAAAATATTGTCTCTTAAAATGTTTGAACTTTCTCTTTCACACTTGTGGTTCTCTGTATTCTATCATAATTCACGACTACTCTTCTTCAAAAGACTGTTTTCAATTCGACATTTCCTTCATCCCATGTCGAAAAGTCAAATTGTTACAACGTTTCTTTTCTCCGTTCTCTTAACTCTCCTTTTTTGCATCCCTCATGTAATGTCTTGAATCGCATCTCTAACTTTAAAAGAAAAAAATCCCAGTTTGCAATGCATGTTCGTGTTCCATTGATGCTGATGCTGCCGAAGAACATTGATGCTGCCGAAGCAGTTTCCTTAGCTATTGGGCACAATCCTGGATGGGTCACCACTCCAACGTAGGATACCTGCAAGCTGGTCCTCATTTTGCCAACCTTGGAAGGATGACAGGCTGAGTCAACCCTGCAGCACCTGGTATCAATTCAACAGCCATAGGGGATTTGAACTCAGGATCTTAGGATCTCAAGCCCACCATCCTAACCATTAAGCCAACAACAGGCATGAACACCCACCATCATCATTCCGATATATGCTCCAACTTCTGGAGCAAATGAATAAAATGAAGAGGGGTTTCATGGAATGTTGCAGGAACCTAGTAGAACCAGATGCCAGAATATTTAATTATTATGGGAGACTGGAATGCAAAATCTGAAAGAAGCAGGAGCACCAGTGATTCCAGGACATGATATCCAAATGAGTTAGGGATTGAATGATCTCATAATTTCAAACACATCATTCAAATAACCAAAGCACAGATTGCACACATGGACTTCATCATCATGGGCAACATAGGAAATCAGATTGATTGTATTATGATTAACAGAAATGGAGAAGTGCTGTGAAATCTGTCAGTAATGTCAGGCACAGACTGCGGACAGTTCACAAACTCCTTGTGGCAATGCTACGACTCAAATTGAGAAAGATGAAGAAAAAAAAGCTCCTATCAGATATGACCTTTAAATTAAATCTAAACTAGAATGGCACTCAGTTGAGCGCACACCTTTGCCAGGCTGAACAGTTTACGTTTTGTATCCCATTGATGGGTCAGACCTGCCTCCGGATCTTAACAAAAATCAAATTGGTTTGCTCTCGTCACTGAATCAACTCATCCACCTAGTTTATTCATAATCCATCCACAACTTTTTGACATATCGCGACACAGTATATCGTTTTGGCCCCACCTCTCAATGGTGAAGAATCACTTAGTGAATAATTTTTTTTTCTCAGATCCAGATGTTCACCACAATCAAATCAATTCATCATTGTCACACACCCAACCTGTCCACCAAGTTTCGTCCAAATCTCCCCATAACGTTTTGAGATATCATGCTATATATCGTTTTTGGCCATCTCACTCAATGGTAAAGAATCACTTGAAAAATTCTCTGATCCAGATCCGGATCATCACCACAATCTAATTAATTCCTCCTTATCACACACTCAGACCTGTCTACCAAGTTTTGGCCGGCAGACAGACAGACAGGGGTAAAAACATGTCCGTCCATCTTTCGTGGTGGAGGTAAAAAAAAAAAACTGTTTCGCAGAGCTGAACTTGGTTGACAGAATGCAAGATAAATTGGAGAAGATATTGCAAAAGAAGAGGCTAAAAACAACATCGCTAAAGGCCCTGTCACACCTTGACGTTTTAGCCAGGAATGGCAACGTATAAAAATGCACGTAAAACGTTGGCGTACGCTGAAGTTTTGAGGTTTTTTTTTTTTTTTTAAAGTTTTGGTCGTGTTCATAACGTGTTGGTCGTATGAATAACGTATTAGTAACGGGCACAGAACGTTTCGTTGTGTTAAAGATAACGTATACCAACGAATGCTTAGCCTGTTGTCAGCGTTCACAACCTATGCCCAACGATAGTTTAACTTAGTCATAGCACGCTGCACGTATCGCCGACGAACTCGTGGCGTTCTCTGTTAAAAACCTGCTGCTCACCGATTTAAATCATAACCGCCTGAAAATTGGAAGTGTCAACATCGCAGTCACACCTTGACGATTTAGCCAGCATATGCCGACCTATGAAAAATGTGTCTAAAACGCTGGGACACGTCGAATACGGTATGGGTAAGTTGTGTATACGTTAGGAGCACAATGAAAAACAATGAAGTACGCTGGCATATTACGTGGTACGTCTAGTACGTCGTGAAATTTCAAGCATGCTGAAAATTTTACGACGTACTCGACGTACGGCTCACCAGTTCCGCATACGCTGGCATAAGTTCTCGGCCCGCTCCACGATCATTATCACACGTCAGACACACGTTACTTGTAAGTTACTCATAAGTCGAAACACGTCGAGGTAATGTTTAGCATACCCGAAACTTAATTTTTAACCTACGAGTAACGTGCTTTGAACCGATTAGTAGCGTGCTTTGAACCTATGAGTAGCGTGCTTTGAACCTATGTGTAACGTATCTCAAACGCACATTGGCGTATGTAGACAAATTTGATTGACGTCTTCCGGACGACCACAGAACTTAGTTCTGTTCGAATGATGTTCGAATGTTCGAATGTTCGAGAGAATTTAATGATGTCGATGTTATTAGTAGTAGTAGTAGTTCGAGAGAATTTACTGATGTCGATGTAGTAGTAGTAGTAGTAGTAGTAGTAGTAGTAGTAGTAGTAGTAGTAGTACTTTTGAGTGACGTGTTGCAAAGTGTGAACAACGTTCGTGTAGCATGCTTACAAAACGTTACTCATAGGTTAGAAATAAGTTTCGGTTACGCTAAACATTACCTCGACGTGTTTCGACTTATGAGTAACTTACAAGTAACGTGTTTCAACGTGTGTCAATGATCGCATAACGTGCCTACAACTTATGGCCAGCGTCGCGGAACGTGTGAGTCATACGCCGGCATACGTCGTAAAATTTCAAGCATGAAAAAATTTGAGGAAAACCCAAAAGTTCAACGTTTAAAGCCAGCATACTACCACTTATGGCAGTGTTTTTCAGCGTGGTCTTAACATATACAAAACGTACCCATAACGTATCCGACGTGTACCAGCGTTTTACAAAAAATTTCCAAAAATCGGCATAAGCTGGCTAAAACGTCAAGGTGTGACTGGGCCTTAAAGCAAGTAGAAAGAAGAATGCCAAATGGCTGTAAGAAGAGGAAATAAATCTTGCAGACAGAAGAAGAGAAATGAAATCCAAAGGCACATCAATGGAGGATATTAAGCAGCCAAATGCCAACTTCCAACGACAAGCTAGGAAAGACAAATATAAAGATTTCAAAGAGGCATGCATAGGGATAGAAAGTGACAACAGAGCAGGAAAAACAAAATATATTTTTTAAAAGGTCAGAGATCACAGAAAAGTTTCGATCTCGGATTGGCGTCCTTAAGAGGAGAACAGGAAATTATCTGACAGAAGAAACACGGGTGAAAGTAATATGGAAGGACCATACTGGAACTCTATACAAATGAGATAGCAATACGATGGCAACCTTTGAAGAAAGAAACTATGAGCAAGAACCAAATGTGACAGAATGTGAGGGATATGGAGCCCTGGAAGAGCTGGAAAATGGAAAAGCTCCAGGTACTGATGAAATTCCAATATAACTCTTAAAGGTAGTTCAGGAGGTGGAAATCCAAATATTAACAACTATTTGTACACTTATCTGGAGCAAGATTGTATGGTCCAATAGATGGAAGCAGTCAATCTACATACCATCCATCCATCCATTGGGACCATACTCTGTGCAGAGCGTTGGTGCTGCCGAAGCAGTCTCCTTGGCTATTGGCCACAATCCTGGACAGGTCGCCACTCCGACACAGGATACCATCAAGCTGGCACTCATTTTGCCGACCTTGGAAGGATGACAGGCAGAGTCAACCCCACCTGGTATAAATTCAACATCCAAGGGGGATCCCAAGCCCACCACAATCTATATACCATTTCCAAAGAAAGTGGATGCAAGGGAATGTTTAAATAACTGAACCATTGCCTTGATTTAACATGCTATCAAGATATTACTCAAGATAATTCAACACAGAATAAGACTTCATCAGGCGAGACATACCCATTGAGTAAGTAGGTATCAGAGGAGGAAGAGGAACTAGAATTCAAATCTCAAATCTGAGGTGGATCATGGAAAAAGCAAGGGAATATCAAAGAAAGCTGTATCTCTGTTTTATAGATTACTAGCAGGGATACCCAGCATTGCCCGGTGCTGTTTTCATCCTGTTGGCATTTGAAGAAATCAATTTTTTTTCCAGTGTTTTTGTGGGGGCCTAAAACACTTCCCTCCACCCACTAAGGAATGGGGTCAGGGGTCATTTAATAATCTTTTACATAGCTACAAAGGGTTAGGATCTCAAGAGCGAAATAAATAAAAAATATACTTTTTTTTTTTCAAATCTTTCAAATTTTATTTTTGGCTGAAAACACTCCCAGGCACTCACTGATCAAGAACTTCTGAAAGTTTGATGATGATCCGTTCAGCCATCTCTGAGAAAAATGGTGGCACACAAATACACACAAACACACAGGAAACGGCTCTCTTATTGTATAGATAGAAAAGCTTTTGATTATTTTGATCATTAATTGATGTGGATTCGAAAAGGGGTTTGACAGGGGTGCATTCTCTCCCCTTCCTTGTTCAATCTTAAACATGAGTACAGCATGAGGAAATCAAACTTGGATGACATAGAGGATGCAGTTAGGATTGGAGAAAGATGTACCAACAACAATTTATTCCCCAAATTCTCCACTTACTTCAATTCTAAGATTTAAGTGAGTGGAGAATGTGGAGGAGAAATTAATAGATGGTTAATGTTGGGGAGAACAGCAATTTCAGGGTTGACAAAGATAATGGAAAGACAAATATGGGATGATACAAACCAAGAGGAGGATTGCAGATACTCTAGTATTTCCAGCTGCAGTGTATAGATGGGAGTCATGGACAATGAAAAATAAAGAAAGGAAGAAAATTGACAGTTCTTAAATGTGGCATTCGAGACACATTTTAAAGATTCCATGGACATCAAGAAAAACAAACAAATCGGTGATTGAATAAATTATACCACCATGTACATTAAAAGGGCTAATGCTAAAACAGAAACTGTCATACTTTGGACACATCATGTATGCAGAACACGAAAGCCTCGAGAAGTCAACCATATTGGTTATGGTTGAATGAAGAGGGGGAAGAGGCATACCTTTGTTCCTTGCATCATACGCTGAATGGATGGGGTAAAGGCTGCAACCAAACTGTCTCTGCCAGAGCATCGGGAAGCAGAGCAGGAGAGGAATGTTTGGAGAAATCTGATCATGAATGTCACCAGAAGTCGGAAATGACCTGACGGAACAAGATAACCAGATAACGCAACAAACGGCTCTTTAAGCTAGAATTACTCGACCTTAATTGCATCCCTTTATCAATTTATGTAGTGGAGTTAATTTGATTAATTTAATTTTAAAATTTGCTTGCGTTTTACTTAACACAGGCTAATCTACATGCTGATCAAATAATGCGCAATTAACCTCAACAACCCATTCAATGTGATGGTGATGAGACCAAGGTACATGACAATATGAGAGAGTTCATAGAACACATTCCCCCACACAGTCTTGAGAAACAAGGACATTGACGGAGTCTGTGAGCAGCAAATTTAATTGGTCGTGATGATGTAAAATGCAGTAATATTTTTTCCAGGTACTGCTAAACTGTAAGGTTTTAAAAGTGGCAAAAAGGTGAGTTGGGTTCGACAGTGTTGAAGTATATAATTCAATATAAATAAAACAAATATTTTAAAGGTTGTAGAAAAAATATAGAAATTTTACCGCAATTCATGCAGCGTCTTTTACACAACCTTATTTAACACGTTACATTAGTTGTTTGTGTGTGCCATTTGTGTAAATTTGTAGTCACTGAAAACAGTATGTTTCCTATTTGCCATGATTTTCAATTTTATTTGACTGCCAGATAGGAACACCCTATATTATATCACTTCTCTTTGCGCATGTGCAATCGGGACAAATTCAGAGGCAAAGTACTGCTAAACTACAAGTTCCTTTTCCGATTTGTGTTCTAAATATAACATTCAGTTGAAGTTAAGTTGTTCCTCAATCATGGACTGCCATTTGTGCACAGACAGAAAGACAGACAGACAAAGTTCACCAATTGCTTAACTCCCGCTTTTTGCTTCATGTGTGTGGGGTAATAATAGAGCCTAAAAGCATACTGTTGCAAAATGTACAACATAACCTTTAACATTCCAAGGTAGAGCTTAAAGGCAGAATAAAATATTGTCCTCAAGATAGCTTGCTCTTTGATGCACCATCGAGTGTAAGCATCAAATTATAACGGCAATTTTTTAAAATGTGATTTGTCTCAAGAAGTATTTTATCTTAAAACCAGATAACTCAATCGTGAGCACAAGTACAAACTATAACGGAACTCGGTCGAGCACTATCTCCACCAGGCTGAACAGTTTATATTTTGTATCCCACTCATAGGCCGGATCTGCATCCAGACGATTTGTCCGTGTCACACACCAAAATCTAATCATCTGGTTCTTGTCACCTGCCAAAGTCATCCACCGAGGTTTGTCACAATCCATCCACAACGTTTTAATGCCTTGTCCACTTGATACTTTACATGGCGATGAGGATGGGATATTTGCTCAAAGCAGGACATTTGTTGATCGACATTTTGTAATCCCCACAAAGGCATATTGATTTGTCTGCCTTCACAACAGGAACTAATGGAGCAGCCCAGTTTGAGTACTGAACTGACCTAGCTTTTACAGTCGGGCAAATTCTGCATCAACCTTTTCTAGCAATTAGAGAGGAACTGGACGTGCTTTTCAGAAAATTGGCCTCACATCTTTCACAACGTTTAGTTTGGCAGTGAAGCCAGTGAATGTCCCACGTTCATCCCTGAAGATGTCTGGGTGTCTCACAAGGAGGCTCTCCAGTAATCTCTCTAGATTGGTGTCTAGTACAATTGGTGTCCTGAAAGCATATTGTTGGTGGATATGTTCCCACTTGAGTTTGATGTCTCACCAGTTTCTCCGTTATAGTGTGGATCTATCCCCTGGGATGACTTTAGTTGTAATTGGTATATGTTGTTGCCAGAGGTTGTAACATCACATGACCGGTGGACTTGTATTGACTCGCTATTGTACATAGTGAGTTGGATTTGTGACCTACGGAGGCTGGGTTGTTCACCATTTCCTCACATGCTCGGGAAAGCTGCTTCACTTATGAGTGAGACCGTAGTACCTGTGTTGACCTCCATTTCCACGTTATGTCCATCTATATCTACCATAACCAGTTTAGAATCAGACTTTCTACCAGAATTTGTATGGAAAAGGTCATAGACCAAACACTGGGGCTGTTAGGCCTATCTTCATTAGTCATGTCTTCCCGGTTATGCTCAGAATCAAGGAGGTGGATTTTGCGTTCTTCTCTCCTTGTCCTCCATTTTCGGTAGATGCATGACCCATCTTGTGGCAGTAGTTGCAAACGGCATTCATGAAGCAGAACGTAGTGGGAGAATGCTCACTGTTGCAGCGGAAACTACATTTAACAGCACCCATTCCTGAGCAGTTTCTGGGCATTATGAGTTGAATTTTCTGGTCGGATGTTCTTCTTCCCTGGTTGACCAATGATAGGTCAGCCCCGAGATGGCAAGTGATGGAGTGAGCAATATCTGTGGAATTTTTGTCTGCACAATCCAATGTGATAACTTGGCAAATGGCAATGGCAAATGTCAGAGTCCATTCAGCCAGGAGGCACCGTAAAATTTGATCATGCTCAACTCCCATGATTAGCAAGATCTTTAGCATGTCATTGAGTGTAAAATTGGCAATGCTGGGCAAGTTGATTCAAGTGAGCTATGAATGCAGAAATGGACTGTGTTGGGGTCTGGTGACCCCATTTCTGGTGACACATGTAAATATTGAATTCACTCACAATGACTGAGGGTCTCTCGCTTCCGCTAACCGACATCAGGATTGCTTTCTTCCTTGTATCATCATCTATGCCATTAGCCAGGTGGTAGTATGGTAGATGCTCAATATACGCCTCCAGCTTTCTTCACATTGGTTCAAATCATCGATACAACCAGAAGACATGGTGATCGAGTTGTGTAAGCAAAGAGTAACAAGTTGGTAAGATGATTTGGTAAGGCCAACAGCTCAAAAACTCTGACTAGACCACTGAGAAGTGACTGCGGGTAATTCAAGGGTATCCTGTCAGCCCTGCAGATTTGTGATGTCGTCATAAAAAATTCTTGAAAAATTGTCCACTATGACCTTATTTTAGACATTCCAGCAATCCAGCACAGGCTCAGTGGATTTAAAAGATGGTGAAATGGCTAAAGTAAAGAAGTATTTTGTGTTTCCAAAATAATTAAGAAACTCTGTGCTAATATCACGATATGTCAATGGCAAATTTCTGGTCAGATGGGTATATATATATATATATATATATATATATATATATATATATATATATATATATATATATATATATATATATATATATATATATATATATATATAAACGGCAGTGGGTGATAAAGATATATATATATATATATATATATATATATATATATATATATGTATATATATATATATATATATATATATATATATATATATATATATATATATATACACACACATACAGGGTGGCCTGAAAGTCACCTTACCCCTTCCCTGTGCAGCATTTGTTCTTGAACTCTTTTAATATACAAGTTTTATTGTACAGTACTTACAATAATTAATTTGTCATTGTATCTCTATGTGCTCCATCATTCCTCTCAGTCAGTGTTTCCGCATACCATAGGGGCGAGGGCAGAGAGGAAGGGACGGAGGGAAGTGCGCGAAATTTATCAGGGGTAAAGTAACTTTCAGGCGACCCATGTATATATATATATATATATATATATATATATATATATATATATATATATATATATATATATACATATTATCCCTGTGTCATAAGAGGCGACCAGGGTTGTGTCAGGAAGGGCATCCGGCGTAAAACATGTGCCAAATCACGATGCGGATCATACGGATTATCCGCTGTGGCGACCCCTAACGGGAGCAGCCTAAAGAGGAAGAAGAAGATATATATATATATATATATATATATATATATATATATATATATATATATATATATATATATATATATATATATATATATATATATATATATATATATATATATTGTTACGGTCTTGGGTACCCAGTGTATGAAGAGGGGGTTAATACTCATTTCTCCTCGGAAAAACTGGACCTGGAGCCATCGCTCACAATTTACTTGGTGGTATGGTGGGTTGCTTTACAACCACAAACACCAATCGGTTAACCACGAGTTCCAGTGTCCACCGTCTAATTTTCCGTTTAACTGGAGGTCACATGGCTTCCTGAACGGGGAGCACGCCCTCGGCAAAGCACCAATATTATCTTGATTAGATCTTAAGTAGGGCGGCCGGGCATTTACCGCTGGTGCATGCTGCCGATGACAGGTTAATTAGTTTGGGAATGACCTCCCAGTCTATCTAGGTTCGGACAATGCTGGATCAATGGAAGGAAAGGACAAGCATGGACACAAGTTGAAATATCAACAAATAATTTATTAATCAGGGAAAAATAAATAAACTGAAGAACTTTTTATTTCTTTGTGGTGAAAATAGGGAAATTCAAATCAATCAAAATAATCTGAAGCAAATAAAGAATTATTCAGGCATTGATAGAAAAACAGACATTGAGCAATTGCTTATCACTATTCCTTACTTAACAATTAAATATGAGACAAGGGCACCCAGCAGATCATTCAGGGGCGGAGAGAAATCCGGTCTGGGTTTACTAAGGTAGAATTAGCTGTGCGTCAAATATAATGTGCCAAAATGTGTGAGCATGCCTTGGTCCATTGCCAGCACCCTGCCTTGCCGTGCACCCACCCGCAAACAGGCTTGAACACCAATCAACGTCACATCATCACCCCCAGGAAGCAGGGACGCCAAGAATCAGGTACGCCAAGAGCAGGTCTCGAGCAGAACCAGCCGGAACAGTCCAATCGTCAAACACTATCAGGCGCCACCAGGAGCCGCAACCAACGGACAGCTGTAAGGAGCTGTGAGAAGCTGTAAGGTGCTGTGACGCCATGAGGAGCTGTAAGAGCTGCAAGGCTGCAAGGCCGTCACCAACTCACAAAACAAAACTGTCTGTCGCCAGCTCACCAACCGACTGTGTGTCGCCTGCTCACCAACCAAATGTCTGTCGACAGCTCACCAACCGACTTTCTGTTGCCAGCTCAACAACTGTCTGACTGAAACTGACTGGAGCTGAAAATAACCATCACCCAGCTGTCACAAACTGTCAGAAAAACGGTCCTCCCTTCCTTTTTATAGGCAGCCAGTCTGGACGGAGCCTCAAGCAGACTTCAGCCAAATCCACCTTGACTAATGGCGCATCGTTGCACCTGACCAACCATTAACCTCGCGATCATTCCTTCCTCGTTCAGCCTGACATGAACAAGAGCCAACCAGCATCTATAGAGCTGCCAAACGGGGTGTCAAACATCGATGGAAAAAGGTGGACGTCAATGTCGGTGAAAGAGGTGTGTGTCAGACGTCAATGCAAGATAGGTGGGTGATGTAAATGATCCACAGCCATATTTGACTATCAGAGTAACTGCTCAGGAAAAGCCCGCGGTGTGCTTAATCAAATGTCCTGTAAGTCCAAGGTGTAAATAAATCGTCCACCTCCAAGCCAATGTGTCCCGATGGAAAGGGTGTAGACGAGCCTCCGTTGGGCGAACAGCTATCTCATGTGCATGCATATTTCTGTCATAAAGAGAAAAAGGCCATCCCATAAGAAAGGGAATCTATTCTATACCCTTCTCAATGCATCAAAGTTAGAATCCCAACAGACATGGGGATGGGTCTATCCTGGACATGCATTTAGAGAAATAACTGTCTGAGGACCTAAATGTTTGTATGCATTTGTCAGATACGATTCTGAAATCCATAACAATATTTTCAGGGATGGTGAATGGGAGATTAATACTCTTCAATTCCTTAATATGTCCTGGTGAGCCATGTTAATGATATTCTGTCTTTGTCACTGCTGAGACCAGCTTCAATGTTTGAAGGAAACCTTGCAGAGTTACGAAATTGGTGTCAATTAATCCTCTAACTTGTGTACACAATACTGTTTTACCCCTAATTTTGTATCTACGCAATGGACAAATTAAAGTTTATGATTCTATATCTTTTCAAGTATCAAGATACACAGACTGGTTGAAAATATGTAGAATCTGAAATACTGTAATATTTCCATTTAAACACGTCCAAAATAAACAAAATCTACCTCCCCCACCTCACACAAAAAAAACATCCCTACCTTCCTACCCCAATCGTTGAGCAGCATGTTCCTGGAAACCCAACTTTTTGGGGGAGCCCTATCATTGACTGGGTTGTATCTCAGTACTGACTCTGCTAACTTCATCTTCTTTATGGAAATCGCTGCCACTCCATTTGTTTTACAGGTTTCATAATCAGAAAAGAACATTTTGTAGTTGTCACATTGAAACTGCCCCAAACTGGTCCATCTCGGTTCACTTATCCCCAGAATTTCAGTTCTCATCTTCTCCATCTCTCTTTTTATTAAATCTACCTTTCCCTGATTCATTTACCTTACAGTCCATATTCCAAGTTTATGAACCTTTGAGAAGTACAGAGTTTGACTTTCAGTTCTGGTGACCTGAGTGACTGGATTTCCTTGTGGGTTTGATCCAGTTCCATCATAATGGCCAGTCATAATCATCAAAACACTTTACTCTTCTCCAGTAGCCATTTGGGTGCTTTCAAACCTTGGGGTCTCATCATCTGGCACCATACCTTTGTCTCTTAGATTTCTGATCTTAGATTAGCTCCTTGCTTGTGTATAAAGCAGAAATGTATAATAAGAGCTTGAAGCATCCATGAGGTTGATCAAAACAATTTCGGTAGTTTTCTTAGCCACTATAATACCTGTTAATGCTCTCATATCCTCCAAACTTCCTGCTCTCCTCTCCATATTCCTCCAACACTCCTCTAATCTCCTTTCATTCTATCACCCGCATCTCTTGTGTTTCTCATTTAAACGTAATTTTACACCACCCCTGTCCCCTCCCATACTTGTATAACAATCTGAGGCCCCTTTATATCTGATAAATTGTGATTAACTTGCTTTTCATAAATAAGAAAAACATGTATGAAGTTTATTTCTTTGGATTTAATGTCTGACAAAATGATTTATTGACATAATCTGAGGCACCCCGATAGTTGTAATTTGTGGGACAAAGTATCTGCCACAAGGACAACAATTATTAAAAGTACTTTGGGGCTTTTCTTTTAATTGTTATAAAGTTGGGAAAAGCTTCTGGGATAGTTCAGAGATAGTGGACTTTGTCTTTGAGCTGTCTAGTATGAGTTATATTCCTGACAAGAGAATATAATATCTCCCAGGCGTTTTTGCCAGCAGAGTTTGCAAAAGTAAGAATGCCCTTCATAAGGTGGGACATTTGGCAATGGTACCGGCACACAATTAATAGCCTAATGTTTGAATAAGGCAAAGTGCGATCTTTAACATACACCAAACCTACTGTCAGATGGAACTCCTTTGTTAACGGCCCTCTGAAGGATGACACACTCAATGATGTGACATCATGTCGATCTGTGAAGCACCACGGTGACACTTTCTAGTCAGGGCAGGAATTTAACTCAGACCAGACAGCTCAAAAAGCGAGTGTTCCACTGCTGAATTATATTTCCTACTATACTTCCTCCATGCATATATAATAAATTGTATGACTCGTATACAGTAGATGTATTTATTTGCTGAGTCACCTACATGAACCTTCGATGATTGTGTATGTATTTTGAGGTTGATTACATTTTCAGTCCAAGTTGCGTGATGCATGAGACTGGGAAGTGTCATGCATTCCTACATTTTCCTTTTGATGAAGTCCTTGCAAATGGTATTGCCATCACTCCCTGATGTGAAGGTTCCTGTACACACCTCTCTTTCTCTCTAAAAAATATGAATGTACCACCTTGACATGATCAATGCTTATGTTGTGAATGATAATTAATATATTTTTTTCTATTCTAGTCATTTAGCAAAATGAACAAAAAAACACACACACACACACACACACACACACACACACACACACACACACACACACACACACACACACACACACCTTTTACAAATGTTTTATTGAAATGTTATTGGCAGTTCACTGTGGGATCTCAACATCCACCAACTGGTTCAAGCAGAATGGACATCCAGTTCAATGTCTATGGGTGGTGCACACACATTGATGAATCATTCAGCATGCAAAATACCAGGATGGCAGTTTACAGCTGAGTCGAGATTCTAACCCAGGCTCGACAGCTCAGATGCGAGTGCGCACACCTCTAGGCTTTCCTGCAACAGCCCTGCTTAAAGTTGAGATGGCTGTGAATGAGATATCCAAGATGGCGGAACAACAAATATTTTTGATATTTCTGCTCGATGAAAATGTCAACTCTTTTGATATTTACAGACAGTTTGCTGCACAGGAGGGTTATGATTGCTTGGCTGGGTCGTACACCGACTTTTTTGTATTCTACAGTTTAGGTCAAGTCTAAACCACCCTCAAAGCTTCAACTTCCTAATACAAGTGCTTATCGCAGCCTTAACCTTCTGAATATATTATTCTTTTGACGTCTTGAATGTGCAATGTCTATGGTTTAATGAATAGTATAAAAGAATGACAGAGGGGAGAATATATATATATATATATATATATATATATATATATATATATATATATATATATATATATATACACATATATATATATATATACACATATATACACACACACACACACACACACATATATATCACATACTGTTTGAGGATAATAGACTCAGAAACTCAAGATGCATGTTAAAAATGATTTATTAGTCACCCACAAACTATACATCCGCAGTAAACTGGACCCTAAACATGCTTGTCGCGCATTTTACGTATGTAAACATTGTGTGTGCTGGACATAAGCTTGGGGAAACCAAAACAAACTAAAACTCAATGTTGTAGCCACACGCAGACACTCAGCTTCAGCTACAACCATTCACTTGCTCTTTCGGCACTCTCCTCTGGAGGCGAAGCTTTCCCGGTGTCTCTGTTTTGCACAAAGGCAGAGATCGAGGGTGACCTCAACTGGGAAAAAAGAGCAAAACGCAGTAGCAGCCACAGCAGCAAAAAGCAGCAACCGTGTAGCATAAGCAGCAAAAACAGCAGCGGTCATAGCAACAGCAGCATAGCAGGTACAATGGAAGGAGCTCAAGGCTAGCCAAAGTCGGTAGGGAGCAGCTGTTGCCGACTAAAAGCTCACTTGCTCAGATGACAACGGAGCTGTTTTTGGAATGGAGAAGGGGGTAGTAGGTTAAAAGAGGAGTGGGTTAGGGGAGTCATGGCGAGAGCTGGTAGGTGGTGGTGGGGTGGAGGGATTAGGGTTTATAGAGGAGACAGGAAGGAGAAAATGTAGGGAGTGGGGAAAGGACACGAAGGGATTAGAGAAAGCAACATATGGACAGCACGAGAGTGCATTGTCATAGACACACAACAGGATATTTAGTTGCCCAAACAAGAAGGTTGGGGTGGAGGGAGGGAGACAAAAATTGTTTGATGGACACGTGGTCATAAGGTGGTGAATGAAGAGGTGCTCACTCTCTTGTTTACCTGATTGGATGTTTGTTTACCTGAGCACCAGAATGAGGTGGGGTTGAACGCCTTTACGATTGAAGTGTTGAGGTGAAGATTCTCAGGTACTTTAAAGGTGAGTTAAGAAGAGTCACGATTATGTAAAAAATAAACTGTAAACTTGTATCTTGGTTCAACTTCATCTTCTGTGTCTGCCTCTGACTTTTCAGCGTAGCTCGTCTGTGGTCTTCCACTATCACTGCAACATTAGGAGGTAGTTGTTGTGCGGCTGAAAACTACACTCACTCCAGTTCATCTACATCAAGCTTGATCATAGACCTTTAGGGAAAGTGCTGAGCTGCAAAAGATTCCAGTATCGGGCATGCGAGGTCACATAGGTTTATCAAATCGGATCCCAAATTTTATCTTAATCTCTCATTCGTTTTGGGAATGCATAAACAAATTATGGAATGAGCCATTATTGATAAAAAAATATCAAATCCGTAAAACCAGGTGGATTTTCTGTCATTTGATTAAGTATGGCATTTTGAGTGAGCATGGAGGGATGGCACAGGTGGGAACACAACTCATGGGGAATCGGGGAATCAAAACGATGAAGCAAAGGGATATAATTGCCACAACTTTATCACCCACTGCCGTATGTGGTAAAATAGCTTAAAACGAAACATTGCATCAGGAATATCAGGAATCCGTTTGTTATTTCAGACCGTAATTTAAGAAAAGAAAAAAATTATTTTGTTCAGGAAATTAATTTACATCACATGAACAGGCCGGTTGTAGGTTGCCATATATGGTATTTGCTTCTGTTTTTGCTTTTTATACATACAATATGTACAGGCTGATTGGAACAAGCTGAGTTCGACCATTGCTGAATGTACAAAAGCGAGGATGGTGAAGAAGTGAAAGCTTAGCGAGGAGACAGAAAGAGCAGAAAGCTAGCTTCGCTCACGGGATGCGTGTACCATGAAGCAAAAACAGTGGGCCTACCAAGACCACCAGCTTTTACGGTAGCTATAGGGACGCGCACGGTGTTTAAAATACTTTCGTTTCCCTAGCACAGTGGATAGGTACTTTCTGACGGCCATCTTCTTGCGGTAACGGCTGTAAAGGTCGGTAAAGAGACCATCTGAGTGCCGCTTCGTCGGCTCGTCATTTTTCTGTTCCTCTGGAGACCTGAAAGGCAATGGCGGAAAGTGGGGGGGGGGGGGCAATGGAGGGGCAATTAGATGTATATGGGCTAAATGGGGGTGGGGAGAGAGAAGAGTGAGACGGGGACTTTGCAACACAGACAGCTAATAAGCAATATAGTAGACAGGTAAATAAAATAATAATAAATTAATTAATGAAAATAATATGTGGTTTGGTAGAATATAGACATTCACAATTGGACATATGAATGGGTACACGAGGATGGTGTGATGAGAGTGGTTATAAATTGTCGAGCATTGGAACCTATTAAACACTTTGCCAATTAGCTCTCGAACAAAATCGTGTTATCTCCACACCCTTGGGGGCTTCATATTGCAAATCGGACTGGTGGGGGGGGGGGAAGCTCCATAATCCACTAGCGTTTTATTTTATATTTTATTTTCCTCTTGAAACAATTCGGCGGAAAGATGTCATTCTCACGCGTTTCAGAATTTGTTGATTGGGACTTGATTTTTTTTCTTTTCTTCTTAAATTGTAATATAGATCAGGAAAGGAACTCTTCAATGACAGACCCACTATGATTTGCTAAACATTTAATTATTATTATTATAAAAAAATTTTTTGTGAGGTTTGTTCTGTATCGCTATTCTGTAAAGATCGAAACGATACTAAGTTTCCCCTGCAGGGTTTTTGTAGATTAATCTCCAAGTAAATATAATATTTTTATTTAGTGGCACTATTGCTGTGTAAGGTTGTTATTTTTAACTGTGCAGATTTTTTTCCATACAACACCTAGTTTGTGTAACTTCCTTACACACCATCAAGCTGTTCATGAAAGCAAAACGAGAGATGTTCAAAATATTCTCAGAACGACATACTCCCAATAACACAAGACGTACCAAGGTTTTATTTATTTTTCATTATGTTACTCGGCCTGCATATCCAATTTGCAAGCAAATACCTTCTCATAATATTCATTCTTAGTGTATGAGTCCCTCTGTGTATATCTTTTCCTGGTATCTGAGTTCCTCTCTGTATACCGTTTCCTCATATATGAGTTCCTTTCTGTACACCGTTTCCTCATATATGAGTTCCTCTCTGTATACCGTTTCCTAGGATGCGAGTTCCTCTCTGTATATCTATGCCTTGTATCCGCGTTCCTCTGTGTATTCCGTTTCCTGGTATAAGAGTCCCTTTGTGTTTACCCTTTCCTGGTATATGAGTTCCTCTGTGTATGTTTTCACCCGTGTCTGTGTGTCTGCCTGCAGGATGTCTCAATAAGTTATGGATGGATTCGGATGAAACTTGGTGGAGAAGTTGGTTGTGTGACAAGGAAGAATTTATTAGATTTTGCTGATTATTCGGATCCAGGTACGATAATTTTTTTTGAAAGTGATTCTTCACCATTGAGAGATTGGGTCAAAAACAATATATGGCGTGAAATCTCAAAATGTTGACGGATTTGAACGAAAGTGGGTGGATGAATTGAGAAGGTGACAATAACATGCTGATTCGATTGGGTTAAGGTTCAGATGCAGACCCGGCCCATCAGTGGGATACAAAACATAAACTGTTCAACCTGGCAGAGGTATGCACTCTTCTGAATGCTGTTCTCATTCTGGGATGAGTCTCTGTTTGTACCATTTCCTGATAGTCTATGTGCATTCCTTTACCAAGTTGTTCTATATGAGTCCCTCAATGTATACCTTTTCCTTGTAGCCATGTACAATTCCCTCTGTGTATCCCTTATCTTTGGATGGTTGTTTTTGATGATAGTGCGTTATATCTTTTCCTAGTATGTGAGTCTGTGTATACGTTCTCCTATTATACAATTCCCTCAGTGTATACTGTTTGCGAGCTTTGCGCACGGCTTGTTTTCACCACCTCATGGGAGCCTCATGTTATGAACATGAAGAATCACACCGAGCGCTTGAATTTTTCTTTTCCTCAATTACACTCTATCCGGTATTGGTGGAAGCTTGACACTCGTTATTTCGTTTGTGTACCATCATTCTGCATACACGGAGTTAGTTTCTGCATCCTTGGTTTCTAAGTTATTTTTGCATTACCAGGATAATGCAGAAAGACGGGGCGATGATGCCATGCTGTTAATATGAACGCGAAATAACTTTGCAAACCGAGATAATTTTACTTTTTGCACTTATTACCGGGTTCACCACTGAAGCATCATGAAGAAAATCTGCTCAACACGAGCAAAGCGTGCACGAGCGCTCGTGCGGGGAGTTTTAAGCGGCCAAACCTGTCCAAAGCGTTGTGCATGAGGCCGTAAAGGGCTTCGGCATCTCGGAAACTCTCGGTTGATGTGCGACCTCCGTCAGCGACCACTGAATCCTTGTGGAAGGTCTGTGCTGCATGAACCCCATAGTCTGATCTGCCACCACGATCATCGGCCAGGGGTCTGCATGGGAGAGAATAACACTGACAATCATCTTTGGAAAGTGTGAACTGCATTCGCTCACACATTGAAGCTTGTGCAAGTATGCATGGGAGGGAGAAACAAATAAGCTGTAAGCACGCGGATGCACATTGGGTGTTTGGACTCGCTCCGATCACGCAACGCATCTGCTTCCCGAAGACGGGTGGACCCTCCGGGATTTGCGACTCTTCCGCTCGGCGCGTCCGATGAATTATTAAACCGCGGAGACCAAGTTTGATTGATGCGTAAATTATTGTCACGGAAATGGTCATGTACAACACCGATCGACTGCCAAAAGGATCGTTGGAGATGCTGTTTCCGTTGAACGAATGAACAGCGTAATGTATATATTATTTAATTATTGCGCCATTGTGAGCCTGTTCTTGCTTGGATCATTTGAAGAGAGATTTTCCAAAGCATCGACCGATGTTGCAGCGATAAAAGTGAAGATTGTTTTTATTCGGAGGAGTAGTGAGGGAGACATTGCTGAAGAACTTTCAAACCGATTGCATCGTGATGACATCCCGTGCACCACACCCACCACACCCTCGGATGTAAGGAGCAGTACGCGCTCACACTTCGTTCTGTAAATGTGTATGTACTGATAATATGCCGAACGTATTACTCTCCTTCCACACCCCTCTAACTCTTAACCCCCCCCCCTCCCTGCAACCCTCCCCACAACCCTCCCCACACCGTATCCCTGATCTTGCTACGAA
>NC_140965.1:109943757-109946257 GCF_056783735.1 Eptatretus burgeri | reverse complement strand
ACTAAAGCTTTTCGTGCTGCACTCTTCACGGTAAAAAAAAAATGGCAGCACATGAAGAAGGAAATGAAGGTGTGTGTTTTATATGCAGGTCTCAATAAGGTAGATGCTGATTGTTTCAACCGTAATGACGTCACGGTTAATCGGAACGCCCATTGGTCAGCTCATCATCTTCAGGTCGAGCTCCCATTGGCTGGAGCAGAGTTCGTCGATGATTGACGTTTGCATCCACATCCTGGTGAGAGGGGGGATGGGTTTCCTGTAAGGTCCATCCACCATTTGTTGCCGTACTTCCCTTGATCTTTCCATGCTGAAGGAAACACAGAGATCAAACAAATTCCTTTTGATGACATAGTATTGCATCGGTGGTGAGGATGAAGGTTGCTTCCAACATACGTAAATGAAACGAGCTCTGACCTCAGCTCAATATCCTGAACATATCTGCATTGTACTGGTCAGCACAGATAGGGTTGGCAACCAGGTGCTGTGCAATGCAAGATGAAGTAGGTGCAGTGGCCAGTGGTTGCTGGATATTTCTATATGCTTGCACTGGTTGTGTTTTCACCCTCACAATCTTTCTTCGAATCGCCAAGGGGACGTGTTGTTTGATCTGATCAGCCAATCGTGTGCAGCCCACGTACCGAGCTTCAAGGCCCAGTCACACCTTGATGTTTTAGCCAGCAATGGCAACATATCAAAATGTATGTAAAACGCTGGCTTTCGCTGACCTTTTGATGTTTTTTTTAAAGATTCGGACGTATTCCTAACATGTTGGTCATATGCATAACATATTAGTAACGGACACAGAACGTTTCGTTGTCTTATAGATAACTTATACCAATGAATGCTTAGCCTGTTGTCGGCGTTCACAACCTATGCCCAACGATCGTCTAACTTATGCATAGCGCGCTGCACGTATCGCCGACGATCACGTGGCGTAGCCTATTAAAAGGCTGCCACACAAGGATTGAAATCATAACCACCGGAGAAATGGAAGTGTCAACATCGCAGTCACACCTTGGCGATCTTGCCAGCGTATGCCGACCTCTGAAAAATGCGTCTAAAACGCTGGTGCACGTCGAATACGGTATGGGTAAGTTTGGTATACGTGAATAGAACGCAAAAGTACGGCTATCATACGTCGTAGTAAGTGGAGTACGTCTTGTACTTTTAAACGTGTTAAACATTTTATGACGTACTTGCCGTATGCCTCACACATTCTGCATGCGATGGGAATAAGTTGTACGCACGATATGCGATCGTTGGCACACGTCGACAAAAGTTACTTGTAAGTTGCTCATAAGTCGAAGCACATCAATGTAATGGTTAGCATCAGTGTTCAAGACTCCCTGGTTTTTTTTTCTTTCTTCGGTATGACGGTGATGTTGACACTTCAATTTATATGATTCTTGTGCGGTTATGATTTAAATCGTTGAGAGGCAGCCTATTAATTATATGATATCATAACCGCACGAGAAATCGAAGTGTCAACATCACCGTCACGCCTTTGAACCTCCCCCCCCCCAAAAAAAAAACAGCGAGTCTGGAACACTGATGTTAAACATTACCTTGACGTGTTTCAACTTATGAGTAACTTACAAGTAACGTGTGTCGACGTGTGTCAACGATCGCATAACGTGCCTACAACTTATGGCCAGCGTAACGGAACTTGTGAGTCATACGCTGGCATAAGTCTAACAAATTTCAAGCATGCTTAAATTTTAGGACAACCGCAAAGTATAACGATGAAAGCCAGTGTACTGCGACGTATGGCAGTGTTTTTCAGCGTGCTCTCAATGTTTCCAAAACTTACCCATAACGTATTCGACGTGTGCCAGCGTTTTTGACAAATCTTTCAAAAATCGGCATAAGCTGGCTAAAACTTCAAAGTCTGACTGGGCCTTCACATCGACGCTTAAACTCATAAATAACATTGCTGGTTTGTGAGGTGGGTAGCACATCCTTGTTGACTGACGTCAGCAAACGGCAAGAGGTAAAGATTACTTGGGGTTGCACAGCCAGAAAAGTGTTGGACACAATATGTTTGATTTGTACTTCAAACCTTCGTGATGATTGCCCTTTCCAGGGCATCCTGATATCGACTGGACATTTGACCAGACCAATCTTCCGATCTTTTGTTGTGTTTAGAAACTTGTGCATGTATCACTTAACTATATGCTCAGGAAAACCATTCTCACCAAGAATATTTATGATTTTGTCAATTTCGGCAGGAAGATTACAAGGTGAACAATTTCTCTGTGCTCTGTTAACCAGGATATTGATCAAGGCAATTTTGTACATCGTGGAGCTGTAGGAGTCCCACCGAGTATACTGCCCTGTGAAAGTCGCTTCCGGTAGATGGTTGTTGTGAAACCAAGATTGGATCTATCAACCAACACTTCCAAAAATGGTAACGTGTTTGATGATTCCAGCTCCGTGGTAAACTCCAGCACCGGAAGGAAGTGTTGAGCCATGCATGGAAATTGTCACATGCCATCCGAGA
>NC_140965.1:109827489-109902489 GCF_056783735.1 Eptatretus burgeri | reverse complement strand
GACCCCCAATCTTTGATGAAAGGAGGGAAACCATGGGGTAACATTCCTGGGTCAGATTACGGGAGAGTGTGTCGGAGTGGTGCTGAGGTTCCATCCACCAGACGGCGGTCTCCTTGGGTTAACCTGAAGCGGTCCCTTTGGGTGGGTGCCTGGAATGCCCTATCGCTAAGTGAGTATGACCACCTGTCTCTGTTATCATCTGAGCTCAAGCGTTTGTACATTGGTATTGCAGCACTCTCTGAGGTTTGGAGACCGGATTGTGGCGAGATCATGGCGGGTGGTTATACCTCTTATTGGTCGGGTCACTCTGATGGTTACCATTCCCAAGGAGTTGCTGTAGCTGTGTCCAATAAGCTGACTCCGATGATAATTGAGGTAACACCGGTCAACGAGTGTACAATGAGACTAAGGATTTATCATTCCTTGGGTATCATTTCCCTGGTCTCTGGATATGCTCCGACTGAGGCCAATGACCTCACCGCGAAGGACGTATTCTATGCCACACTCGAGTCTGTTGTTGATCAATGTCCCAGGTGAGATACACTTCCAGTCTTGAGGGATGTCAATGCATCGACTGGAACAGATAGGGATGGTTACAAGATGTGTGTTGGTCCCCAAGGGTCTGGAACTGTGAATCAGAATAGCACTAAGTTCCTTGGCTTTGCAAGAAGTCATAGACTTCAGGTGGCTGGTTCATGGTTTCAATGCCCACAAGCTCATCGCTGGACCTTTTTGTTCCAATGCTGGCGGTGTGGCAAAGGAGATTGACCATGTCCTCGTTGATGGTCACTGGAGGATGACCAGAACTGCAGGGTCTGCCGGAGTGCTCAGTTCCTCAATACTGACCACCGGCTTGTTGTAACAACTCTTAAGTTGCACCTTAAATCCTGCAGATTGGTACCATGCCAGCCAAGGCTGGATGTTAGCAAGCTCAAGGGTGAGAGGGTAGCTGAGGAGTTTGCAAACAAGCTGAGAGGAGATTTGGGAGTCTGGGTGCTTTGGGGGATCCTGAAGAATTGTGGAGTGCATTTAAGACCACCGTCCATGATGTTGCTGGTAGATGTCTTGGAACTCACTGGAGGGCGAAGAAGAATTTTGTCTCAAGTGACACTGGATACCATTGCCCAGAGTGGTAGGGCCAAGATGAATGGCAGAGCTCAGCTGTTCAGGGAGCTGAGGCATAAAACTGTGCATGCGCTAAGGGTGGACAAGGAGGCCTATGTGCGAGGAATCTGTGAGGGGGTAGAGCATCACCTGTGGTCAAGTGGTTCTCGTTCCGCTTACAGGGGAATTTGCGCATTGCGTTCATCCAAGCCCATCCTTCGGTGTAATGCAGTTGGAGTAGAGGGTGGTAGGCTCTTGACAGAGGAATCTGAAGTAAAGGCCCACTGGGCTGGTTACTTTGAGCGGTTGCACCAGGCTGATCCATCAACCGATGGGTTGGTGTTACAATCCTGATTGCTGACCCTCCAATGAACTGTGTTCCACCTTCGATTGTGGAAACACAGGTTGTGGTGAACTGGTTAAAATGGGTTAAAGCTCCAGGGATCTTTTGCATCCAAGCTAAACTTCTCAAGGCTGGTGGAAATGCTGAACTCGTGTCATTGCATGCAGTTCTGTGCTCTGCCTGGAACACAGGCATCATCCCAACTGATTGGAAGAGGGGCCTTGTTGTTCCTCTCTGGAAAGGGAAGGATGATCGCCAAAACTGCAACAACTGCCGAGGGGTGATGCTACTCTCAGTGTCGTGCAAGGTCTTTGCTCGGATAATTATTGAGAGGGTTCACCACCATCTGCTTGAGCACCATTTTCCAGAGCAGTGAGGCTTTACACCAAAGAGGTCAACGATTGACCGTACCCTTGCTCTTTGGGTCCTCAACGAATGCAGACGAGTTTCATCAGGGGCTGCTTGCAGCCGATGTCGATTTCTGTAAAGCATTTCATTCAGTGAATCGGGATGACTTCTGGAGGATTCTTGGTCTTCGTGGGGTGCCCCCAAAACTAATCGATCTAATGTCTGAACTATACTCTGGTACTGACAGTGCTGTGAGATGTGGTGGTACCATCTCTGACTTATTTCCAGTTGTTACTGGAATTTGTCAGGGGTGTGTACTGGCCCCCACACTTTTCAGCACTTGTACGGACTGGATTCTGGGGAGGATGTCGGAGAGATAAAGCTGCGGTGCATCGTTTGGGAATGTGAAGATCTCTGACCTTGATTTCGCAGATGATGCAGTTATCTTTGCGGAGAATCGATATATCCTTTTGTGGGCTCTCAAAGTGCTGAATGAGGAGTCAGATCCACTGGGATTACAGGTTTCCTGGGTCAAAACTAAGATCCAGGCTTTCAATGACATCTTGGATGCTGCTATCTTGTTTGTGGTGAGGATGTTGAGGTTGCGGAGAGATTCACTTACCTTGGCAGTGATATTCATGTCTCTGCTGGCTGTAATTCAGAGGTCAACAGACGTCTGGGTTGGGCCTGGGGAGTCAGGATTAACTGGATAATGGGGTGTGGTGCTGTCAGAACCTGTGCGGGAGGACGAAAGTCTGAGTCTTCAGGTCCTTGTTGCTTCCAGTCTTGCTCTATGGATGTGAGACTTGGACTCTGTCCAGAGATCTGAGATGGAGAGTTAATTCCTTTGGTACCAGGTCTCTTCGGAGAATCCTTGGCTATCGCTGGTCAGACTTTGTGTCCAACGAGCAGATGCTGAGAGAGACTCAAATGAGATCTGTTACCTGCATAGCCCGTGAGTGTCAGCTGCGGCTGTATGGACATTTGGCTCGTTTTCCTGATGCTGATCCTGCTCACCAGATTCTCGCAGCGAGGGAGCCTTGTGAGCGAAGGAGGCAATGGGCCGACCACGTGCCTCGTGGTTGCAGCAGGTTGATCTGCATCTCAAGGAGATGGGGATGGGCCAGGCATCTGCCTGGGGGATGGCCAGATGGAGGCTCCTGAAGTACCGGCGGAAAATGGATGCAGTGACGCGCTGCTCTGGTGCATGCTCCCTCCCCTCACCTCTCTCTGGGTGCCTGTATTCCCTTGCTGTTGAATCATTGCTGATTCATTCACTTAAAAAGATTTCTTGTTTTTTGGTGGCACCTCTTTTTAATCCTGTTGAGGGGCTTGCATATGCTGATGATGTGTGTGTGATTGTCAACACTCAGTCTGACATTGCTATCCTTACAACTGCTCTACATGAATTCAATCTGGCATCTTCTGCTACTGTTAATTGGAGAAAGAGCAAAGCCTTGTGTCTTGGTCCTTTAGGGTTATTTATCCCACCTTCTCTGCCTAAAGCCTTGCAGTGGAGGTATAATTGTGTAAAGCATCTTGGGGTGTTCCTTGGGAAGGAGACCTTCTCTTTAAAGAACTGGGATCAACCGGTTGATGAAATATCTCGCACCCTAAATCGTTGGAAAAGCTTGTCCAATCTCCTGTCTTATCGAGGTCGAGTGCTGATAATAATAAATTGGCCGCTTCCAAACTCTGACATCGGTTCACTGTCTTACACCCCTCCCAAATCACTAATCATTCATTTGCAACGGATCCTTGTGAATTATTTCTGGAATGGCATGCACCGGCTTCGAGCAGATCTTCTGAGTTTCCCAATAGCAAAAGGTGGTCAAGGGCTCATGGACATTACCAGCAAAATACTGTACAGAAGTCTGACTACCTTGTATCAACTTTTGTACAAGGAAGTCTTGTCTTGGATACCGCTGGCTTCGTGCTTGCTGCAGCAATCCGGTAACCTCAGGCGTGGCCCCGAGCTCTTCCCACTTGACCTGTGGCAAATCGCCACCTCACGACTGCCCTCCTTTTATCAGTCTCCTGAATGCCAGTCAGTGTGTCATTCCAGTATCAAACAAGGACTCGTATACATTTTGTAATCTTATGTGTGAACCTGTCTTTTAAAGCAGCCTGTTCCATCATGACGACCAAAGTAGGTCCCTAATTCAATCCTTCATTGAATTTGCTTTCTTCCTTGTTAAGGACTTTGTTAATCATATTTAATCTGGATGGCAGACCCAGAACCAGATTTATGAAGTTTGCCATGTTAAGTCAGCTCGTTTAATTGGGCATCTTCGATGTTCAATAATTGTTAAAGTGTTAAACGATTTTAATTTATCGTGGCCTCCATTGCATGGTGCTCAAGATGCAAGTCCAACACACCCTGACTTCCCTGACTTTTGTTTTTCTAGCGCTCCCTCCACAAAGCCTGTACAAAGACTGCTCTGCATGTGCAATGTCTTAATGCTGTTATTTCTGCCAACCCCGATAGCACACTGTCCACCCACTGGAACGAACTTCTGCCTGCAGGGGTTCCATCTCTCCTGCCTCGTCCTCCATGTACATGTCACCTGTGTCTATACATGCTGGAGACATACAGTGGAGGCTCGCACACTACTCCTTACCATCAAACGCGTTTTTTTTTTAAAAGGCTGAACCTTGCATCATCTGATGAATGTCCTTTTTGTTGTCACTCCGAGGACATTCTTTATGCTTCTGTGGGATGCCAAAGGCTGGTTCAGATTTTTCAACTCTTGAAATTTATTTCCAGGAATTTGGATTGTGTTTTTCTTTCCATTATTTTGTGTACTGTGTGCCTGTATCTTGCAAGAATGTCAGATCTCATGTTGCAAATTTCCTGCTCGATGAATGAAAACTCTCGAATGCATCACTTGGAAGAGAATGATTTTGGGTGTTAATTTAGAAGAATGCCGTGCCTTGCTCGCCTATAAAGGCTCTGTACGTGACCAAAATACTAAAATGGAATATCATTTTTACCGAAAGATGTCTCAATTTTTTTTTGGATACCTTGTCGAGGCTTGTGTGAGAGCTAGCACACAACACACATCAAGAGGGGCATGAGACAAGAGGGGCAGCAGTGGGAAGGACAAAACAGTGGGGAACAGCGACATTCGGAGATCTGTGAGAGGGATGGGGCGGGGACATGGGGTGTACAATGTGGACATTACAGGGACTTTCAGGAAGGAAAGCAGGGAATTTGAAGGAGGTCGATTTGGGGTGGATTAACGGGGGTAGAAAACATCGAGGATTTGGATGGGGGATGATAAGAGGTGGTGGCGAACAGCTGTTTTGAAGTCCTGGAGGGAAGAATGGGACTGAACAGAGTGAGGGAGTTTATTCCAAAGGTGGGAAAAATGAGGAATGAAAGAGTGAAGGTGAGCAGTGATTCGTGATTTTGGTAGTTTTACCAAAGGGGGGTTGTTAGCGGACCTTGAGCGCCCTGCGGAATATGGTAGGGACAAATCGCAGACACAGAAAAGGGGGGGGGAGGTTGGCGAGACCGGAGAGGAGACGTTAGAAGACAGAAAGACCACTGACCTGCCTGTGGTGAGACAGTGAGAGGCCCAAAGACTCAGCCTCATTGTGGGAGATGCCAATGATCTGAAATGCCTTGGTTTCAACAGCGTGAAGCTGAGAAAGTTGAAAGGCAGGAGCACCAGCCCAGAAGGGAGAGCAGTACTCCATCAGGCTGTGGATGAAAGCTTTGTATGTGGTCAGGCGCTCAGGTGGGCCAAGGATAGACTTTGCATGATGGAGGATTCCAAGTCGGCGACTGGCTTTGGAGGCCAGGTTGGAAATGTGGCTTTCCCAGGAAAGATCACGGCAGATCGTGAGACCCAGAAGCTTGAACGAAAGGACTTCTTCCAGAGGATTGTTGAGAAAGTGGATTGGGGGGGGTGAGGGGGGTTCAAAACGGTCCTTTTGGAGAGACACAGTGAGAGTGTGAGATTTGTCAGGATTGAAAGACATGTTCCACGTGTTGGACAAGTTTGTGATTTTACCCAGATCTGCAGTGAGCGAAGAAGCTGCTACTTGCTCGTTTGAGGGATGACAGCTGGTACGGCAAAGGGTGGAGTCATCAGCAAAGAGATAAAGAGGATTTTCCAGAGAATCAGAGAGATCATTGATGAAAACCAGAAAAAGAACAGGGCCCAGAACACTGCCTTGAAGAACTCCAGCCTGGACAGATGGAGGGGATGAAAGAACTCCATTTTGGGCAAAACGTTGACTGCGACAGTAGAGGAAGTCTGCAAACCATGATTGGAGATGGCCTTGGTTTAATGGCCTTAGAGATGGGCATGAAGTTAATGATTTCATTCAAAAATCGTGCAAAGTTGAAGTCTTGTGCAGGATGGAAGGAAATGAATTATCTTTTCTGCTTCAATTCGCTCTCATGTATTCCTGTTTCTTAATTGTTCATCTCCATTGATTGAAATTGTATATTACTTGTTTCTTTCATAGTTTTTGAAATAAAAATATTTCAAAAGTTAAAGTTAAGTCTGCCTCTGTCTCTGTCTCTGTCTCTCCCATCATACAATTTAAATAAGCAATAAAAACGTTTGTCACAAGCACTCTGGTAAATAGATGTGTGACATAGCATGATCCTATTTAAGCAGGCCATGTGAAGCTCTGATCATACATGTACGTATATATATATATATATATATATATATATATATATATATATATATATATATATATATATATATATATATATATATATATATATATATATATATATATATATATATATATATATATATATATATATGAAACTAGGACAGATGTACAGGCCATTTGACACATCATGACTGCACCCTAAACATATTCTATCGACTTCATCTTCAAGCAACATAAATTAAATACCCCATTTCGTTTCTATGAATGGAATTCGACGAGGGTTTCAGCACACAATAGCACACTCTTTCCAATAAATACTGCTTGATATGAGGTCTTAAATGCCCAGTTATTAAATGAATTCGGAACTACTCCATCCAGAGGAAGGCAAGTTCAGAGATGCGGCACCGCTGTTGCTCCGACACCAGAGTCGCAGTCGGAGGTGAATCGGATCCTGTCGGGCATCCAAGCCAGAATCAAACAACCCCGATGCAAAGACGCTATCAGAAACATTATTTTACCCTTTTCCTAATGTAATAAGTCAGAAATAGTGCACAACGTGGGATTGCGTGAACACCGAATATCAGATTGCTCTGCGTTCTATTTTCATCATCGTTTCTAGCTTATTAAAATAACTGTCTGTCTTTAAAGAAGCCAAGGCAAGTAGATTAGCTGGCACTCTTTCACAACGTAGTCTAATTTGGCTTGCAAGGTCACCACTTGTATTCCTGAATTCTTACATCATACTGGATTGCTATTTTAATTGATGTTGAGTTTACAGTTGCTATTAAGACCAGAAAGGATGCGGTGGGAGAAAGGGAAGCCACCGACCTGTCTGCAATGGCAAAATGATAGGCCAATATAGACTCAGCTTCATCGCAGGAGATTCTAATAATCTTGAAGGCCTTGGTTTCCATGGCATCAAACTGACCAAGATGTGAGGCAGGGGAGCCATCCTAGAGTGGGGAGCAGTACTCCATGAAGCTGTGGATGAAATCTTTATAGGTAGATAGGGGTTCAGGTGTGCGAAGGAAGGACTTAGTATGACGGAGGATTCACATTTGGCGGATGGCTTTGGAGAGAAACCTTGAAATGAGGTTTGCCCAAAAAGATCATGGCTGATAGTGAGACCTTAGGAGTGTGAATGGGTAAACTTCCTCAAAAGGATTGTTAAGGAAGTAGATGTGTGGGTAGAGGAGGCAAGGATGGGTGGGGGTTGCCGGATTGTCCTTTCAGAGAGAGATAGTGAGTGTTGGATTTGTCTGGCTTGAAAGACATATTTCAAGTGTTTGACAAGCTTGTGATTTTTGTTAAGGTCTGAAGAGAGGGAAGAGGCTGCAACCTTTCTGCTTGAAGGAGGAGGGATATCACAGAAGAGGGTGGAGTAACCAAAAATAGATAAAGGGGATCATGTATGAAAATCAGGAATAGGACTGGGTCCAGAGTAGCCCAGAATAAGACACGTTGGCTATGAGAGTGGAGGAGGCCAGGAAGCCATGTGTAGAGTTGGCTTTGAGTGCCACAGACAGAGGTTGGAGAGCAAGGTGGGGTTTCACACTGAATCAAAAACACGAGATATATCCAGACAGACGGCCCTGATCCCATGTCTGACATCGAGGGCTTCCATCCATTGTTGGGTGAGTTGAAGCAGCAGGTCCATGGTGGAGTGACATGGTCTAAATCAAAATTGGTAATCTGAGATGAGGCTGTTGGACAAAAGGAAGGATTTCATATCAACTGCGATGATGCTTGACCTTGCTATTGATTGGAAGTAAGCTGTGAGGTCTGTAGTTCAGGGGAGTTAGTCAAGGATCAATATTGGGCTGGTGATCTCGAGCCTCATTCATCAAACAATGAAATATACCAACATCTTCAGGAAGATGATTGCAAAAAATTTCAAGAAATTACAGTTGAAGGTAATGTGAGTTGATATTAAATAATGATTTGGGCAAAGTCATAACTGAATAACTTTCTTGATTCCCCACACAAAACACTTCGCGTGTGCATGTCTCACTGGTTTGTTTGACATCCATAGTGGACCGATCATTCACCTTGCTGCTCCAACCCTTCCACACCCATGTCTATAGTACAAGAGAACATTGTGAGATATTTCCAATCACCGATACTATACATTTTCAGTCATTGATACTATATATTGTTGTGGGGATGGGTATCGGTGGCTGGTACGACCGCTAAAGGGAGCAGAGAGTCGGCTCCACCGAACACACCGGAATTTAGGTCGTGACTCTCGGATAAGTCCGAAAGGCACGGGTCCCTTACAGGACCATAAATCGCCAATAATTCGACCGCGTGGGATAGGGTCAATTGCCAAACTTCAATATACCTAAATACCCACGCGGCAAAGCTACTGGGTCATTCACACCCTCGGCGGGCCTCGAGCGGAACGAGCCGTTACCGTGCCCGAACCGTGTGTAACCCGAGCAGATGGTTACCAAGGCCCGTCGGTCCAAATGAACAATTTACTGACTCGCTATTTCTCAACACGCACCGTGCTAAGCCAATAAAGGAAATGACAGGGAACGAGCTGGGACATTCAACAATAGGGAAATTTATTACAATAATGATAGGGGGAGGAGCACGTAAGGGCAGAGTTATCCGAATATCAGACAAGCAATATACAGTGAGCAAAGCACTTATCAGTTCTACTTAAGAGACGGGCCCACACATAGACACACACCCAAAAGAAAAGGACTCCGTCGGGTCTTTATTGAAGGCTTCCAGCTCGAGGAAAGGTGAGCTGGAGACCAGAGCCTGTTGCTGTACCTGTCCGCCTTGTGCGGTCTTCGACGATCTGGCTCAGTGACAGGACTCAAACCCGCAGCTTCCACGTGGCATCAAGGATGAAGGCACCAGGAGTGGAGCGGCAGATGCCAGCACGATCCAGATGGCAAAACAAGCGAGGAGGTGGCGAGGCAGGTGAAGCAATTGATTCTTCTCAGGCTCCGACACACAACTAGGCTCCGACGCCAACATGATCATGAACACAACCCTGAACACAAACACCCCTCCAAAGGGAGCCTGGTCTTTTATCCGCTCCCTGAGCAGGGTGGAGCCACGGTGTCGGACACTCTGTGCGTGCTTGGTTGGACAGGGATCAGGTGTGTTGACACGCTGTTCGCTCCTGATTGGACAGCAAGGGGAGCCTGGTAAAGCGCTAGTTCAGTGGAGGAGTTGGGAATGGGAATGCGCTGTAAAGCGCTAGTTCAGTGAAGGGTGGTTGGTTTGTCGGATCTAAGGATTTAAAGACCTGACTATAAAACAACTTCGCAGTGCACGTTCACTTAATTACCCATTAAACAAGGGACAGGACCCTAACTAGAAACACATACTTACCGATATAACTGATCTATAAGAATTCTGGCTGTTGTGTGCGATGGGTTCCAGATTCGTAACAATATTGCCAATCACCAATACTATTAATAAGTCGGTAGACTGCTTATGTGGGGGTGGCCCAGAAACTCCATTGTCTCAATACAACATAAATCCTCCAAAAAAATCTACAAAGATCAAACTTACTCGTATAAACCTATGAATTACCTCACAGTCATCTGCGTAGAATATCCCATCCAATAACACTCATTAACCTTTGAGACATCATTGCTGAACGAGAAAAATGAAAGACCCCAAAAGTGCCCATTTGTCATTTTTATTCTTATTCTTTTCTTACAGACTACCTCAAAATTGGTTTATGCTACAAACTTGGTTCAAACACCAATCCACTACATTTCATGGTGAGAAGGTCGAAATTGATCGTAACTTTAATAGCTTGAAAGGATTCCATGAAAATATGCAAAACTGCATTCCTTTGCAAAGGAATATGAAGAGAGGGGGTGGGGAACCTGGTGTTGGCTTTGTGGTTAGGGTGGCGGCTTGGGATCCTTGGGTCCTGAGTTCAAGCCCCGTTGGCCCCGGAATTAATACACCAGGGGGTTGACTCAGTCTGTCATCCTCCCGAGGTCAGCGAAATGAGTACCAATGTGTACTGGTAGAGGGGCACTGCATCAGCGACACAGTCACGCTTCCAATAAATGATAGCTATCCCGGCAGCTAATCTGCTATATGCAGACAAAATACGTGCACGTGCCGCCAAAACCTCTTTTCCCTGCAGCCACCGTGACCCAAACTCTGTCACTCCGCCACCGCGAACAAGCTCTCCCAGCGCCAACGCCAACCACAACCACCCTCAGAGTCTCCGAGATATATCTCCTCCCACCACGGGGAGGGGCCTTGGTGAGAATCATCTCGCTGTCCGTCCCTCATTGGCTTATGGCCACACCCTATCAGGGCAGAGCCGTGGCCCTTGCAAGGAGACCCCATATTCTCCACGTGGCCATGTGGCCTCACTCGTGCTGAGCAAGAGGGTCTGCCCTGAAAGGCCCACTGTACAAAAACTATCGTTTGTGGGGCCCGAGGACCAGGACCGCGAGCTCCCCCCCCCCCCTTCTCGGCAAATCAAGGTACGAGTGGCCAATGGGTGATGACGGAGCATGATGGGCTGATTGGGTCGTGCAGATGGGATCATAGATGTAAGATGAGATGTAGTAACCTAACAAGCCGTCACAATGCACACATTTAATCCTCCCACTAAACAAAAGGACGGGGTCCTGACTACACACGTACTTACCGGCATAACTAACTTTGGGACCTACATGTTGAGTGCGTGCATGGTTTCCAGATTCGTCACAATATATAATAATATATATGTATGTATGTATGTATGTATGTATATATATATATATATATATATATATATATATATATATATATATATATATATATATATATATATATATATATATATATATATATATATATATATATATATATATATATATATCGTATTCCCATTACAAACTGTTTTTTCCAATATCATTTCGATTGAACTCCTTTCCTGTGTGTGCTTTTGCAAATAAAAAAGAGAATATATATATTTTTGGAACCTTTCACTTTTCTTCTGTAAAAAAAAAAATAAATAAAAATGAAAAAGAAAACCTTCAAAGCTTCCCTTCAAAAAATAAACAAGCAGTCATAGACTGGTACTTACGAAATCGTCAACTTGACCTCTGACCTTGTCTAATAAAAGCTGTCTCGAGAGAAGGTAGTGACGCAAACCAGAAGTTTCTACGATGATTCTGTACCAAACCATCAAAAATCAAATGTTTGACCTCACTGTGACCTTGACCTTTGACCGATTTTGACCAAAATCTAATCAGCACTAGCCATCAACCTCCTGAATCACGTGGTGTAAATTGACATTGGTAGCTTCTTCCGTTCTCGAGTTATCGTGCCTAACAACAAACAAACAAACACACAAAGAGGACAGAAGTCATCAATATACTTACGAGATCTTAAAACATTGAGTTTGTACTGTACATGGCAACAAGAGATGCATGGCTATTTGATGGGATAAATTTGCTGCATTGTGTGCAGTGTAAGAGTCGAGCAATGTGTTAGATATACTGATTTAATAAAAACACAGACCGGGCCAATGCAATGTTCATTACAGGTTCATCCAAAGTACATGATGGATGTGTTATGCCCTTTATTACTCGAAAGACTTGTTTGTTGTTGAACCTTCTTGTCTATTATTTCAGCAAGAAGCATTTCATTATGCCTTTAAGAGATTTTCTGAGGATTAACGTGATATTTTCTTGTTACTGCTCTTATGCGATTTTAAGGAAATTATTTTAGTTAAGTTACACTTTGAAGAGAAAAAAAAAAAACCTCGCACTTATGCATGGCATGTTGATTGTCAATCGTGGCATGTTGATTGAAATGCCCATTTTGCACTGGCCTTTTTAAAGCCAATATCAAGACATCACGTAGAGCTCATTAAAATCATCCTGTACCCCATTGGCTAATCACTGACAGTCAAAACGGCTGTTCAACAGCTGTGCTATGAAGTGACCATTGAAGGTTCAAGTGACCATCCGTGACCGTTTTGTCTGACAGTGAGGACACTATTGTCCACAAATAAGTTCACACATTATTTGAAGGTTTAAAAGGTGGTAAGTTTCTTTTGCGTTTCAGTATATATATATACATACACACACACACACACACACACACACACACACACACACACACACACACACACACACACACACACACACACACACACACACACACACACACACACACACCAATGCCTCTCTGTCTTTCTTTGTTACTTAGGCATGGCCACACCTTTAAAGTTATAAACTCCAAACTCGGGGTACAAATACAACTTTGTGTGGGGGTAACATAGGTGATGTGGCCGTGGCCACACAAGGGTGTGCGGACGGCAGAATGAGGGTTGGGTGGGGGGGGGATAGGGGCATAAATTATCTATGGAAATGAGTACTGTGTAGTGCCACCTGGTAGTTTTGGTAGAGGGTATGACAATTTCCAAACTTCCTTTTGCTACAAAGTGTTACTTATTCACATTTCTCTTCCCGTACAATTACAAATAAATAAAAACGAAAAACATGATCAGTGCATCCGTGAGGCCGTGTGATTACATGTCTATTAATTATGTACTGTCTGAACGTCAATTGCACCCTTCTTCACACATGTACGTCTGTTAATTACATACTATTAGAAGGAACTTTTCACCCCTTTAGAATGCTGAGACCCCTTCGACGATTGAATACCCATTAAAACCCCCAAGACTCTTTAGACCCCAAAATACCCTGATGACCCTAAGACCCAGTGCACTCAAAAGACACAAAACACCTCAAGGACCCAAAAGACCCCGGAGACCCAAAAGTCGCTGAGGATCCAAAAAACTCATAAGATCCCGAGGACCAAAAAGACTCCAAGGACCCAAAATAACCAAAGGACCCTAAATAAACCTACAAGATGCCCAGGCCCCAAAAGACACTGAAAACCCAGATGAGCCAAAACTCCCTGAGGACCCAAAAGACCCAGAAGACCAAAAGTCTCTTTTATAAGTGATGGTTCTCTCAAGGGGTCTCTGCCAACTTTCTAAAATCTATGTTTTTCGGTCGTTGTTTGTCAAGTTTTGACTTTATTTTGTTGCGTCCATGCGTCTGTGTGTTCCAAGTTTGGTTTTGTTTCAAAACTTGTGCATTTTGATGAGTTTTCGTCAGTTTGTCATATCGGGTTTCCCTGAGGCCGACACATCTTCCTGCCGAATGGCACGATCAAGTTTATTTATATTTTCTCCATATCAGTTTTTATTTTCTCCACTTTCCCTCCACCCTCCTCCTATCCCGACAAACCATACCATGTGTTTCATGTCTTAAAATGTAAAAAAAATAAAAACAACCAAAAAACCATTTCCCTCCTCACCTAAATTTATTTTAAATATCTCTTCACTTCTCATCTTACACCTCCCATAACCACGTGATTTCTCCACCCTCTCTTCTTCTTCTTCTTGTAACTTTCACCGATCTACCATCTTCCTTCTACTTTAGCCAATCCATATCCACCATACACCTTCACAATTTTTTATTCGACCTTTCCTTTTCCTCATCTTGCCTTGTCATTATCAAAAAAACTGTCTCTTAAAATGTTTCAACTTCCTCTTTCACACTTGTGGTTCTCTGGTTTCTATCATATTTCACTAATCTTCTTCTTCTTCTTCTTCTTCTTCTTCTTCTTCTTCTTCTTCTTCTTCTTCTTCTTCTTCTTCTTCTTCTTCTTCTCCTTCTTCTTCTTCTTCTCCTTCTTCTTCTCATTCTCCTTCTTCTTCTTCAATTCTTCTTCTCCTTCTTCTTCTTCTTCTTCTTCTTCTCATTCTCCTTCTTCTTCTTCAATTCTTCTTCTTCTTCTTCTCATTCTCCTTCTTCTTCTTCAATTCTTCTTCTCATTCTCCTTCTTCTTCTTCTTCTTCTTCTTCTTCTTCTTCTTCTTCTTCTTCTTCTTAAAAAGACTTTTCAATTTGACCTTTTCTTCATCCTGTGTCGAAAAAGTCCAACTGTTACAACGTTTCCTATTTTCCATTCTCTTCATTCTCCTTTACTGCATCCCTCATGTAATGTCTTTAATCGCGTCTGACTTAAAAATATAAAAAAAAAATCCAAGTTTGCAATGCATGTTCATGTTCCATCAATCATCCATTATTCCAACTTCAGTGTGAATTCACCCCACTTCCATAAATCTACTTCCTCCTAACTTCTCACCTGTTATACCCTCTCATTACCCATCCAATAATACCCCTCATCCTACCTCCACTCTTCGCACCTCTTCACTGTCATCTGCTTTAGTATCAACTCCTCCTCTGTTTCCCAAAATGTGTGGCATTCTAAAATCTGTGTGCTCCATTCAAACCTAACAGATATCTCACTCTCTCAATCAGTACACTCCTCAACATCTCAAACATGCTCTTTATTTCCTCACATCAAACCTCCCCCTCTTCCCAACCCATCAAATCTCGTACCCCACCCACCTCCCCCTCCCCAACATGCTCCCTTCTTCACCATACCACTGTCAAGTCTCATCCCTCCCCTCTCCCACCTCTCCCATCCCTTGGCCATGCCTGCTCTCATCGTTTCCCCTCTCTGTGAAAGCTTCCCTCTCACCCTCCCTCTCAAAGCAACCTTTACACTCTTCCCCCTCCAAGCTCCCCTCTCATCTTTCTCAAAAACTGCTCCTCACCCTTCTCCATCAACTCTCCCCCTCACCCTTCTCCTGACAATCTCCCCCCTCACTCCACCTTCTCAAAGTTGCCCCCCTCCTCACATCCACAAGCTGCCTCCTTCCCCTGGCCTCTCTCTTCCATCTCATCCCTCCACCTCCTCCGATCTTCAACTTCCCTCTGGCCCCTCTCTTATTACTCCCCACTGTGCCTCATCACATCATCAATGAGCCTTTTCTTCTCTTCATCCGGCTGTCTTCACTAGCTCTTCTGCAACCCCCCACAATCTGTCAACAACTCTCCCGACCTCCCCTCCTCCCATCCCCTGCACCCAAAGCCTCCTCCCCTCCCTCTTCATTAAGAGTGTGGACCTCAAATATCCGGAGCCTTCGTGCAAACCTGACATGTCTTTCCATACAGGTTGCCACTGACAAACCAGACACAATCTGCTTAAAAGAAACTTTCCTCCTTCAAGACATCTCTGACTCCCTCGTATCTCTCCCCGGTTACTCCTTCCTCCGGGATGACAGACCTGAGCCTCGTCCTGGCGGCACAGTTGCTCTCTTAATCAAAAACTCTATTCCTCACTTTCCATGCACTGCTCTCACTCCCCCACACTCCCAGTAATACCTTTGGCGACGGCTTCACCTCCACTACCACCTCATGTATATGTGTGTTGTAGCGTCGACCAAACAGTGATGACTCCATTTACATCTCGCCCGCCGAAAATATGGACCAACTTCTATGCCCTCATCCCAACTCTCTCTTGCTCATATGTGGTGACTTCAATTGTCATCATGCCAGTTGGGCTGGGTGTGGGTACCTCCTTCACCAGCCATGGCATTTCAGCAAAAGGCTTCTGCAACTCATTGGGACTGATACAATCTGTCAAGTTCCCAACCTGGATCTCAACCAACGGTACTCTGTCTCTTCTGGACCTGATTTTGACCAATTTCACTGAAAATATCTACTGTTCTTCCTCTGCTCCAATCAGTTCATCTGACCACGTCCTTGTCAAAGTAGACATCTCACTGGCTGTTATTAGAGAACCACCTCATTGCCGTCGAGTCTGTCATTTCACTCAGGCCGACTGGCAGGGACTTCAAGCAGCCATCAAACTTCCAGACTGGTCTCAAAATCTCTACTTCCTCTGACATCAACTCTCATCCTGGGAATTCTTTCATAGAAACTTGATGTCTCTCATACACAGATTTATCCCATCTCGTCTCCAGTTGTCTCCCCTTCACCCTACCTATGGTTGACTGAAGCTTGTGGTGAGGCAGTTGTCCTGAAACAACTTGCCTTTGCCTCATGGAAGGCTAATCCAACTGAAGGCAATCTCAGTTCCACTAAGCTCAGAACAAGTTTGTGTCTACCCTCAGGAAAGCCAGAAAACAATATCTTTCTAATCTCAAGTCTGAACTCTCAAACCCATCTCCCTCCACCAAATCCTAATGGTGTCTAATGAAGTCTGTTTCTTGTGTATGTTCCCTCTCCATCCCCTCCCTTTCCTCCAATGGCCACACAGCTGACACTACATGGAAAAAGGCTGAATACCTATACTCCGTGTTTGCTTCTAAATCTTGTGTCTCAAATCCATCGCTTTCTGCACCCAACTTACCCAGTCACACTCAGCTGTTCCTGTACTCTGTCCTTTTCTCCTGACAAGATGGAGAGCTTGCTGTCAAACCTCGACTCTGATTCTGAAACCAGTCCAGATGGCATCAGCCATCTTGTCCTAATACCCTGCTCCCCTGCTCTTGCTTACCCTCTCTCGATTCTATTCACCCTCTCATTGCTCAAAGTCATCTGCCATCTGCTTGGAAATCAGAAACATTACTGCTCTGCATACAAAAGGTGCAAAAACAGATCCTTGCAAGTACAGACCAATCAGCCTTCTACCAATCATCAACAAGGTCATGGAATCCATCATCGCTTCCAACATTAAATCCTTCCTCTTCTCCAATGGCTCGATTTCCGATCATCAATTTGGTTTCAGACCAGGTCACTCTACCCTGGATATGCTCCTTCTGCTCTCCCAACAATGCATGGAGATCCTCAATGGCAGACATAAGATCAGAGCCATCTCCCTCGATATATCGCGTGCTTTCGATACAGTCTGGTACCCCGCCCTGCTCACCAAACTCTCTTCCTATGGTATCCAAGGCAATCTCCACTCATGGCTCAAAGACTTCCTCTCCTGTTGCAGTGAATGTTTGGCCCTCAATGGAATTCCCTCATCTTCTCTTCCTGTCCAAGCTGGAGTTCCCCAAGGCAGTGTTCTGGGCCCTATGCTTTTTCTGGTTTTCATCAATGATCTCTCTGACTCTCTGGAAAATCCTCTATCTCTTTGCTGATGACTCCACCCTCTGCCGCACTATCAGTCATTCCTCAGGTCGGCAAGCAGCAGCCTCTTCACTCTCTGGAGATCTGAATAAAATCATAAGCCGGTCCAACACTTGGAACATGTCCTTCAATCCTGACAAATCTCACACTTTCACGATGTCTCTCCAAAAGGACCATCTGGAACAACTCACCCCCCTCACACCCCATCTACTTTCTCAACCATCCTCTTGAAGAAGTCCTTTCATTCAAGTTTCTGGGTCTCATGATCTTTCCTGGGAAAGCTACATTTCCAAGCTGGCCTCCAAAGCCAGTCACAGACTGGGCATCCTCCATCCTGAAAAGTCCTTCCTTGGCACTCCTGAGGTCCTCACCACATATGAAGCTTTCATTTTCAGCCTGATGGAGTACTACTTTCCCTTCTGGGCTGGTGCTCCTGCCTCTCACCTTTCTCAGCTTCACGCTGTGGAAACCAAGGCATTTAGGATCATTGGTATCTCCCGCGATGAGGCCGAGACTTTTGTTCTCTCACTCTATCACTGCAGGCAGGTCGGTGGTCTTTCTTTCTTCTATTATCCCCTCTCCATCCTTGCCCCCCCACCCCCACCCCACTGCTTTGACTGCTATTTGTCCTCCTCATATTTCCTCAGGGCACTCAAGGTCTGCCAACAACCACCTTCTGGTAAAACTACAAAAATCAAGAATCTCTGTTCAACTTCATTCTTGCATTGCTCTTTTCCCGCAACTTTGGAACAAACTCTCACATTCTCTTCAATCCCACTCTTCCCTCCTGCTCTTCAAAACAGCTGCGTACCACCATGTCTTATCTTCTTCCATCTGAAAAATGATCATTTCTACCACCGTTATTCCACCCCAAACCTACCTCCTTCAAATTCCCTGCTTTCCTTCCTGAAAGTTACTGTAGCGTAAGGACCTGAATGTCCTCGTAGTGTCCATCTTGTTTACCCCTGTACCACACCACATCCCTCTCCCTTCCACAGATCTCTGAATGTCTGTTCACCAGTGTTTTGTGCTTCCCTCTCCAGTCCCTCTTGTCTCCTGCTTCCCTTGTTATATGTTATGTGTGTTTGCTCTTATATGAGCCACAAGATATGTACAAAAAAGTAATAAAAAAGCCTTGAAGGACCAAAAAAAACCCAGATGACCCAAAAGACCATGAAGACCCAAAAGACCCAGATGACCCAAAGATCCCCAAGGACCCAAAAGGCCATGATGACCCAAAATACCCTGAGGACCCAAAAGATCGATAAGACCCAAAAGACCCCAAACACCCAAGTGACCCAAAAGTCCTTGAGGACCCAAAAGACCATGGAGATCCAGATGACCCAAATGTCCCCAAGGACCCAAGAGACCACAATGACCCAAAAGGTCGATAAGACCCAAAAGGCCCTAAAGACCCAGATGACCCAAACGTCTTTGAGGACCCGAAAGACCATGGAGATCCAGATGACCCAAATGTCCCCAAGGACCCAAGAGACCACAATGAGCCAAAAGGTCGATCAGACCCAAAAGACCGAGATGACCCAAAAGTCCTTGAGGACCCAAAAGACCATGACGATCCAGATGACACAAATGTCCCAAGACCCCAAAAGCCCACGATAACCCCAAAGACCCAGAAGACCCAAAGGACTCCAAAAAACCCCCAAAAAACCTGAAGACCGAGATGACTCAAATCTTTGATGACCCAAAAGACCATGAAGACCCAAATGTCCCTGAGGATCTAAAAGACATAAAAGACCCAGATGACCCAAAAGACCATGAGGACCCAAAAGACCCAGAGGACCCAAAAGATCAAAATGACCCAAAAGACCAAAATGACCCATGAGACCACTTAGACCCCTTATACCTTTAAGACCCTTTTTACAATTTAGACACCTTTAGATCCTTTCACCCTTTCGACATTTTATACCCTTTTGACCCCTAGAACCTGCAAGCCTTTTCACTGCTTCAGTCCCTTTCGACCCCTCTTACTTTAACACCATTCGGACCACTTACACCCTTACGACAGATTAGAGAGCTTACACCCTTGGTCATTTGGAGCTTTCGACAACATGGACCTTTTTATATGTATATATATATATCTATAAATGCCATTGTATTCTGTCTGTCTCTGCCTCTCTGTCTCTGTCTCTCTCATGCACGGCGACATCTTTTAAGTTACAAACTACAAACTCAGGGTATAAATACAACTTTGTGCGGGGAAGGGGGGGCAGGGTAACATAAACTATGTGGCTGTGGCCTCATGTGGGGGTATGGGTCGGGGTGGGTGGGGGGGGAGGTCATTAATTCTCAATCTAAATTAGTACTGTGTACACGTGTGCGCGCGCGCACACACACACACACACACACACACACACACACACACACACACACACACACACACACACACACACACACACACACACACACACACACACACACACACACACACACATAACATTAGAAATAGAGAACGATGAAACAATGTTTAATGCTCAATGTCTCGAAATTCCGTGATCTCATCTCGTGAGATTCTATTAACTCTCGATATGTGATGGAGGACAGACCGACAAGTGTGTTATTATACAGATCAAACAGTTACAAATAAATAACTTTATTGATTCAATATTTTCTTTATTGATGCATTTGGTAACTTAGAACATGCCTATTTTAAATATTCCAAGAAAAAAAATTACGAGGCACTGAGATCAGGAGAGAGAAAGCTCAACTTTGGTTTTAGGCATTGCATTCAAGCATATATCCTTTGAGAAGAAATCTCAGACAGAACTACAGAAGCATGCAACAATGAATACCGACTGCAATCACATTACTCGATTTGAACTTCAACATATAAGCACTCTGTATTTTCTCAAAATTAGTTTTTTTCACCTGTAAATGATGCAAGGTAAATGTGGAGAATTGAGTTACTCCAGCATGCTAGTTTCCATGTCATCCTCATCGAGATATGATCGGTGATGTATGTGTATGTGACTATTTCTGAAAGAGTAATGAGCCAAAAGGCACAAGTAATCTCGTTTGTTTTATAAAATGGTCTCAATGGATATTTACGCATCAGGGTTTTGTCTGCAACATCTGCGTGTGTCGATGCATTTTCAAACTGAGAGATTGGCAAGATGAACCTGAAAATCTTTTGACTTGTTGAGACTGTATCTTCATGTCTCACAGTTGGGCAGCATGTCTGGAGCTCAAGATCAGTGAATGCAGTGACAAGTTTTGATAGGTGGTAGTTCATGATATCGATGATTTTTCTTATTCTCTTGTGATGGAAAGGTTCTTGTTGTCAGTCGTGGCAATCCTTCACCACATTGTCACTGCAAGAGTTGGTGATTCACAACTAAACTGCCAATGATTGATGGACAATGATATTTTCCTCTTAAGACGACTGGACTAGCATTGACATTGGTTCACTCTCACGTGGAAACAGTACCCTGAGTAGCTCCACAATGATTGCTGCATTATATTCATCGATATTCAAGAAGGAGCTGATGCTCTATGTCCCCTGCATTTTGGATAGTATGAGGAATAGATATGTGTAACATGAAAGCTAAATCTTGAACTGTTTTTGAAATATCGCGTTCACAAGCCAAGTTCCCTAGATGGTTGCCACAGCAACATAATTCAGACAATGATCGAATCAGGTTGAGATATTATCATGGGAAACAGATATCTGCACTATGAAAACGAAATGTTCAACGGTTTTTTTTAAATATCGCGTATATAAAAGTACACGGACGGATGATCGGTCGGACGGAGCTCATCGGACAACCTTGTCTGAGGAGCGGCGGACAAAAAGGTTTTCCAAGCACAATGATTATGGAAATGAAACAAGGGATGGTTAAACAGATGAAGAAGCAGCTAATGAGCAACGAGAATGGTGCACCGACAATGAATGTCAAAGATGAACAAAATCAGAAGAGGGAGAACATGACTGCAACAGCCTCCCCACAGGACTTTGTGTCCAAGGGATGAGAGGACGGGGAGGATAGCCGCAGGACGGATGGGATAAACTGGTGCATGAGACAAAGTAGATTTAAAAAAAAAAAAAGTATTCCCAGGCAGAATCAATATTATATGCCATGGAGATGATAACCAAATCATTTTGTGAGCGGGTAGATTGCTCACCCAACCGGTTGGCTTGTGCGAGCAGCCATAGCCTGCGGCATTGAGGATTCTCTCTCACAATAGCCAGAGAGATATGGGCTTTGACGAGAATGTGGTCAAAGGAACCAAAAGTGGCAGAGAGAGAACCGGAGCAAATATTGCTGCTATCTTTTCACACATTAAGGTGGTGGCTGAGTTTGCATGATAAGATGGCGTCTGGTTTGCAGAGTAATATAGCGACTGACTGGCTGTGAGAGCTACCATGATCTAGCCGAAAACTTGTCTACTTCAAATGGATCAGTGATACCATGTTGTTTCAGGAGAGACTACCCAAGAGTTATTCAACCAATTAATTTTTTTTTTTTAGAATTCAACAAACATGTAGCCGCACCAATGAAGACCTCACAGTGAGGAGTTGCAGGATGTACGTGTGTCGAGTGGAACTAATACCATTTGCATGGTCACACCGCACTATTCACAAGTGGGTGTCCGTGCGTGCGGAATCTCTTACAGTGTGACAAGCAAACAAATCGATCCTAACCCTTGCATGCACACAGACGTACTCCTTTTAGGTGATAAATAACCCATTGAGTTGGGTATTAAAAGGTGAAATGAGCCTTTTCTGTTATGTTAAGTTTCTATATTCATAGTTTGCTGACCATGTTTTTGACAAACAGTTCCTTAAGAGCAAATTGTTCTTAAAAAGCAACCCATCCATATACTGCCAGCGCATATACTTTCATATGACATGACTCTAGAACTGAACGTGCAATGATGTAACAGAGCGACTCTGAACTCAAGGTTGATTCTCAGCTATGCACACCTGGCATTCAGCAGCCTTGGTTAAATTCTGTCTTCTCGCTTGCCAGACATTCACTTCCTGCACAGCTGGTGTGTTGGCCAAAGCTTTTCTCATGGGTAATGCTGGTTCTGCAACAAAGATAGAGCCCTTCTTGCTTATGTGCTGCTGCCTTTTCACTTCAAGTGCACAACTGTTAATAACGGTTGTACGAACAGCTGGGTCCAGGGATATTGCATTTCAATCACGCCTCCTTATTTATTTATATTGCTTGATGCATTTTTTCAAGAAAAGCAATGCAGTAAATAGTGTTACAAAAACAAATTGCAAAATGAAAATGGGAAAGCATCTGACCATCCGCTTTGTACTCAAACGAAACTTGATGAAAACGACAATTAAAAAGATTGTACATTATATTCATTTTTGTTCTCCACAATCTCATAATATAGGATTGATGAAGATTTGATGACAAAAGATCGATTGGTAAAAATGTTACGGCCTGGACATACACCCTGTTTCTCAATGGTAAGCAAGGATTTTCTTTTAAAACATTTATGGCTGGTCTACCAAACTTCAGCGATGATGTCATCCTTACAATCCTCTATTCCCTATTGAGGGTACAATGAGATGTGCCAAGTTTCAAATTTTTCCGATCAGCAGTTTCAGAGATTTTTTTTCTTCTTTTACTCCTCCTCCTCTTCTTCTTCCCTTTCTAAGGGGTGAGGTCCGATGGCACCACACTTCTGCCCTACCTTAACCACGATACTCCTCCGACCCCCTCTGTCCTTAGCCAACTCTCTCCACTCTCCAACCACCCTACCTTATGGATATCCCTCCTCACCCAATCCTCCCATCTCAAATGCGGGCGACATCTCTTCCTCCAACCTTGCTCCCTCAACATATGCACTCTCTTTGCCATTCTCTCTTCCCCCATCTGCACCAAATGTCCAGCCTATTTCAGCCGGCATTTCACCGTTCTCCCTGTCAAACTCATCTGCACACCAATCTCCTCCCTCAGTTAATACATCCTCCTTCTATCCACCTTCCTTACTCCTGCGATCCTCCTGACCCAGTTGTTCCAACAAACCTGCAGCCTCTGTTGTTGTCTCTCTGTCAGTGTCACTGTCTTCAGGCCGCAAAGGTAGGCCGGCATTACACATGACATCAGAACCTTCCCTTTCAATTTCCTTGATATCTTTCTATCTGCCAGTACTCCCTCCACCCTCCTCCATGCATTCACAACCACCTGAATCCTTCTCCACACCTCTGCCTTGGACTTACCATCATCCCCAGTCACTGTTCCTCCCAGATACTCAAACCTATTTCCCAGCCTGATCTCCTTCCCCTCCAACCTGATATCCATTTATTTTCTCTGCTGCTCAACCCACATCACCTCGGTCTTCTCCATACTCATCTTCAGCCCATGCCTCCTAAATGTCTCCTTCTATAGCCTCAGTACTTCTTGCATCTCCCACTCACTCTCCACAACAGCCAGATCATCCGTATACAGAATCATCCCCATACCACCTGTCAAGCTCACATTCCTGCTTACCAGCTCCATTACCATGATAAACATGACTGAGGAGCATAATGCCTCTGTACTTCCCTGGATCTTGCACATCACCCTTTCCCTTCCATATCGGCACAATTAACCCTGTCCTCCATGATTTCAGAATTGAACCCTCTCTCATACATATGTTAAACAGCCTCTTAATCCAACTGACTCCGACTTCTTCCATTGCAATTATCATTTCTGTGCACACCTCATCAATGACTGGTGCTCTTCCCTTCTTCATCCTCTTTGATGCCATCCACACTTCCTCCTCTGTGATCTCCAAAAACTACACTTTCCCCTCTACATAACATGGTGACCCCAGCTTGGCACTGCTTCCTTCCTTGTTCAACAGCTCTTTGAAATACCATTCCCACACCTTCAATACCGGTCTCTTTCTATCACGAGCCTCCCACCACCATCTTTAATCACTGCTTCCCCCTTCATGTCCTTACCATCCTCATCCCTGTCGCTAGTCAGTTTATAAATCATCTTCCTCCCAACAATCTCTTCCAACTTGTTGCACACCTCCTCTTCCATATTACTCCTCACCTTATCCGCAGCTCTCCTTGCTGCTTTGTTCTTCTGCCCATACAGGTGTAGCAAACCCACATCTGGCTGCCTCCCGCTATCCTTGATCTTCTCTATCCTCTTCCAAACCTCCTTTTCACCAATTGCTTTTGCTACCTCCTCTGTCCACTATACCTGGTTTCTATGTCTTGACGATGCACTCTTTCCTGACATCCTTCCACACAAAACTTCTGCAATTATACTAAACCACTCTCTGTACTTCTTCCACTCCTTTTCCAAACCTTCTGCTTATTTGGGAAGTTGCTCATACCTCGCCCGTAGCCTCGTACTCAACGACGACAATTCCCTTCCACTTCCCCACCTGATAATCTTCCGACCCCTGCACTTAACCTCCCTCATTTTGTCCATCCCGACCACAAACACCACAGGTTTGTGCTGGGTGGTAACATGCTCTCCTGCCACTGCTTTACAATCATTAACCCTCCACAACTGTCGCTTTCTTACCACCACCAAATCCAGTTCTGTTCTATGATGTCCACTCCGATTGGTAATTTTGTGGCTTTCCTGCTTTTGAAAGAATGAACCAGCTATGGCCATCCCATTCCTCGCCACCAGCTCCACCAGTTATTGACCCTCATTCCCCAACCAAATTTACCAACACATCCCTCTTCACCCGGTTCCATGACTCCCACATGCGTGTTAAAGTCCTCTCCAATGCACAGCTTCACGTCCAGCTCAACCTTTCCCACCATCCTCTCCAGTGCATCTCTGAATTCCTGCTTCTCCACCCCAGTCCTTCCCGTTTCCCGTTTGTGGCATAACATAACCGTTTGTGGCATAGCATAACCGACATAACACAAACCCTTTGTCTCTATATCACCACCCATGCCAGAAGTATCCATCCCTCCCATCTTTCCACTCTGACCAACTGCTTGGTGATCTCTTCCAACACTTATTCCCATGCCATTAATCCTTCTATCCCCACCTGCGTGCAACAACTTGTATCCTCCCATCAACCTCCTCACACTGTCTCTCTTCCATTTGGTGTCCTGCACAAACAACTCTTCCAACCTCCTTTGCATCATCTCCACCACCTCGATCCCCCCCCCCCCAATGATCCCACATTCAAACTACCGAGCCGAACCTCACTTCTGAACCACTGCTTTGATTTAAAAAAAAAAAATTGTGTTTACTCCAGGATGGCTGCCATACCACATGACCTAATACATCAATTATTATTAAAATATTTTCCATGTGGGGGTCACTCCTACCTTGAAAGTTTTGTGTCAATCGGACAAGCGGTTGCTGAGAAAAACAAAAGTTAAAAAACCATAATCGAGCAAAATATTATTAATTTGTCTTCTCCATATTCTCATAAAGTTTTGTTGAAAATTTGATGACAAAAGCTTAAATGTTAAAAAAGTTACGACTCGGACACACACACACACACACACACACACACACACACACACACACACACACACACACACACACACGCACACACACACACACACACACACACACACTTGCAAAACCCAGATTCCTGCTGTGTGGGGGATGGGATAAAAAATAGAAGGAAGAGATGTTGGAAGTAGTGCAGCAAAGGGGGAGAAAAAGTTATTGACTCTTGATTGTCCATAGTGCTGAACTGGATAAAAATACAAGACTTTCATGTGAATGTCCAGAAACATTAACATATCAAGCAACTGGATGAGATAAATGTGTGTTGTTGGTTGGTACATCAAACAAGTGTTCAATGAAGTGAACACACACTCTTTTCCCGATCTCACCGATATCAATGTTCTTGCAGAAAGTGCACATGATTCTGTAATAATGACATTCAAGGAGGTACAGTCGAAGTGGTCCATGACTTTATTGCTGCATTTGGTCCTGAGATTGAAGTGTTGTCTTGACGAAATAGCAGGTGTTACAGCGACTCGGTGTACACTTAAACGCTCCCAGTGTGAGGTCAGAGGTTAACAATCCTTTAACCAAGGAATAACACAAATTTCTGGTCCACTGGAAATAATTGAAAGGCAGTTGAGTTGAGAATCAAGGTGCTCTCTGGATCACACTGTGACAGCTCGAAGTTACTATGGGTGATCCTCTTGACTTAACGGTTAATGGAATGGGGAGACCTACGTGAATAGGATCCATTCTTCAGTATTTTTCTCAAAACGTTGTACAGCCGTCTGTTTGTCTGTGTTGTGGGAACAATTCAGTGTACAATCTGGTGCGAAAGGCAGCCATCAAAGAAATTGTATATCTACATTGCATTTAGATTTGAAGTCAGAATTGTCACTGCAAAGATGATGGAGCCTGAAGACTTGTGAATATGGAATTGAACTTTTGGTGTGGTAGGATTGCGAGGATTAACATACAAGGTAGCTGCGTGAAGGTCTTTGTTTGCCATGGCCAGTGGTGGCAAGTGCGTTATTTTGACTGGAACATTAATGTCAAGAATTATGATCGAGGATCCTGAAATCTCCCATGTGAAATCAAGGGCAGGGTGGAAGAAATGGCAAAATCTATAAACCGTTCAAGATCCACTCTGCAACGAGATGCAGAATTGATGCAGTAATCTACAGAGCAGCCAAATGATTGTGGAACCGTTAAACTGGTGGAAAATCTGTTGCTCAATATAATGGACAAAAATATGTGAATATGGGAGCCATTTTGCTACCCATGGTTCGTCTGCAAAGCTCCACCATGGCCACAATGTTGTTCTGTTTGTAGACTGACTGGCAAAAAGAAGAAGTTGAGATTGAGGACCACATCTTCAAGGCAGAGTGGAGTTTCTGTGCTTGGTTCTGTTGTTTCCATCCATTGTTCTGCCTGTCCACTGATGCAGAACTACACTAGCCTGCATGACAAAGACTAGTTTCCGTTAAATATATTGTTGCGGGCCGGGGTCTGGCGGATTCCGTGACGTTCCGTGACGTGACGCGGCGGGTTGCTTAACCGACCGTGGACGCCAATACCTCAACCGTGTGGCATAGGGTCCTCCTGTCTAGAACCAAGTTACCGAATTAACCACGCAGTTTCAACTACCGGGGAACCAAGCCCTCGGTACGCCTTGCCCGAACCGGATCACTCGACCAACTACCAACTACCTTTCCGGATCGGATGCAGTCGAGCGGCACTGCCAAGGACGTACCGGCGAGGTGGAACAGATTATCAGGAATAAAGACCCGGCTAAACTTCGATCCGAACCATGCTGGACCAATGGAGGAAAAGACAAAGGCGAGCTGGGAATATTTCTACAATTATTTATTTACAATAAAGCGAGGAAAAGCATGTGGCACAGGAAAAACGTTTATTGGTGTGTTACGCAGGGGAAAGATGAGAGAGGTGTGGTGTGACAATTATGCAAGCAACTTATAAAAGCAGACACAGTGCAGACTTAACGCGAGACTAACAAAAGCAAAAATTACAACAATAAAGGTCTTAAACAGGCTTATCTAACGGACGGGCACCAACACACTCTGACACACACTCGGACAAAATAAACCCAATGAAAAGAAAAACGTCTTCTGCAGCCAGGGTGGGAGTTGAGGTCACAGTTTAGGGTACCTGAGCGTTCCGAGGGGGAGGGATGCTCCGTGGTGCGGCACCCGGCAAAGGTTGTGTAGTTGGTCCACAGACGCACGTGTGGAGATCGTGTCCGTGAAGGAGCTCGAAAGGGAGAAGAGCGGAGTCCAAGGTGGGGATCAGCAGTAGCAGGACTAGACAGAGGCTTGGTCGAGGTCCTGCGGACGGGACACGTAGTTGGGCCGTCGAGGCGAGACGTGGTCAGAGCCAAGCAGCGGAACGCCTTCACAACGACCCCGTCAATAACAACTGCAACCTTCCAATCCTTCTCCCACTCCGCCAAACTCCTTTTCATCCCATACAACTGTACTCTGAGGATTGCTTCATATTTTATAGATCACGGAGCTTGGGGGTGGGGCCATGGCGAAGCCGACGTCATCGTTCATCCTGATTGGACCGGGCCTTCATGCGGTCCGCCTTCCTGGGTGGGGTCTCACCAGAGGCCGGCAAGGCCCGCTCACACCACCTGTCTGGGTTTGGGAAGGTGGAAGCCGAGATGGAACAGCCACAACGAACGTCAGGATTCTGACTCAGAAAACGAGTCTCTGGGTAGGCACTCGTCATGCTGTCGTGAGGCGAGGGTGCGAGGCAAGCGAGATGAAGGTACCGTGGTTCAAATAAAAGGGGAAATAAAATAAATGGGGAGAAAATGATTTATTAACCTAACTAAAAGCCCATCGCAACGCACCCACGTGTTTTCCCACGACACACAAGGAAGGGATCTATCTGCACGTATACTAATGGAATAACTGACTTGGGGCACCTGTATGTTGTATGCGTACGGTTTCGAGAACCGTAACAATATTTTCATCAATGATCTCTCTGACTCTCTGGAAAATCCTCTTTATCTCTTTGCTGATGACTCCACCCTCTGCCATACTATTTGGCATTCCTCAGATCGGCAAGGAACAGCCTTTTCACTCTCTGCAGAGCTGGAAAAAAAATCACAAACTGGTCCAACACGTGGAATATGTCTTTCAATCCTGACAAATCTCACACTCTCACTATGTCTCTCAGAAAGGGCCCTCTGGAACACCCCCCCCCCCACCCCCATCTACTTTCTCAACAATCCTCTTGAATAAGTCCTTTCATTTAAGCTTCTGGATTTCACTATCTGCCATGATCTTTCCTGGGAAAGCCACATTTCTAAGCTGGCCTCCAAAGCGAGTCACCAATTGAGAATCTTCCGTCATGCATAGTCCTTCCTTGGCACACCTGTGATCCTGATCACATAGAAAGCTTTCGTCTGCAGCCTGATGGTGTACTGCTCTCCCCTCTGGGCTGGTGCTCCCGTGTCACACCAGTCTCGGCTTCACGCTATGGAAACCAAGGCAGTTAAGATCATTGGTGTCTCCTGTGATGAGGCTGAGACTTTGGGTCTCTCACTCTCTCACAGCAGGCAGGTCGATGGTCTTTCTGTCTTCCACCGTGTACTCTCCAGCCTCGCCCCCCCCTGATTTGTCCCCCCTCCCCCTCCCATATTTCTGCAGGGTGCTCACGGTCCGCCAGGCAACCCCCTTTGAGGAAAACTACCAAAATCAAGAATCACTGCTCACCTTCACTCTTTAGTTCTTCGTTTCCCCCACCTTTGGAACAAACACACACTCTCTTCAATCCCACTCTTCCCTCCAAGTTTTCAAAAGAGCTGTTCACCAACATCTCTTGTCTTCCTCCATCCAAAACCATGATCTTTTCTACTCCCGCTAATCAACCCCAAACTCACCTCCTTCAAATTTCCTACTTTCCTTCTTGGAAGTCCCTGTAGTGTAAGGACCTGAAAGTCCCTGTCATGTCCCTCCAGTGTAAGGACCTGAAAGTCCCTGTGTACCCATGCCATCCCTTTCAAAAATCTCCGAATGTCTCTGTTCTCCACTGTTTTTTCCTTCCCTCTCCCGTCCTTCTTGTCTCCTCCTCCCCTTGTTTTACATTATGTGTGTTAGCTCTCATACCAGCCTCGACAGTGTAAACAAAAAAATAAAAAATCGCGAAAAACTTTTGAAAATAAAGCGAAAGTTTGGTGAAGTTGTGAAGTTATGATACTGACATAAGACCATTAAACTATAATCAAGACTCTAGTTATGATCATGTAAAATTTGAATTATGAGATTTAAATGTATCACTGTAAGAGAGATGTGTGTGCATGCGTGTGTGTGTGTGTGTGTGTGTGTGTGTGTGTGTGTGTGTGTGTGTGTGTGTGTGTGTGTGTGTGTGTGTGTGTGTGTGTGTGTGTGTGTGTGTGTGCATGCGTGTGTTCATGTGTGTGCACGCACATTGGTTGTTCTCTCCATATTCGGATTTCAGAAGGTGTAACAGAGCCTTCCAGGTTTCAAAGTATCCACCTTCGTGTTTGTGTGTATGAGTGTGTGCATGCAAGTTGCTGTTGTTGACTGCAATGTCCACACGTGGGTGGGTTTCAGGAGATGCAAAGTAGACCGCCCAGGACTCAAAGTATCCACCTCCAGTGTGTGTGTGTGTGTGTGTGTGTGTGTGTGTGTGTGTGTGTGTGTGTGTGTGTGTGTGTGTGTGACCATATTTCTTGTAGATGACCAAACAGATCTTAATCAAACTTTCAGAGGTTCATCAGTGAGCGCTGGGGAGTGTTTAGGCAAAAAATAAAAATAAATTTGAAAAAAAACTTGTGATTGTTGATATTTGGAAGGTAATATTAAATGATCCCCAACCTCATTCCCTGATGAGTGAAGAGAAGTGTGGTTTAGGCCAACACAAAAAATATACATATATTAAAAAAATCACAATTTCATTTATTCAAGCCAACAGTGTTGGACCAGAAACTATCGGTACCCCAGCTAGAAATGTATAATTGGTTGGACCATCATGCAATACGAATGAGTATTCAAGTATATTTGAAATTCCAACAGCGATGTGGCAATTTTTTTTTTAAACATTTCATCTCCTTAAATAAGATGTAATAGGCCTGGATTTGATAATATTCCCAATGTTCATATTATACGGTACATCAGGGTTTCTTCAGTAGGTTTGATACACATCCTTGAATATGATAAGTTTCTCATTATTTACTGATCATTTATTCACAGTTCGTTGAAATATGCTTTTGCTCTTTGGAATTAAGTTCTTGCTCTAAAGCCGATTTGAATCCAAAGCACTGCCCATTATTCGTATTAATCCTAATGAAGCCGAATCGCAAAGGGTATCTGATTCACACTGTAAACTGGGTGGAGGCTTGCTTGGTTTTTATGGATTTATGGCAGTAATGTGTGCAGTGATGGGAATTGAGGAACGAGTTGGAATAATTCATTCTAATGCTGTGCAAGCCAATGCTGATGCAAGAGCAAAACTTTACTGTCTTCATCTACAGTCTTTGAGGTTGGAGTGAGATCTTTAGATATCCAGAATGGATGTGGGATGGATGACCACATGAAAAGCCTCCTACAAAGTACAGCCTGTTCTTTGATACAGATGGCCTTAAAACTTTGAGTTACTGTGATTCGTAAAAGTAAAAAAAAGACGACAAAAGAAAGCAGTTTTGTACTGAGCTGTCGTGTCACTAATCACCAAAATTTCTACTCAAAGGGTGGGAACGTCCACACACACACACACACACACACACACACACACACACACACACACACACACACACACACACACACACACACACACACACACACACACACACACACACACACACACACACACACACACTGCCTTTCATTGGTATCGATTTTTTTATTTCTTTCTGTATATGTATATATATATATATATATATATATATATATATATATATATATATATATATATATATAAAATTCGTTACCATTCTAACTTTTGAATGATATAAAAACCAAGAATTGCATCAGTCAGATGGAGCATCACTCTGCTGAAATGATACTTTAGGTGCTTGTGCTAGCAAATAACCGCACTCGGGGCAGAATATTTCTGATTCTTGTTGACACCCTCTCTCTTGCTTCCTTCCTGATCAATGCATTCAAGCATTCCTCACATTGCTGGGCCAATTCATATATATATATATACATATATATCCAGAATGGTGGAACTTTAACACAAACAGTAATGGAGATATGCCAAATGGCTGACAGAGATGAACAACAACATGAGAAACAAGGTTGGTAGGTTATAATTTGGTGGCTGGCCAGCCTGCAGGGACATTCCCCGGAAGGAAATAGCCGAACGTGGACAATGGTTCAGTTGCTATGCTCAGCCGTAACAGGAAGTGTGAAGAGTTTCCCATCCTCACTAGCCAAACCCTGAACAGATGGCCTACTGGACTCTTTCAAATCCTTCACTTGAGATATACTGCTACCTGGATTATAACACCATGTACTCCAATGCCAGTGATGATAATACTACTTCTTTATCACAACCTCATACTATTCTCGGTGAGTTTGAACTCAAAAGTTTTACAAATGGTATTAATGTGAATATGAAATTGAGCCCAATTTCCCAATCCTATTATTTATTATTTTCCACGATTGAAAAAGCTTTCACATTTTATTTTGTCTTTGTTGCTAATTTAATCAAATATCCAACATAATGTTATGTCATGTCTTGTCAAAGCCCAAAGCAAGATTTTTGCCATGAATGAAAGTTAAAGTTTGATTTAAGCCATTAAATAAGGTTGATTATTTCATTTACAAAAATATTATGTTCAGGGTGAGCCACTAAAATTGATAGAACACCGTTTCAAAATTTTCCACCATGTATAAATTAATATTCGAGTGAAATTTCATTCTCTGGAATGGACTTATTCACTTGAATGATCACTCATCATATCACATGAACATGAACACACACACACACACACACACACACACACACACACACACACACACACACACACACACACACACACACACACACACACACCTATATTTGCATTGTGTGCCAGTACCCTGCATGATTTCCAAACTCCTGCTCTAATCTATTGAGGCACTTCATCAGCAAGATATACATGCCTCATGAGTGATGCAACCAGCAGACCTATTGTACATCAACTACGCATTTGCTGTGTGGATGGCTTGGCAGAATAGCTCAGGCATGCAAAACATGTTCACTTTCAAACAGCATATCTTGTTTGTTGTTCTTGGTTAGAATCCGATCATACTCTAAACACAATCCATTGGCGTGAAGGAAGCAATGTTCTGACAAAAGGAGCGAAGCTGACTGTCATATCTGCAATATGTATGGATGGTTACATTTTATGGTGTTTTTTTTTTTTTTTTCCAACAACATAACTTTTGGTGATTGGCTCAATAATTTAACTACTGTCTCATTAACCTTTTCTGGTCTCTTACCAGTTTGCATGAGCCTCCAACATGAGATCTCATCATACTTTACACTTTTCCTCCACACTGTTGTACTTTAACACTATTTTGTCTGAGAAGTATTATGTTGGAAGGGTCCCAAAGGATAGTACATTGGTACAGTATTATCCTTTGAGACCTTTCCCACATAATACATACGAGACCTATCTTCAAGCGCACTTACCTTGAAACTGTCTAGTCTGAGTTCAAATCTCTACCCAGGTGTAAATTGTCACCATGATGTGTTGCATGCAAGGCGAGGCATCAATGTGTGTGCTGTCCCTTCAACGGACATTAAACGATCTAGGATCCGTCTACCAGTACTGGCCATTGGTGGATGTTAAAGAGCCCAGGTTGCCTTTCGTGAAGAATAGGTGATCTATTGCCAGGATCCTGAACAAATTACAAATTCCTGTCACCAACAGCCAAATTTCATGTTAACCAACCAGTTCATGATAGACGCTGTCCAAAAACATTCCTCAACTACAGAGTTCATAGAACAAATTACTCCACGTTGTCTTGAAAAACAAAGACACGTGCATGGTGTACATGCGGCCAATTTGATTCGTCATGATGACGCAAAATGCTGTAATATTTTGTCCCTGTGCTGCTAAACAGAAGGGTTTTGAAAGTGCTAAAAAGGCGATTTGTGTTCTACAGTGTTCAAGTATATAATTCAATTTAAATAAAATAAAGATTTTGAAGGTTGTAGGAAAAAAAAAATCAAGAAGTTTTCCACCATTGATACAGTGTCTTACACACCACCTTTTTTAACATGTTCCATTAGTTATACGTGCCTGTTGTTTGCGTCTTTTATGACGTCATTAAAAACAGTAAGTTTCCTGTTTGGAATGATTTTCAATTTTGATTGACTGCCAGCCAGACAAATACAGTAAAAAAAATAATCTCACTCCTCTAGGTGCATGCACAATCAGGACAAATTCAGAGCCAAAGTACTGTTAAACTACAGATTCCTTTTCCAATTCATGTTCTGATTCATGTTAAAAATATAACATTCAATTGAAATCAAGTTGTTCCTCGATCAAAAACTGAGGTTTGTAGATAAAAGGACAGACATATGTTCAGACAGATGGAAGTTGAACGAATTGCTTAACCTCGCTTTTCGCTTTGCATGTGTGGGTGAACTAACCCTACAAGAAGGTGGGAATAATTGATGTAATAACAAGATGGTGGGTCATTAATGTAATCGTAGTAGTCGTTGCATAATTTAATTTGTCATTGTACACAATTATTAAGTTTAAAATTATGTACTTTTGTCTCATTCCATTCCAGTGTTTTATGAACACGATTGTATTTTGTCGCGGCATTGATGTGCACCAACGTTCATTTAAATGTTCCTCACAGGAATGGGACTGGGTGAAGACACACTGTTTGTGTTCTTTATCTCTGTACTCATTGGAACTCTACTCTGCCTTGGCACACTCCTCTTCGTCATCGTGTCTCGCTGTATGCGTGAAACCCCTCGTGCAATTCCGGCTCCACATCCCACTCTCCGCTCATCCCGCTCGGACCGACAGCGGAAACGTCCTGGGAGTTTTGCCACTGGCTGGGGTGGCGGATCTTGCCGCGGACTCATCGGATTGTCGATGCCTCTACCAAACACTATGGACTCATCTGACTGGCCGCGACCCATTTCACTCTCACTCTGCTCCGGGCAAAGCTTTCGAGCGACGACCTTTCTGCCCAACGCAAAGAGCCTCACAGGCAGTCGGGAACTGCGCGCATCTCCGAGAAATGTTCGCTCGGGAAGAGTTGCTTCCTGGGCTCCGTTGAGTGCAGAGAGGGGATGGGACCGAATCATGTTGCCAGGAAACCGCACTGCTGGTGCGTGGGAAGAAAACTGACGCAATTCACACGCTTTTTTCACCCTTAAAATGACGATCAGGTATTTGAACTTCCAGGAGGCACAACGTTGAGAGTAAGAGTAGCAGAAGACAAGAATTGCACGTTCCTTCGGACGGAATGGCATTTCCTGTAAACGCAGTACTTCTTCTGATTTTGTTTGGTTTGAACTTGTGTTTACTTTAATGGTAATTTATCTTTTACCATCTACACTGTGCAGATTTGGCTTGGGGAGATAATAATTTACACTGGCATTGCAATTTTCCTTGAGGATGGGTGAATGATGGAAAAGGCCTCGAATATTGTTATATTTACTCTTGGAAGGAAGGGGTGAGGTTGGAAAGGTTTGAGTGTTGGGAGAGCGTCGATGTTGAACGAGTGTGGGTGTCGAAGGGTTGTGGGTGTCAAACGGGTGTAGGAAGGAAGGAGTGCTGGTGCTAAGAAGCAGTGTGGGTGCCACAAAGTAGTGCAGATGTGAAGAAGGTTCGTGGGTGTTGAATAACTGTGGGTGTTTGGGTCGGCTTGATGGAGGTTTTGTGGGTGAGAGTGGGGTGGGATTGGTTGAGAAGTTGGATTATTGGAGGGGTTTGGAGTAGTGAGATTGTCGGATGGGTTGGGTTGTTGTTGGGTATTAGAAAGGGTGATGACACAAACTTGCTGTGCAAGCAAACACATCACACAGTGATATTTGCACGAATATGACAAGGTTTCAAGTCAAAATACTTCTCGCAGTACCAAACAATCTATCCGAGGAAGCACAACTTTACCAAAGTAATGCTCAAGTAACCTACACGTTACCACTTTTGTGATAGACATTATGGACTTGTATACATAAACTTGATAAGGTGCCTTCAAGGTAACGTGACAAAACACCTCTTCCTGCAAAGCAACATTGCATTATTTCAAACAGTTTTGAACAGATTAAAAATTCAATGCAATAATTTTTTCCTTCCAGGCCTTGTTTTGAGTTTGAAAATAATTAACGAAAGATAAATCTTATCTTTTTATGCAGTGGCCCTGCCAAAATTTTATAGAGTGATGATGATGCTATTAGGAATCGTCACTGAACAGCACAAGGAAATGCGATCTCTAATTGAACGTCCAGTCATTTATTCCCCCCAATGCAAACTATGTAATTTAATCCTTGGGAAATAACAATAAATCTATAACTAAGGTCATTATTCAGGCCTTTTGTATCCAAACACACTCACGGTAAATGTTATTCGTGTAATTATACGCTTGGCTTTAATAAGGGGTTGAAACCATACCATCCCTGATGAGGGTTTATTTGCCCGAGTGGGATCATAATTATTGTTTCACAATTCGAAAGGTTGATACATACTTTGTGACTGTTCTAGGGTGTATTAGTGCATTGAGGTTTGATAAATGTCAGTTTGAGCACACAATGTGACAATGTAAATGTATTATAGAAGATGTGCTTTGATATTAAATTCAACAATTGTTTTATTCTTTTCTCTTTTATTTGTGAAATGGCGAATTGTGTTAAAAACTACAGAACTTATAAAAAAAATGTGAATGGAAAAAAAATTGGGTCATCTTTCCTTTTTTGACAAAAACATACCATCATGTGCTTGATATTCTAGAAAATGGTAACACACACACACACACACACACACACACACACACACACACACACACACACACACACACACACACACACACACACACCATACGTGTAGGGTAAACACCTGAAACATCAGTTTATCCTTGCTTGCCAATGGAGTTAGCATACATCAATCAGCGTGTTGCTGATTTCATCAAGTGGATATCTTTGCAGAATTCCATTTCCAACACAAAAAAGTGAAACAAAAATAATCTATACCTACCAGAGGCAAAAAAATCTCTCCTCTCCTCCTTTCTTCTTTCATCCATATATATATATCTCTCTCTCTCTCTCTCTCTCTCTCTCTCTCTCTCTCTCTCTCTCTCTCTCTCTCTCTCTCTCTCTCTCTCTCTCTCTCTCTCTCTCTCTCTCTCTCTCTCTCTCTCTCTCTCTCTCTCTCTCTCTCTCTCTCTCTCTCTCTCTCTCTCTCTCTCTCTCTCTCTCTCTCTCTCTCTCTCTCTCTCTCTCTCTCTCTCTCTCTCTCTCTCTCTCCAATCTCTCCAATCTCTCCTCGATCTCTTCTCTTCTCTCTCTATCTCTATGCAAGGCCACATCTTTTAAGTTGCAAACTCCAAACTCGGGGTACAAAGAAAACTTTTGTGCCGAGCCTCATGCAGCCAAGAGACCATGAAGACCAAAACCCTAAGGACCCAAAAGACTCTGAGGACCCAAAAGACCCATAATTCCGCAAGGATCCCAAAGACTCAGAGGACTCAAAAGACTTAAAGGACCCAAAAGACTGAGAGGACCCAAAAGACCACAGGAACCCAAAATACCTCAAGAACCCAAAAGACCCCTTTACTTTTAAGACCCTTAAGACACATTTTACCTTTAAGACCCTTTTCACACTTTAGACACCATTAGATCCCTTCACCTTTTTGCCCTTTTATACCCTTTTGATCCAAAGAACTTTAAGACCTTTTCACCGCTTAAGTCCTGGTAATCAAAATGTTTGGTCATATCTTTAAAACTGGAGATAAATGCTTGGCTCTGGCACTTGAAAAAAAAAAATCTTATAATTAGTGTGTAGGAGTGATATAGGATGTCAAGATGGGATCATCGTCGGGTCACCATTTTTGTGGAAAGGTGAGATGACAGGTCATCTACAACTCCCAGGAAGTTCACAATCTTCTTTCAAATTCTGATGGACAATGCAAAAAACCTTTGGTCCAACCACATCACAAAATAAATCACAGAACATCTGTCCAGACCACAGGATTATTATTCTTGCTAAAGCTTTTTAGGGCGAGAAAGCGAGAGATTTCATAAAGTGGCAATCATAGGAAAAAAAAAACACAGGGATGTGCCGATGTGTGTACATCTGAAACCCTTTGCATATGTGTTGGTAGTACGTATGGTCAGGTCATGGGCACAAAAAAACATCCCACCCCCTCCCCACCACGAAGGGTGGGGGAGATAACTTACAATTTTCTCCTGGACACGTGGCACAGTGCAAATGGTTTACTGAACCCTGTAACAGAGAGGGGAGGATCATTAGCCACAGCAAAAATATATTTGTCCTACCTCCTACACTATCCCCACAAACTCCCCTCTCCCACCCCCTGCCCCCAAAGGATGCTCCTGAAAGGAGTGGATGTTTCTAATCATTCAAAATAAATACTGATTGTATCAAAGAGATTTGAGAAAAAAGTCTACCTCCTTCGTAAACATCTTTAGAATTTGTGGCAACAGTAATGTCAGGACGTCAGAGGGCAGTTATGTAGGCGTGAGAAATTTTAGATTCAGGATTAAAAAACACAGAGTTGGTGCATATCGATGATTGAGCCATTGAAAAAGTAGCATTAGCACAACTTGAGCTTATTTGGCACCAACATGCTAAATATAATCCATATATGGATCAGCTGTTGTCATGACTGCAGTTCCTTCAGTGCCTGCTATGAAGAAATTCCAGTAGTTCAGACTTGTTATGAGCAGAGATCCCGAGTGGAAACAATATCTGTGAAATCATCAAAAGGCATTTATCTGCTTCCTGCCGTTGCTGTTCACTAAAACAGAAGCTCGGCTCTCTTGGTGGGATCTTCCGGGTAATTTGAGCACTTTGCGAGGGTACACCTGACTCAACAGGCTTCCTGTGAGACATTCAGGCTACAAATGAATTGAATGAACATGATACAATGCCCAGTTTCATCAAAAATTTGACATTTGTTGCAACAACTGTATTAGGATTATTATATCATTTCCACTTCAGTTTCACTCGGGTCTTTTACTAAACAACATCTCTTTACCTGATCCAATCCACTTTCATCTGTATGTTTTTGTATTTAATTCGTTCTTTCGCCAAAATTTGTTTTATTTCTCCAATTTCATTTATCGATTTGGTTAGTGGGATTTTGGGCAGTGTTGGCCTTTAATAGGAAACATTTTAGTGTCCATCACAACTTACCATGGCAGATGATGTCAACTTCAACGTGTATACTTGCGTTACAAATCTGATTGTACATTAAACCGGGTGAGTTCGGCTGATAATCGGGGAGGCTCCTGCCTGGAGGCCATTATGAATCCATCCTATTATTATCAGTAATAAACCCAACGAGCTCACTGAGTCTTGCTCGATTTCCTGAAGTTTAGTTTAGAAATGTTCAGTTGTATTTAAACCCAAAACATTTGGGGTTCCAGGTGAGTGTCCCCACCTCTCAGCTGATTTCAGGTGAGTGTCCCCACCTCTCAGTTGATCGAAGTTGAGCACCAAAATAGGTATTATATATATATATATATATATATATATATATATATATATATATATATATATATATATATATATATATATATATGTCTGAGAACCAACCAAAGAAGCACACTGACTCGATGGCACGACGCTGATGTCAAGTACATAAATTACACCAACACATCACCTCCAAACGAGGAGGCATCTGCATGGTCCTCAAGCCTTTGCAGATTGCGATTAAAGCCGATGATCATGAATAGATGAAAGCAGAGATTCCGATCTAGATTTCACCCTTGTTGTGGGCTCATCAGGACAACATACTGCTGATTGTTTACTTGTGACCATATAAGGCTCATTGATATAACTGAATCAAACCCCCTAACTTAATGAGGCAGCAGGGCACAAATGGAGTCCTTTCGCAGCACTTGCTGCACAACCTGCCAGCAACAAGTGTCACCTGCCACGCGAGCACATTACAGCAAGCGCTGTGATGGGACTCGATTTGTGCCTTGCTGCAGTCTCAAATTGTGAAGAACTGTGCGAATGCCCTTATGGCTTATGAAAAGGGGGTAAAGCTTTGGTGGTCCCCTTTTGCCTCGGGGTGAATTACTTTGGCACAGTCAATGGTTTGCTTCATTTGAGATGCCACGTTCCATTCGTACAAAGGGAATACAAATTGAGAGGCATGAAGGCGTCTTCACCTGTGATCTTTGTCCTTAACGTAGCATAATGATCTTTTTTTCCACCATTCATCAATACTGCAATCATACTTGGTAAATATTCAGTCAAACACCTGAAGTATTCAGAATCATTTCAATCAATATCCAGAATCGTTTCAATCTTCCATTGACTGTTTCTTGCACAAATTTTGTCTTTTGACAGTACCACGCCAATGTTCATCTCAGCTGGGCTGAAGGACCACGACCTGCAACAGCAATTAAAATTTACATATTTTGGACAGTTCAATTAACTGTGCTGTTGGGTTAAAGTAAAGGGGGTTAAAGTAAAGGGATATGGTATAGGAACACCCAGGCTTCTCTCTGAGACCATTCCTTAAATTAGTTGACAAAGTGATCAAATAAAGTCAATTGACCTCGGTTTCCCCTGTATGAGAGACAATGTTCGTAAATGTAACATCACCCCGGAGGAACAAGAGGACATTTCAGCCAGCACTGGTCGCATAAGGCTCGAGGACTGAAATAGTCTTTGCTGACGTAAGCAAGCATGCACCCATGGGAAGGCCTACTAAAGAAGACCCAGCACAGGTGTTTTGCTGAGTAATAGATGAAGGTCACTCTGTGGCCAAAACACCAAACTTGAGTCATTGTCTTCTAAGATTCTTCACCCACTTTGAAAGGGCCTTCAAAATCTCATACCAATTAAAATGTGAATGTTTGTGGATTTTCCCATCTCACATTCTGTAAACACTTTTCAAGGTATATGTTTCAACTGTACTTCGAGTTTTTTTAACATGATTGAGGCTCATGGAAAACCTGGAGCATATTGGAAGGGCACACAATGGAAAGGGGGAAACACCAACAGCAGAGTAAAAGTAAGAGTGAGAGAGAAATCAAAGGTGAGTTGGGGGGGAGGAGGGGAGAGAAGAAAACATGGGGGTAAACCAGATGCACACAAGTTGAATGAAACACAGCAAGTAGATGAAAGTGAAGGTGGAGATGAAACAGAAAATGAATAAACCAATTGACAACTAACAAACAAAAAGAGGTGAGGGGGAGGGGTCACAATAACCTGAAACAAGGGAGTGCTTGGGAATGGGGTCATTTGGGGTCAAAGAGATCATGAATATGGATGGGGAATGACATGAGGTAGTGGTGCACTGTCTTGAAGCCCTGGAGGAAAGAACGGAACCGAACAGACTGGGGAAGTTTGTTCCACAGGTGAGTGAAAACAGGAACAAATGATTGGAGGTGAGCAGTGAGCCTGGATTTTGGGAATTTAACGATAAGAAGGGTTACTGGAAGAACACATGTACTATGAAGAAACCTGGGAGGGACATAGCCAAGAGAGGGCAGGGTGCAAGACCAAAATAAGGTGGTAGAGTAGAGAGAGGCCACCAACCAATGACAGATTAAGGGGGCAGCGAATGGGGCAGTCACCCAGGGTCCAAGCCGAGAGGGGGCTCGTGCAGGGGTAAATTAACTTATTGGTGGGTGCCAGCACTCAGGATCTGATCCCAGGCAAAAATTCTTCAGTTAGAACTATAGTATATGAGAGTAGGAATCTCATGTGGTACAGTGGTCTGCAGGGAATTACTACAGGAAAGGAATGCCTGGGGAACATGGCTATAAACCCCACTGAAAACACACTTTAGAAATACACCATGTATTCCAATATACACGGCAAAATTTCTAGTGTGTTAACATTACTCTCACTCATATTTACATTGTTACATTTATCGAGTTTTTATTTTTTTTTACCTTGATGGCATCTTCAACAAAGCTTTAAACCGAACACAAAAAAAACAAAGTTAGCAGAACTGAGAATGTACCAATTCCTCCATACTCACACCCTCACCCAAACATTTCCTAACACTGGTGGGCCCGTTGGTCCGATGGACCAAATTTTCATTGGTCTTCACAGCCTTGTTGCATAACCACCTGCTGTCCTGCTTGAGCAATAGCTTGCCTTTCACTAAGCCCAGATGTGCTTGGGGCCAGCGTGAGGATTACATGTTCATTATTATTATTGCCATATGGAAACTACTATTATTATAATTGTTGTAAATATTATTAGTGTTAATTAATATATGCTTTGTTGCAATGTTATCATTGTTTTTGATATATATATATATATATATATATATATATATATATATATATATATATATATATATATATATATATATATATATATATATATATATATATATATATATATATATATTTTGTAATTAGAATCCCATGCCATGCCATGGTAGAAGGACGTATTGAGCTGCTTTATGTACCTTAACATGGCGTGCATTTAAATTTTAAAATATGGGAATTCTCAATCATGGGCCCTCAGGAACTTTTTGGACTTTTGGATCCTTGGGAACTTTTTGGGACTTTTGGGTCCTCAGGAACTTTTGGGACATTTGGGTCTTTGGGGACTTTTGGGTCTCCGGGGACTTTTTAAGACTTTTGGGTTCTCGGGGACTTTTTTAACTTTTGGACCTCCGGGAATATTTGGGGGTTTTGGGTTCTTGTGGACATTTGGAACTCTTGCGCCCTCGGGGACTTTTTGGGACTTTTGGGTCCTTGGGAACTTTTTGGGATTCTGGGCCTTTTGAAACTTTTGGGACTTTGGAGTCCTCGGACGTTTGGGTCCTCGGGGACTTGTTGGTCCACGGAGACTTATGAGAACTTCAGGGTCTTTAGGGGTCTTTAGTGTCTTCAAAGTTCAAAGGGGTTTCAAGTCTAAAGGGTCAAAAGGTACATTCCAATAGTACGTAATTAATAAACAGATATTATCACGCGCGCGCACACACACACACACACACACACACACACACACACACACACACACACACACACACACACACACACACACACACACACACACACACACACACACACACACCTCATTCATTTATCATAGATCACAACCGGTCTTCGGATATATCCGTCGATGATGGTATTGAATTGCACAGGTGAGGGTGAGCGGTCCGACTCAAAACTAAAATGCATCAAGGAGGAGGTCAGGAACCTAATGGGACAAGATCCACTAAATAGTCTTTTGATCAAGAACATCGAGAGTGAAGTTCTGAGAGGACTTGACTTCTCAAAAATCATTGACGAGTTTAGCCGAAAAAGATCTTGTAAAAAACCGATGTCATGGAGTTATTTCTGTGGGGAAACTGCCTGCTCCTTGGAAATGACAAAGGATGGTCTTACAAATAAATTGCGGTCTTCTTATAAATTGTTGTCTTTGTCGATTTAGTTTCAAAATGTAACAATTTTTTTCATTAAAGCATTCTTGTTTATTAGTAGTGCAGGTAGCCTGGTGTTGGCTTAGTGGTTAGGGTGGTGGCTTGGGATCCTAAGGTCCTGAGTTCAAGTCCGGTTGGCCGCTGAATTAAAATACCCCAGGAGGTTGACTCAGCCTGTCATCCTTCTGAGGTCGGCAAAATGAGCACCAGTGTACTGGTAAGGGGGGCACTGCATCAGTGGGAGAGTGAGATATATATATATATATATATATATATATGTGTACAGGTTTTCTTTTTCTTAACAACATAATAAAATATTAATTGAGAATCGTCATGTTATAAATAAGAACATATCCTTAGATGTCGAGCTCACCTGACTTTGTCCGGATGCATACTTAGCATAGTGGACCAACTCCTGATTATATCAAGGAAATAATGGGAATAATGAGAGTGGAAATGTGAAAGGTGGGAGGGTACAACTTCCCGTCAGGACTCCCTCTTCACAGCTTTGTAGGACAGAAAGTGTTGAATAATATAAATATATCTTCTGCCCCATACTCTTCATATATTATAATGTATAGTTATTTTTGCAACTTGCCAGGAAAGCTCCGTTCCACTCCCCTTTTCGAAAAATGTGTCTATTACTACGGGATGGGAAGGGGAGAAGGCTGGCCCACAGTTGAATTACTGCCCGGGACTCAAAGCACACTTAATCTGTCCCTGCCACCAACCTGTCTGATTTGAGAGTAATAGGCCTCGATAATCAGCTTTGTTGTGGGAAATTGCAATGATTTTGCAGGCTTTGCTTTCAATGGCATCAAGAAGGGCAATGTGTGAGACAGGCGTGCCAGCCCAAAGGGGAGAGCAGTACTCCATCAAGCTGTGAATGAAGGCCTTGTCGGTCGTCAAAAGTTCAGAGATTGACCAAGGAAAGACCTTTCACGATGAAGGATGCCGAGTCAGTGGCTAACTTTGGATGCCATCTTTGTAATACGGTCTGCCCAAGAAAGATCATGGCTGATTGCGAGACCCAAAAGTTTAAGTGACTTGACCTCTTCATGGCATCGACCTGAGCAACATGTGAGGCAGGAGAGTGAGATCAGAGGGGAGAGCAGTACTCCATTAAGCTGCGGATGAAGGCCTTGTAGGTGAATCGGAGTTCAGGTGTGCCAAGGAAGGTCTTAGTATGACGGAGGATGCCCAGTTGGCGGCTGGCCTTGGAGGTCAAATTTGAAATGTGGGTTACCCAAGAAAGATCGTGGATGAAAGTGAGACCCAGGAGTATGAATAACAGAACTTACTCAAGATGATTATTAAGAAAGTAGATGGGTAGATGTAATTGCCAGACAATCCTTTCAGAGAGATAGTGAGAGTGTGAGATTTGTCAGGATTGAAAGACATATATTCCAAGTGTTTGACCAGTTTGTGATTTTGTGAATCTGAAGAGAGCGAAAAGAGGTTGCAGCCTGCCTGCCTGAAGTATGAGAGATGTCATGGCAGAGGGTGGAGTCATCACAAATCGATAAAGAGGATTTTTCAGAGTCAGAGAGATCATTGATGAAGATCAGAAATAGGACTGGAGCCAGAACACTGCCGAGGAGCCCTCCAGCCTCAACAGGGAGAGTAGATGAAAGGATTCCATTGAGAGCCAAATTTTGGCTGTGACAAGAGAGGAAGTCCACGAGCCATGTGTGGAGTTGGCCTTGGATGCTATAAGCTTCGAGTTTGGAGAGTCTTCTTCTTCTTCTTTCGGCTGCTCCCGTTAGGGGTCGCCACAGCGGATCATCCGTATGATCCGCATAGTGATTTGGCACATGTTTTATGCCGGATGCCCTTCCTGACACAACCCTGGTCGCCTCTTACGACACAGGGAAAAGGTACACCTGTTTTAACCGGGGTATACACCGGCCCAGTACACTGGTACTCACTTCGCCGACCTCGGAAGGATGACAGGCTGAGTCAACCCCCTGGTGTATTAATTCAGTGGCCCAACGGGGCTTGAACTCAGGACCTTTTGGATCCCAAGCCGCTGCCCTAACCACTGCGCCAACACACCAGGCTTTCGAGTTTGGAGAGTAACGGTTGAAATAAATATTCCAAAGGTTTGGACCAGCTCTTGATCCTATCAAGGACATAATGGACATCATGAGAGTGGAAAGGTGGATGGGGGTGGGGGCCATGCGTCCCCCTTCACAGCATTATTTGAAAGAGTGTGAAACCTATAAATATAATTTCTGCCCCATAATCTTAATGAATTATAATGTACAATGATTTCTGCTACTTGCCAGGAAAGCCCCCCTCCCATATCCTCCTCTCACCTTCAGAAAATAAACTTTTGCCCCTGATTAAATGTATGTTGAAGTAAAATAGGAATGTATATCTAATCAACTTGAAATGATCACATGTTATTCTTTAAAATATTCAAAAATCAATGTTTTCGTTTAATTTTTCATAGTCAGTTTGTGACTATTCTTCATTGTATTCGTCTTGCTGCATATGAGTCTCATACTTCAATATTCAAAAATTACATTTCCTCGGCGCCGAACAACGATTACATCATAATGAACAAATTAGTCCGTGTAAGGATGGCAATGTACAACGACAGCTAAGAGGTGCGTTCACTCACCTTAGAGCTGTCTCTCCTGTTATTGAATCTCGAAGAAGACGAAAGACGATTGAAGAACTGCGAGCTGCAGTCGTGGCCTTTTATGCACAGGTGACTCCACAAATGCTGCACAAGATGTCTAAGTAGACTTGGCAATGAATTCAGTGGACAAGGAGAATGATGGAGTGCATACAGATACAATGACTGATTAATTATTGTAAATATCTCACAATAAAACCTGTATATTAGAGTTTAACAACTAATGCATTACTGGGGAGGGGTAACCTGACTTTCAGGCCACCCTGCACAAATAAATCTATATAACTTCCTCAAGACAATCTTGAAAATAATTTTGAACAAGAAGGCATCTGAAAATGCAAAATTTTCGATTCAGATTCTGCAACCGATCCAGATGGCATCAGCCCATGTGTCCTAACAACCTGCTCCTCTGCTCTTGCTCACCCTCTCTCTGTTCTATTCACCCTCTCATTTCCTCAAGGTCATCTGCCATCTGCTTGGAAATCAGCAAACATCACTGCCCTGCAGAAAAAAGGTGCAAAAACAGATCCCTGCAACTACAGACCAATCAGCCGTCTCCCAATCATCAACAAGGTCATGGAATCCATCATCATTTCAGACATTAACTCCTTCCTCTTCTCCAATGGCCTGATTTCTGATCATCAATTTGGTTTCAGAACAGGACACTCTACCCTGGATGTGCTGCTTCTGCTCTCCCAACAATGAATGGAAGTACTCAATGCCAGACATGAAATCAGAGCCATATGCCTCGACATATCGGTGCTTTTGACATGGTCTGGCACCCTGCGCTGCTCACCAAACTCTCTTCCTATGTTATCCAAGGCCATCTCTACTCATGGCTCGTGGACTTCCTCTCCTGTCACAGCCAAGATCTGTTATAGATCTGTCATCCCTCAGACCGGAAAGCAGCAGATTCTTCACTCTCTGCAGATCTGGGTAAAATCACAAACTGGTCCAACACATGGAACATGTCTTTCAATCCTGACAAATCTCACACTCTCACTCTGTCTCTCCGAAATGGCCAACTCGAACCCCCCCTCCCCAATCCTACTTTCTCAAACAATCCTCTGGAATACGTCCTTTCATTCAAGCTTTCCTGGGAAAGCCACATTTCTAACCTCGCCTCCAAAGCCAGTCGCCGACTGGGAATCCTCCTTCGTGCAAAGTCCTTCCTTATCCCACCTGAGCTCATGACCACATACAAAGCTTTCGTCTGCAGCCTGACAGAGTGCTGCTCTCCCCTCTGGGCTGGTGCTCCTGCCTCCCACCTATCTCAGCTTCACGCTGTGGAAACCAAGGCATTTCGGATCATTGGTATCTCCCGCGGTGAGGCTGAGTCTTTGGGCCTCGCACTATCTCACCGTAGGCAGGTCGGTGGACTTTCTGTCCTCTACCATCTCCTCTGCGGTCTCACCCCCCACCCTGCTCTGTCTGAAATTTGTCCCCACCATATTTCCACAGGCGCTCAAGGTCCACCAACAACCCCCTTCTGGTAAAATGACCAAAATCACGAATCACTGCTCACCTTCACTTCCATTCCTCTTTTTTCCCGCCTTTGAAATAAACTCCCTCAGTCTGTTCAATCCCGTTCTTCCCTCCAGGCTTTCAAAACAGCTGTTCGCCACCACCTCTTATCATCCCCCATCCAAATCCTCGATCTTTTCTACCCCCGTTGAATACAAAAAAATTGACGATATTACACGACCTTGATCTTTTGACCTCAAAAGCAATTTGCTTCAGTGACCCAATATGCAAACTCTGATCAAATTTCAAGTCAACCAGATGGAAACTGACGATTTTGTCACCTTGACCTTTGACCTAAAAACAATCGGCTTCTTGAGTTTTATTGGTGAACCAATTCAGTGACCCAATATGAAGACCCTGTTCAAATATCAAGTCAATCGGATGAAAATTGACAATTTCATGCAACCTTGAGTTTTGACCTTTTGATCGAAAAAATAAAAAAAATTGCCTTCCAGATTTTGATTGGTGAACCAACTCAGTGACCCAATATGCAAATTATTAAAATTTCAGGTCAATTGGATGGAAGTTGATGATTTTATGTGACATTGACCTTTTGACCTAATTATTCATTTGTCTTCTCCACATTCCCATAGTAAAGCTTTGACGAACATTTGATGACAAAGCTCAAATTGTTAAAAAGTTAAATCCCAGACAGACACACCAACACACACACACCAACACACCAACACACACACACCACACACACACACACACACACACACACACACACACACACACACACACACACACACACACACACACACACGTGATTGTAAAACCCCGTCTCCAACGCTAAATATAAAATCTAGGCTCACGTTAAAGCAAGTCTAGTAACTTTGCATTCCACGACATACCGTGCACATCGAATGAATAAGCATTCAAACCCGATTGTGAAATTTTTCAAGGTTTAACCGAATGAAATGCTCTTTTGATAATGTCGACCAGTCAGTAGACTTACGTATTACTAACCCATTGTCCAAGCACAGCAAACAAATTCATCTTTCCTGAGGATGACAAGGTCATCGGTAGCTTTCTAAATGCAATACGAAGACGTCAAGTCACTGCGGTTGCTTTTTGTCTCTGGTTTCTAAGGCTACAGAGGACCTTGCACAAACATTTCAAGGGCATTAAGGAGACAATGTGCAGATCAAATACAATGCAGGGGACATGAGATCATGGCAGTATGAGGCAATTTATTGTCTTGCCCAAAATAGCGAAGAGGTCACAACTGCACAGTACTTGCTGAAGTTGAAAGGAAGCTCTGTCTTTGCACAAAGTAAGGGTGAATGTGTTCGATTGAATATGAGAAAACGACATTTAATTTCTGGTTTTGGCCACGATTGCAGGTTTGTTCAACGTTACAATGAAAAGCACACGTATGCTGCCTGGAACTCGAATCGATCGATGAGGTTTGAATGATCTTAGATTTTTTTTATTTTTAGCGCATTTCAATCTTCTTCAAAACAAGGTAAGTGTCACTTTATAAAATAACGAACAGATTTTAGCATTTTGAGGATGAATTTCGAACTGAAGATGTTAAAAGGATGTAACCTTTTTTGTCTCTTCGTTTCATCAAAGTGCAAGTAATTTCCTCCGTCATCGGAGGTGGGCGGAGGTTATGTTTTCACTCCAGTCTGTCGATTTGTCTGTGAGCACAATATCTCAAAAAGTTATCGACGGGATGCAACAAAACTTGGTGGACAGGTTGAGTGTGTGACGAGGACGAATTGATTAGATTTTGGTGAATATCCGGATGCAGATACTAGAATTTCCTCAATGAATCTTCACCAGTGAGGGATAGAGCCAAAACCGATTTATAGCACGATATCTCAAAAAGTTATGGACGGGATGCGACAAAACTTGGTGGATGAGTTGGTTCGGTGACACGGACAAGCCGATTCGATTTTTGGTTTCGTTCTGGATGCAGATCCGGCCTTTCAGTGGGTTACAAAATGTAAACTGTGCAGCCTGGCGGAGGTATGCGCTCCACCGAGTGTTGTTGTAGTTCTAATTGAATTTGCACGGATGGTGTAGAGGTTACCTTTGAGGTGTCCAGCCTGGCTTCAATTATTGACTCGAACTATAAATGGATTGGAGCTTCGATGGAATTCAAGCTGAGTGTCCTGTCTGCGAGCATTAGTTGGTGTTCTTTAAAGATCCCACTGTGACTTTCGACGAAGAGTCGGTGATTGAACATAAATAAGATGCAGTTAAAGTATTTATAAGCATTAATTGAAGACATACTTAATTACAAATATGACAAAAACTGACGAATGGCACACTTTATTTTCCCAAGGACTGTCTTCCTGACAGAGGGCAGAGTACATCCACCCGCATTATGTGAGTGGCAACCAACATCCATTGCCTTTCTCTGGGATATTCTCCTGGCAATGAGGGATGTTTCTTCTACTTCAACAACCATGAAATTTTCAGCTGTTTAAGTTGATCGAGTCGGAAGTAATGTGACAGCATTCCTGTCAGGCATTTGCATCGAAAGAGATACATTTAAACATCGCCGAGTGAAATCCGACATGTATGTTACACGTCACGGACATATTTACTGGATAATTTTGAAGCCTTTCGAACATCGTTTTACGTTGAGATCTTGAGAGAAATCCCAGTTGTGTTGAACACGTCTCACTTGATGATGTCCATACAATTATCATTTTGGTTTCACACTATAGCGATATTCCTTGTTGTGAACTTGTTTTTTTACTGCGACCTATTTTGCCATTGGAATCTCATTCTGTATTTCGAAGCTGGATTTAATGGACACATGAAAGCTGCTTAATATGGCATAATTACGGTAATGCCCCTCTTTGTCTATGAATCCCTTTCTCCACTGTTTGGCTGGAGCCTCCAGGCACCCCATTCGCATTCCATGACCACCATCCCAGAGAATGAATGTGCAGGTGGATTGTATTTGTTGTATGGATAGGCCAGTGTTGTGAAGGGTGAGTGTGCTCATGAATTGGGTGAGAGGGTTGCGGTGTAACCCTGGAATGATGGGTTTAATGGTCTTCTGTGCTGAAATTGCCTTGCATTTCCTTGCATTCTTGCCTTTGTGTCAGGTACCTTACCATACAGGTATGGTCAGGTCTGAGAGCATGCACCGGAGCAGCGAGTCTCTACGTCCACTTTCCACTGGTACTCCAAGGGCCTCCGTCTGGCCGTGCCGTAGGCAGATGCCTGGACGATCCTGATCTCTTTGAGATGACAATCGACCTGCTGCAACCAAGAGGAACGTGGTCGGTCCATTGGCATCCTCCACGCATGAGGATCCCTTGCTGAGAGAATCGGGTGAGCAGGATCAGCCTGAGGAAAATGAGCAAAATGTCCATACAACCGCAGCTGATGCTTACGGACTATGCAGGTATCAAATCTCATTTGAGTCTCTCTCAGCAACCGCCCATTGGTAACAAAGTCAAAACAGCGATTGCCAAGGATTCTCCGAAGAAACCTGATACCAAAGGAATTAAGTCTCCGTCTCATATCCCTGGTCAGAGTCCAAGTCACACATCCATAGAGCAAGACTGGAAGCAAAAAAGACCTGAAGACCCGGACTTTCGTCCTCCTGCACAGGTGCCGACAGCACCACACCCCATGATCCAGTGAATCCATGACTCCCCAGGCCCGACCCAAACGTCTTTTGACATCTGGCTCACAGCCAGCAGAGATATTAGTATCACTGCCAAGGGAAGTGAATCTCTCTGTGACCTCAACATCCTCACCACAAACAGAAACAGACAAGATAGCAGCATCCAAGATGCAATTGAAAGCCTGGATCTTAGTTTTAACCCCGGAAACGCATAATCTCAGTGGATCCGACTCCTCATTCAGTCCCTTGAGGGCCCCCAAAAGATATCCAGAGTCTCCACAAAAATGACTACATCATATGCAAAATCAAGGACAGAGAGCTTGACATTCCCAAAAGATGTACTGCTGCTTGAACTCTCCAACATCCTCCTCAGAATCGAGTCCATACAAGCACTGAAATGTGTGGGGGCCAGTACAAACCCCTGACACCTCCAGTAACAACTGGAAATAAGTCGTAGATGGCATCACCACATCTCACAGCACTCTCGGTCCCAGAGTATAGTTCTGATGTCAGATTGATCCGTTTTGTTGACACCCCACGAAGACCAAGAATCCTCCAGAAGGCATTCCAATTCACTGAATCAAACACATTGCAGAGGTCAACAGAGGCTATAAGCAGCCCCGACAAAACTCTAGTCTGCATTTGGTGAGGACCTAAAGAGCAAGCATAGGGTCAATCGTTGACATCTTTGGTGTAAAGCCTGACTGCTGTGGGTGCGAGTGCTCAAGCAGATGTCGGCGAACCCTATCAAGAATTATCCGAGCAAAGACCTTGCCCGGCACTGAGAGCAGTGTGACCCTCTGTAGTTATTTGCAATCCTGGCGATCACACTCCTTCCAGAGAGGGACAACAAGTTCCCTCTGCCAGTCAATTGGGATGATACCTGTGTTCCAGGCAGAGCACATAACTGCATGCAATGACATGAATACAGGATTTCCACCAGCCTTGAGAAGTTCAGCATGGATGTCACAGATCCCAGGAGGTATACCCCAATTTCAACCGGTTCACTGCAGCCCACATTTACACAAATCAAGGTGGATCACAGTTGATTGGAGCGTCAGCAATAGGGAGAGGAATTCCCCTGACATCCAACTCAACAGCTCGTGCATCAGTCTGGTACAGCCGTTCAATGTAACCGGCCCAGCTGCAGTCCTTCACTTCGGACTCCTCTGTCAAGAGCCCACCACCGTGCACTCCAACTGCAGTACACCGAGGGATGGGTTTGGTTGAACGTAATGTGCGAATTCCCTTGTAAGCAGAATGAGAATCACTTGACCACAGGTGATGCTCTACCCCATCACAGATTCCTCGCACATAGCCCTCCTTGTCCTCCTCAGTGCACGTACAGTTTTACACCTCAACTCCCTGAACAGCTCAGCTCTGCCTTTAATCCAGGCTCTGTAACTCTGGTCAACGGTAGCCAGTGTCTCTTGAGAGACAAAATTGTTCTTTACCCTTTGGTGAGTTTCAAGACATCCACTGGCAACGTCAAGGTCGGTGGTCTTTAAGGCACTCAACAACTCTTTAGGATTTCCCAAAGCACCCAGACCCCGAAAATCTCCACTTAGCCTGTTCGCAAACTCTTCAGCTCCCCTCTCATCATTGAGCTGGCTATCATCCACCCAAGGCTGGAATGGTACCATTCTCCTGGATTTAAGCTGCAACTTCAGAGTTGCTACGACAACCTGTGGTCAGTATTGAGGAACTGAGCACTCCGGTAGACGCTGCAGTCTGGATCATCATCCATTGACCATCAATTAGCACATGGTCCATCTCCTTTGCCACACCACCAGCGTTGGAATACTTAGTCTCGTGATGAGCACCTGGGTGCTGAAACCATGAATCAGCCACCCTAAGTCCATGACTTCTTGCAAAGTCAAGGAACTTAGTGCTATTCTGGTGCAAAGTTCCAGACCCATGGCAACCAACACATGTCTCATAACCATCCCCATCAATTCCATCCGATGCATTGAAATCCCCCTTGACGAGAAGAGTATCTTGCCTCGGGCAATGATCAACGTCAGACTCCAGTGTGGCATTGAATGTGTCCTTCACAGTGAGATCACTCACCTCAGCCGAAGCATATACAGAGACCAGGGAAATGTCACCCAAGGAGTGACAAATGCTTAGTCTCATAATACGATCGTTGATCAGTGTTACCTCAATTATCATTGGAGTCAGCTTATTGGACACAGCTACAACACCTCCTTGGGCATGGTAACCAGCAGAGTGACCACACCAATAGTAGGTGAAACCACCCAACATAATCTAGCCACTATCCGGCCTCCGAACTTCAGAGAATGGGGCAATACCGATGTTCAAATGCTTGAGATCAGATGATAGCAGAGACAGGTGATTATCCACTCTTCGGGATAGGACATTCCAGACACACTCACCTGAAGGGAAGCCAATGTGAAAAGTCCAACGAATACTCACAAATTGGTACAAGTTTTAAAACAAAACCAATCTCGAAACACACAGTAAACACGGAGATTAGAATTAATAGTAAACATGCAACAAAAAATAACCAGGAAAACTTACGTTGAGGAAGTTGGCAGAGACCATGCAGAACACCACCAAAGCTGAAGAACCGGAACCAGAAGTCAACCGAGGGATGGTGTTAGATGGGTGATGAGCTGTGCTCGGTTTATTACAGATGTAGCGGTTTGCATTCAGGCCAAATGATTCAACTTTCATTTCACGAGACCACAGAATCTTTTGCCTCACACTCTCAATCTTTGACGTGCCTTTTGCAAACTCCAGGCGTGCAGTCATGTGCTTTTTTCTCAGGAGTGCCTTCCGTCTGGCCACTGTCCCATAAAGCCGAGATTTGTGAAGTGCTGCAGAGACTTGTCCTTCCGGCAGGTTCTCCCATCTCGGTCAAGGAATTCTGTAGTTCTGTCATAGTGGTCATTGGCATAGTGGTCACCTCACTGAACCAGCTTCTTCTTGTCCAGTTGTTCAGTTTGGTCAGATGGCCAGCTCGAGGAATAGCTTAGGTTGTTCCATATTCTTTCCTTTTCCTGATGATTGAGGTCACTGCACTCTTTGGAATTTTGAACACACTAAAAATTATTTTATACCCTTCCTCAGATCTATGCCTCCTAATAATTATATCTTGGAGTTATATTGACAGTTCCTTGGACTTCATGGAGGAGTTTCTGCTCTGACACGCACTGTCAACTGTGAGACCTCATATAGAAAGGTGTGTTTCTTTCTAAACCATGTCCAATCAATTGAATTGACCACAGGTGGACTCCAATCAAGTTGTGGAGACATGGCAAGGATGATCAAAGGAAAATGGATGCATCTGAGCTCAATTCGGAGTATCATAGCAAAGGAGTTGAATTCTCATTGACACAAGACATTTTAGCCTTTCATATTTAATTAATTTGTAAAAAATTCAAAAAACATGTTTTCACTTTGCCATTGAGGGGTATTTTGGAGCCTGGTGTTGGCACAGTGGTTAGGGCAGCGGCTTGGGATCCAAAAGGTCCTGAGTTCAAGCCCCGTTGGGCCACTGAATTAATACACCAGGGGGTTGACTCAGCTTGTCATCCTTCCGAGGTCGGCGAAATGAGTACCAGTGCACTGGGCCGGTGTATACCCTGGTTAAAATAGGTGTACCATATCCCTGTGTTGTAAGAGGCGACCAGGGTTGCTTCAGGAAGGGCATCCGGCGTAAAACACGTGCCAAATCACTATGCGGATCATACGGATGATCCGCTCTGGCGATCCCTAACGGGAGCAGCCGAAAGAAGAAGAAGAAGAAGAAGAAGAAGAAGAAGAAGAAGAAGAAGAAGAAGAAGAAGAAGAAGAAGAAGAAGAAGAAGAAGATTGAGGGGTATTTTGGATAGATCTGTCACAAAATATTTAAATTTAATCCATTTTAAATTCAGGCTGTAACACAACAAAATGTGGAAAAGTCAAGGGGTGTGAATACTTTCTGAAGACACTCGACCTTTGCAGGCTTCCAAATGATTGCATATAGGAGTCTCCATATACTAAAAAGTGTCATATTTGAGCGCCTGGCTGAGAGTGTGTGTGTGTGTGTGTATATATATATATATATATATATATATATATATATATATATATATATATATATATATATATATATATATATATATATATATATATATATATATATATATATATATATATATATATATATATATATGTAATGTTGAATATGGCTCTTTATAGGCAGGTCCTTAGCCATGTGGAAGGTTTCAATGATCGCCATTATCTCACGACATGTTTCTTGTCTTGCAGAGATACATGCTCTCAGCTCAAATATCTCTCGTCTGACTCACCATATTGTGACAGCCTGCCACATATACTTGAGTTGGGGATGCCATCCGAACCTGGGGAGATCCCCCAAGCAGTGAGAGATGTGATCGCATCTCAGCTGTCGTGGGAAATGTTTCGGTCGTTTTACTGCACTGCCGATATGATAGCTCGTACAGTATGTGGGTCAATATTCAGCAACGAAATTAATGTTGTGCAAACACCATTAAGCTTGCAGTGACCTGAGTAAAATATTGAAACAAATGTGGCTGCTCGGCTTAAATGAGTGCACTGAGATACAATAGATCCACAACACATAATTAATGCAAGGATTCCTGACCCGGTGTGCACAGTGTACCATGCCCACTGCTCTTTGGTAAAAGCGATGCTTTGTTTTCCCTCGATTGGCAATGCTTTCTGTCCAGCAATATGATTGGCTCTGCTCAACCAGACCATTGTTTCATCTACATTGTCAGGTTTATAGCTTTCCTCATACACCAAAGAAATGGTAGAGGGGATGGAGTGGAGGTGTGTGTGTGTGTGTGTGTGTGTGTGTGTGTGTGTGTGTGTGTGTGTGTGTGTGTGTGTGTGTGTGTATGTGCGTGCGAGCATGCACACGTACATGCAGATGCACCCTAATATAGCGCCCCCGGGCGGCCTACTTTAATATAGGGCCCTGGGTTTATAGAATTGGGCCAAGACAAAATGGGGAACCAGTGAAGTAATCAGTCCTTTCTGGCGTTGATGTATTTTAGAAAGTAATCAAAAGTTGCTCAGTAATCAAAAGATAGAGTGGCAGTCAAAGCAATGCTGTCATTGTTTTCCCCTGATCATGACAGAACTTGTGGCATAAATGATTTTATGGTTTTCTAATAACACTGAGACATGTATAAAACTTCAGTGGACCTTCACATGGATAATTGCACAGAGATTTGTATATGGGATTTGATCCCACGGTTTATTTTGCGAGAAGGCAGACTGAAGAAATTACAAATTCTTGTCCGAAGTAATGCGGTGAAGGCAAACCACAAAGTGTAATCCTTGCGATGTGGCTATTTCGGCCACAATTAAACTGGAGAGAGAGAGAGAGAGAGAGAGAGAGAGAGAGAGAGAGAGAGAGAGAGACCGAGACAGAGAGAGAGAGAGACCGAGACAGAGAGAGAGAGAGACCGAGAGAGAGACCGAGAGAGAGAGAGTGAGAGAGAGAGAGAGAGAGAGACAGAGACAGAGACAGAGACAGAGACAGAGACAGAGACAGAGACAGAGACAGAGAGAGAGAGAGAGAGAGAGAGACAGAGACAGAGACAGAGACAGAGACAGAGACAGAGAGAGAGAGAGAGAGAGAGAGAGAGAGAGAGAGAGAGAGAGAGAGAGAGAGAGAGAGAGAGAGAGAGAACAGAGAGCATAAGAAAATGTGACAGCAAGGAAGAGATCGAGGATTTGAAACCTGGATTCTAAGCATCATGAAGTATCTGTTGAGAAGAGAGTGCTAGACAGGCCCAACAGACCAGTACTAGTTCGTTTGTATGTATCTTTCAGTGGGTGTCACATGTTTTTTCCCAACGGTGGGTGAGTTTCCTAATGCCATTGGAATAGAAGTTATGGTTTTGGCTCTGAAACCAGGATTTCGAGGAAATATGTTTTGACTTCTCCTCATATTACATGTGATGTAATCTTAATAGCGTTCATGTACTGTAAGCACCATATACATTGCAGAAAAAGAAACAAGTTACAATATTAGATAAGACACAGAATAAAGATGAATAAAGATGGAAATGCAGGTCGAAAATATAGTTGAAATTTGTCAGTGACGAATCCTTAGATCGGAATGGAAAGTCAACAACAAAGGTCTGAAAGAGCCAAAACACTTAAAGTCATCTATATAAATAATAGAACGCTACATGCCCCTTCGTATGACCCGTTTCCTATCTTCTTCTTCTTCTTCTTCTTCTTCTTCTTCTCTCTCTCTGTCTCTGTCTCTGTCTCTGTCTCTCTGTCTCTGTCTCTCTCTCTCTCTCTCTCTCTCTCTCTCTCTCTCTCTCTCTCTCTCTCTCTCTCTCTCTCTCTCTCTCTCTCTCTCTCTCTCTCTCTCTCTCTCTCTCTCTCTCTCTGTCACCACTTGGTACATCGTGCATCGTCACAAAATCTTGTGAGCGTAACCAATAATATTTACAACTCCTCCATTTATAGTTTTCTCCAGTCGATATTAAACATTTCTCAAAGTATTCACCATGCCAGATGACATCAGAGGATGACAGCAGGTGGTGTTTCAAGCCCAACCCTAATGGCATTGTTGTTGCTATTCTCAAACTCTTATCCCTCTTGATCTTTTGTATGCAACACATGGTTGTGAGTAGTATCATTGGCTGAGGGGGTGTGGCTGTGCCGCTGATGAAATGCCCTCTGCTGGTTAGGGCAGGGATTTGGAATTCATTTCAGATGCCAACAATAACTCGCCTGGTCTTCGCAAAGGACTTCATGGGATCTTTAACGTCCACAAACTGATGCTGGCAGACGAGATGCCAACATAACGTCCACCCGAGGGACGGCACACACATTGATGAATCACCCTGCCTGTGAAACATCGGGATGACAGTTTATAGCTGGGTTGGGATTCAAATCCAGGCTTGATGGTTCAGAGGTGAGTGTGCATACCTTCAGGCCATCCTGCCAGCCTTAGGACAAAAAATTGGTTGTTTCGTTGTCGTCCAGTAGCCACCGTTCACAATCACTATGTGGACCTGGAAATTGCTGGTACTGTGAGGTTTTCTTGATGGATTCATGGACCGTAGGGGTTCAAGATGCGGAATCAATCATCTGCCAGCTTGGCATATTTGGGCAACTCGCAGAATTTACATAAATCCAACACGGCTGTCGCCCGATGTGGGTGAAATAGAAAAATGGATTTAACTTTTGATTGGAACATGCTGGAAGGATTATTTGAGTGTCTCGGTGGGGGGAGTTTAAGTATGGTGGCTTCATTTCTCACGTTGAAACAAAGTTTGAACGCTGTCTAGCAGCGCAAATCCAATATGGCTACCAGCGATGGGAGCGAAGACAGAAAACGGGAATAGCGTATGACTGGAACATGCTAGAAGGATTATTCCAGTGTCTCGTTGTAAGAAAAATATAATGTGGGTTTCATTGCCATAAATTTTATTATTGATTAGATTGATAAAGAGAGTGCCGTTGCAATGAATTTACGTGTTCATTTCCTACAAACGGTGCACAGCAATAAATTACAAGTGAACGTGTGAAGCCAGAAATAAACTCCAAGTGAATGTGCACAGCCAGCAATAGAAAAGTTCCATTAGAAACCAGCGATGGACTGACTACAACATGAGATGTACATCATGTTATCAATCAGGCTGAAATTCCTCCTCATCCTCCTCCTCCTCTTCCTCCCCATGTGAATGCTCTCGTTCTCCTCTCTTGGTCTTGGTTCGAAGGTTGTGACACTCATTGGAAGCAGAGTAGGGGCAGAAACTGGAACTGGGTAGATTAGCCTTGAAGCAGCTGCAGTTGGCCTGTGCACATACCTTCCCCTCAGCTATGCACAGGAAACAAACAACATTCATCAACTCAGGGGTTGTTGGAGGTCCTGTGGTGGTGACTGGATATGGCACACCATTCACGATTTCCCATCCAAAGCTGGTGATCTGAAGGGGAGGGGCACTTTGCTTGTCTGCTGCCTTCCAGAGCATCACCTGCGGATGAGCCCTCAGCATATGATAACAGAGGTTTTCATCTGTCGGAGGCAGTGCTTTAATTTGAGGAGGCTTGCTCTTCTTCATTGAGTAAATTGCATACCTCGTCACATTCATACTCATGCTGTTGGACAGACCATAGAGCGCACAGAAGAACTCTGTTCCCGTCTCATGCAACTATGCCTCTGTCACAGTCTCCTCACCCAGAATATTGTACAGCTTGGGAAAGTCTGCAGCCATGAGTTTCTTGAATGTGATGACTTTCCCTTTGTTATACGGATAGGAAACAGTGTCACAACTGCTCGGCGCATGCATGCCAAGAAGCTGCCCTGACTTCTCTCCAAGCTTCTTTGCCATTTGGGTGATGTTGAGCATGCTTCCATTCCACCTCTCCATTAGAACTAGGCCTGCGATGCTGTACTTCCTTACAAAAGTAGATGAGAATGACAAACACATCTGTGTCATCAGTGCGGATATGAATGACATGTTTTCATTCACGGGCAGCCTTCAGAATGTAGTTTGCAATGAGGACATCAGCCTCTTCATGGTCGAGAAGCCTCTCATCCTCACCAATCATCCACACGTTCATCCTGAGGTCACGTGCAGAGCAGGCATGAGTCCTCTTTTATTGACTTTGCTCTTCATGATGACATCTCCAGTAGGAAGAGAAGAAGTCAGTGTAAGGTTGTAGGTCGTGCTTGAAGCAGTACCATCTCGTCGTTCCCTCTCAAGATCTTTATGAGAGATACCACTATACAGGTCAAAGGTAACAAGCACAGTAACAATCTTGCTGCATTGCAGGAGTCGTCTGCTCTTACTTGCAGCTATAGTTGAAACGGTGACTTCAAAGGGCCAAATTACGCGGCAAAAAAGCTGCTGCTCATCGACATTCACTACATCTGGCTGTCAATAGGGGATGCAAGTGCTTTGACAACTCATCTGCCATCAGTCTTCGATCATTACCGTCCAGTTTTTGTCATCTTTTGCCATCTTCTTGATGCATATGCCTTGTGGTAGATGCAGACTTCTCCTCCTCAGCCTGGTATATGGAATCAAAGGCATGGATGCTCTCAGGCAGAGGGGGTACGAAATAATCCAGCAAGCCACATGCTCGGCAGAGAGAGAGTCAGCCCAACTAGGCCACCCTTTGACTTCCTATAGGTTTGCTCCCCAAATTTATCCATAGGCACGCTATTCCACCCACCCTCTTTGTGCTTACAAAACAAATGCCCCTGCCTCCAAGTCTGCTTATACTTCATCTGGAAGAGGGGTCCTCCTTTCTATCTCATACCAAGTTATGCAACGGCCATATTGGAAATGACGAGCCGCAAAGAAATATGGTATCGTGAAGTAGCGACAGAACTCTTCTACCAAGCAGTCTCCTTCATGATCAGCTCTAAGGAGCTCATGGATAATGATGGTTTGTTTGATTAGGTTATTCACCCACAACCAACTCGTGGCATACTTCCGAGCCTCCTCTAGGTTTGCTGCAAGCTCTTCGATTGAGCGCTCTCCTCCACTGAGACAGTCCCTCAACAACTCTGCACATGCTGTCCTCAAGACACACATTGCATGTGACCAATTCTTACCATTTAGTATACTGGTCAGACCCCTGTCGGCTGCTCCCAAAAGCACTTCCAGACGGGACCCATTCATCAGCGTTCTAATGCACTTGAAAAACGATGTCAGCATATGCATACTGTCAGGATGTAAAATGACGTTTTTCCAACTCTCAAAATCTGACCACTTCACTTCACTTCACTTCACTAACCCTAACCCTAACAGCTTGTTGAAAAGTGCACAGTGGACAAACTGAGTTCCTTTATGACCTTTTGGAACTAATCCATCGTTGTCAGAATTATATCAGGATGTGAAGGTGGAGCATAAATCAAGGGACCAAATACAAATGGTGTTGCAGGCTTGAGAGGGGCATTTTGATTCATTGCTTGCTTGGTCATGAACACCCACACTATTCTGTATGGGTGTCGCTACCAGAAAATAGGGAGAGTAGCCACTGAAAATCCAGAGACTGAGCTCGAGAAATGCTTTTGGTCAGTTTGCATACGTCTTTGTATAGCTTCCCAATGTGATCAGATCAAACATAGCATTATCAAAACTTTTCAACATGAAAAATGAATCAGTCATACCTAAAAAAAACCCACTGAGACACTATAATCATCCCTCCAGCATGTTTCAGTCATAAGTATTTTTGTCTTGACCACCAACTCATGGAAGTTATTTCATCAATGATCTCTCTGACTCTCTGGAAAATTCTCTTTATCTCTTTGCTGATGACTCCACCCTCTGCCGTACCATCTGCCATTCCTCAGACTGGCAAGCAGCAGCTTTTTCACTCTCTGCAGATCTGGATAAAATCATAAACTGGTCCAACACTTGGAACATGTCTTTGAATCCTGACAAATCTCACACTCTCACTATGTTTCTCTGAAAGGACCGTTTGGAAACACCACTAATCCACTTTCTCAACAATCCTCTGGAAGAACTCCTTTCTTTCAAGTTTCTGGGTCTCACTATCTGGCATGATCTTGTTTGGAAAAGCCACATTTCCAACCTAACCTCCAAAGCCAGTCGCCGACTGGGCATCCTCCATCGTACAAAGTCCTGCCTCGGCAAACCTGAGCTCCTGACCACATACAAAGCTTTCGTCCACAACCGGATGGAGTACTGCTCTCCCCTCTGGAGAGAGCTCTCCCCTCTGGGCTTGTACTTCTGCCTCTCACCTTTCTCAGCTTCATGCCATGGAAACCAATGCATTGAGGATCATTGGTATCTCCCAAGGTGAGGCTGAGTCTTTTGGCTTCTCACTCTCTCACCACAGACAGGTCGGTACACTCTCTGTCTTCTACCATCTCCTCTCTGGTCTCACCCCCCCTGCTCTGCCTGCAATATGCCCCCCCACCCAAATTTCTGCAGGACACTCAAGGTCCACCAGCAACCCCTTTCTGGTAAAACTACCAAAATCATGAATCACTGCTCACCTACACTCTTTCATCCCTCTTTTTCCCCACTTTGGAATAAAGTCACACACTCTCTTCAATCCCATTCTTCCCTCCAGATCTTCAAGATGGCTGTTCACCACCACCTTTTATCTCCTCTCCACCCCCCCCCAACCATGATCTGTTCTACACCCATTAATCCACCCCAAACCCTCCTCCTTCAAATTCCTTGCTTTCCTTAGTGAAAGTCCCTGTCATGTAAGGTCCTGAAAGTCCCTGTGGTGTCCATCTTGTATACCGTGTTCCCCGCCCCATCCTTTGTGTCAACATGTCACTTTGTGTCACTTTGTGTCAACATGAGAAATGAAGCCACTACACTCAAAAACCCACACCTAAACACTAGAATCATCGTTCTAGCATGTTCCTATCAAAAGTTGTGTCCATTTTTCTATTTTACTCATGTGGAGCGACAGCCATCTTGGATTTATGCAAATTCTAAGAGCTGCCCAATGATGCCAAGCAGGCATGCGATTTATTCCGCATCCAGCACCCCTATGGTTTGGGAATCCATCAAAAAACCTTCCAGGACCATCAATTTCCAGGTTCAGCATATGGCTGCTAGACGAGTGGGAATTTTGAGATACCTGTAGGCCTTAAGTAAGAAGCAAAATAGAAATGGTAATCGGTAAACTGATCATTTGAGCAATCTTTTCATCTCCAGCGATTAATCCCCACCCTCCTCCTCATCCTCGACCTCTTACTCTTCTCAATAAGATATCAGTTATAAGTCGTCCTGATGCTTATACAAGATGGCATAAATTCCATCCCTGTCAAGTAAATTTTGTCAAACATTTGCACAAGGGCTCGAGAAATACACTTTACTTCACACACATAATAATTTCTTCACCTAATTTGGTAGCGTTAATGCTTTGGAGATTTTTCATGACATTATCCCTGTTATAATTGGAAAACTTCCACAGCATCCCATGCACCATTGAGCACCACAGACGGGTGGCTTGTCCCTTAGAAAGACGAATCATATCGGAACATTAGAGAGCTTGCAAGAAAAATAAAGGTGTGTTCAAACTTGAGATGTACGTCAGTATGAGACGTTTTATCACCACGGTTGACTTTTCTAATTTGTTTTCCTTGAGCTTTCCCATCCATCATGATGTTTTTCATGTGGAAGAACAGATGAATTTTTAGTTTTTTTTCATCAGGTGCGAGGAGCACCTGCAATAATGCTCTGTCTTTCCTCATTTCTCAACAGCTGTTAACGTGACATCATATCATGAGGCTTTTCTCATTTGGCCAGAGCTGTCCTCGATATATTGTCCCTATTTATAGTGTTCTTCAACGTTGTGAAAAGTTCTTCATGCAAAGGAAGAAGGCTAAAGAGATTGTGCGTGCATCAACTGGCATTTTATTTATTTATTGCAAAATGATGTTACTTTTTATGCCAAGATCTCGTTAGTAGAGATTTGGGTTATTTTTTGAAATCAAGTCTCATGTAGAACTGGAAGGACACTCGCTCGAGTGCATACCTCTGCCAGGCTGATTAGTTTACGTTTTGTATCCCACTGATAAGGAGGATTTGGATTCAGACCTGAACTAAAATTTAATTGGCTTGTTCTCATCACCTAACCAACTCATCCACCAAATTTCGTCTGAATCTGTCAACAACTTTTTGAGATATCGTGCCATATATCATTTTAACCCCATCACTCAATGGTAAAGAATCACTTAAAAAATTATCGGATCCAGGTCCAGATTCGGATCTTCACCAAAATCGAATCAATTCTTCCTTGTTACATACCCAACCTTCCCACCGAGATTTGTCCAAATCCGTCCAAAAACTTTGAGATATACTGCTACATGTCGTTTTTCCTATCCCAATATCTCAATGGTGAAAAATCACTTGAAAAATTATTGGATCCAGATCCGGATCTTCAACAAAATAGAATCATTTCTTTAGTGTCATATACCCAAGCTCTCCACCAAAATTTCGGCCGAATCCATCCACAACCTTTTGAGATATTTTGTTCACAAACAGACAAACAAATAGACAGAAAGGAAGACAGGCAGGGATGAAAACATATCCTCCATCCACCTTCAGTGGCAGAGGTAGCTAGATTCGGATATCGTCACCCTCATAACAAAAGTGCCTGTCATTTTATTCGTTGATGAAGCTTAGGCACTTTTGTTATGAGGGTAACGATATAATGTAAGGTCGATAACTCTACTTCTCCTTTATACCAAATATAGAACGAATGATGGTAATCAATCAATCAAATGTAACATGACATCAAAATTGAGCGTTGGTTCTGCTGAAGCAGTCTCTTGGAGAGGATTATGTTGGATTGTCTTCCGTTTCATATCCGTATTTGCAATTCACTCAGGAATTCCATCAAGGAACACCAGGATGACATTTTATAGCTGGGTCGGAATTCAAACCCAGGAATGACAGCTCACAGGTGAGTGCACACACCTCAAAATTCATATTCTTCCAGCTCATCGCTGATGTTTTTATTTTTTTCGGAATTTCTGTTAAAACGTTGTTTGGATGATTAAGAAACATCAGCTTGTTTTTGCTACTTCGGAATTTTAAAACAATGGGGTTAAGGGTTATTGCTCCAACTAGTGGGTTGGCACAATAGTCTGGAGGTTCTAAGCTCGCTTCTAAGCTGTCTAGCCTGGGTTTGAATCCCGTCTCAGTGATGAACTGTCATCCCGGTGTCTCGCAGGCAGAGTGATTCAACATTGTGTGCGCCGTCCCTCGGATAGACGTTAAGCCGGAGGACCTGACTGCCAGCATTGCAGCAATGGCCTTTGTTGGACGTTTGAAATACCACAGTCTTTCGTGAAGAATAGGCGAGTTATCGATGGCACCCAAACAAATTAAAAATTCCTGCAATGAATGACTGCTGACTGTAATGGCAAACCACCACAGCAAGTTTGCAAAGGAACCGTTTCGGCAGCACCAACGCTCCGTAAAGAACAATATTTGATCGAATGACTGTAATCGGTCAGTAGCCATCTCAGGAAATCCAAATGCTCCTCTGAATGCATCACCATTGCAGGAGCTTGTGGGTTTCAGCCTAATCGAGGGAGGAGGTCAATTAATAATGGTTCTCGGAAAAGAAGATGGGGAAAAAAAAGTTGGGATATTTTGGACTGCTGTATGTCGTTGCGAGAACTTTTCAACGCATCTCTTGCAAGTGGTCACCAGTGTGACCACTGCTCATTTTCATAAATGCCAAGGTGAGCCAATGAAAAAAGCCAAGAATTCACAAGGTTTCGGAAAAGTGATGATAATTAATAGAAAACTTATACGCCAAGAAAACCTAAAGAAAACCAAGACGCCAAGGTGAACAACGAATAGCCAAGATCTTATGAAAAAGCCAAGGATTGGTCACACTGGTGGTCACTGTGATTTTAAGTAAATGAGATTGCATTTTATTGAATTTTCAATAAACGGTTTGTATTAAGGTTGGGGATATATCGAAGTGGGGAGTGAGAGTAATGACAAGAATAGGAAATGGAAAAGAGGTGGTATTGGATGTGTGGTGGTTGAAAGGAGTGGAGGTTGAAGCTCATGATAAAATAATGAGGAATACATTATATGCAGGATTAACATTCAAGACAAAGGATCACTATTGTGGAAGGATTTTGAAAAATATCAGGCAGTAGTGAAGAAATGATGCTTTTATCAAGGCTGATTTTCATATATATATATATATATATATATATATATATATATATATATATATATATATATATATATATATATATATATATATATATATATATATATATATATATATATATATATATATATACATATATATATATATATATATATATATATATATATATATATATATATATATATATATATATATATACATATATATATATATATATATATATATATATATACATATATATATACATATATATATATACATATATACATATATATACATATATATATATATATATATATATATATATATATATATATATATATATATATATATATATATATACATATATATACATATATATATATATATATATATATATATATATATATATATATATATATATATATATATATATATATATATATATATATATATATATATATATATATATATACATATATATATATATATATATATATATATATATATATATATATATATATATATATATATATATATATATATATATATACATATATACATATATATACATATATATATATATATATATATATATATATATATATATATATATATATTGTTGCAGATCCAGGGTGGTGGGATTCTCACCCGGTCCTAGGCGCCACCCTCACCACCACCGTCTCCGGGGTTTATAACACCGGCCGGCTCAGCACAGGCCTCGGGTCACGCGCCTTCAATCGCGATATCAACGTAATCCTTGTACCTTGCCAGTTGGGGAAATAGAACCCCTGGTTACAGACTGGTTGTGTCAGATGCCGAGCGTTTTCCGCCAGTCTGTAACTATTTTGGTTTTATATGGCAATCGAACGGATCGTTCCTCGACGCGACACGAATTAATCCATAGCGGCAACTTCATACGAATTAACCAGATTTATTGGGGAACATCGGGGATCATAACACAAGCAAAATTCACGACAATGATTTCATTAACAATCCTCAACACGTTATTAACTAGGGAACCACGGTCTACAGGTTTCAAGGGGGTCGCTACCGAAATATGCCTTATACAACACGTGCAGACAAAGACAAACAGCATGCATGCAAGACAAGACAGAGTACTTGGTGAGGTTTCATGGACGATAAGACAGTGTCAAAAAGCACGAATGTCACTCGCAACAGGCGGATGTCCACGGATTCCAACTCACAGCTCGAACCACGCCGCGTGGCAAAATGGTGCTTGTCCTTCGGTCGCAGACCTCACGCACACGGTCTCCATGCGCTCTGGCCCCGCGCAATGCTGACGGCACAAGTCCGCCAGATCAACGATGGGCCTCAGCCGATCTCTCTCCAGGGTTCAGTATACAAATCCAGGCCTGGCCCGTTCACCAGACAAGGCCCCAATCGAGGTACCGGGCTCCGCAGGCGGATCGACAACGTGTCCAGCCATGAGGTGAGATAGGACCGTCAGAGGCTCCGGGCCAGACGCAGGCCGAACCTGTCAATCACCTCCCCATATGAGTTGATCGTCCACTCCACGTGCAGGCAGCCTCTCAAAGCCGACTGCCGTTTTTGTACCGGCAGAGTCCACACTGTCCCTCCTTCGTTCGCTCGCCTCCAAAACACAACGCGCCCCGAGAGCGACTGTTTCCACACACCGAACCTCTTTACGAAGCCTTCGTTCACTAACTTTGAATTCCGAGCATGCTTCGAGAGCGACTATCTCCACACACTGGACCCTTTTCATGAAGCCTTCGTTTCCTCTCTCGTTTGCTCATTTCGAGACACGAGCACTCTTTTTATGAAACCTTCGTTTCCTCTCTCGTTTGCTCGCCTCTCTCGCATCACTTCCTCTCTTTAGCCACACCCTCTCTCCAGGCCACACCCCCTCAGCCGATTGGGAGGGGCCTATCCCGGGATGAGGTGGGAATAAGAGGGATCTCTCGTTCCACCACCAACGCACAAACAATAAAACAGCCTTTTACATCTCCCGACACACATATAACGTCCACTTTTCCAAACAACCTAGCCAAACAGGCATTTAATGGGGGATCTGAGCTAATGCTATATTTAGTAGTCCAATAAGGGCCATTTCTGAAACACTATATATATATATATATATATATATATATATATATATATATATATATATATATATATATATATATATATATATATATATATATATATATATATATATATATATGTATATATTCCAGCCAAACCCATGCTCTGCGCGAAGTTTAGAAAGTGAGGGTTTGTAAGGACGTCAATATATCCAGTGTTCACAATGTGATTTATCCAATTTCTTTAAATACAAAGTTTCTTGTTACATTTTTTAGTGTCAAATTCACCTTCTGAGGTTGTCAGCATGTGTAGAAGAGGGTTTTATAATGCAGACGCTGTTTTCTCGGAGTGGCATTACGCCTCTCAGCGGTGACGGTCTGTCGGCGACAGACGTAATGACGTCAGCGAATGACCGATGATGTTTTGACATCATTACGCCTTTCAGCAGTGACGTTACACATCGCCATGCAAACGAATGTAAAAATTAGAAAATCGCCAAAAATTCCCAAACCTGTCCGTCTGGCGTGATCTCACATAGCCCATACTGTTCATTTGTACCACAAACCACCGGCATGCCGAAGGTGGCAACAATCCGTCCAGCAGTTTCGGAGGAGAAACGTCAAATTAAGCGAAGACGTTAACAGAAATAAAATATAGGATATATATGTATATATTGTTGCGGATTCCGCGCCCGCCGGCGTGCGACGGCCACGTAACTCGAATCGCGGCACGTCGCCCACCGGACGGACAATCCAGTCGTGACCCTCTCGGACTAACGCCGGGAACCAGTCACGGGTGGACCTTTCGGTCTCACCGCGATCGAGCCAATCAGCCCCCGCGTGGGATAGGGTTGCTCGCCAAATTCGAACTACCTAAGTACCCACGCGGAGGGTAGACCGGGCGATCGCACCTCGCCGCAGGTCGACTTCGGACACGGGCCACTTAAGCGACCCGTTCCGTACTATCAGAATAACCGAGCGGTGTTATCGTCGACCTCGACGGCCCGATTAATTATCGGGCGTATTCAGCCCACTCACCAACCCTTTACGTGAAGCAAGATGGGGATTCAATGGAGGAAAAGACGAAGCGAAGCGGAGAACAGTTCAACAATAAAGCACATTTATTCGCGACGAACGGAAAGCACACAAATACAATTCCACCAAATGCACACAAAAAAAAGAAAACACAATTCCATTTACACAAAAAGCAAACATAAAAGTGAAAACACAGTGCAGAGCTAATACCGACTACCGAGCACACGGCAACACTTATACAATTCTACTTCACAGACGGCGCCGACAACACATACCCAAAACCAAGGAAAAGAAATACCCTCAAGAATGAGGTAGGCCTGGGGCCGAGACCGGGTCGGGCCTACCCGTCTGGTGATGAGACGCGGAGCGGCGATGGCCCCGCAACCCGCGGGCCTCGTGGACAGTGCCTGGCAGGGGGTGGGAACGGGGCCCCCTTGGTCGCACTATCTCAGCGCGGGGGGAAACAGGAGGGGGTTGCTGATGCTCGGGGTATAGAGGATCTTTATTATCCCTGGTGTGCGTCTCCACCTCGGCCAGGTCGCGCTGCCGGCCTCCCGCGGACGTGCAGCTCCTGGCACCGACGCGAGCACCCCCTCGTCCGGTGTCGCAGCCTTTCCACAGCTCCGTCCCCTCCGTTCCGACTCCAACGCACACGACGAGCAGCTCCACCGCCCGCGAAGTCTTGACCCTCTGCTTCCGACTCTCCTCTTCTTGACTCTCCGACCCCGTTCTTGTTTGCGACTCTCCTCTTCTGACTCTTCGTTCCCTTTTTGCTGACTCCGACTCTCTTCGACTGACGAACACGGTCCTTTTATCCCCCCCGTAACTTCGCCTTTGACCCCCTCCCTTTGACCTTTCACCTCGCTCCCCATTGGCCCGAGAAAAAGTGGGCGTGAAGGCTTTTTGATCCACAAATTTGCATATATCGATCGCCCTGGGGCGGGGGCCACCGCCCTCGCTCACCGATTGGACGGCAAAAAGTGGGCGTGTGTCGTTTTTGATCCGTTTTTGAAGCAGAAAATCCGTGGTTTTGTACACGCTGTTCGACGCGCGCTCTGCATGAGTCCAACACCGGTACCCACAGCGGGGCAAGAACGGTGGCGATGCTACGGTTGTGAGGTGTGCGTGAAGGTCGTGGCGGTTGTGGTGAAGCGGTGGTTGTGGTCGGTGGTTGATGTTGTGGTTGTGATCATGGCGGTTGGTCCAAAATAAAGATAGTAAAAGAAAAACGGCTATCCTGAAGAGTCGCAGCTCGCATAAATGACATGTATTCCCACTAGACAACGGGTTTGGGCCTAACTACACATGCACTTACCGAGATACCTCACCTAAGGGACCTGAATGGTGGTTTGCGAATCTGGTAACCACAACACTACCCCCTCCCCTTTTTACAGACTCGTCCCGAGTCGTCAAATTTTCGTGTGCCATCATGTGTAGTTTTCCCCTAGTACATTTTACCTACGGATCCCTGAGTGCGACATTCATGGTATTCGTGTCCCCAAAATAAATAACCTGAGGGCTGCGTAACTACCTAAACAAACTCACTCACACGGACGACTTAAATAAAATTGCCGGCGCTAAGACAAACATGCCGGGGGCGCACTCATATTTACAGTACATCTTACCTTAACTTACAAATTTTACACTAAACCATGGCCCAGGATCATTGACTCTGCAAAAAGAAAGCAGTTAGCAGGGAGCCAGGCTGCCCACATGCAGTCTCTGGCTCAAAACAATGCAGGTGACAGGGAACGTGGCTGGCTGCTCACACGCAGTCCAAGGCCTTCCCTTTTGAACTGAACGCAGTGAACCACAACGGTGCATGGGCTGCACAAACGCAGTCTCCGTGCCAGCTCAAGTGGCACACGCAATGAACACAACGAATGGATGGATGCACGGTTTGAACTGAATGCAGTGAACCACAACGGTGCATGGGCCGCACAAACGTAGTCTCCGTGCCAGCTCAAGTGGCACACGCAATGAGCACAACGAATGAATGGATGAATGGATGGACGCAAAACACGGTGCACGGGCTGCCACTGCAGGCCCGTGTTGTAGCTGCCAACAGGGCAGTTCTCGCAGCTTGCAAACTGTTGCCTTGATCCTGGCGCACATGGAAATGAACAGGGGGGGCAAAGCAAAAATTGAACGGGGCTGGTGAACGTGGGCAGTGGGCATGGCATGGCAAAGGTGAGCAGGCAAACACAGCCCGCCGAAGAAGGCCGCTGCAGGCAAACACAGCCCGCAGAAGAAGGCCGCTGCAGGCAAACACAGCCCGCAGAAGAAGGCCGCTGCAGGCAAACATAGCGGGCAGATGAACTGGCCGGCACAGGCCTTGAAGCAAACACGGCCAGCCGATGGCACAGGCCTTGCAGCAAAACAACAGCTGCCGATGAAGTTGGCCGGCCTCCGCCTTGAAGCAAAACACGGCCAGCCGATGAAGTGGCCAGCCTTTGCCGTTCAGTGGAGGTTGGTGGAGGGAGTGCGGTGGTGCTAGCCACTCGGAAGGCGGGCTCGGACCTACCTACCTGTCTCCCTCCCACCTATCGCCTTTGCCTGTCACTGTACATACCCACTCCCTTAATTTGTCAAACCCCAATTTAGCCCCAACTTATTTTTTTGTTGTTTTTATTTTTACTTCCCCACTATAAATCGTCCCCTAACCCCCTTTATCGTCCTTGTTCGGCTAACCTATTCTGTCACCTAGCCTACTCCCAACCCCTACGTTCCCTTCCCGGAGGGGAACAAGGGAGAGCTAACGTCCTGTGTCGAGGCCCAACTCAAGCCTCAGAATGGCCTCCCCAGAGTTCGGCGATCTTAACACCAAGTGGGTCCAGCGGCCCACAACGACAGTGAGGGGATGGATGGTGCGGAGGGGTACATCTTCTAATCTACCCTAACCATTTAACTGTTAAACTACCCCGGGGCTTTCAACAAGCGCCTCTCGCTTAAACTATTGGTTCTAACAACCCAGATTCCCGTCGCCTGTGTTGGTGTCCTCACAATTTCGGGCCTCGCCCCCAATTCTCTCTCCGTGCCCTCACACGGTCTCCTGGCTGGGACACGTGGCTCCCTTTGGCAGGCACGACCCTCTGCCGAATCTCCCGCTATGGCACCCCGGGCACTACACTGCCTCCGAGCCTACCAGCTCCCTAACACCGGGGAGTGCCCCCATGGCACCTCCCCTGAAACGCACACGTGGCAGGCCGGCCTCCCGGGCCCCTTTCCGAGGGTCACCCGTGCCCACAACACTGCCCACGCGGCTAATGGCGCCCCGGGCCCCGCACCAAGCAGGCGCACCCGTGCCCACTACGCTATCCCGGCCCCCCATGGGCCCTTGGCCTACCACGGCCGACTAGCCTGGTGCCCGGGGTACCCACTCAGCAATACTCACCTTTCGCAGCCACGCTCCCAAGCCCGTCAACAGGGCTCCTGCACCCCTCCAAATGGGTTTCGAGCCTACATTCCCACCAACAGCAAAACGACCTCCATTTTTGTTAATTTGACTAACCCAGCTAACTCACTCTACACTGACCCCGGGGGTCCCTTGGGCGGGAGTCACTCCTCCCCCCAATCACTCATCGCACCATGCATTCCCCATTCACTCTACACACACAGACCCGCTGGCCTCACTCACTCAACAAGTGCTCACCTCATGCTTCCACTTCACTCACCAACTCTTCAACACACACACCACTGAACTCTGCCATCCTCTTAACTACTTCCCCTAACTAACTCGTGCTCCCACGTCGTCCCTTAAACTAGTAGCACGTTCCTTTTAACCTACGTAGCTAAACTACGTCCCCACTACACATTCACTGTCTGTCTCTGTCTCCAAATAATTCATTTTATTTCCCAACCTAAATCTGGCTACAATCCCTCTAACTAATCCATTCCACGGACTCCATGAGGACTTACCCCTGCCCCATGGAGTCGGTCTAACTAAGCTAACCCTTCCCCCTAACTAGTTTCCATCCTGTGCCCAGGTAAGGGGGTCTTTCACCCCTTGCCCAGGAATCCTTTGCACCCGAAAGTGAGGCTTGCTTTTTTTTTTTTTTTTCATGCGCAGCACCTGCGCGGCAACTCAGAGCTCGCGCACTTTGCATCTGCCCGTGACGTCATGCAGCTGCACGTGTTCCTCGTCCCTCCTTGGACGGGACCATCCGGCAGAGATACCCCTCCTGCCGGATTCCAACCACACGTGCAGCCATGGCGTCACCGTGCGCATAAAAAAAAACACAAGCCACACGTCTCGAGGAGTTCCCCACGCGAACACATGTGCTCTGCCCGTTGGAGCTTAACACACACGATCGCGTGGAGAACCCGTCCGGTCCAAATCCATTTACCTGCCTAAACTTTGTCCGTCCGCGGGATCGGCAAATCCACCGCGTGCGTTTCCGGACCGGGACTTCACTCTCGCAAGCGAGCACGTGGTGGTCTCGTGCGTTGCACAGCACGAACCGCGTGCTCACTGCTGGGTGAACCCGGCACGGTCCTCGAAACAACCACAGCCGCTACTCGGCTTTCGTTTCTCCCATGTCGCCGTCGTCGCCATTCCACACACGCATACCTGCGTGTTACGACGCACACAGTCCACTCCATCACATTCACACCGGGAGATGCGGCTGCGTGCTCCCGCATGCCAACCGACATCTCCCTCACATACCGCTCTCTCACACACACGGTCTCCCTTGCACACAGCCGTTCACTCACGCATGCGGGGACACTCACCCGCGGTGCCTCATCCACACACCGTGCCTCACTCACACACGCGGGGGCACTAACCCGCGGTGCCTCACTCGCACTCCGTGCCTCATCCACACACGCGGGGGCACTCACCCGCGGTACCTCACTCATACACACGGCGACACTCACACACGCGGTCTCTTCCACACACGGTGCCTCACCCACACACGCGGGGGCACTAACCCGCGGTTCCTCACTCACACTGGCCGTTTCATCCACACACGCGGGGGCACTAACCCACGGTGCCTCATCCACACTCCGTGCCTCACTCACACACGCGGGGGCACTCACCCGCGGTACCTCATCCACACTGGCCGTTTCACTCACACACACGGCCTCTTCCACACACGGTGCCTCATCCACACACGGCGTGCTGGGAAGCACGTACTCCGGCACCATCGCCACCACACCACTCACACACGGGGTCGCTTCCACACACAGGGACGCACTCACACCTTGCACCACACACACAGGGACAACCACACTGGGGATTCGTGTCCCCACAAGGGTCTCCGGGGCCTCTATACCCCCCAAGCTTTCCGTGCACCCGTTCACAGCACTCCTCCCCTCAACCTCGCAAAGCACGACCGAACTCACCTGGTCGTGACTCGCCTCAAGGGGGCATACTCCCTCCCCTCGTTCCTGGAGGAGGCCATCCAGGTGCTCGCACTGGGTCTCTACCCAGTCCGCCAGCTCACCCCCATTGTCCTCCACTACCTCTGTGTGTGTGTGTGCGTCACTTACCCCGTCTTCCTCGTGTAGTCTTTCCTCTATTTTTTCTATCTCCCGTGTCTCTGCCAACTCTTCACCCTTTACCTCCCTTGTCTCAACTATTATTTCCTTTGTCACGGCCTTCATGCCCGCCTGCAGGCATCGGCCCATGTTCTGCGTCTCACCCCGGAACTTTTTCATCTCTTCCCTCATTTGCTGTGTATTCGCATCCATCGTCGTTTTCACTTCATTTGTATTCGTATCCATCTTTTCACCCATTTTTTGTGTATACGCATCCATCGTCGTTTTCACTTCATTCATTTGCTTGTTCATGTCTTTCATTTCGTTTTTCATATTCGCATCCATTTTTTCGATCATTTTCGCATTCATCTTTTCGTTCATTGCCGCCAGAATGGCATAGCTGGGCCATGTCGGATGCACTCAGGTGAGCCGTTCCCGCAGGTATCGGGAAGGGTTTTGATGGAGAGGGGCAAGGTGTCATACACTGCGGCCGCTGCCGCACCCATTTCGGGCTCTGGGTTCAGTTGGGCGAGTCCATGTTCCTGCACAATCAACATTTCCTGCTCGGGGATTCCATCCTGGACCATGGACTCTACATTATTACACATATACATTTCTAATACCCCCGGCTCCCGCTCGCCTTG